>NC_090438.1:837409205-838034205 GCF_031143425.1 Pleurodeles waltl
GATGCGATCTGCATTCCCAATATATTTGCCAAGTTTATCTAGCAGGCCTGGATCATTAGTGGGAGAAACCAACTTCCTCTGCCAAATCAGTATTGTCCAGGCTAGAAGGGTCTGAATTGTTCTTTGACCCCTTTGAGAAATGGACGAGTTGCCAAGAAGTTTGTCACAGCCCTTCTTATTCTTCCCTTAGATAGATAGTCCTTCCCTTCCTCTTTCTGATAAACATGATCAGAGGGAGATGAAGACTGAGATGATGATGAGTAAGGCTTCAAATGCCTGTTCTTCCTAGAGTGGTTGCCGGTGGCTGCAATCAGACACAAAGGAGTAGCATACTCACCCTTACCTATACGGAGCACACTGCCATTAACACAATACACATTTCTGCATTTTTAGCACTGTCACAATTTAAAACATTTCATTTAGTACGCCCATTTATGATCAATGGAGAAACTATCATTACAAGGCTCTGCCCAGTCTTTGCAGACATCAAGTCGTTCCATAATATGAGGATGATTTACTTAGAATATCACCATATGAGGAACTTCTGAGGAAGGGATCCCTTCCTAATCTCCTTTGCCACTGCTCTCACATCCCATTGTGTTTGTTCCAAAGAACAGCACTTGACTGGCAATGCAGATGATAATAGAGATCAAAAGGCCAGCACTGATCTCTTACTACAGAAAACAGTCTCAGTGATATAGGACACAAAAGAAGAGCATGCTTGGATAGACCCCCTGTTTATGGAAACGAGTGCGGTAGAGTGGGGGAAGGTGGACTTTTTCAGTGCTTAATCTCAGGATTCCTGTCTTGGATAAGGAGATCACTTCATATGGTTATGACTGGACCAATGAAGAGTGACATGTTGGTCATGCACTGTAGACAATACAATATATGCACAGACTCCTTCTGCATTTACTTACTGCGCAGAAAGTGATCACACTACAGCCCCAGGACTTCAGCGCTATCTTCTGACAAAGCTTTAACTTCCAAGTTATTTATTCCTTTCACCTTCAAGGACCTCAAACATTGTAGAGGGTTGGCTTTGCTTATGTTCTAAGTAGGCAAATACAACATACAACATATTCTTCAGCATGTGGTTCAGTTTAGCAAACATATTAAAATTGTATTTACACCTAATGGGGTACAAAAAACGAATTTAACACTAATAACTCATAACCACATTATTGCAAATTGTTTTGGGAATTGTGGTTTTAAGCATGCGGCATATCCTAACAATTATGAAAGCAACGTTAAGAAGAAAACCTAAATAAACAAAACCTCATGCTACAAACTTAACCTTAACTTTAACCACGTGGTAAACCTTAATTTCAAACCCAACTCTAACCTTAACTCTCAAACTAATCAACACCATAGCCCTAATCAACACCTAACCCTAAACATAACACTGAAAAACAACCATAAGGACCTGATTTAGAACTCGATGGACAGGTTACTCACAACGTTGATGGATATCCCGTCTGTCAAAATCTAAATCACCATTACAGGCTGTGGGATTGAACTTTCGGCAGATGGGATATTATCCCTGTTGTGATGGAGTAACTTGTCCGCCTATTTCTGAGTCAGGCCCTAAATATAACCTTAACCCTGAACATAACCCTAAATCCTACCCCTAAGCACATAACCAAATGATGTCTCTAAACCTGACTCTGTCTCAATCCATAATCCTAGCAGTAACCCTAAACTTTAACATAGCTCAGGCACAAACCTAACCACAACTAAAAGCATGGAAAATTAATTTCACTGAAGATGACAAACTTCAAAAAGTTGTGGTTTATTGCCTTTGCAAATCTTCATATTTGGCTGTAAAATACACCAAATACGTTTTCTGCAAAATTGTTGTATGCTTGAGAATTCACCAAAAATAGCAGATTTTGCAGATTTGCTACTTTTTAAAGAAAACCTTACATATTTCAAGATTATTTATCTGCTTGATTTAAATGAATACTTAACCAACTTTGTGAGTTGAATGTACTTGGTAAATTAAAAAACAGGTAGGTAATATTTGTAAAGTCCCAGCTGAGACCTGCACCAACCGCTACCTCAGTAGAAGTATGCACTGCCGAGAGGCAATCGACGACAAACCCACCTACCTCAGTTCTTCTTCTGGCATTGGCTCTGGCCCACTAAGAAAGTACTCTTCCCCAGTTTGGGACTTTTTTACGCTTAGCAAACAGGAGGAGAACATTGCAATATGCTCCATTTGCCATACAAGCGTTCATCGAGGTAAGCCTGTTTTACATTATGGTACTGGAGGCCAAATGACCCATATGAAAAAACATCACTCAATCCAGTGGGGGGAGCACCTTAAAAATTGCTGAACATCGTCGTGGTGAAGGTGAGGAGAGCCGGGAAACATCATCTACAAGTCCAATCTTGGTGGGAGGTCATGAGAACGAAGAGAGTAACATCTTCATGCAGCCCTGTCCCCAGCAGTGCACTGGAATCACACTCCTCAGCGATCTCAAAATGGCACAAGACTCAGATTCAGATGGAGGCCCACGGTATACAGTCACTGCTGCAAGACGCACATTGAGTCTACCACCAATTACTTCTCAAAAGTCACTTGCGTCAGTGGCCCTAGAAAAGAAAAAATCTTGGCTACTATTACGGGTATGTTTAGGCAGGCAGGAGGGGCCCTATGGAAGCAACCACCCAACTGCATGTTTGTACAATGAGAAGCTGGCAATTTTTTTTAGCGCTGGACCTCCTCCCTTTTTCCTTTGTGGAAGGAGTGGGATTTTTAGAATCTGTGGCTGCTATCTTCCCAAAATAGAAGGTTCAAAGTTGTACCAGAGTTGCAGTTCCAGCGCTGCATCATGATGTGCTGCTATTAGTTAGACAAGCTTTGCAGCAAAGTGCTGCTCACACTATCCACCTGCCAGCAGACATGTGGACCAGTTGTCAGGTGACTGATTACATATGCATCACACTGGATCTCTTTTGCAGGGTAATACAACAGCTGTCTATATCTCTTAGCCCTGAAGAATGTTTTAAGAGCATTCAGCGGCATGCAACAGTAACCATGTTCACCACTGAGAAATTAAATACAGCTGCAAAGATCTTGGAAGAATTTAACAGCATGGTGTCAGAATGGCTGCATCCCACATGTCTTTGAATTGGATTTGTTGCCACGGACAATGGCAGTAATGTAGTCCAGACCATGGCAAGTGGTGGCTATTTCAAGGTTCTGTGTTTGGCACATTGCATTAATCTGGTTGTGCAGGAGTTTCTCGAAAAAGAAGACATAGGGGGTCATTCTAACCCTGGCGGTCGGCGACCGCCAGGGCTAAAATGACGGAAGCACCGCCAACAGGCTGGCGGTGCTTCCTTGGCCATTCTGACCGCGGCGGTAAAGCCGCGGTCAGAAAAGGGCAACCAGCGGTTTCCCGCCGGTTTACCCCTGGCCCAAGGAATCAGCAGCGCCGCCATGGGGATTCCGACCCCCTTACCGCCATCCTGTTCCTGGCGGTTTTCACCGCCAGGAACAGGATTGCGGTAACGGGTGTCGTGGGGCCTCTGGGGGCCCCTGCAGTGCCCATGCCACTGGCATGGGCACTGCAGGGGCCCCCTAACAGGGCCCCACTAAGATTTTCAGTGTCTGCAAAGCAGACACTGAAAATCACGACGGGTGCCACTGCACCCGTCGCACCCCTTCGACTCCGCCGGCTCCATTCGGAGCGGGCATCCTCGTAGAAGGGGTTTTCCCGCTGGGCCGGCGGGCGGCCTTCTGGCGGTCGCCCGCCGGCCCAGCGGGAAAGCCAGAGTGGCCGCCGCGGTCTTTTGACCCGCCAATGTAGGAGTGACCCCCATAGTCAGCAACATACTGACCACCTGCAGAAGAATCTACAGTCATTTCAGCCATTCTTTTAAAGCCCAGAAACAGTTGTGGACTATTCAGCGTGTCAATAGCGTACCAGTTGAAGCCCGCATATAGGAGGTGCCAACATGTTGGAACTCAACCTATTACATGTTGCAACGTCTGTCTGAGCAGTACAGACAGATCAATGACAGATCAATGACAATGTCATTCAAAGAGAAGGGATGCGATTGGGAAAGCTATGACCATGGATGTGAACAGATGGGGCCTATTCAAATGCCTGATGCAGGTGCTTCTCCCTTTCAAGGTTTTCACACAGGAAGTTAGTAAGGAGGAGAATACAATGGGCCAAGCTATCCCACTGTTACATCTGCCAGAGGAGCAGCTAAATAAGGAGTCTGCAAGGTTTGCAGTCGTAGGTGTGAAAGAAAACACAGAAGAGCATGCCTTGGTTGAGAGATTAATCTTTCGCTTGGCTTGTAATGCAAGGCTGAAAAATGACATCATGTTGTCCAAAGAGTACAACTGTGCCACACGGTACAAATAAATTCTGTCCACTTTCATTCCTTTTACTGAAGGAGATGTTTCAAAATACAAGAGGTAGATTGTTGAGCAAGTTGGTGACCTTGAAGGAGAAGGGCTGGAAATTAGAGTTCCACTCCACAGTTCTGGGATGCCACATTCAACTTTCATAGAGGGCAGTCTTGTCTAACAGCAGCCAACACCAGCAACAAGAACACCGACAACAACCGGAACAGAAGAATTATCCCCAATCTCTGCATTGGCTTGGTTTTAAGTGGCAGGTCTTAAGTCCAGTGCAGAAGTGAAGGCAAAAGAAGTTGAACAAATGGCAGCACCAAAGAACATTCAGAGGATGTTTCAGGAGTATCTGGTTGACTCAAAAGAGGTGTACATGGATCAAAACACATTGGTGTATTGTTCAGGGAAGATGTGCCAATGTCCAGAGCTCAGTAGGCTGCCAATAAAGTATCGGGCTTCACCTGTAGCCAGTGTGTCTGGTTAGTGTGTGTTCAGTGCAGAAAGAGCAGTTGCCACAGAGAGAAGGACCAGTCTCTTGCATCAAAATATGGAGAAATAGATTGACCATGATCAAAATTAACCACCATTTCATACCATATGATTACACCATTCCTGAAACAGCACAGGAGGAGGATGATTGGTCAGAATCAAGTGTTTTAGCTGACTGTCGTGGGTATGTTAGGACTTATGCTTACGTGGGATACAACTAAGAAAGAAACTGACAGACGACTCCTTCTTTAGGGATGAGAATGTGATTTCTTTATATATATTTGTGCTCTTTCTCTTTTCTTTTCGCTTCTTTTTCTCTCTCTCTCTCTCATTCTCTTTCTCTTTCTCGTAGTCTTCTTTCCGTAAATTTGAGTAAGGTCTTATTTTTCTTTTTCTTCCTAGGTATGTCTTCATTTCCAGATTCTTAGTGTCTCCAGAAGGGTTGGCACAAGCGGGGAAAGAAGAAATAGGAAGGGACAGGTAAGTATTTTAACTATTGATGTTGGCTAATAACACCTGGTAGGGGGAAGGAAAAAGGAAGAAGCAGGGATCAGCGAGGGACCGTGCCTAAAAGTGCATTTTTAGTGAACATTCTTTAGTTTCATTTGAGTGCCAAGCTGCTCTGGTGTGTAGCATGTCGTAAGGCAAGAGAGAGAGAGAACTGAATAAATAAATAAAAACGAAAAAATAAATCGCCTTTACTCTCTCCTTTATATTATGTTATCTCTTTTCTGGTAAATCCTTTAGAACATTTGTAAATTATTTTGGTTTCCCTCCTCTCCCATACTTCTTTCCATCCCCCCCACTTTTCCTGCTTCCAAAAATAGGTACTTGGGTTTCGTATATAAGCCTGTACCTGCATCAGCCATATCCCTCCTGCGACGGGGCAGGTAGTTTCGGCGTCCTTGGGCGTCTGCATGTCTTTAGTTTAGGACTTCGTTTTCCAAGCTCTTTCTGCCTCACTGGGTCCCTCGATGCTATCCTTTTCCCTCTTGATGTCCTCCTCCTTTTTGGATTTCCCTGACTCCGCATCTTCTTCTGCTGTCCTCTGTCCGCCTCCATCTCTCCTCGTAGACGTCTCCTCCTCCTTGCTCTGCGTCGCACCGCAGCAGCCCTGTTCTTCCGGATTAGCGTGCATGTTCGGACGTGGTTTGCTTCCTGGAGTGCCCCTGCGGTACTCTTCTATCGGCCACACTTGCGTAGTGGGGCCCGATGTAACAGCAACCCTGTTACATATGCTTTCCCAAGGCGAGGGCTGATCGAGTCCCGTTTCTAAGGGATTTCTAGACAAGTAGTCTGCTGTGATTAATTGACTTCCTGGACTATGTTGTATCTGAAACATAAAAGGTTGTAGCTCCATGAACCATTACAATATTCTTGACTTCGTATCTTTATTCCAAGCCAGCCACGTGAGAGGAGCATGATCGGTGATTAATATGAACTGATGTCCCAGCAAGTAATATTGCAAACATTCCACAGCCCATTTGATCACTAAGCATTCTTTCTCAATCACAGGATAATGCTTTTCCCGGGGTAACAGTTTCCTGCTTATATAGACAATAGGGTGTTTTAGGTCGTTTTCGTATTTGTGAGATAAGACTGCTCCGATTCCTTCATCAGATGCGTCTGTTTGTAAGTATAAAGGTTTAGTAAAGTCAGGGCAAAGAAAAACGGGTTTGGTTATTTAATACTTTCTCAGGGTCTCATAACTAATAATCTGCACGGTAGTGAGTTCCCTGAGTTTTGTGGGTTGGTCCTTTTTTAGGAGGTTAGTCAAGGGGTTTGCCATGGTGGAATTTTTAGGGATGAAGCGTCGGTAATAACCAACCAATCCTAAAAATGAGCGTACCTCCTTCTTTGTTTGTGGGGGAGGTACCCTGAGTATAAGCTTCAACTTTATCACGCTGCAGTCGGATATGTCCCCGTTCAAGCAATATGATACCCAAGATATGCAATGGACTCTTTAGCTAGATTACATTACTCCGGATCTGTAGTTAAACCTGCTTCCATTAGCGTATGGAAGAATCTAGATAGATGGCATAAATGTTCTTCCCATGTTTCACTATAAATAACAATGCCGCTAAAATAGGCGGAGGCATAACCTACATGAGGTCGTAACAGTCTATCCATTAAGCGATGGAAAGTAGCTGGAGCCCCATGTAAACCGAATGGGAGTTCGGTAAATTGATATAACCCTGGGGATGTAGAAAAAGCCGTTTTCAGTAGGGGTGCTACATATTGACCGCATCTGTCTTGGGGCCAGTTTGCAGACAACGCAACCCTTTCAAAATTTGTGAAAAAAGCATTGGGGTCTTCCCCTTCTTGAAACTTTTGTAGTACGGAACTGGGTACATTAGGATGAACTCTGGTGGTAGCAATAGTGTCAGTTAATTTTTGAAGAGCTGTTTCATGTACCAACTGATTTTTGGCAATTATTGTAGCTTGACCTTTTAATGCGTTCTGCAAAGTCTCTCTGTCGTTCCGGGCCTCTCGTACCTGTTCCTCCCATACCATCTGTAAGTGCCTTTGTCCTTCTGCGAGTTGGTTGATCATATCTTCTAGGGAGGGCTTTGTCTCCATATTCCCAATTCATTTGTAGGGGATAACATCCCGCTTCTGACACCAATATGTCCTGGGTATGTTAGGACTTATGCTTATGTGGGATATAACTAAGAAAGAAACTGACAGACGACTCCTTATTTAGGGATGATAATGTGATTTATTTTATTTTCTTTATATATATTCGTGCTCTTTCTCTTTTCTTTTCTCTTCTTTTTTTTCACTTTCTCTCTCCTTCTCTTTCTCTTTCTCGAAATCTTCTTTCCGTGACTTTTAGTAAGGTCTTGTTTTTCTTCCTAGGTATATCTCCGTATTCTTTGATGTGTCATGGTGGTAGTAGTCTGTCCTCACTCGTCTTTCTAAAGCTATAAAATAAATGTATATGTATAACCCACTAACTCTGTTTTTTTCTTTCAATTTAGTTTCCTGTGATGGATAATCCTTTTGATTAATCCTACAGTTAGAGATCTCCTAAGTAGGAGTGGGACCTCGCCTGTTGTGATGCCTTCCCTGTTCATGCACTATCACTATCATGAAGAAGGCACCTTGGGAAACCCTTCAGTAAGGTGTTGGAAGACTGACATAGGAAGCAGCCACCAGCCATCACTTCACCTATTCCAGAAAAAGAGAACTATGGGCTGAAGTGAACTAGTTTAGGTAGTAGGTAACTAACTTCACCTGCAGATGAGATAAGTAATTGTTTACCTAGGATTCTGTTGGCAATATAGGGAATGGCAGCAATGGTGAATATCATTATAAAGGGTAGTAGGAAAAGGATATAACTAACTATAACTAACTGGTATGCACTTTGAGATTTGAGAATAAGATTAAAAAGACAGGCTGCGTGAAAAGGCATCAGAGCCAACATAAAGTAAAACTCCCAAAAAGATTTTCCCTTTACTAAAACATCAAAAACTAAACCCACCATCTCCATCAAAAACAGGCCCATCCCTCTCCCACAACAATATCTCTCCCCATCCACAACCAATGTCCAAAATAAATATATATGTCCAAGTCCAAAGAATGAATGCCCTGCCCAAATTCCCACCCTCTCCATCCACAGCAAAACAAAAAAAAATAAAATGGGCTTTAGAAGAGGTCATTCTCAATGAGGGTCCGCAGGTGTTGCATCTGGGCCTCAAGGCATGCCATCCTACGGCCTAAGTGCGTTAGTTTGTGCAGCACTTGACGATGGAGTAGCCGGTCTGGAGAGGGGACAGCAATGGTGGTACGGGAACGGGCAGCTCTAACCTGCCGGGGGCTCTGGTATGGCCTGGAAGTGCAGGCGGTTAGCTGGCCGAATTGGGGGCAGCGGCATGTGCCTCACCCTTCCCGTCCATAAGCCATTGGTACTGGGCCTGGCTGGCTTCCAACCTCTGCCGCTGGTGCTGGACCGCGGTCTCCTGCTAGGTCGGTGGTGGTGGTGGACCAGTAGGAGCGGCTATGTCACGAAAGAAAAAAGAAAACATTTAAAGAATGCTCTTTGCAAACACTTGTTTAAAATTATATAGTGGCACAGTATCATCACACTGCTGGTCCCCAAGGCCACTGGAGTTTTGCTGTGATTAGGAAAGTCACAGGGATATGATTTTACCAACACATGTTTCACATAAAAGCACTGACTGGCTGAAAGGAGGCAGCACAACCAAGATTTAAATAACAGAGTGATTTTGTTTTCTTGTAAAGGATTTCCTAAAAAAACTAAACCACACAGACACTTTGTATGGAAAGAAGAAAACATAATAATGAATGAGCCATTATCCACTATGGAGTACAAGTATTCTATTCTTCTTGTGCTAAATGATTGGAGGCGTGCTAACTATTGGGTACAAATTTGCTACTCTCTGCAGTCTGTAGCTGGGGCAGCTGCATTGGACCAAAAATTATCTTAGATTCCAATGGCACTGCTCTTCTCCAAATGCCTTTCAATTCTACCCTGGCAGATGAATAATATATCACACAAGTCATATATAATATGCGTATAATAGAGATCCTGTCTGCTGTAAGTAGATGTTGGGAAAACGATGCACTGCATTACAGGGAAAGGAATGGGATATATATATTTTATTGGACACGTTTGTCACAGAGTACCCCATCCACAAAACACAAAATTACAGATACTTAGTCTCACTTTACTTCCTGACCTCGCCCTCAAACACAAATTATTCTAAGGAAACTCATTCGCTTGGCAGTAAGGGAAGGAAACCTGACTTAGGGCCTGATTTAGATCTTGGCAGTGGGGTTACTCCATCACAACAGTGACGGATATCCCGTCCACCGAAATATAAGTACCATTGTTTTCTATGGTATTTAGATTTTAGCGTTGGCATATCTGTCACTGTTGCAATGGAGTAACCCTCTGCAGAGATCTAAATCAGGCCCTTAGTCTGCTGCAGCAAGGTAAGCTACAGGAAAAAGGCCGGGTAGGTACAGTAGAGGTTTTGCTATAGAATAATGGAGAGTGGGGTCACTGATGATGTAGCTAAGCTTAGTAGTTGGAACTGAAAGTTGATGAATGTCAAAAGTGAAAAATTGAACAGGCGTACATCCAATTATTGAAGCCATGTGAACTACTTGCCCCGTAACATGTGGCACATGCCAAAATGTTTTTTTTCAATGTTTTTCATAGGCTGGGACAGAACTTAGGAATTAGTAAAGGAGTTCAGTACTAGTAGGTGACTGAGTGGGCACTGGGAGGGAAGAGAAAGGTACCTTGTTTTCGTTTTGATTTGCAACCCATTGAAAGCTTTGTAAATGCTACCTTAACAGAAGCAGACGTACCTTGCACAGCCAAATATGCAGTGCCAAATTGAACCATGCTGCAATTAGATGGGTCGCGAAATGCCATGGGCAGGGAGGTCATGGATGATGATCGGTGGGATCTGCCTCACTAAACAAATACAGAGGGCATACTAGTAATTGTCAATAACCAAGCAATGTGACTTACCAATGCCCGTCACTGGCACCGCAGATTCTCCCCCTTCAACTGCTGCTGCTGTGTCATCTGGCACACTGGTGCTGGCCCCTGCACTGGTGGTCTTTGTGGCTAAAACATTACACATTCTAGATGCGAGATACACCACCCCCCTTTTATTTTTATTGTAACAAATTACATCCTCAATACATGACTACAGTTCAGTTTGCAGTATCTTCTCTCTCATCTACAATATCACCTAGGCATTTTGTTGGTTGACAATGTTAGAAAGGCCAGTATTCAAGCCAACCCTAATGAAGGGGCAGAGATCTGAGGATGACTGTGAGTCATTCAAGCGCAATGAAGAGATAGAATAAATTGGTCAATGAAGGACAGTTTGGTTGTCAAATGTAATGGTACCACCCTTGTACTACATTCCTGCCATATTGTGCTATCATCAAAACTGCTGGGATACTGAATAATACATGCAATACAACATTGGGGGGGTCACCATAACCACCTCTCATCATTTGAGCATCAGCAAGAAATAGAAAGCCTTCTCAACAAACAAGCATCAAATAGCTTGCTTGGGTCTGCAAACTCTGAAATCTTCACAGTAAAGTAGCAAACCTATTCTATTACAGTACCAGTCCACAGGGTATATAAGTTAGGGAAAATGAAAAGCTTAATAACCAAGCAGAAGAAAACTACTGATTAGTACAGACAAGAGGAATCAGCTTTAAAAACAAGAAATATAGAAAAAAAAAGATGATTCGGGGATAATGCAGAGAGGGATAACAAGAATTAACAAAAAATTAATGAAAGGAAGAGGACATGAAAAAAGTTCCACAGTATAAAAGAAAGAAGGACAAATTATTCTAATGGGGAGAGGTAAAAGATAAAGAAATAAATAATATTAACAAGCACTTATTGGGGCCAGCAGAGCCATCAGCCATGGTGCTGGTGGTGTGGTGGTACTTCCACCTGCTGCAGCACTGGTGGTGACAGCCTCCTCGGCCTGAACTTCTGATGCTCTCTTCTTGCCCTTAGGTGCCTATGTAAGAAACAAAGAAGATAACAAAAATAGATAAGTGATACAGTTAGTCTAGAAAATATTTTGAGTGGCAAAGACAAACACAGTAACATATTGACATTGTACGTTTCTAAATCAGATAGCCTATTTTATCAAGTTGACCTATTCCTAATTTTGGAAACTTTACCTAAGCCCCATTCCAAATTTTCTAAACTACATTTAGAAATACTAATGCATTGCAGCAAATGGTCTTAGCTTTGCAAACCCCTTCGATGTGGTGCCGGGGACCACAGGGTGTGCGGTTAGCTGCACCCCCTGCACTGGAACCACTTCTCCCATGCTCTGCCACGGCGCTGGGTGGGGAAAAAAAGACAGTAAACAGAAGGATTAGAGAGGAGGAAATGAGGAAGTTAGGGGAAAACAAAAAAAAGTCAAAGGTAATAAAAAAGAGGCAAAAACGTAAACTACACAAACACAAATACACACAGTAATGAAATAAATGTAAAACAGAGGAGGATAACTAGAATAAAGTAAAGATTGCAAAGATAGACACTAGATTGAAAAGTAGTCCTAGCACCATGCACAGAATAGGAAAAACAAGATGGCTGCATGCGTATGCAATCGCAAGGTGACATTGCAACGCCAACCAAGCTACTCACACCAATCAGTGCGTATGGATGGCTGAGCACAACTCCACCCATTTGCGGAGTGAGGAGGAGCTCACAAAGCTTTTTGGGCTCTCCACGGAATTCTGGGTATGTTATGAATCAATCGTTCTGCCTTGGGGGATGCTGTACATGGACCATCTGCAGCCTGGAAATCACCAACGAAACTCATTAGAAGTGGCTCTCCGACTCCTGCCTGCTTCCCATTTCAATCTTATATGCAATTGATAACCTACACTTGCTTTCACGGACTTCAGGTTCCATAATGCACTGGTTAGTATTCAATAAGACCTGGAACCTGCTGTCCATTGTTTTCTATGGGAGTAGTCCTGCTGTTCCTCAGTACTGGATTCTCTTCAGAAACTGCATACACCTGTGACCAGTCTTGTGCAGCCCAGCTATGTGACTCTGCCCTGAGCTTGCTGTTGTCTAGAGCTGCTTCTAAGCTGCCATTTGCTGAAGTACCTTGTTTGTGCAGTGAAGCTTTTTCCTCTGTGTAGCAGACATCTTGTTTGCATGTTTTCTAGTCCAGCTCCTGCTTTGCTTCAGCTAGACCTGTCTTCTGTTTCTGTGCAGCCTGCTACAGATTTTTCCAGTCCTACTTGCTTTTGCTTACTTCATTGTCTGGCTTTTTTCTACACTTGGTGCAGCCCTTGAGCTGCTCCCTTTCTAATTGTTCCTAGTTTGTTCCTTCTTTTATTGCTTTTATTTTCCCTTTTCTTATTCCTTTTGCATCTACCATAGCTCCTGTAATTTCTCCTCAGTGTCTTATATTTGCCGCTAGTTTATTTTTGCTTTTTCTGTGATTCTTATGTAGTCTCTAGTTCTCTTGAAGTTCCAGTCTCTTACTTGCTACAATTCCTAGAATCCTTGTGTTTGACTTGCCTGTTCTCCAGTTTTTCATTCAATACCTTGCACCTCACTGTTTGCTACAGCTCTTAGGCTCCTTTCTAGTGCTTGCTCTGTATTTTCCTCTTAGGCTATTGTGTCTGGTAAGTGTACTATTTAGTCCTCACCTATGTATGTGTATTCCTTTCTACACAGGTTGGCTCCTGGGTTCCACAAGGGAATTCCTGCCCCACCTTTTGCCTTGTGTTTTATGCAGTCTTAAGTGCCAAATATGTGACAGTGTGGCATTTCAATTTTTCTTAGTAATTGCCACTGAGTCTCCAGCTGGACCAATAAGGGCTTGTCTCGTGTATGTAAGTACAATCCCTGTTTGTGCCCTAAGGGTCCAGAGACAGAATAAATTCTACAGTCTCCTTTCTATGTGGCTTTCGGGGTGACTATCTGTAAGCGTAATCTGCACAAAGGCATTGCCATTCACCTGTTGCTGTGGAAAGTTCTGAGCTGTACCCATGTACAACCTTAGCGGTTACCCCGTGTATTTGTCCATTATTGGTCAGTTCCCTGTTTGTTCATGCTAAGGTTGCTCTGCCTTGACTATCTTGTTCCTGTGCTTTACCCTATAGCTGTTTTTTCCTGGTGGCTGCTCCTCTGCTTCAGTACACTACCTCCGTTGGGAGATAGTCTGTAACCTTGAGGGATGCTCCGCCCAAAGTTCCTGACAGCGTAGCAGAACTTCGAGAGCTCCCCCAGGCCTAGAAAATAGTCTAACCACTGGCACAAGCTCATTGTAGCATTCCAACTGATATTGCCCAGTGTGCCACTCTAGACAAAGACCCTCCTAAAACAAATCAGTACTGACTCTGCTCCTCATGCGAACACTCTATCCTTAACTGCCAGGTGAGGCATCTCCCACAATAGAACTCAAGCAACTCCAGATCAGTTTCGGCCTTCAAAGCCCTGTCAGTAAGGTAGTTTGCGTCATATGGCAGATGAGCAATGGACCCACATCTGGGCATACCCTGGTCCACTTAAAGTGTTATATCAATCCCAAATAAGGTGTTGAAGAAATGCTTGCAAAGAGTCTAACTAGACTGCTAACAATTAAGTTGGTATACTTATCTTGATTTATGCAAGTATTATAGAAACTAGCAAAGGGGCACGCATTAGTGCAAAAAAGACAATTATACACTAGAGTCTAGCGTATTGTTCTGTCTCTTAGAAAATATAAAGTTTTGGAAAGCACCAATCTTCAATTAAAATGAAAAATCTATTTTTGCAATTGTTTTGTTTGTTAAATAAATCAAATATTTAATTGTTTGTGTTTGATGTTCAAATTGTAGAAATTAACTTCCAGTAGGGATTCAGTGGGGGTCCACAGAAGTCAAAAGCTTAAGAACCACTAAATTAGTGACTTTTCGGAGTTTGAGGGAAGGAAGGAGAATAAGGCACATGGAATTAAATGTCAGGGTGGAGGTGTAAAGTTTTAGGGGTGATTCAGGTGCGTATTTGTTGTTGTGCGATCTAAGAAGCAGGAGGTGGATGGAGTTCACATACAACTTGTTTGGGTGCAGTTTCTTTTCACAGAGCAAAGCACAGATTTAGCTCACTTAATGTAAAGAAAATCCTCAACAAAACACCCACTGAGAAAGCCTATGGACTGTGTTGACCTTTTCATTATCTACAGTCTTGAACGCTATTAGAGACAACGTAGAGGCTTAAGAATTTTTTAGAAACTCAAAACGTGTTGTTTTATTTCATGCTATTCAAAAAAGCCATAAAAAATCAAGAAATGAATTATGAACTAAAAAGTCTATATATGCCTTGCAATAAGAGCATTTAGCGTATCACTTCTTCAGGGCTAAACACATTAAAGCACTTTGCTTGCCACTTCCTCAGAACTGAATACATTTAAAAAAGTACAAATACAAAATTACTGTGTTATAATTAATGCACCAACAATAAGAACAGAGAGGTATATGAAATACATTTGTGTAATTGAATAGCAGAAGATGAAAGATAAAAGTGAAGCAACAAAAATACGCGGATTGTAAAAGGTCATATAATAAAGAAATATATTACAAAATAAATTTTGTAAAAATATTTGGAAATACAGAAATAAGGGCCAGATATACCAAACATTTTTGTCTTCACAAAAGGCCTGATTCACAGAACAGGGCTATTTGCAACCGCAAACATGCCTTTTCCTATGTACAAAGCCCAAACTGTGTCCTGGTAACCTGTTATCGAATAACAATTTGGGTTTGCAAATCAGTGTTTGGAAGGGGAGTCTTTTGGGCATCCCTTCCACATATTAATTTGCATTGGTATGTATGAATGTTTTGCAACCGGAATGTGGTTGCAAAATATTTGCATTTTACCACCAACTTGAAGTTGGTGATAACCCATTCACAAATATGAAGGGGACCTCAAAGGGACCCCATCCCCACTGTGAATGCCGAAAAAATATTTTATAAGGGCAGGCATTGATCCCAAGGACCACAGCCCACTCTTAAAAAATGAGAAAAAGACAAACACAGTAACTTTCTCTTCTTTAAAAGCATCCTGTTTTTCTTTAAGGAAAAGGGCAGCCTTAAAAAAAAATGCTTTCTTTAAAAGCAACACCAGTAGGCCACCATCCCTGTGATTTTAGCAAATCCCAATGAGTCGCAAACTAGGACATACCTCATTAATATTCATGATGTATGTCTATTTGCGACCTACGGGGAATCTCAGAAAGAGTACCACTAGTGTTTGTGATTACCAAATAGCGAATCACAACAATTCACAAATTGGAAATCACAAACACTAACCTTCGTACATCTGGCCTCATATCTTAAGAAAGAATATCAAGATGTGTCACCACTTGGAGCATTCAAGATTTAATCATAACAATAAGAAGGATCTAGCGACTAAATGTGATGCTAGGTAACCTGTTAAGTTTCAGAAACGTTCCAATTAGCCCTGAGAAAGTTGAGGCATAAATCGAGATTTTCCTAGCCTTGGCGTCTGAAAGGCTAGATTTTATTAAGGACACGGAGGCGAGTATTATGCCTTCTTTTGTTACTTTATTTAACATAGCAGCGAATCCAAGAAAACCCTGGAAAAAGAACTACAAAATATCGTCACAATGCAGGTAACCAATCATGTATTGAGTATGAGTACAATTATCTTAACTGCGAGCAGCAAGCCCTCTTTTCTTGCGAGAGTCATTCAGAGTTATTTGAGAGCAAAATCACAACCAAATAGAAAGTCAACAGGGCATCCAGAAAATCCATTAAGGAGTCCATGAAGAAGGAAACGAGTCGAACAGGTAACCAGGAAGTACGATGAGATGAAATGGAACCCAGCGAATCCAAATGCAAATCAGCCAGATGTAGCGGAGCTGGTCGAAGGTAATGCAACTGTGAAGGAAACAACAGGGAGGGTTAAAACAAATGCAGCGGGATAATACTCACCTCCGTGTCTTTAATAAAATCTTGCCTTTCAGACACCAAGGCTAGGAAAATCTCAATTTTATTACAAGACCGGAGGCTCATATTATGCTAGTTCAAAGCAATGAAATAACATTGTCTAATGGATGATCCAGAGGCTTACAATAAAATGTTCTAAACGTATTAACGTTTGACCAATCTGCAGATCTGAGATTATCCTGCAACCCAGCTCCCGCCCAAAAGGCGCGAGAGGCCACAGCCCCTCTCACCGAATGGGCACCAAAAGAAAGGGTAGAAATGCCCGCAAGGGACATGAGCCATTTAATCCAACGGGCCAGAGTGGGAGCAGAAACAGGCTTATGTGGTCTTTGAAAGGAAATTAGTATCTGGGAAGAAGAAACGTTTCTAAGATCTGCAGTTCGAGAAACATAAGACTTTAAACAATTGTCAACACACAGCTTGGGTTATGAGAGAAAAAAAGGTTAAAACACAGATGATAAATTAGTTTTGGTACGTCTACTGACCTGGAAATAAATGCCCATTGTGGAAAAACGGAAAGGGGAAACATCTAAAGCTTTCACATCAGAAACATGCTTAATAGATACCAAACATAAAAGCATTGTCAATTTAGCAGACAAATGTTTAAGCGATAATAGATCATTATCTGGCCATGTAATAAAATACAGCATTAACATCCCACATAACGTTGTGTTAGGAACTGGAGGTTTAACAAAACATACTCCCTTCAACAGTCGGCAGACTAAAGGATGTTCACCAATAGGTCTTCAGTCCACTCTAACATGTTCTGAAGAGACTGTAGATCTGCATGTGTTAACAGTCCGATAAGCTTTACCCTGAGATGCTGAAGAAGCCAGGGGAATTGACTACTAAGGTTACATCCGCTGAAACGGGATCTGAATTCCTGTCCAGACACCAGCTACACCAGGCCATCCAGGCCGACTTATAAACTCTCGTTGTGCCTGGGGCCCATGATTGCTGGATAAAGTGGATAGCTTCCTCCGAAATTCCTGGAGTTCTCCAGGAAGCCCTGAAATCCTCGAGGCCACTAGATGAAGGGCGTTGTCTATGACTAGGGGATGGAGAAGACCTTGCGGGTTCAGGAGTAAATCGGGAAAGGGAGGAATCAACACTGGAAAATCCGAAATTAGCTCCAGAATAATTGGATACCAAGGTTGAGACTGCCAAAAGGGGGTGATCAAGACGAGGGATGAACGCTGTCTGCGAACTTGTGCTAAGACCAGAGCTATAAGGAGAAAAGGAGGAAAGACGTAAAGGAGGGTAAGGGGCCATGACTGAAGGAAGGCGTCCGTGGCCATTGCCATGGGGTCAGGACTCCAACTGAAAAAAGAAGGGAGCTGGGAGTTGAGACGGGAAGCAAAGAGGTCTATTGACATAGTGCTAAAGATGGAAGAAAGATGATTGAAAACAGAAGGATGCAGACGCCAGTCGCTTGAATTGTAGATATGTCTGGAAAACCAATCGGCCATGACATTGAGCTGACCCGGTAGATATTCTGCCCTGACCGAAATGTTTTTCCGCAGGCAGAATTCCCATCAAATCATCAGACAGTATAAGGGATGAAATATCAGAGGGAGAAATTTTTCGCCTTTTCTTCAAAGGCCCGTGGTCAGAGATATTATGATCAAAAGAAATGTCAAAGGCGTCATGCCCATCACTGTCCGTATCTCTGAGGTTAGTGACAATAATGGGGGAAGAAGGGAGCCCCAAAGTATTTGCCTCGGGTAGGAGGCCCAATGGTAAAAGAAACGCCTTTATGAGGCACCCGGGAGGGAGCCTAACGTTTCGTTCCCTTTTTTGAAGGAACATCACCAGAGGGCTGAAGCATTTTAGATAATGAGGCCTCTACATTTTTTGAAATATCCAACATGGAAACAGAAACAGCATGTTGCACTGAATCTTTAATAAAAGACTTTAAATTATCCTTCAAAAACTGGGTCTGTTCGTCCCCAGACATAATGATAGTAAAAAATAAAAATAAAAAATATGTTTATCAATGTCAAACAAGTGTGAACCAATAATTAAGAAATATGCCACACAAAATATTGGCACAGGATACACAGGGAATGAGGAAAAAACCCACAAGATACAAACGATTGGTGAGGAGGAACCAGACAAGCAGGGGTTAACCTTGCTGAGGATGGATGGTGTGTGTCAGGGCGGAGCCCATGGAAGCCTGCCGGAGACAGTCCGGCAACTCCAACAAGGGAAAGGAAATCCCTGAAGACCGAAGAAACAGCAATGCGACGAGCGAGGGGCAAGAATGAAAGGCTTCCCTCAGAGGAAACGCTAAAGAGCCGTTAGAGCGTAACGGCCCCAAAATAGAATGCCTAGGGGAAAAGAACGCCCCGAGGACACATTGCGCGAGATAGAAGAGAAGGGCGAGGCATGTAAGGCAAGTCAAGCAAATAACTAAATATTAAAACATAAAAAACATATGTGGCACATTAAATAATGTTGATAAAGCGAGCAGAGTACTTATCTTGACTGCGAGCAGCAAGGAAAGACGGCTTGTTGCTCGCAGGTAAGATAATTGTACTCATACTCAATACATGATTGGTTATCAGCACTGTGACAATATTTTGTAGTTCTTTTCCAAGGGTTTTCTGGGATTTGTAGTTCTTGGCTGCTATGTTAAATAAAGTAAGAAAAGAAGGCATAAAATGAGCTTCCGGTCTTGTAATAAAATCAATGATCCATTGGCCAATATATGATATCTCCTTATTGCAAGAAGAGTAAGATTTTTTTAAATAAAAGGCCAAACCAATCAGATACAAAATGTTAATTTAACTCAAGTATGAAATTATTAAATGATTTTTAATATGGCATTTTAGAATGACTTTGTGGATTCATAGGGTAAATATATAGAACCATCAGTGTGGTGAAATAAGGAAAGGAAACTTGTGATAACATGATTAATTATTTGTTATCTCACGTAATTTAAGAGGTTTTAATGAACATTTTCATTTCAATATTTACACACTAGTTAGGCAGTAGGGGGCATCGCCAACAAGGTGGATGGGACAGGTGCGCATTGAGGAGCTCTGCATGACTTGCCCACCTGCCATCATCATGCAGACCTGCAACCACCACTTGAGCATTGCGGGGGTCCTCCTGGAGATCTCTGCAGCAGCAGTGGCTGGGCTGCAGCAATGACCGTGAGAAGTGCCCTTGTGTGCAGTGGTCTTCTCAGCGGGGCCACAGCCAGGGCCTTGCTTGATTATGCAATCCGTCCACATTGGGGATAGGGGGAGCCCAAGAATAATGAGCCAGCTGCAGACCCGCACAATGGGCTGCTTTACGTCCCAGCGCAGTGTAGCCTACTGGAGGGGCAGACAGAGACTTCTGAGTCCCCTCAGTCTTCTGGAATTGGCCTACAAGGTTGGCCATGAGCCATCTGGCCCCATTGGAATTGGGCCTCACGGTGTCAACTCACATTGCCCCTATTGCTGGAGAGGATGGAAGACACTCTACTCTCCTGAGAGGGGCATGCCTTTTTGGCTGCTTTGGGCCACAGGGCAGATAGAGACGTCAAAGCCCTTCCCTCCCCACCTGAAACTGGCCCATGTGGTTGGCCCTGGGCTCTCAGGCCTATGTTGTATTGGGTCCAACAGCGCTGGCCCAAATTGCTCCCCCATGCTTAAGAGGATGGGTGGTGCCCTGCCCTCCTGAGTGGGGCACACATGGACATCTTTGTCATCTTCGCCTCAGCAAGTGGTGGGGGCACGGCTCTTCAGTTAGCAGGACTACAACCACATCCTGCAGGTTGCACGCACAAAGGGAAACTGGCAGGTAGAGCACAGCCTAGTGAAACTTTATCCAGACTATACAGCCGATGTGCGGTTCCAGAGGGGACCCTTCATGTCAGTCAAGCAACAGTTTCGACAAATGGGGCTCCGCTGCTCCTTCATGTTCCCAGCCAAACTGTAAGTCATGGGTTTTGTAACTACATGTTTACTTGCATCTCTGGCTGAGGCCTGCGAGTGGCTGTACTCTAAGGAGCCTCCACCACCACCATGAGGCACACTAAGTATTGGTGATTGACGCCAGCGGAATCCCCGGCAACAGGAAAATGATTCACCCATAGGCAAACCCATGGAGGAGGAAGCTGCAAGGGACCAGGCTCTGGTGATTGCTGAAATGGAGTCTCGTGACAACCACACCACAGGCTCATTCACTAAGCTTATCCTCCGTTGAAGGGGAACAGGTGCACACCTTGTTTGGCATTTCACCTGAACTGCCAGCTGCTCTCGCCCCAATGACTGTGGGTTAAGGGTCTGGTTCAGATGTTGGCGGTAATGTTCCCACCACCAGTTTTCCATCAGAAAACCCGTCTGCTACCTTGGCAGCCCGCCTGCCCTATTTAGATGTTGGCAGGACCATAGGTGAAACATTGCCCGAGTCCCGCCGACTCCACCAAGAAGCCCCAGTCGCCGCAACAGCGGCATTGGGAATACGGGCCGACGGCGGGACTCCAGAGCAGATTTGAATGTGCCTTACCGCCAAGTCAACTGTGGAGGTCCAACCTCCACATGTGAGTTGGCCGATTGGAGAGGGAAGGGGCAAAAAACCTACCATTTCTATATTTCTGCTTTCTGGACCTGACTGGACATGACTGGACATCACGTACCATCACTGCTGCCACTGGACCGTGGAGGACACACAACCCTGCCGTCACTAGGCTTGAAGGTTGGGATACTGCATGAATTGTGTACATTGTTGTGCATAGCTTGGGACCTCTGCAGAAATATACATGCCACAGGTACATTTGTGATTAATGGGGACATACTAGTACAGAACACATTTTGCACAATTGCTATTGTGGTGTCAATATTCATTGCCAAATGAATGCTGGCATCACACTTGTCACCACGTCCATGTGGGCGCATTGCAAGTGAATCTGTACCTGTGATATTGTGAGTACAGTTGTGTATGTGAGTCAGTACGTGTGTGTGTGTGTCGGATTGGATTAGATGGTCGAGGTGGAGGCAGCTGGAGTGGGTGATGTGGTTGTGTCTGTATGTGTGCCACGTGCATATGGATCTGATGTGTGTTGTGTGTTATGTTATTTTGTGAAACATTCAGGTGTGTGTTGTTTTGTGGTGGTCAGTGTGATGTGTGCCATTGTGCTTTTGTGTGTGTGTGTTTGTGTAGATGGGTGTCATTGTGTTGGTTGTGATGTATATATGTGTATGTGTGTATATTATCAATGGTGTGTGTATGTTGTGTCATGGAGGTATGACAATGTGTGTTTTCTGCATGTAAATGTTGTGTTGTGGTGGAATGGCAATGGATAATGTTGTGCATGTTATGTGTTGTGTGTTGTGCAGGTGGATACATATGGCTTAGGCACAGTGTGTGTGTCACGTACCTCTATGCGATAGCCACTGCCATTTTAAAATGCCCAATGACTCCCAAAATGGTCTTGCTCCCTCAACAGCAATCTTCCGCCAGTACACCGCCTCCAGGACTAGAACATCTGAATGTGGCAGGCGGAACACCGCCAAGTTGACTGGTGTTTTCCAGTCTGCCCCCATGGCAGATTGGCAGTAATACCACCAAGATCTAAATCAGGCCCTAAGTGATTTGACATGGGGCCCTATAACCTTTGTTGTGGCTTTGTACATTGGTCTGCTGTGCCCCTCTTTGGGTGGGGGTCTGTCAGGAGCAAGTTCCTCAGGAGCAGTACCTTACAATGCCCACCTTCTGGCAGCACCGAATCTGAGGATCGGAGTGGCCAGATGAGGTGAGTGGTTTATGGGGAGGGTACTATGGGGAGGGAGACCTGGAACAGTAATGGCCAATGATTAATATTAGATTTCAAAATAGAAACAAGGAACAATGCTTTTTACCAGTATATGTATGTATATGCTTTAAACTTCTCTTGCCTGATTGGGGTTCAACTGTGTTAGTTTTGCACTCTGTCACAACTCACAGGCATTTGTGTTTCTGAGCATAAGTAACACGAATTGGAATAATGCCACTTGAATGTTCTCCCAGTGTTCACAGTTCACACTGGATATTATTATTATGCCACTCAAACTGTTCTTTCGTTGATCATTGCTCACTTCACACATTTCTTATGCCTGTTTTGCGTATAAGTCACAAAGAATTAACACTTTCAGGGTTCGTAACGCATCAATGCACTATATATATATATCTATCTATATATACATATATCTATATATATCCATATGGATATATATATATACACGCTAAAAAGAAGAGAGAACTCTGGGTACTACAGTGTCACTGGTGTTATAGGGTACTCCTTACCGGAGCCACTTTCCACCTCAGTTTGGGAACTACCCAGAGTTATGCATTACTTTAACCTGTATATATATATATATATATATATATATATATATCTGTTTGTGTATATATATATATATAGAGAGAGAGAGATATTTATATATATGTCTATATCTATCTATCTATATATATCTATCTATATATATATATATAAAAAACAAAGTTGCCCCTGACCAAAGCTCACTCCCAACAGGTTGCAGTTTGCATTTTATTTTGGAAAGCAGCAAAACCAGTCACCTTCAATGAATTATTTACATTTCCCAGGCCTTACGCGTTTCAGACATCTCGTCCTTGATCACAGGCCACATGCTTGGATTGAGCAAATAATTGCAGGCACCTGAGTCTTTGATTAAATACTCTGGTGAGTTGCACATTGCATTTTGGGTAAAGGTAGTCCTGCACGTTTATATTGTATCAATAGCAGTTATACATCTTTGCCTTAGTAGGTTGTTCTTGCCAAACACACATTAAAATACATTTTGAAAACCTTAGTAGGCGAATTCAAAGCACAGTTACCAAGTTTTGCTGAAATTGTTCCATCCTGTTGCTCCTGTGTATGAGATATAGTAAAGTCACACAGACCTGCTTTCTATTTGCAGTGGTGCTGCTTTCACAGCTGGACAGGCCGTCAATCATGTACAAAACAAAGTTATGCCTGGACAAAAGTGCACTCCCAACAGGTTGCAGTTTCCATTTTATTTGGAAAGCAGCAAAACCAGTCACCTTCAAAGAATTATTTACATTTCCCAGGCCTTACGCTTTTCAGACATCTTGTCCTTGATCACAGGCCAAATGCTTGGGTTGAGCAAATAATTGCAGGCACCTGATTCCTTGATTAAATACTCTGGTGAGTTGCACATTGCATTTTGGTAAAGGTAATCCTGCATGTTTATATTTTATCTTTAGTAGATATGCATCTTTGCCTTAGTAGGTTGTTCTTGCCAAACACACATTAAAATACATTTTGAAAACCTTAGTAGGAGAATTCAAAGCACAGTTACTGAGTTTTGCTGAAATTGTTCCATCCTGTTGCTCCTGTGTATGACGATATAGTAAAGTCACACAGACCTGTTTTCTATCTGCAGTGGTGCTGCTTTCACGACTGGACAGGCCGTCAATCATGTAGAAAACAAAGTTGTCCCCGGTCAAAAGCGCACTCCCAACAGGTTGCAGTTTCCATTTTATTTCGGAAAGCAGAAAAACCTGTCACCTTCAAAGAATTATTTACACTTCCCAGGCCTTACGCGTTTCAGACATCTTGTCCTTGATCACAGGCCACATGCTTGGATTGAGCAAATAATTGCAGGCACCTGAGTCTTTGATTAAATACTCTGGTGAGTTGCACATTGCATTTTGGTAAAGGTAGTCCTGCACGTTTATATCGTATCTTTAGTAGTTATACATCTTTGCCTCAGTAGGTTGCTCTTGCTAAACACACATTAAAAACATTTTGAAAACCTTAGTAGGCGAATTCAAAGCACAGTTACCAAGTTTTGCTGAAATTGTTCCATCCTGTTGCTCCTGTGTATGACGATATAGTAACGTCAAACAGACCTGCGTTCTATTTGCAGTGGTGCTGTTTTCACGGCTGGACAGGCCGTCAATCATGTACAAAACAAAGTTGTCCCCGGCCAAAAAGCGCACTCCAAACAGATTGCAGTTTGCATTTTATTTCGGAAAGCAGCAAAACCAGTCACCTTAAAAAATGTAATTACATTTCCCAGGACTTACGCGTTTCAGACATCTCGTCCTTGATCACAGGCCACATGCTTGGATTGAGCAAATAATTGCAGGCACCTGATTCCTTGGTTAAACACTCTGGTGAGTTACACATTGCATTTTGGTAAAGGTAGTCTTGCACGTTTAGATTGTATCTACAGTAGATATACTTCTTTGCCTTAGTAGGATGCTCTTGCCAAATACACATTAAAATACATTTTGAAAACCTTAGTAAGCAAATTCAATAAAAAAAAAATATATATATATATATATATATATATATATATATATATATATATATATATATATATGTATGCATATATCTATATATAGTATGAGTTTTGCTGTAGATGCTTTCAGAGTTCATTGCACATGAATGCAAATAGTTGTGCTCTTTTACTGCAGATTGTACGTAATTGTCTATACATACAAATTCTGCTTTTAATACGTCCCTTTGTACTTTATGCGCCTTTTCACTCAAATGCCAAGCACTTTGCCCTACTGCTCTGTAATTCATCTTTTTTCATACGCCATGACTGTAAAACAAATGCTTTAATAGTCTGTAAGCATTCATTGGGAAAACCTCTAAATGGTTTCTTAGATAAACCGGGAACTGAGAATGAGATAAGCGTTTAAATTTTCTAGCAGAGTCAGCCGTCCGGAACAAGAGCTGCAGCTGCAGCTGCAGGATCAGCGCACATCACAAGCACGCGTCATTAGGGGGGGCACCCGTTTTTATACTCCACTGCTATGGCCACACCCAATGTAGCCGCTGCGCCCACATCCAATTTGTCAGCCGTGGAACACTAGAATGGAAACCATAAAGTCAGTGGGCGAAATAGTGTTCACACGCGCAGAGAGCAACTCGCACGTGGTTTATGGAGTAATGGGCAATGCGCTTCAAAGCCCATAATGCAAGTGTTCTACTGCTGTGCACAGTGTTTCAATGAGTGAGCAAACATACAAAAGATACAGTGCATACACTGCTTGTTTCACTACCAATGTACTCTCGGTGCACGTGACGGTCTGAGAGGAAGGAGTACTTGACAGTCTGAGATAAAGGACTGAACAGGTCGCAGGATGCCTGAGAACTGCCCTGACCAACCATGGCAGGGTCTTACATGGCGGGTGAATCAGCCCCTCACAGTTTTGCCACGGCCAGAAATTCTGTCTCCCTAACCTTGGTTAACTTTGTAGGTTCTGCTTAGTTTTATGGCTTTTTATTGGTCTCTGGCTTGTTTTTGCTTTGACCTGGATAGGGGAGTTATGGGCTTGGTTACTGTGTTTGGCATTTTTTTGTTTGTCAGTGTACGATTGCTAATGTGTCACTGGGAAGGAAAAGGATGGGGGGGGGGGGGGGGGGGGGGTGCGCCCCAGGAGGGTTAAGGGATGGGGTGGCCATCCAGATTACTCACTCATGACTTCACACTTAGCTAATTCCCCCCCACACATACAACACTCTATCTTGGAACATGCGGGATGGGGAGGCTCAGACATTGACATCAGGTGTACCCTTATCCGAAGCGCAGGTACATTCACATAGCATACCTCCAAGAGACAATTATGACAGCTGCAGAGATGCGTCACTTGCAGCACCACTGGAGGAGACAGATTGTGGATCCTGCCTATTCGGCATAAGCTTGTGGATTGTTGATTTGGGTGCCTCCTACAGTGCCGCTTTAGTTCATGCACCAGAGGGTGGACCCACATGGGCATCAGTGGTGGTGGAAAGCAAGTTGGATTGCCTGCCTATTGGTCTAGTAGCACTCCATGCACCTAACACTGGTCAGTCCTATTTCCTGGAATCCCTCACTCCGAAGATGATCCATCATCTCCACGCACTGAGAATATGGGGGGGGGGGGTTCATTTATGTGCATGACACTTACATGGATAGCACTAATTCTCTGCTGCATGGCGCAAAAGCGGCCCAGACTGTGCACTCATTTGAAGATTGGTTGACACAGTCAGCTGCTCGATGTAGGGACTCCCTGAATCCTTTCACACTGGAATATTTCCATTTTTCCCAGGTCCACCAATTTCTTACGAGAATTTACCTTTTTCTCTGCCACCCTACAAGTGCCCCCTTTGTTTGGTCTGTTGAATACTTGGGCTGCACAATATTGGACCATTATCCCCTCTTGGAAGTGTTACACTAGGGAAAGCAACAGACCCCAATTCTCATGTGGAGATTATCATCTCAAGCACTCTGGTATGAAGTGTTTCATGAGACTGTGGGCACCCATGTTCTGCACTACTTTGGGCCTCATTTACAGGGAACTGGTGCATCGGCTCTGTATTTATAATACAGTGCACCATGGCGTTCTTTAGCAGAACAGCCTCAAAATATTTGATGCAGCTGTGGCACTTTGCTGGACTAGCATCAAACATTTTGACTCTAGTCCAGCAAAGCTCAGGGAGACCCATTGAAAAGAGCCTAGCATATGTTTAACGCCTGCCCTGAGCAGGTGTTAAAAATGATGCTGGAATGGCACAGTGAAGTCTTGTAAATTTTACTGCACCATTTTGTTTTGGCCTTCCTGTGGGGGAACACCTCCCTTGCATACATTATACCTGGCGCAGGTATAGGGGCTCGTTTACAAGAAACTGGTGCATCATGAGCGATGCACCAGTTTATGTGCACCGCTCTCTGCTCCCCTAACAATGCCATGGGAGCACTGTATTTATAATACAGTGCTCCATGGCGCAAAGTGTCCACAACAGTGTCACAAATTCTGATGCTGTTGTGGCGCTAAACCTTAACATTGCTGTTCTAGGGTCAAAATTTTGATGCTAGTCCAGGAATGTTAAGGGGTGCCCATAGCCAATAGCACAGCATCACCTTTAACTCCTGCCCAGGGCTGGTGTTAAAAAAATGATACTATGCTGGCACAGCATGAGGCAGTGAAATCTTATAGATTTCACTGCGCTATTTCTGCAGGGCTTTTAACAGGGGAATGCCAACCTTACATACAGTATACCTGGTGCAGGTAGAATGTGGCACAAGGCTTTACAAACTGGCACAATGGTGACATTGCACCAGTTCGCAAATATGGTGTGGGGTGGGAGACTGTTTTGCTCCACCTTAGCGTAAAAAAAAAAAAAAATGACTACGTTGCCGCTTAATCCTTGTAAGTGAGGCCCTTAATGTGGGCAAGGGTTTACAAACTGGTGCAATGTTGACATTGCGGTAGTTTGTAAATACGGTGCAGGTCTGCTTTGCGCCACCGTACCGTAAAAAAAAATTCCGCTACAGCCCATTGAGTTTATTGGGGTGGAGTGGGGTGCTTTCAAGGTAGTGACACATGGCCTCTGTATTAAGACTTAATATGGGGTGAAATTGAACTTACACTGGGAATTGATGGCTATAGAGACCACCATTCATGCCGCAGAGATTCAGGTAGGGGACTATAAGGGTTGGTTGGACGAAGTTCCTTCTCTTAATGCAATTATAGACTGCTAATAGTTACACTTGGGCTGGCCTATACAGACTACATTGCCACACAGCTTGCTGCGGGCAACATAGAGGGGCATTTCCTAGCATGGTTGCTGAGCTCAGAGGTCGATCAGCCACAACTCACCTCCATTAGGTCCCCAGCAGGTGGCATGCTCACTGCACAGTTTGAGATCAGTGTAGCCTTCTTCACTTATAATAGCTCCCTTTATCAGGAGAGTGTTGCGGTTGAGGAGCTCACTTTATCTGCTTACCTCAACAGCTTGCCGATCCTCTACCTGAACATACTCTAGAGCAGTCGCCTCAACAAGCAGTTAACACCTGCTGAAGTTCATCTTGTAATAGACCAGATGGCACATGATAAGACTCTGGGGGCAGATGGGCTCCCTGTAGAGTTTCATTCGGTATATTGGACTATGCTCGCTCCAAAGCGCCTGCAGCTGTTCCAGTCAGCCAAGGATAGGGGAGCCCTACCTCCGTTTTTGAGAGAGGTTTTGATTTTGATCCTTCTCAAGCTGGACAGAGATCCGCTGGAGGTGCACTTCTATTGGCTACTCACTTTGCTCAACATGGACTGCAAGGTCCTTAGGAATGTCATAGCGAATCGGCTGTTGCTGTATATCACTACATTGGTCCATCAGGACCATAATTGCTTCATTCCAGGGAGGAACACTTCCTCAATCTCAGTTGCCTGTGTTGACTAGTGGATGAACACCCCCCCTGAGTCACCTACAGGTGTGGTAATTTCATTAGACATCGAGAAGGCCTTTGACACTCTGGGCTGGCCCTATATGCGAGAAGTGCTGCAACGCATGAATCTGGGTCCAGAGAGATTATGGTGGATCAATTTCCTGTACATGGAGCCGGTTGCTAGGGTATAAACCGGGAAGGAAATCTCAGCACCATTTCCGGTGTGCAGGGGCACGAGGCAGGGATTCCCGCTCTCCCCGCTCACTTTGGCCATAGAATCACCAGCTGGTCTGCCTCGTCAACAGGGCCCGAATTGGAGCATACCCGTAATTTCTCTTTTGGCCAGCAGGTGCCCCAGATTCTCTGGGTGTTTCTGGTAGGCATTTAAGTCTGAGGCCCCAGAATCGCCTGCCCTTCTATCAGTGTTACCACTGAGGCTTCTAGTCCACACCCCTGTCCAAAATGGGACTAATGCAGGGCAATACTATAGTATGTGTAGAAATGTTCTTGAGTGCCCACAGGATTGGAGGCATTTGACATCTGTCGCCCTACCTATTTTGTACAGTACCTTTTAAGTATAGTATATTCTGCATAGTATTTTAATTTAAATCAGATAGAAATGTGAATGTATTGGCAGCATTCAGGGGAATTGTAGGACTTCTTTCCATTCGTCGTCAACCATCTTTCCCACATCTGCCTGCCAGCATGACCGAAGTTTGCTCATTTCTCCCTAGGTGTTTGTTATGAGTATACTGTACTTCAGGGAAATTGCCTTAGTGGTCATGTGTCCATCTAGCAGTTGTCTTTCCAAGGGAGACTTCCCTTGTTTCCTCCCTCGTGGGAATCTGGGCCCATAGTGCATGATGGAGCCAAAGATAAATGGATATCTGTTTGGATGACATGGTGTATTCCTTCCTCAGGTGTGTGAAGGATACAATGCTATTCACATCCCAAACCTCTCCCAATATGGACAGGCCTATCAAGTCCCATCTCCTGAACCCCTACAGTGTATTGAACAGGACCAGCTTAGTCCAGACCCACAGAGGAGTCTTTGGGGTTACTTTCTTCTCTTCTAGTCATTTCATGTAGTAGACTACGCTAGATAGTGACTACTGTGCTGGAGGGAGAGTAGTCGGTAGACTATCTCTGTTAAAGAGCATGGAGGTATCCCCCTTTGCCCAACATCAGTCGGTCTAGTCTGAATATTGGGTCATCCTACGGGGCGTACGCCCACTCATTAATGGCAGCCACCTGAGTTGCTTCATACTATTTCTTTATATTTGGCAGGGCAATGCCCTCCTCTGATATTGAACATTAGAGTGCGGGAAGAGCTATCCCTGGCTGGTCTTCCCCCCAAAGGAGGTACTTCAGTGTCCCATCTAGAGTTCAAAAAAAGTTGGGTGGGATAAGGTATGGGCAATTCTGAGTTATGTATACAAATATGGGTAATGCAATTATTTTGAAAAGAGCTGTCTGGCCCATCAGTGAGAATGGTAAGGCACTCCAGTGTTTGGTGTCTGCCTCTAGTTTGTGGGGCAAGGGTGCTAGGTTGTCTGTGTGGAATGTCTTTTTGTCCACAATCTCAGGTATTTGATGTAGGTGCCTGCACATTTCAGGGGCATGTGTAGGGATGGTGGTAGTTCCCATTCACCCATTGGAAACAGTAGGGATTTGTCACAGTTTATGCTCAGTCCAGAGTATTCTCTGTATATTTTGAATAGTTCACTCACCCTTGCCAGCAAGTACTCTGGTTCTGCCCGCTAGAGCAATATATTGGCTACACATAGCATCCACTCTCATCTTTTCTGCTAGTCCCTCCATGGCCAGCATGAATAGCATTGGTGGCAAGGGGCAACCCGGTCTGGTTTCCCTCCTTATCAGCAACTCTTGGGATGTGACTCCACTGACACTTTGTGAGAATCCTGAACAGAAAGGGTAATTCCAATGAATCAAACAAAATGTTCATGTCTAGTGAGGCCACTAGCTGGGGTTCTGTCAGGCCGGCCGCCATTGTCATGTTATTACAAAGATGCCGTAGGTTGAGCTTTGTGGATTTGTGTGGCATGAAGCTTTTCTGATCAGGGTGAACCAGAACCAGAATTTCAATGCCCAGGCGGTTCACAAGGGCCTTCATTAGAAATTCAGGGTCTGCATTAAGTAGCCCGGATTCCCAGCCCAGGCAGAGGTAGCCCCCCTATTAGCAGCTGGGTCAATTTCTGCTTCTACGGTTATGATGAAGTTTCCTCCCATTACAGTGAGCACCTGTGGTAGTTCCATGAAGAGTCTGACAATCGAGTCTAGTGTGCCTGACTGTAGTCCTGATGGGGCATAAACATTCACTAGTGCCATCGTCTACCCCTCCCATTCACCCAGTATCGTCGTAGAGCAGCCCAATCTGTCAAGCATGTTCTGGTGACATGTAAAGGAGTTGGTTTCCTTAGTAGAAGCTCCACTCCCCCGGACCCCATGGTGTTCTCAGCATGATCGGCCTGGCTGATGAAGGATGATACCCTTGGGCTGAACTGTTCCCATGCGGAACAGGGTAAAGACTGATTTGCATATGGCTGGGTCCAAAGTAGGATGGCATCAAAGAATGATGGATTAAACACCACAGGTTTTCTGAGGAGGAGCTCAGGGTCATGGTGGAGGAAATCATCTGGGTAGAGCCACAGCAATTCGGATCACAGGTGAAGCAGACATTCATTGCAGACATCCATGCAAGGAAGATGGAGCTATTGCGGAGAATTGTCAACAGGGTCAATGTAGTGGGACATCATCCAAGGAACAAGGGATGACATCAGGAAGAGGTGGAACGACCTAAGGGGAAGGTGTGTTCCATGGTACCCAGACACCAGGTAGCCGTACAGAGGACTGGCGGTGGACCACCACCTCCTCCCCCTCAACTAACAACATGGGAGGAGCAAGTTTTTGCAATAATGCATCCTGAGGGCCACGCAGGAGTAGCAGGAGGACTGGACTCTGGTAAGTCATATCTTTACTATTATATCCCCCCACCCTACCTGCATGCCATCACATACTCCCACCCTCACCCTCACTCCCATGACTCCACCATCTCCCACACACCCCACCATCACGCCCCACAACTCCCACAACCAAGCCCTGCATGCAACAACAATGCATGGGCACCCATCACAGACATGCATGGACACCCATCATCAAACCATGTCCAATAGAGAGACTCACCCAGGGCACACAATCACCACTCACACAAGGGCCAAGGCGATAGTGCAAACACAGTAATAATAGAGGGAAAAACATCCACTACACAAGATGGTACACACAGATAAAATAACAATGCATTTACACCCCAACAGGACCCCTACCCAACGTCACCGGACAGGAGGTGCCAGCCATATCCAGTTCCCCCACAGAAGAGGCGCACAGTGAGGACAGCATCTCTGCACGCCTGGATCAAGATGACCAGCCTGGCCCATCAGGGACCTCTGGACAGTCGGTTGCCCTGCCACAGTCCCAAGCCACCACAGAACCTACCCCCCAGGAAACACCACCACAGCACCCACCCAGCGGGCCCATGCCACTGTCCCCAGGACATGTCAATCAGCTGTGTGTCCACCACTACAGGGACCCCAGGCAAACCCACTAACGATCAGGGACCTGGGGTCAGTGGCAGTGGGCACACAGTTCAGGGGACAGAGGCACAGGACAACAGGGAAGCTGGGAGGACTGCTGTGCGACAGGGGGAGGGCAGGCCCAGGGAACCGACCCTCCACAAGGCACTATCAAACATCATGGGAGCATACCACCATTCCCAGGAGACCATGGGCACGGTACTGAGCAAGTTTCAGGAGACCCAGCGGCTGCAGGAAGGACAATACATGGGGATCAGGGGGGACCTCACCAACATCTACACCATCCTGGTCACCATAGCAGGGGTGCTGGCTGACATAGGCAAGACCATGAGGGGGGCAATGGCACAACAAAGGACCCCTGACACTAGCCAAATCGAGGAACAGCCCTTCACCTCCGCCGGCGCTAGTGGACAGGAGGCCCGCCACATGAACAACAGCCCACTAGCACCCGACACCCTTCAGAAGGAGAACCACCACACTAACGGTCCCTGTGATCCAGGCAGAAGACAGAGAACATTGCCAAGACCCCCGCCATGAAATAGGACCCTCCTGATTGTCACCCTTCTGTCCCACTATGTCACCCTGTCCACCTTGAACTGCCATTACTCCCCTTCCTATGCCCCATTGGACAATGCACCTGTGATACCAAGAGACTGGACTCTACTATGGACCTTCCTCCACCATCACCACAGCCCCTTCCACATATCCCTATTCACATTAGCCCCTAAATAAACACCCTTGAATCACAAACCAATCTGGAGTCAGTCTGTTCTTTCACAAATGTATTATTACAACTTCACCAACAAATATCAATGTAAATGTTCATTTGCTCACACCAATGTATGACAGTTGTTGGGCAGCAGTACATAAAGCAGAAGGCAGAATGAGGTACCCAGATCTGAAAAATTGAAAGCCAAAGTGAACTATCAGTGTCCATAGACAGAGGTGAAGAGGCTGACTTATACAATGTCCTACAGTATTCAGAAATGTGAGGAGCAGTGACTGTCTCTTACCTGTGTGTCACTGGAAGTACTGCATGATAATTTTCGTTCGGTTATCAATATCTTCTTCCTATGCCTCCTCTTTCTCACTGTCTACAGGCTCCTCTGCTGCCACAAGACCATCATCAGGCCCATCCTCCTGCAGAAAAGGCACCTGGCATCGCAATGCCAGGTTGTGCAAAATGTAGCATGCCACGATTATCTGGCACACCTTCTTCGGTGAGTAGTATAGGGAGCCACCTGTTAGATGGAGGCACCGGAATCTGGCCTTCAGAAGGCCGAACGTCATCTCAATAATACGCCTAGTTCGCCCATGTGCCTCATTGTAGCGTTCCTCTGCCCTTGTCCTGGCATTCCTCACTGGGGTCAGTAGCCATGAGAGGTTGGGGTAACCTGAGTCACCTGCAAATGTTGAGGGATACCTGTTAGACACACACTAACACTTAGGGACTACCCCATTCCCAGACACCTACTCATACTGTGTGGGGACCTTGGGCTCACCTATTAGCCACACACGGTGCCCCTGGAGTTGGCCCATCACATAAGGGATACTGCTATTCCTCAAAATGTAGGCGTCATGCACAGAGCCAGGATACTTGGCATTCACATGAGAGATGTACTGGTCCACCAAACACACCATCTGCACATTCATCGAATGGTAGCTTTTTTGATTTCCGTACACTTGTTAATTTCCGCGGGGGGACAAATGCTACATATGTACCATCAATGGCACCAATGATGTTGGGGATATGTCCCAGGGCATAAAAGTCAGCTTTCACTGTGGGCAAATCCTCCACCTGTGGAAACACGATGTAGCTGCCCTTGTGTTTCAGCAGGGCAGACAACACTCTGTTCAACACGTTGGAAAACATTGGCTAAGACATCCCAGATGCCATGGCCACTGTAGTTTGAAAGGAGCCACTTGCCAGGAAATGGAGCACTGACCGGACCTGCACTAGAGGGGGGATTCCTGTGGGATGGCGGATAGCTGACATCAGGTCTGGCTCCAATTGGGTACACAGGTCTTGGATTGTGGCACGATCAAGACTGTAGGTGATAATTATGTGTCTGTCTTCCATTGTCGACAGGTCCACCAGGGGTCTGTACACCGGAGGATGACGCCATCTCATCATCTCCCACAGCGGATATGCCCTATGGAGGAGAATGGTGAGCAGAGGGTCATGTACCACATAGGTTGCACAAGTGTGTTTGCAGTAATGTGAGTAAATCTGTGTGTGGTGTAGTTTGTCGTATATCTGCCAAATTGTGCTGTGACGCAGTTAGGTGCCATGCCATGTGCCCCCCTGAAATGGCGGCTGCCTGACCTGTGAGGAGGGGCAAGGGGAAATTAGGCAACTACGCTGGCGTTGTGCAGCATTGTGGTAGGCAGTCGAAGACCGCCGCGCAATTCAGCATTGGTTATCATTGGCCCCTATGGGTTCCAAGAGCCAATGATGATGTACTCCGGTGGTGACGGTATGCACCGATGCGGCCGTGACCGCCATTTTCTATCTGTTCACTCACTTGATACCTGACCTTTAACAGGAGCGGATCTACACTGCAAGTGCTGCTGTGACCTGAGTCTGGAAGCGCCAATGGGTCGAGTTTCTGGGGAAAGGGCCCCTGCCTTCACCGCGGATGAGTTGGACAAACTGGTAGATGTGGTCCTCCGCCAGTACACGCTACTCTACGGTCCTGCAGAAAAACAGGTGAGTACAATGTGAGCATGATGCGTGGGCAATGCCTGTTTGAAGTGGTGTGGATGGAAGATACATGGGGGGGGGCTGAGGCCTGCATGTGAGGATGGTGAGTGTATGTGCGCCAGGGCATGGGTGGGAACTGGTGGGCAATGAGTATGACGGTCCGGACGGGTGAGTAATGTCCTTTCCTCCCGTACCTTTTTTCTAGGTCAGCGCCCACCAGAAGAAGGGTATTTGGTGTGCCATCGCCAAGGAAGTGCGGACCCTGGGGGTCTATCACCAACTGCCACAAGAGATGGGAGGACCTGCGCCGCTGGAGCAAGAAGAAGGCGGAGGCCCAGCTGGGGCTGGCCTCCCAACGTGGAAGGGGTGCCCATCGCACCATGACCCCCCTGATGTTCCGAATCCTGGCAGTGGCATCTCCGGTGTTGAATGGGCGCTTGAGGCCATCACAGCAGCCACAAGGGGGAGAGTACAGTGTCATTAAGCTGACTCTGCGCGCTTTACGAAGTGTCTGGGTGGGGGATGTGGGCTGTGGGTTCCCCTAGGCCAGGGGGAACTTGGTAGGGTAGGTCCCTTGTTCAGCAGGCTCTGAGGCACTCCAACCCCAATATTTTTAGTGGGCATCTACAACTGGGCAGGCTCCTGTGGGTTCCAGGTGTGCAGCAAATGGTGTTAGGCATAGTGCCCCATGGCCTGGTGCATTTCCTACTAACTGCTAGTGCATGGCCTACTGCATTGGGCTGCTCCATGTGTGTTGTGTCCGCCAACGGTAGTGGTGTTGCTGGCATTGACCATCTGTGTTTTCTGTCTTTCCCCACCTTCTTGTTTTGTCACCCTGTCTGTGTGCATTAGCATATTCTGGCGGAGGAGCAGAGGCACCGGCGACGGAGGGAGCTGCATCCCACATGGCCCTGGAGGGTGAATCTATGGAAGGTGAAGGCACCAGTAGGACGGTGGGTGAGGGGAGCTTCATGACGGGGACAGGAGGGGATACCAGCGACAACGACTCCTCCTCTGATGGAAGCTCCCTTTCGGTGGCGGACAACTCTGTGCCCACCCCAACAACTGGTACAGCCACCACCCCTAAACCAGCACCGCCCTCTCAGCAGCCCCTCAGTGTGTTTCCCGTGCCCGTTCACCCAGGAGGGTGGGCATCTCCTTCGCCCCAGGCACCCCAGGCCCTGCCCCAGTCAGCCCTGCTGCCCTCATTGAGGAGGCTATTAACCTCCTGAGATCCCTCGCTGTTGGGCAGTCAGCCATTCTGAATGCCATCCAGGGTGTCGAGAGGCATTTGCAACAAACAAATGCACACCTGGAGGACATTTTTTCTGGTGTGGCGGCCCAACAGAGAGCATTTCAGGCTCTGGCCTCAGCACTGATTGCAGCCATTGTCCCTGTGTCCAGCCTCCCCCCTCCAACTTCCAGTACCCAGACCCAATCCCCTCTACCTCAGCCTATCCCAAGTACACCATCAGACCAGCATGCACACACATCAACACACAAAAGTAGCTCAAGCAAACAGAAGCACCACACATACCACAGGCACTCACACAAGCACCATACCCATGCACACATACCAACATCCACTTCCTCCACTGTGTCCTCCTCCTCCACGTCATCCACCTCCCTCCCAGACTCGTCTCCACTCATACCTGCATGCACTACATCATCAGCCACTGCCTCCATCACCAGCACGCCCATCACTACACACCACTCACATGCAATCACCACCCCAACTACCATTCACATGTCCCCTGTGTCCTCTCCCAGTGTGTCTGTAAGCCCTCCTCCCAAAGTACACAAATGCAGGCACACACCCACTAAACAGCCATCTACCTCACAACAGCCTCCAACCCATGCACCTTCACCCAAACTCAGCAGACATACACCTCCTACAACCACTACCTCGTCCTCCACTCCCACATCCCCTCCATCTTCCTGTCCCAGTGTGTCAAGAAAACTTTTCCTAGTAAACATTAACCTCTTCCCTACAACTCCAACGTCCTTACCGTAGGGCCAGGATGTCTAAATCCCAGACCAGCACCTCCGTCACCAAATCTGCATCCGCTGTGGTCCCTGCTACTCCTGTACGGTCTAAGGGGGCACCCGTCAGAGCTGCCGGTGTGCCACTGACAGAAAAGAAGGACCACCCTATTCCACCACCTGCAAAGGTAAAAAAGGGGCCGGTTTCCAGCAAGGGACAGTCACACCACCCACCCAGCAAGGCCTCGCCCAAACACCGAGTGGACAGTGCCAAGGTCCCTGCAGCGACTGTCAACATGGGGAAGGGCCACAAGCCAAAGGGCACATCACCCCTGGGCACGATGTCTCCTGGTGAGGGGCTGGTGACCACCATATCATCAGGGATGGCAGCCACATGCACCACAGTCACCACCACCGCTCCGACCGCCATCTGCACCGCCACCTGCCCTGCCACCTGCACCACCACCTGCACGGCCGCTGCCACAACGTCAGTCTGCAGCATCCTCCCCAAGGATCAGCCATCCGAGGCTGCCAGAGACAGTATGGTGTCTCCATCCACCACAACAGTCACTGGCAGCATCTCCGCCACAGACGCCGCCACCTGCACCACCATCAGCACTGCCACGTGCACAGCCGATGCCACTCTGTCAGACGTCAGCCACATCCCCAGTGTGCAGCTGTCAGAGTCTGTAGGTGACGTCCTGGACCCTGGGCATGCCACTTGAGACACCACTTCCAGCACTGGCACAAACCAGCAATTGGCAGCCTAAGTCGCCGCAGGATGGCGTGTGGCTGTGCCTCCATGGAGTATCATGCTACCTGTTCCAGGTACATCGCATGGCTGAGACACCCAGGTAAGACGACGTCAACTGCCACACCCTAGGTTCAGCATCACTGGGCACAAATCCCCCTCCAGAACCAGTGGAGAAATCGACCCACTTACCCTATCCTTGGCAGGATGAAGCACTCTGGGCACAAAGCCCCTTCCAGAACCAGTGGAGAAAGGCATCCACTCACCCAGTCCTTGGCAGGATGAAGCACTCTGGGCACAAAGGCCCCTCCAGAACCAGTGGAGAAAGGCATTCATTTGGGAGACTGTGGCTTTGCACTCCTCAGGACCAAGCAGTGGGCAAACCACCCACTTGAGAGATTTGAGAGACTGTGGCTTTGCACTCCCCATGGCCAGGCAGTGGGCATGGAGCCCCCTCGAGGAGCAGTGGCGTCGTAGCATCATTTGGCTGAGGTGCCCTCCCTCCCCTTCCCCCTTAGGTGCCTGTTTTTTTTTGGACCTGATGCCCCTGCAGTGTTCTCTCCGTTTTGAGGCAGGTGTCATGTGTGGGCTTCGCCCATGCTTTTTGGGACCACTGGTCCACGGACATTTCATGGGACAGTGTACGGACTTGTGTACTTGCTGGAAATATTTGTGTATACTGATGATTTGCTGTTCTCTTGATCTATCTGATTGTTCGATTATTACACTAGTTAAACTCATTTTGTTTGGTCCTTGCATTCTTCCAGGGGGTGACGGGGTGTATCTGTGATGGTATTGGATATGTGTGTGTGTATGTTGGTGTGGGTGGGGTGGTGGGGGTGTTGCATGTCGCGTGTGTGTGTCACTCTCTTTTCCCCCCTCCCCTCCCCTGTGTGCTAGGTGCAGTACTCACCGTCGTCGTTGCCACCGCCACTTTCTTTCCACTTCGTGGTGTATTAATAGATACAGCAACATGGGTAAGATCTGCAATTCGGGCTCCATGGCGTCCTAGTTTTTCCTTGGGTGTCGAGAGGTGAGTGGTTTCCCTTCTGTGTATTGTTTCTGCCATGCTTTTGATGGCGTTAGTCTCGCCCCGGAAAAGATGGTGGATTGGTGCCTTGTAATAGTGTGGGCGGTACATTGTCTTCCACCTGTTGGCGGTTACCGCCATAGTGTTTGTTGCTACCGCCATGGCGGTAGGAGTGTTAAAGTGGTTGTCTGAGTTGGCGGTTTCCACCATGGTCGTGATCCCATTTTTTTTTTACCGCCGGCCTGTTGGCGGTATTACCGCCGCCGCCTTCACACCGACCGCCAGGGTTGTAATGAGGGCCTGAGTTTCTGTTTTCATGTGTCTCTGTCCTCCCTTTCGGTCGTGTTTGCTTCCCTCCGTGTGTCCTGCAGAGTAGTTTGTTAACTGGTCCCAAACTCACTTTCCACCCTACTTTACCATGCTGTAGCCTTCGAACTGCCAGCTTCCCAGTTCACTTACATCTGCTGTTCCAACATAAAGAACTGGTCTGTGTCTATCCCTCGTTCCAGAAGTTGTACTTACTACTGTGGTCCATCCCTCTGCTTCCAATCAGTGAGTAGATCATTGTCCTCCTTGTCCCCTCTCGTCAGTCAAATGATCCTGTCCGCAATTATTGGTTTGATCCTGGGTAGGCATGTCTCCCTGATCCTCCAGCTGTGCCTCCTCTTCATTGGTGGTTTCTTGCTCTTGGGCGAAGGTCTCCCAGCAGTTTGTGGTGTCCACTGAGCAGTATCTCTGTACCTCCACTGCCACTTTTGCTCTCTTCGTTTTGGTTTGGCCTTTAGTGGGGGCCCCCATGGTGCATTTCTAGGGTCTGCACTGTCTCCCATGTTCCTCCTAGCACTCAGTAGGTCCTCACCTTCTGGTAGTGGGTGACCCAGATATTCCAGCCATTCCCTTACCTCTGCTGCGAAGTGTGCGGTATCGTTCTTAATTATTCTCAACTTTGCCGGGATCAGCGGGGCATATGAACAGCCCAGTTGGCCTAGGTGTAATTTTACCCCAATAAATGTCTCCCTTTGCCTTTGTACCACAGTGGTGCTATCAAGGTAAGTGTGTACTTGATTCCTTTCCTCTCTCCAGAGGCCATGTCCCTTCGCTTTTTTGTAAGATTGCGTCCCTGTGAAACACAATTAAACAGTCTTGCCACTGCATCTTGAGGTGGCAACCCTGGTTGTGGTGGCCTGCCTGGCACTGTATGTGCCTGTTCTATCATGAACCAGCGTGAAACTTTCTTGTCTAGCATCACAGATACTAGTCAGTCTTCCAGGAATAATTTGATGCTAGGCCCTTCCACCTCCTGGAACCTGACCAGAATGACAATATTGTGACTAGATCTCCCCTCAACGTTGTCCACTTGCATCCTCAGTGTGCATATCTCCTTTAGAGCTTGGATGGGAGTGGTATGGTATATCTGGCTTCACCTGGGTCAGATCGGCTTCCACCTCCATCATCCTTTGCGCCAGCTTTTTGTGATCAATTCTTAGTAGCATCATGTCCAGTGCCACCTACTCTATTTTTCTTTTTAAGGTCACATTGGTGTCCTCTATGGCTGCTAATATGGCAGTTGTGTGTGTGCCCAGACCCCACTCTCTAGGTTTTGCCATTGGTTAGTCTCCTTCATGTTGTAGTCAGGGCATGTCCGTTCCCAGTTCCGGTTTGTGAACTCGGGCCTCACCATCTTTTATACGTTGGCTGATTACGGGCTGATTGTCAGGAGTCTTTCCCCTCAGTCAGTAGCAGTGTTCGGGCTGTGTTGAGCAGTAGGGCCGCATCTGGCAGGTGCCTTCAGCCCGGGGCAGAGTCAGGCAGCGGTGTGTTCCATGGTTCTCTTCTACCTGCTGGGTGTGCCACGTGCACCCATGCTGCTTCCCTTCCAAACCGGTTCTGCGTCTGCACCCCAGGCACAAGCACTCCCCTTGTCTCCATCTCCTCCTTCCCTGCCCCGGTAGGGCTCACATCCCTTTCATTGCCCCATGATGGCCCCTCTGCTTGGTGGATCATAGTGTTGTTGTGGACTAGAACCCAATCTTGTCCAGGTCTCCCCGAGGTCCTTCGTCGGTCGATCCTATCTCGCTGCTGTACTACCGGCACTTTCAAATCACTTAGTAATCGGGGGTCCCATTGGGGTACCGTGGGTCCTTACTGCTGGGGGCATATAGCTAGGTGCCCCACACCAGAAAATATGAGGAAGGGTTCCACCTCTGTGCCCCTAAATGCCTCCTCACCTCTGGGCCCTAGTGAAAGCCCACAGCTGCCTTCATTATGTCTGTAGTCTCCTGGCCTTGATCTCCCTCTTGGAGGACTGTTACCCTTGTCTGTCTGGCCGATGGGGGCTGTTCTGGTGTCTTGCAGATTCTGAGGGGGCCGCCCCATATGGGGAGTCCTCCTATGGACACCCACACTTCTATACACATTTCACTGCCATGCCTGAGTCGCAGGCTGTTGCGATTGCTACGGGGCAGCCATCATCTTTGTTCTTACACCATCACACCAGCAGCAGCCTCCTGGTCTGTTGCTCCTTAGTTCCACAACTGTGTCTTTGCACCCCAGGCTTCCCAGTGGGTGCTGGTTTATTCGTGTGGCAGCGGGGGCCTCTTTGCCACCACAATAGCTGTTTTCATGGGTGGGTGCAGAAGCTCAGCAATTACAGCGCCTGCGGCCAGGCCCTTCACCAACACCCCCCATACAGCCAACCACACGCTGTGCATGGCCAAATGCCTTGCACAGTCAGGGTTTGGCCATAGGGCCTCGCCATTGAGAACCCTATCCCCATGATTATTATTTTTTAAATTTAGAAGAGAAAGGCAGCGCGGGCCACCTCCCTAAGCTGCTATTGACCCTGGGGACCCCATTCCCGAGTGACACTTATTTAAATAAAGGCCAGGGGTTGTGTGGCCCCATTTCCAAGCCTTGTTAGACCCTGAGGACTGCATCCCCCAAGGCCCAGTGCAATTTTTAAGGGGAGTGGGGTATGCTGCTCCCCTCTTCTGGCTGATTTCGGCCCTTAGGACCCCAACCCCAGAGCCTGGCATAAGAAAAGGTGGATGCCCTGGTGCCCACCTGGGGCACCCACCACACTATTGCTGGGGGCTGCAGGGGGAGCCCCAAGGCCCCGTGGCCCCAGGTGGCTATGGGCATCCAGCTGGAATTGCTCCTGCCCGCAGGGAGCAGCTAATAATGCTGTTAATAATGCTGCTCACTGTGCCAAGAGCAATATCTACAATGATGCAGCAGGGAAACAGATTTAAAGTCAGCTCTTAGCGGACGGAGCATTTTTAAAGCTTGGTTCTTGCTCCCGCTTAGCAGGAGATTTAGAAATGCTCCCTCCAAGCGAGAGGAATAACAGGTTTTCCTACCTGCAACCAAGCAGGCAGAGAAACCACTATGGCCTGGGGGTGGGAACCATCTGGACATAGCTGCTGAGCTGGGCCCTAGAGTAGGTACCCCAGGGTCATTAATGTCTTAGGGAGAGTAGCCATGTGGACACAGTCCCTTAAAGGAATCTGCCCTGTGGGTGGACTTCCGGGACCTTTTCAGGCTTGGTGAGAGGACCTTGCACTCCCTCCCAATAAATAATAAGGGAAGGCCCCGAGGGTGGGTTTGCAGGGATCTAATGGCTTGGGGAGGGGAACTGTACATCTCCCATCCTCATAAAAATTGCTTTTGTCCCGGGTATGCTCCCTGGGGCTTCTAGCGTCTCAAGGAAGGGGCCATGAAGCCCCCTCCCCTTTATAAATACAGCCCAGGGTGCAGGCTCCTCATGGCTTATAATGAATAAAATCAGCCTAGCCGCCATTTTTTTGTTTTAGATGCTGAAAGTCTTGCGAGATCACTGCATTTTTTGCTTTTTTTTTTTTTTTTTTGGGCCCGCAGGGGTCCCTCTCGGTCCCCCTCCCCTCCATGGGGCATGGAGGATCAGGGTATTCCTACCCTGACTCCACATATCTTTTTTTTTTTTTACAAATTTACAAATTCAGAAAAGCAGGAAAAAGTCCCAGAGTCAAGTAATGGCTGCCAGCAATATTTTTCTCATGTTGCTAGCAGCCAATCGGAGCAACGGCTCTTGGAGGATTCCAACTCCTGCAGTAACAAGATGGCCCAAAAGAAATACAGCTGCTCCTTGGGCTGATCAGAGCTCTCTATTTTATATTGGTGCACCCGTAAGAGTCTCGGAGGATCTTGCAAGCCCAATTGCCAAAATATACAATTATTTTTTACTCATAATTTCACAAAAACTACTGGATAGATTTACACCAAATCACAAAAAGCACAGTCTGCAGACCGAGCTCTAGCTTCTTGCTGAATTTGGTGTAATTCAGTTCAGCAGTTTTTCTTATAGCCCTCCCTAAAGAAGTATATGGAAAAAGCATGGGGATTTTATGTATTGGACCCCACCTTTTCTCTTGGCCCCTGCTTGATGCGTCATTCTGTAACTTGCAAAGCACAAACGAATCAAAAAGTAGCACCTTTTCAGAAAGTTTTATAGAGCTTTGTCAAACGGTGCCAAAGTTATTAGCAACAGACAAAAATGCCTTTTCTATGGAAAAGCAAACCTAACTATAACCACGCCACTAGGTAATATATGCTCCTTGTTGCGGCACAGGCGCAAACATGTTTGCTTCTCACGGAGGAGCCTGGACACTCTTTCAATTCTTTCTCAACCTCAGAAAATATACAAACAGCTCTCAGCTCCTTGCCGGGGCATAGAAACACAGTTCTAGGCAAGGGTCATCTGTCACCTAGGGAAACCTACCAAATCCAGACATTTCTGGACACTAGACACTAAGAAGAGTTCTGGTTTGGCTTGTGATGATGCCACCACTTTTCCTTATTCAGAATTCCCAGCAGAGTGGAAAGATTCATTAGAAAAATGGTTTCCTCACATTTCTGTGTGTGAAGCTCTTGGAATTTGTGGGAGCTGCAAAGCTGTCACCATCCAGTGTTACCACATTTCTATGAGTAAAAACTAAATAAACCTACCCAGTACAACCAAGCTTTTCTAGGCAATAACAGTCAGATACTTACCTAGGAAAGAGGCACCTTTCAGCCTTTGATTTCAAATCTCTGCAGGGGCAGTAATTGTTTCTGGGAGCGGCCACCTTGTTTCTTGAAGACTTTTCAGGTACATCTGAAAAAGAAAACAACAAAAGTTCAGATACATAATTAATTGCATAACGTACAAGTCTGAGAGCTCATTGGTATACCTCACAAACAGGATAAGCATTGCATGCATACTATGAGGTAAACATAAACAGTTGAAGGCATAGGCTTTGGAAGTAGGACTGCTGGAGGTGCTGCAGCACCTCCAAAATAACCATGCATGAGTTCAGAAGGTCAATTAGTAATAAAGATGCTTTTACATTTTTTTTTTGTTACATTAGTTGTGCATTGAAAGACAGAGGTCAAATGAGAGTCTAGTCTACTGACAAATTGCTCCTTATTTTTTTTTAATTGGAGATTTATGTTTTCTTTTTTTCTGACTTCACAGGATTTTGTAAAGTGAACTATGTGACAGTCTTGGTGTTGTAAAGGGAGTGTGAAATGAAAGGCTGATGGTGAACTACCACAAAATGCTTTTTGTGCCATAGTGCTCTAAAATGTACAGCTGGCTATATACTACACCCTTACTACTCTCCTGAGGAATGGGTGTTCCTTATTTGTTTTACTCTTTTGTGTGGTACTTGGATTTTAACAATCCCTATGATTTCAGTAATGTAACATTGATGCCAGCACCCTCTTACTGAAAATTGTTACAGCACCACTGAAAAGAAGCATTGTCAGAAAGCCTCTGAGAAACATCCTGAAGATTGATGTGAATTAACAGAGTCATTTTCAAGAATCCAGTAAGGAAAAGACTCAGAGTGATATGTAACTTGTGGACAAACAGAGTTTCAAAAACTATGAAACAATTTGTGCCAAGAGAACTGTTTGAGAGACAAAGCAATGGTATCAGCTGAATCATTAAGTTGATTTTAGAATGTGCTTCTAGAGATTAAAGTGAGAGTTCCAAAGACATTTTAGGTAACCACCGGACCTTTTTGAAATGTAAAATAAAAATGTGAAGTTTGACCTAGGTGATCATTATGACATTGGCAGTGTACTGACCGCCACTGTTAAAGTGGCAGTGATTCTGCCAACAGCCTGCTTGTAATTACTACCAAATAATGACCATGGCGGTGAGACCTCCCATAGACAGCCAAAGTACCCCACCAACCGCCAGAACGTTAACACCACCGACCACAGCGGTAGCCGCCTACAGCCAGGCGGAAGTCAAGGTACCGCCCACCATATTATGACATAGCAAATCGCCAGGATTTCCGGGGCGGTAGCAACGCCATCAAAAACTTGGTGGAAACACATCACAGAAAATGAAAGACTCACCTTCAGGGACAAAGAGGACTCTGCGGCCACAATGGAACTGGAACTCCAAGTCTTCCCGATGCTCTACCACGCCATGGGCATCATGGAGCACCAACGCCAACGAAGACGTTGACCATGAGTACAGCTACCTAGCACACAAGGAAAGGATAGTGGAAAAGGAGAGTGACACCCACACGCACAACACACACCATACACACACATCACACACACACATAACCAGCCGCAGAGTAAATCAACTGTTACACGACCCACGAGCAAATAATGTAAGGACACAAATCTGAAGTACAAAAATGTTTTGCTTCCAACAACCACCATAATGAATAATGAAATCAAAATGTGGACGTCAATGTACAGATTGGGCCAATGGCCAGTCCAAAGTACTAAAGGGCCACATGGCCACAGGGCATCGCCCAAGCCCCAGCTTGACTCCTGACATCATCCGGACTCCACTGCTCAGGGGCATCATGTTGGAAATGGGCAGGTACCTCAGGGGGAAAGGGGGTTAGGAGGGCACCTCAGCTAGAGTGGGTATCATGCCCACTACTTCTGGAGGGGGCTCCTTTTCAAATAGTCTCTGGAGGGGAGTGTTAGGCCACAGTCTCTGTAGGGTGTGGGCTACATGCCCTCAGGCAGTGGAGGGGGCTCCTTGCCCTCAGGTGGTGGAGAGGGCTCCTTGCCCTCAGGTGGTGGAGGCGGCTCCTTGACATCAGGTGGTGGAGGGGGGGCTCCTTGCCCTCAGGTGGTGGAGGGGGCTCCTTGACCTCAGGTGGAGGAGGGTGCTTCTTGCCTTCAAGTGGTGGAGGGGGATCCTTGGGTTCTTTCTTGTGACGGGCCCCCTTGCCCTTTGTCATGTGACTTGTGTCCTTGCCAGCAGGTTTAGGGGGTGCCTCCACTGACCCATCCTCTGTCCTTTTTTCGCCACCCTAGACCCATGTTTTTGAGGCAGAGGTGTGGTCTTACTGGGTGGCTGCCGTCCCACTCAGGGGCCCCTTAATGCCAGCAGCAGATTTCTTGGTGGGAGCAGTGGCAGACTGGTTGGCTGAGGTGCTGGGCTGGGTGGTTGGGACCCTGCACTTACGGGCAGGACGGGGGGAGGGAATAGGTCAAGATGGACAAGGAAAAGCTTCTTAGTGACTTTGGGGCGGGATGTGTAAGGAGGGATGGGAGTGGAGGTAGAAGGAGTGGTTGTAGGGGGTGTTCTGCTGGACTTGGGTGCAGGTACATGGACAGTGTGCATGTGTGAGGTGAATGATTGTTGGGTGTCTGAGTGCAAGCGTTTGTGTTTCTTAGGATGGTGGAAGAGGGTAAACAGGATGTGGGGATGGATGTTGTGGAGGTGTATGCAAGTGAGGTGGGTGTGCTGCATGAGGTGGCGATGGTGGTGGTGGCTGTTAATGCAGTGCATGCAGGTTTGAGTGCGGATGTGACTGTGAGGGAGGAGGAGGAGGAGGGGGGAAAGTGGAGGCAGTAGATGTTGTTGTGTGTGCAACTGTCTGTTTGTGTGAGTGCCTGTGGCTTAAAGTTTGCTGCCTGTGTTTGACTGTGCAACTCTTGTGTGATGTTTTTTGTGCATGCTTGTCTGCATGTATGCATGGGATGGTTTGAGGTTGAGGAGACTGAGACTGGGAAGTGGTAGTTGGAGGGGGGATGGTAGCACCAGGGACACTGGCTACCATCAGAGAGGAGGCCAGAGCCTGAAATGATCTCTGTTGGGCCACAAAGCCATCGTGAATGCCCTCCAGGAAGGCATTGCATTGCTGCATCTGGGATGCCAGCCCCTGGATGGCATTCACTATGGTTGACTGCCCTACAGAGATGGATCTCAGGAGGTCAATAGCCTCCTCACTGAGGGCACTAGGTCTCACTGGAGAAGGGCCTGAGGTGTTTGGGGTGAAGGAGATGCCCACCCTTCTGGGGGAGCGGGCACAGGCAACTCGGTGGGGGGCTACTGGGAGGGCGGTGCGGGTACGGGGTGACAGCTATACCTGTAGCTGAGGTGGTTCCAGAGGTGTCTGCCACCACCAGGGAGCTCCCATCGGAGGAGATTTCAGAGTCAGTGTTGTCACGTCCTGTCCCCACCATGGTGCTCCCCTCGCCCTCCATCCCACTGGTCCCCTCAGCATCAGTGGACTCTGTCTCTTGGGTCCGTGAGCTGCAGCTCCCTCACTCACCAGTGCCCCTGCTCCTCCGCCAGGTGATGCTAATGCACACATAGATAGGATGACAGAAGAAAATAGTAGGGGGGGAAAAAGAAAGGGAGCACTAGATCAATTACAGCACCAACACCACAGATGGTATACACATCACCATCACACACAGGGACCAAGATTAAGCAGTATGCACCGCACTGGCATTCCATTGTCTAGGTAGCACAGCAGGATGAGAGCCAAACACCGACATCTGCACCTCTCCTGGGACCTACTAAGCCCTGTCTAACATGGAATGATACCTAACTAGCTATCCAGATTTTGCTATTCGCCCATTTACCCTGAGCTGGACCGCACAGCAATGTATGAGCTGGCATTAAGGGGCACCCACTGACTTAAAACCACCACCAGGATCCCATGGCAGGAAACAAAGATGGATGTCACACACACTAGACTTACACCCTTGTGGCTGCTGTGCTGCCCTCAAGCGCCCATCCAGCTCTGGGTAGGACACCGCCAGTATGCGGGCCATCTGGGGGATCAGGTTCCGATGGGCACCCCTCCCTTGTTGGGAGGCCATCCGGAGCTGGGCCTCCGTGGTCTTACGGCCCAGTGTCTCAGGTCCTCCCACCGTTTTCTGCAGTGGGTGCTCCGCCTGCTATAGACCGACAGGGTCCGCATGTCCTTGTCGATGGCACGTCAAAATCCCTTCTTCTGATGGGCGCTGACCTGCAGAGGAAACACAGACAGGAGGACACCATAAACCATACAATCCAGCCTGTCACACATATGGCCCACAAAAACCATTTCCCCTCATCAGGCACACACATCACCCGGAGCCCTGCATGTACACTACCACCAGCCATACCCCCACCAAATGACACACTGCCAGCACAACACACACATTTCCATGCAGCCTCGTCGAAATCACCGTCCCCATGGTGTACTCACCTGTTGGTCTGGACGCCCATACAGCTGTCCTTAGATGGATAGGACCCCATCCACCAGGCACTCTAACTCCTCTGAAGTGAAGGCAGGGGCCATTTCCCCTGTCACACAGGCCGTGGCAGGTTACAGACACAGGTCACAGCTGCACGCACAGTGGAGGTGTTGTCCTGCGGAAAGTCAGGAATCAGGTGAGGCTATAATCAGAAAATGGCGGTCACGTCCGTGGCGGAGTACACCGTCACCGCCGCCGGTGATCCTCATTGGATACTGTACTCCATTAAGCTCCATTTTAGCCAATGAGGAATAGCATGGCAGTGCAAGACCACCTTCCACCATGACGTCCAATGCGGGTGAAGTTACATCACTTCAACCTGTCCCTACATATAGGACAGGCATTCGCCAATGTTATGGTGCTGGTACACCATCTTAAATTGAAAACTGCGTCATTGCTGTCACTTGTACATACATTGCCATTTACATAGTCCAGTTACATACATGTTCAATGTACACTGAACTGGTGGTTCCATTGTTCCGTTAGCCACTCCCTTCTCACTTTTGTGTCCCTTAGGGACCTACCACTGTGGAGGAATGGGAGGAGGGGGCAAGCCCCTGTGTAGAGACCCCTTGTGGACTAGGCAACACTGGCGGACATGCACATAATACTCACCTGTAGACTGGACAGGGCCATAATCGCAGAGCTGTGTGCTCAATTGGAGCCTGATCTGATATCTGATATCCGTCATCCCACTGGGATCCCCACTCTTGTGCAGGTCTCAGTGTGTATCAGTGCTCCATTTCCTGGCAACTAGCTCTTTCCAAGTGACAATGGGTTTGGAAACAGGAATGTCACAGCCAGTGTTCTCAATAGTACTGGCAAGGGTCTTGTCTGCCTTGCTCAAAAAAGGGCAGCTACATCGCTTTACCCTAAGTGGAAGATTTTGCCACTGTGAAGGCTGGGTTCTATGCAATGGGACATATTCCAAATGTTATTAGGGCCACTGATGGAACACATATAGCATTTGTCCCCCACGGCCAATGAACAGGTGTTCTGGAATCAGAAGAGTTTCCCCCACTCAATGTCCAAATGGTGTGCCTGGCTGACCAGTACATCTCCCATGTCACTGCCAAGTATCCTGGGTCAGTGCATGATGCCTTTGTCTTGAGGAATAGCAGCATCCCACATGTGATGGCACAGGGTGTGGCTTATAGATGAGCCTGAGTCACCACCTAATGCATGTCAGTGTATGCCTTCAGGAGTCATCCCCCATGCCTTTGTGCAAGGCTAATGTTTGTCCCTCACTTTTTGCAGGTGACTCTGGCTACCCTCTGGCTACCCAAACCTTCTCCTGGCTCTTGACCCCTGTAAGGAAGCTGAGTTCAGGGGCTGAGAATAGGTATAATGATGCTCATGGGGGTACCAGGAGACTTACTGAAAGGACCTTTGGTCTCCTGAAAGCCAGTTTCACATGTCTCCATCTGACAGGTCGATCCCTCTGCTACTCCCCTGAGAAGGTCTGCCAGATAGTTGTTGTAGGCTGCATGTTGCACAACCTGGCCATCAGACGACACGTGCCCTACCTGCAGGAGGAGGCGGGTGAAAATGCTCCTGTGGCAGCAGTGGACCCTGAGGACAGTGAGGATGAGGAGGAAAAGGATGAGAATGTGGACAACAGGACATCAGTTATACAACAATACTTTCAATGATACACAGGTAAGACAGTAGAATTGACCATTCCTCTAATAAATTATTTTTCTATGTGGCTATAGCATTATGGCAGTCACTTCCTTAGCATCCTAACTGACTGTCACCTATACCTTCCCATTTTGCAGATGTTGGTATGGTTACAACTGTGTACTGATGTGATGACTACAAACTACTACAGGCCATTTTTTGGATGGAATCACAAATCTCTGGACACTTGCACAGGATGATACAGTTCAAAACATTGCACATATCTGTCAGATAAAGCACTATTATTCAAGTTGTGTTCAAGGGTGTTTATTGAAGTGATAATTATGAAGGAATAGTGCCATGGAATGAGATGTTGATAGAGGAAAGTCCAGTGCAGTGGTCCAGTCTGTTTGTAGCACAGGTCTAGTGTCCAAGGGGCCATAGCAAGGGGAGCACGGGCAGTTCAAAGTGGACAAGGTGACAGAGTGGCACACAAGGGGGACATTCAGGAGGGTCTCATTTCCTTGCGGTGGTCTTGGTCTTGGCAAGTGTCTCTGGTGTCTGTCTGGGTCGCTGGGACCGTTTGCAGGGTGGTTCACCTTCTGCAGGGGAAGGTGTGCTGGTGTCCTGTGGGTCCTGCAGCAGGGCCTCCTGTCCACTAGCTGCAGAAGATGTGGAGGGCTGTTCAGTTGACTGGCTAGTGGAAGGGGCCCGCTGGTGTGCTGTGTAGTCCCTCATGATGTTAGCCATATCACTCAGCACCCTTGCTATGGATACCATGGTGGTGTTGAGGGCCTGCAATTCTTTCTTGATCTCCTGGTGGTGATCCTCCTGTAGCTGCTGGTTCTCCTGCATGATGTTTATCAACTGACCCATCTTGTCCTGGGATTGTTGGTAAGGCACCCCCGTTTCACAGATGAGGAGTTGAGGGTTATGGTGGAGGAAATAGTCAGGGTAGAGCCACAGAAGTTTGGAGCACAGATCCAGCAGATCTCTATTGCCAGGAAGATGGAGCTATGGCGGAGAATCGTGGACAGGGTGAACACCGTGGGACAACATCCAAGAACAAGCCACGGCATCAGGAAGAGGTGGAATGACCTATGGGGGAAGGTACGTTCCATAGCAGCAAGGCACCATCTCACCATACAGAGGAATGGCGGTGGACCCCCACCTCCTCCCCCACCGCTCACAGCATGAAAGGAGCAAGTCTTGACATTACTGCATCCTGAGGGACTCACTGGAGTAGCCGGAAGACTGGACACTGGTAAGTCAATATTTACCACTTATCACCCCCCCCATACCTGCATGCCATCTCATACCCTCACTCCCATCACTCCACCACATCCCACATACTGCACATACACATATGACTAACCCCAATGCCAAGCCCTGCATGCTATACCAATGTATTGACAGCCCTCCCAGCCCTGCATAGACACCCATCACCAAAGCATGCACAGCATAGGGAAACTAACAATCACACAATACATCACCATACACAAACAAAAGGTGGCAGGGCAACACCAATGATAGAGAGGAAGCCAGGGATGTACAATATGTCACACACATGAAGCATGATATATACTTACATCCCCACAAGTACCCCAGCCAATGTCAGTGGAGAGGAGGTGCCACGACTATCCACTCCCCCAACAGAAGATGCCCCCAGTGATGACAGGAACTCTGGACTTCTGGATCTGGATGACCTACCTGGCCCATCAAAGGACCACTGGACAGCCGGTCACCCAAGCCCACTCACAGTCCACCACAGAGCCTCCCCCATCAGTATCTAACACCACAGCACCCACCCAGTGTACCCACACCTCTGTCCCCAGGACAAGTCAATCAGCAGTGTGCCCATCTGTACAGGGACCCCAGTCCACACCTCGCCCCCAAGACAATCAGGGACCTGGGGTCAGTGGCATTGGGCAGACCTTTCAGGGGACAGGGGCACCGGGCAACATGGACACTGGGAGGCCTGCTGTGCACAAAGGGGAGGACAGGACCAGGGAACCGACTCTCCAGGAGGCACTCTCTGAGATCCTGGGATCCAACATTCCAGGACACAATGGGCCAGATCCTTGGCAACATGCAGAAGGGACAGGAGGGACAGTATCAGGGGATCAGGGAGGACTTGCAGGCAATTAACACCACCTGATCTCCATAGCAGGGGTGCTGACAGACATGGCCAACATCATGAGGGAACATACAGCATAGCAGCAGGCCCCTACCACTAGCCCGTCGATTGACCAGCAGTGGGCAGGAGGCCCCACCACAGGACCCACAGTCCACCAGCACCACTCCCCCTGCAGAAGGTGAACCACCCTGCAAAAGGTCCCTGCGACCCAGACAGAAGCCAGAGACACTTGCCAAGACCACCACCAGGAAATGAGACTCTCCTAAATGTCCCCCTTGTGTCCCACACTGTCACCTTGTTCACTTTGAACTGCCTTTGCTCCCCTTCTTATGGACACTTGGACACTGGACCTGTGCTACAAACATACCGGAATAATACCCTGTACTTTCCTCCATCATCACCCTATTTCATTGCACTTTTCCCTCAATTTCTTAGCACTACAATAAACACCCTTGAACACAACTTGATGACTAGTCTTTTATGTTTTGAAAATGTGCATTTATGGAAACAGTCACATCTAGTGCAAATGAACTGTACACTGTGAGAGCATAAATATAATGACCTGTAGCTGTCTGTAGTCAGCACATTAGTACACAGTTGTTATAGCACCAACATCTGTAAAATGACAAGCCATAGGTGACAGTAAGTTGAGCTGCAAAGGAAGTTAATGCCATCATGCTACAGCCACACAGAATATACCAATAGTCATAGGAATGTGCAGTTGCTCTGTCTCACCTGTGTCTCATTGGAAGTGCTGACAGAATACTGATGTTCTGTTGTCCTCATTCTCATCCTCAGCATATTCATCCTCACTGTCCTCAGGGTCTACTGCTGCCACAGGGGCATCTCCAGTCACCTCCTCCTGTAGAAAAGGTACATGTCGTCTGAGGGCCAAGTTGTGCAACATGCAGCATGCCACTACTATCTGGCAGATCTTCTCAGGAGAGTAGCACAGGGATCCACCTGTCAGATGGAGGCACCTGAACCTGGACTTCAGGAGGCCGAAAGTCTTCTCGATCATCCGTCTGGTTCGCCCATGTGCCTCATTATAACGTTCCTCAGCCCCTGTCCTGACATTCCTCACAGGGGTCAGCAGCCACGATAGGTTTGGGATACTTAGCATTCACGTGGGAGATGTACTGGTCCGCCAGGCACACCATCTGCACATTCAGTGAGTGGAAACTCTTACGATTCCTGAACACCTGTTCATTATGGCAGGGGGGACAAACGCGATATGTGTCCTGTCAATCGCCCCAATAATATTAGGGATATGTCCCATTGGATAGAATCCGGCCTTCACAGTGGCCAAATCTTCCACATGGGGGAAAGAAATGTAGCTGCACATGTGTCTCACCAGTGCAGACAAGACTCTTGCCAGCACGATTGAGAACATTGGCTGTGACATTCCTGCTGCCAAGCCCACTGTCACTTGGAAAAAAACAGTTGCCAAGAAATGGAGCACTGATAGCACTTGCACAAGAGGGGGGATCCTAGTCAGATGACGGATGGATGAGATCAGGTCTGGCTCCAATTGAGCACACAGCTCTGTGATTGTGGCCCTGTCCAGTCTATAGGTGAGTATAATGTGCCCGTCCTTCAGTGTAGCCAAATCCACAAGGGGTCAGTACACGGGGGTATGTCTCGACCTCCTATTCATCCGCAGTGGTAGGTATCTAAGGGACACAAGACTGAGTAGGCTGTCACAATTGGAACAATGGAACCAGAACGTCAGTGTACTTGGTGCACTTCTGTAATGGGACAGTGTTAATGGCGAGGTATGTGCCAATCTAATCTGTGACGCAGTTAATGTCGATATGACCATTGCCCCTCCCTGAAATAGTGACCGCTTGTCCTGTATGTAGGGACAGGTGGAAGTGAGGTAATTCCACCGACATTGGGCACTGCCGTGCAATTCCTCACTGGATAATATGGGGGTCTATGGAGTACAGTGGGCAATAGGGATCTGCGCCGGTGGTGACTGTGTACACTGCCGCGGAGCTGAGTGCCATTTTCTATCTGAGTCCTCACTTGTTTCCTGCCTTTCCACAGCAGATCACCTACACTGTGTGTGCTGCTGTGACCTATGTCTGGAACCCATCATGGCCCGTGTGACTGGGGAAAGGGCCCCTGCCTGCACTTCGGAGGAGTTGGAGCGACTGATGGATGGGGTCCTACCCCAGTATGGACTGCTGTATGGGCCTCCAGACCAACAGGTGAGTACACATTGAGCACAATGCGTGTGGGAAGGATGCATGGAGAGGTGTGGGCAAGCATTGTGTCATCGGGGTGGGGCAGAATTTCTTGTGGTGGTATACATGGTGTGCACCGGGCGATGTGTGTGCCAATGGTGATGGAAACGAGCATGGTGGGCCATTTGTGTGACAGGCTGGATTGTTTGGTTAATGGTGTTCTCCTGTCTGTATTGCCCCCGCAGGTCAGCGCCCATCAAAAGAAGGGATTATGGTGTGCCATCGCCAAGGACGTCCGGACCCTGGGGGGTCTATGGCAGGCGGAGCACCCACTGTCAGAAACGGTGGGAGGTTCTGAGATGCTGGGCACAGAAGACCACAGAGGCCCAACTGGGGGTGGCCTCCCAACGAGGAAGGGGTGCACGTGGCAACCTGACCCCTCGATGGCCTACCCTAAGCTGGATGGGCACTTGAGGGAATCACAGCAGCCACAAGGGGGTGAGAACAGTGGGTATAATTTCAAAATTTAGCAGGTGGGGTGGGATCCAGGTGGGGGATGTGAGTTAGTGGGTGCCCCTTATGCCAGGCCAGACATTGCAGCGTGGGTCAACTCTAGGGTAATGGGTGTATAGCAATTGTAGGTAACCTATTTAGCATTCCATTTCAGGCATGGCTTTGTGGGTACCAGGAGGGGTGCAGTTGGCAGTGTGTGGCCCTCATCTTGCCTTAGTATCCATCCATATCAATGGCAGTGCAATGCATAGTGCTTAAGACTGACCTCTGTTGTGACGGTGCTGTGTATGCCAACTGTGGTGTTGGTGCAGTCACTGACCCAGTGTTTCCTTTGTCTCTCTTCCCCCCTTTTTTGTTCTGTCATCCTGCCCATGTGTGTATTAGCATCATCTGGCGGAGGAGCAGGGGCACCGGTGACAGAGGGAGCTGCATCCCACAGGACCCAGGAGGCAGAGTCCACCGATGCTGAGGGAACGCCTGGGACGGAGGGCGAGGGGAGCACCATGGTGGAGACAGGGGGTGACAACACAGACTCAGATACCTCCTCCGATGGGAGCTCCCTGGCTCCCATACCAGCACCGCGCTCCCAGTAGCCCCTCAACGAGTTGCCTGTGCCCGCTCACCCAGGAGGGTGGGCATCTCCTTCACCCCAGGCACCTCAGGCCCTGCCCCAGTCAGCCCTGCTGCCCTGAGTGAGGAGGTTATTGACATCCTGAGATCCATCTTTGTAGGGCAATCAACCATTGCGAATACTCTCCAGGGGCTGGCATCCCAGATGCAGCAATGCAATGCATTCCTGGAGGGCATTCACAGTGGATTGGGGCTCAACAGAACTCTGGCCCCCTCTCTGATGGCAGCCATTTTCCCTGTTTCTACCGTTCCCCCTCCAACTACCACTTCCCAGTCCCAGTCTCCTCAACCCCAACCCATCCCAGGCACACATACTGAGGAGCATGCACACAAGACAACACTCAAGAGTGGCACAGGCAAACACAGGCACCACACTTCATCCCCCAAGTACTCATGCAAACACCAGACAGTTGCAGACGCAACAACATCCACTGCCTCCACTGTCTCCCCCTCTTCCTCCTCCTCCTCCTCCTCCAGCTCCCTCCCAGTCACGTCCACACTCACAGCTGCATGCACTGCTCCAACATCCACTACCAGCATCGCCACACCAAGTAGCACACACACCGCACTAGCAGGCACCTCCACAACATCCATGCACGCGTCCTCTGTGTCCTCTCCCACCCTGTCTGTCCACCCTCTCCTAAAGGACACAAACGCAAGCACTCACACACCCAACAGCCATCCACCTCACATAAGCATACTTACCATGCACCTGCACACAAATCCAGCAGACATACACCTCCTACAACCATTTCCTCAACCTCCACTCCCATCACTCCTCCCTTCTTCCGCCCCATCGTATCTTAGGAGCTTTTCCTTGCCCAACTTGACCTCTTCCCTCCTCTTCCCCCGTGCTGCCCAAAAAAGCAGGGTCCCAATGACCCAACCCAGCACCTCATCCAAACAGTCCATGCGGCCAATGGTGGCACCACCTAGCCATGGTGAGGAGTCAGTGAAGGATCCCACTCCACCAGCCATGAAGGGAAGGATCCCACAACTCCAGCCAAGAAGGGGAAGGAGCCTGCACATCCAGCCAAGAAGAGGAAGGAGCCTACAACTCCAGACAAGAAGGGGAAGGAGCATGTACCTCCTGCTTTGAAGAGGAAAAAGCCCTCAACTCCTGCCCAGAAGGCTAAAGAACACGTGCAACTTGCCAGGAAGGGGAAGAAGCCCTCAACCCCTGCCAGGAATGGTGAGGATTCCATGCCCCCTGTCATGGAGAGGACAAAGCCCTCTACTCCAGCGGAGGCTGTCAGAGAGACACCTCCACCACCACCAGCAGTCACGGGCCCCGACCGCCAGCTGAGGAAGTGCAGCCATCACCACCTGCAGAGGCTGCCTTTTAGGCACCTCCATCTGCCACCACACTGCAGCCATCACCACCAGCAGAAGCCATGTAGGCCACCCTCCAGGGGCTGCTTTATGAGAGCCCAACTCCAGAACCAGTGGGAAAGTCACCCTCCTGAGAGGCTGTGGCCTTGTACTCCCTGGCAAAGAGAACTAGGCATGGAGCCCCCTCGAGGACCAGTGGGAAAGTCACCCACTCCAGAGACTGTGGCCTTGCACTCCCCAGCAAAGAGAACTGGGCATGGGGCCCCCTCCAGAACCAGTGGGAAAGTCACTCAATCCAGAGACTGTGGCCTTGCACTCCCCAGCAAAGAGAACCAGGCATGGAGCCCCTCCAGAACCAGTGGGAAAGTCACCCACCTGAGAGACTGTGGCCTTGCACTCCCCAGCAAAGAGAACCGGGCATGGAGCCCCCTCCAAAACCAGTGGGAAAGTCACCCACCTGAGAGACTGTGGCATTGTACTCCCCAGCAAAGAGAACTGGGCATGGAACCCCCTCCAGAACCAGTGGGAAAGTCACCCACTCCAGAGACTGTGGCCTTACACTCCCGAGCAAAGAGAACTGGGCATGGAGCCCCCTCCAGAACCGATGGCCTTGTTTCCGATTTCAGCTGAGGTGCCTGTCCCATCCCCCTGATGTGCCTGCCCACTTGCAAACTGATGCCCCTGCAGAGTTCTATCCGGATGGAGTCAGGATCCAAGTTGGGTCTTGGACTGTGCCCTGTGGCCATGTGGGCCCTTTGAACATTGAACTGGCCATGTGGGCCCTTTGAACATTGAACTGGGTAGTGTCCCTTTGGGCACATGTGTACATATCTGTTTCAGCTGTTGATCTTAATACATTCACCTTGGTGCATTCCTGTTGTCCTTGCATTATTCTGCCGTGTATCGGGTGCAAATTGTTTTTCGTGTGCAGCTGGTTGTGTGTGTATGGTGTGTGTGTCTGGTGTGTGTTGTGTGTGTGTTTGTCACTCTCGTTTTCCTCCCTCTCTCCCTTGTGTGCTAGGCTGCTGTACTCACTGTCGTCTTCTTTGCCGGCGTTGGTGTTCCAGGTGGAGCATAACGTAGAAAATCATCAGAAAAACTTGCAGTTCGGGTTCCATGGCAGCGTTGTTCTTCCCTGTGTCTCCGATGGTGAGTCTTTTCTCTTAAGTGATCTGTTTCCGCCAGGCTTTTAATGGTGTTGGTACCGCCCTGGAAAACATGGTGGATTGTAGGGTCTTAATATGGAGGGCGGTACTTTGTCTCCCACCTGGCTGTTCATGACGGCCGCTGGCATGCGTGGTGTTTTCGCCCTGGTTGTTGGTATGGTACATTGGCTGGCTATGGGAGTTCTCACCTCCATGGTCATAATTTGGCAGTAATTACCGCCAGCCTGTTGGCGGTATTACCGCCACTTAATCACTCACCATTTGGGTCATAATGAGGGCCTATGTTGAAAGTGGTTCAGGGAATTCAGCTAACATAGCGAACCCCATATGAGTGCCCTGCAAGTTCTCAGAAGCGAGTCAGCTTCCTCTTCCCTTTTGTGTGCATACACGGTTGAATGAAAATACTCACAAACAGTCTAGCAGGCTTAAAAGGAAAAAGGAGGTCAGTCTTCTCATTTGTCGCTCCTGCTGGATCAGTTATAATCAGGTTAGTGAATTTGAAGTACAACAAGCTAAGTTTCACAATATTTCAGGTTTCTGACAGGATAGACTTATTGTAACTGACAGGAACAGGCCAAATATCTGACCAAGTGGAGTAAATGCATTGCCACTGTGGACTTCTCATAGTCACTGTTTTGGCCAGTTCCTTTCTCCTGCAGTAAGTCACTCTGAGATGTGAGGTGTGGTTTGTATCAGAGAAGTGTGGTAACATAGACTGATAGGGGTTTTGCCAGTGCCCGAATTTCTGGAGTTTTCTTTATCAGAATAGTGAAGAAATTGTGTTTTTTTACACAGACTTTGACATCTGCAGGGAAATCTGGGTATTAATATGTCTTGGGAGTCATGAAAGCCATGTCACAGTGGATTCCCCTGTAAACCAATATGCAAACAGGCAGCAATTATTAGGACACCACATCCCCTTAGCTTTCATCTGGCTAATTCAACTGTGTTCTATCTGAGCCAACTACCAATGCGCTCAATAGACGGTTATAAACATGAGCACCTAAATGACCCGTCCCAGACGGGAGAGACGCTCATTTGCTCTTGACCTATTCAAACATTCAATGAACAAAGTGCTAAAATGGATGTCTGGTCACTGTAATGTCCACTCCAAACAGGTACTTCATAAACCAGACTTTATTTGAACATCTTGGAATAAAAGCATCATATAGATAGAATCAGCCAACGCATTTCGCTCCAGTTCCAAACTTCTTCAAGGCTGTGAAATTACAAAGATAGTTTGTTGAGACCATGCAAAGTTACAAAATGTATTTCATTTAAGTATTGTGTCAGCCTGACATAGATAGGCCATACAATATACATACCAAAATGCATACAATTTTAAGATCTGAAACCCTTCTCCAATTATTAGAATATGACATTTACAGTAAAACATGCTAATATAAAGGAAGTAACCATCTCTAAATTATTATTATTGTTAGTAACAATAATAATAATAACAGGAAACCATTCATTAGCGCTGCTCAAGGTAGCAGAAATTATTGAGCTACAAGAATCATAAAAAACCTTACCAAGTCAAATTGAGACATACCAAAAAATGCTTCTCGAGATGACCCTACTAATCTAAAAGTGCTAGTGCCAGCCAATTGGCCAGGTTTAAAGCATTAATTCCTAAAAAACACATTATTGCAGATAACCCGGAGGATATAAATTGTAGGGCCATATAGATAATTTTAGGACCAACCAAAACAAGTTTGCTCACTAATGAAGTACATCTCAAAATGACCCTAGAACTATACAAAGTGTATGTGCATTACCATCGCCCAGCTCGAGATTGATAACATTTATAAAGATAAATAATTTGTTAGGCCACATAGATAATTTTAGAACTAACCAAAACAAATTGACTTACTAATGAAGTCCATTTCAAAGTGACTCTGATACTAACAGAAGTGCGCATGCATTTCCATCGCCCAGCTCCAGATTGTTAAGACGTATAAAAGTTAATGTGTTACAGCAGGCGAAAACAACATCTGGTTGAAAGGTTGCAAAAATATATAAATTAATTGATGAATTGATTCATTGATGAAGATATATATGAAACAAGACTGGCCCCAAGATGCATCCTTGCCTGTAGTGCAGTGGCACTTTTCTTCTGCCACCCTAACGCCACCATGTGTGCGCCGTATTTAAAATGCGGTGCACCATGGCGGAGTGTTCGAATTTTTTACGCTAGTCCAGCGCTTTGCAGGATTAGTGTAAAAAATTCTGACGCTAATCCTGCAAAGCACTCAGAGGCCCACTGTAAGCAATGGAAGCCTTATTTTAATGCCTCCTCTGAGCAGGTGTTAAAAGTGCTGACTAAAATGGCGCAAGGAAATCTCTTAGATTTCCTTGCGCCATTTTTTTGCCCCCCCCCACTAACGGGGAATGCCCCCTTTGCACACATTATGCCTGATGCAGGCATAATGTAGCGCAAAGGGTTACTTTGTAAACATGGGTTGGCGTTTTTGGCCTTCTAACGCCACATTAGCATCTTGGCCTTCTAACGCCACTTTACCATAAAAAATTATGCTAATGTAGAGTTGGAATGGCCCTAGGGCCTCTTTGATATTCACCATAGTGTCACACACATCTGAGACCTGGCGTGTGCTACAATGAATTGTACGATATCATAACATTGTCAATGCTTGTGCAAGATTTCAGCAATATCCTGACCCACCTCACTATAGGTAGTAATAAAAGACTATTTTTTCTTCTCCTTACTAGTTCTATTTGTGGTCAATGTGAATACAATACCTTTTCATGATCTGTGTTAATTTTACATAATTGATTGTGCAGACTACATTCTATAGGAAAACCCACACATGTTTGATGCTGGCGAACTCCACACAATCAGGTCAACATTTTCGTGGTTAGCAGTTCTGTTATTTATGTTTTTTGTTTGAGAGCTGCATCAAAGTATTGATCAAATCTATTTAAAAAAAATGAAATTAATGCCACATTTTTTCATTACACATTCAGGCTACAAAGAGATATTGAGCAGGAATTGCACCTGTATTTAGCCCTGAGTATGTCAGAACATATGTCTATAGACGTGCAAAGAGACTAATGAGGTACATTTAGTGGATCAACTTAATGTCATAGTTTCTGAAAAAAGTTCTGGCACAGGGTTGTGCAAACACGCCAGCAAGCAACATGTCAATGTATGAAAGGTAACTGAAATAGACCTCTGGGTAAATGTATTAATATTGCACTTATGATTTTTTAACATGTTATTTGTAGCTATGTCTTCAAGCAAAAAGGTGTGTGGTACTACTTTTGTGTGATGTCATCTGGGCCAAAAATCATGAGATTTCACATCCACTGATGTCACCAGAGGGTTCAAAGAGAGTGTGATGTCTCTTCCACTATCCCTAGTATGGAAAGCAGTACAAACATGCCAACACAACACAATATTTCGATGGAGCCTTAAGCGTTGTCTCAATAATTTTACTGCCCTTGTTCTCTACAGAGATTACTTACGAAATGACTGTGCAATGCCACACATGTTATCGGCCAATGCACGCGACGGACTCCCTATTTTTCACCCTTTAAGGCGTTCAAAAGACGAGGAAGATATAGTAATGGTACCACAGAATGCTTCCAGTCGTTAAAAAGTAATCAGGTTGGAAAATATGCAGCCATCAGAGGTGCCTTTAATTCAGGCAAGGAGAGCTCAGCTGTTCCAGCCGCAGTAGACACAGGGGAAGCAGCTGCGCAAGCAGGACAGCAAGGTGCGCTCATTACTGCAGCTCAACAGCTTTAGCTGATGAGTCACACTGTGCTAAATCTTCAAGAAACACGATTATTATGCCCGTATTGAAAACCATAAAGGCCTTACTAGCCTAATTAGGAAATGTTTTCTGTGCCCCGGCCCAGCAACACAAGAATCTCCCTGGGGTAAATATTTTCTATCTCCATTTTTAGGTTTCACAAGCACAGCGCGTGCGTTGTGCTTGTGAACGCTATTGTTAATATATCTTGAAAGTGCTTACATCCTGCCTCCTTGCTTTTCATTGGTTCCTGTGCTTGCCAATTACTTTTCCTCCGTTTCTATTGGCTGTAGCATGCCATTTCATGTTCTTCTTTGTGTGTTTGCTCTTATCAGTGTCCCGAGGCCCAAAGACTGTTTTCATATGCTTTTGAAATGGAACTCTTTTTTTGATGATTTGCTCTCAACGTGCCACCCCATTTGGAACTGTGGTCTACAGTTGTTACAGTGCAGTAATCACCCTTCTCTCCTTCATTAACATTAGGCTGCACACATACATGTGCCTCTTCACAATGCGCTCTAGTCTTTTCTTCTCACGTCTCTATGATGAGCGTGTATGCCGTACTACCCCCGATTTCACAGAATAAAATTAGCCAATTGAGCGCTATCGGCTGCATTAATGTCGGCGGTGTTTGTTTAAAAAACACAGCTTATCAGATGTCCCCTTTTAGGCCATTATAGAGGGAGAATTGACATATTTACAAGGGAGATTTCCGCTATCTGAAAGTGAAAACGCAACTACAGTACTTTACCTGTAGCATGATTTTCTCTGTTAGTCGCAGTTTCTAATTCATGAGTTAGGGTATTCCCTTCCCAAAATGGCTGCCACGTTTCAAGCGTTGAAGCTTGAGTTTCATTAATCCTTAAACTATTTTTATTTACCAACTCAATGAGAAACTGAGTGTCTTAATTTGCTCCCTGCTCTGGAGTCTCTGGAGGTTGGAATTTAGAGACTTAGGCCCTCATTCCAACCGCGGCGGGCGGCAGTCGCCGCCCGCCTGGAGGGAACCGCCATTTGGCCACCCCGCGGTCAAAAGACCGCTGGGGCCATTCTAACTTTCCCGCTGGGCCGGCGGGCGCTACCTAAGGTAGCGCCCGCCGGCCCAGCGGGAAAGGGGCCTGCAACACAGAAGCCGGCTCCGAATGGAGCCGGCGGTGTTGCAGGTGTGCGACGGGTGCAGTTGCACCCGTCGCGCTTTTCACTGTCTGCTAGGCAGACAGTGAAAAGCAGGCTGGGGCCCTGTTAGGGGGCCCCTGCACTGCCCATGCCAGTGGCATGGGCAGTGCAGGGGCCCCCAGGGGCCCCAGGACACCCGTTCCCGCCAGCCTGTTCCTGGCGGTAAAAACCGCCAGAAACAGGCTGGCGGGAAGGGGGTGCAGCGCAGCCATGAAGGATTCGCCCAGCCGGGGGAAATCCGGCGGGAAACCGCTGGACCCGGTTTTCCGACCGCGGCTTTACAGCCGCGGTCCGAATGGGCTATGAAGCACCGCCAGCCTGTTGGCGGTGCTTCAGTCATCCGTGGCCCTGGCGGTCTTGGACCGCCAGAGTCAGAATGACCCCCTTAGACCCTATACGAGAGGCTGTTGACGGTGCACCAGGACCTCAGTGCAGGGCAGAGCTGTCATCGCATGTCAAGGTTTTATGGAGGGCAGAAGGGGCACCGAGCTGTCAAGGGACAATGCATAGTTGCACACTGTTGCTCATGTGACACATGGAAGGCGAGATGGGGGTCTGCCCTTTTTCTCAGCCTTGGGTACCACTAACCTCAGAGGTTAGCCACTGCAGTTCAGTTCGGGGGTATGAGTGGTGCGAGATCAGGAGTGGGCTTGCCCTGTGTACAACGATCCACCCGCACCGAGTGCTTTAAGGTCCGCTCAGAGCATGAGGTGCTCTGTGTTGAGGCCCTGCTGGTGGTCAGTAGCATCGCCTCAGAGTGGCATCATGACTCACCCAGGGCACTGACACCCCTAAAGCCTACTGGCCTCTGTGAATACCCTGCGGTATAATCCTAGCACCTTATTAACAAATCAGTGCTCTCAGATCCCATGAACTCCAGAGACGTCTCTCCTAAGACCAGATTGGTTGCTCTTAGCCAGTTTCCTGGGAAAAAAGGGCCAGTGAATACCTCTTGATTTTAAAATTGCATCACTGAAAGGCAGCAGTCACACTGCAACATGTTAAGAAACTACAAATTACAACAAAAAATAATGATTAATCACAAAGGCAAAACCTAGTATATTTACCAATGCTTGTTTTATAATGCCACCTATTCTTGTCTGCATGGCTCCGTTTCCCCAGCTGAGATTGGTTGGTTACATCAGAACTTTAAGTGGGATGAAAAGAGTGGGGCATCTCTAAAAGGGGCGTAGCCCATGTAATGAAGGGTGTGGCTTAAAAGTGTAAACATAATTGCTGTGCTTCCCATGGTGTGCCACCCAAGCAGTATTTTGGTTCCTCACTGTGCTTTCTGTTATTGCAACTAGGTATATAATACAATAACTTAAATACACTTCTAACCTTCCAGGACTATTGGTTTTGTCAAAGATTGTGAGTTGTTTAAGATAAATACGTTACAACAATGACTTTATTTTGTTTTAAATACTTAATATTGAAAATGTTTCAATTCTGAACTTGTGAGACTGTGAATTGAACATTTCTAAGGCCTTTGGGAGGGTAGTTGCCTACAGAGTGTATCAATCACTCCTGTTAGTTTCACTTTATGTTAGACATTTACACCCTTTGTCTCTCCACATCGCCACCATCTGCATGTCACACACTTCATCTTTCCTTTTCAGTACCGTATGTTCACTTTATCCTGCGTCTCCTCACTTCACCACCCCAAACACAAAACACATCCACTCATCTGTAAGTACTGCAGTTTCTTTTACTTTTGCAATTCTGAATATAACTGCTCTCTTTCTGTACACATATTTGTACATAATCACAATTACAGCTGGAATACGTGACCATTTCCTCTGTGCACTTTGCAGAGAGGCCTAGGATTGAACGAACATGTATTCAAAACACTTTTTTTTCAACCCACTGACAGGCCTTGTGAGAAGATCGCACTGCCTTCAGTCTCACTGCCAGCGTGCACTTTACATGTGTAATGTGCTAAACGAAGAAAAAAAGAAAAACAACATTAAAGAAATATCTAATACTATTAGGGTGAGAGCTCATGGCTTATATAATCAATACTAAGATGAAATGATTCTGAACTAATGTGTAATAATGCTGCATAGAAAACGTATTAATATATTTTGCTAAACGCGTGCTTGAAATGTGCCCAATGTATACAATGACTAATAAAATTGATTAATAATGATGAAATATTATATTGAAATGTGATTTTGTACTAATATTCAAAGGTTATATGTTAGAGTTTTGCAAATAAATAATTAGGCCTTAGTTAGCATGAGTCGAGGCCTAGTTGCTCGGTTTCATATTAAATGTGTTTTTCTAATGTGCAGTGTGCTGACTTGCTGAAGGACATGAACTCTTGTTTTTCCAAACTAGAAGATGAATGTAACTGTAGTAGATCTGTTCTCATGAAATTCAACTTGCTTAGTGAAACATTCTTGCTGAGTGCAACAGTGTAGACTAATCACAGGTACAAGGTCGCCTGAACCGGTATAGACAATGGAGCCACTGACTGAAGATGTGCAAAGGACCACGAGAGTATGAAATCATACCGGACATTCCACCTGCTGAAGATGTCAATCATAAGAACCAATAAAATAAGTGAGAACTGTTATGGGGTGACAAATTTGATGAAATAATTGAAACTCTATTGGATGGGGATAGTGGGGTGCAACCCCTCAACCAACCAAATTTTAGGGGAATGTACAACGAAAATTGGATAAAAACCCCTGACACAAGGAAGTGAATTAGAATAGGAGACTAGGATATAGAGGAGGGGGGGATGCTGATGCGATTTGCTATGACCCAGACACTTTGTCACTCTGCATAGAGACTTTGCTGTTTGGTTATTAAAACCATTCTTGCCTTATATTGCCCGTTTACACTTTACCTCCTTATGAGGGAGTGCCCCTTTTACCCGACTTGCTGAGTTCCTGGCTGATGGCGAATCAACTGCTGTCCTGAGGATGAAGACTGAATCTGAGTGCTGACCCAATACGGAGGGTAACTATATGACAATGAAATTGTGATTGTCTGTTTGATTTTCCTTTCTAGAAACCATCTGCTTCTTTTTACAGGGACCATAGATGGATGTTTTCTAAATTGGTGTTGCTAAATTGTTTTGCATGAAGCCCAACATGCCAATGCTAATTCGAGGTTAGGTGAGAGGTTCACTAAACTTACGCAAATAGACAAATGACTGAATTTGTGCTTTGTTGAATAATGCGCTCATGTTACCCTGCTAAGGGTAACCTATGTTGACGCCGTGCTATGTTCTAATATTCGTGATTCTTGCTTTGATCAAATCTTATCAGAGTTGCCATATTGTGACCATGCTAATGTGCTTCTTGGTTTTGAGATTAATAAACTTACTAGTAGAATTGTAATCAATAGGGAATAAATATCACAAAATTCATACTAAACTGGTGTGGTTATTCATGACTGAAAGGTCATGGTGGTTTCTGAGTCTTATCAATGTCTTTGACTAATTTGAATTGTCGTATTACTGTGAACTTTGATGACGTTATTGACATATTGATTGACATTCTGATTAGTTATCTCGTCCTAAGGTGTCTTCAATCAGGGTCAAAAGATTCATTGGCCTAAAACGAGTCCCAAAGTGAGTAAATTAGTCATAAAGGGACGCGTTAACAGTTCTGGTAGCAGAGGATGGTTTAGGCCCTTTGGGGCCCTAGGACGGAGGACTATTGTTTGAATTGTTTTTCGAGATAATGTAAATTGGAGATATGATGTGTTTTTAAATTCCCCATGACTTTCCCGGAATCTCGGAGCCTGCCTAAGTGAGTTGGGTATGTTCTCGGCATTTTAGTATGTGTGGTGTAGAATTTGCGCTTGCTCAGCTTATGCATATTGCAGGTGAATTGTGAAGTTTGTGTGGATTTAGGCCAGGTAATGTTGTTTTACTAGGAGTGGGCGTACTCCGCGGAATGAGAGTAGAGAAGTCGGTGAAATTCATGTGAGTGTGGCGCTTTGTGCTCAAAAATTATCCACATGGTTGTTGGTGATGTACGGACCCATCGTGGTCTAAGACTCCGGAGTATATTGACAAGTGTAGGAGACACTTGGGTTTATGTTGTGATTTGTGCGGTTTAATAGGTCAATCGGGCGTGGTTGACAAGTCGAGTTTGAGTCAAATTGTGTGAATGAAACCTTCGATGGAGATTTGGCAAGTTCTAAAGTGCACTAGAACGAACCATTGACAAGTTGAGAGTAGAATTTGCGGGTCGAATTCTGCTTGCGAGTGCGGGATTTGAGAAGGTGAGAGTAATGGCCGAGGCTTCAAGTGAAATCTCTGTAAAGTTCTGAAGCGAATGTGTTACCCTTCCTGTAGTAAACCAGCAAATTTGGGTTTTTGTTGTTAAAGGTGCTCGTAATATATTGCATTAGTTTTGTGTGAAGAGGACAAGCCGCAAGACTTCGTCAGCTGCAGTGTGTGTGAGTGTGACGTCAGTGGTGCCGCGCTGGGATAGGTCAGTTGCTGAGAGGGGCCGCGCACGGATTGGTGGCCGTCCTTGAGAGGCAATAGGTTGAGAAAGGTGGGTGAAGAGTGTTCTGGGAATTAAAGTCACTTCCTGATTAGATTCTAAACAAAATAAAAGACGCAAAAATGAAGTTTTTCAAAAGCTCTAAAGAGTGCTTTAAAGGGAGATACATATATTATGGTGAGGGAAGGGGAGCCTACACCGCCTGAGGGTACTCCAACTTATATTGTAATGGAGGAAAAGGGAGTCGCGCCATGTCTTTGGGTGAAACAGTGGCGCAAATTAACAGAGAAGGAGGGATGTTTAGCGTTTCCGGAGTACGGAACGTTTAATACAGGAATTTTAGAGAATTTGAGATGGATGTTAAGTGTGCAAAAGCCGCCTCCGAGACCAGCTAAGTATGAGGCATTAGCAATCTGGGATTTAATGGCCATACGACAAAGACAGCAGAAATTTGAAAGGAGGATGAAAAGGGCAGAGAAGACTTTAGCCGAGGCTAGGTGGGATAATGAGACCAAGATGTGGAGAAGAGGAATAGTTGACAGACTTAAATTGTGTCTGGCAATAACACAAGAAGATGAGACACAGGGAAAGAAAGCCACCTGTAAGACAGACAAGGGCTCTAGTAAGCCAAAGGAGACGCAGAGGTCTTGGGTAGACGCAGATGATTCAGACGACGAAAAGTTTCTTAATCAGTTGTTACATGATCTCCCGCCACCATATGCTATAGATGATAATGCACAGGGCACTAGTGTGGGTTCTGAAGACCCGGCACAGAGTAAGGGCGTCTCAAGTACAGTGCAGATAAGTGATATCGTTTTGATACAGATTGGTGTCAGTGTACCCACTGCGCCAGACACACAGATACAGTTGCAGCCACCACAGATTCAAAGGATTTATCCAGATGTCCCAGAACTAGAGACAACTACGAGTCTGATGGTGCTGCCTGATTCGGTATATACGAGACCAAAACTAGTGCAGATTGAGCCAACTCCACAATTGCTGCCCCAGCCGTAGCAACAGATGGTTCCGAGTTACAATGCAGTTGCAGGACTGCAGTCAGTAGCTACAGCACCTATGATGAATGTTTTAGTTGTGTTATGCAATACATGTTTACAAATGTCTTGTGCTTAGAAGGTCATGTTCCCTATGGAATTTGTGTTGTAGCATAGGTATTTTATTTCAATATTAAGGGAGAAGGATGTGTCGTATTTATGATGCAGTGGCACCTGAGTTCCAAGGTTCCGCATGAATGTTAGGTACAGAAATACAGCCAGTTGCAGTGGAAGCTAGCTGGAGCAAGTCATCATTGGCAGTCTGATTAAAGTTCCTGTTTAAATCAACTTTATCTATACAGGTTTGTTTATGTACAACACTGACATGGATTACAAATTGTTTTTACATTAATTGGTCTAAAATCAATCATTGTCTTTTGTCATTAAGGTTAAGTGCATGAATACAGGTGAAGGGTAGGGACCCATTTCACTGTCCTTCCGTAATTAGTTCTGGGTCCAAGACCCGGAGGGACCCGGCTCACTTAAAGCCCTGGGTTACATAAGGCACCATTTTGAAACATTGTTCTTCTTTTGCAATTGGCAGGAGTTCAGGCAAGATAGTGGACCTGCTATGCACAGTTAACTCATCAATAATTTAACTGCAAATGTTACATTGATACAATCAATGATGTTAGAGTAGATGTCATCAGTGATGTAATATCTGGGGTAATAAGCAGTGCGTGGTGAGGGCACGAATTATAGTTACCTTAGGGCACAAGTTACAGTTACTTAAAATAACTCTAACTATAGCAGGTACATTTATATGGTTTTGCATATTTGAAATGTCAGCCTGACTATAATGTCCCAGTAACCTTTGTTTTTTTAAGTGAATTTCTATGTTTTTTTAATTCTATTTCCAAACTATAACGTCCCTGTAACCTTTGTTTTTTTCATTGCCTTTCTATGTTTTTTTTACGTAAAGTAATTTTAATTACTATATGTTAATCCAATCCCTGCCGTGCATGGCCGAAGGCTGTGTGCGGTGGGGGTTGGACGTGGGCCTGGCCTGTGGCCAGACCCTGCAGCCAACCCTCTGTAACCAACCAACTGTGCGTTGTGTACAGCCAAGGGGTTGAGTCTCAGTAGCAGTTTGCAAGAAAGAACCCACTCGTCAGAGTCACTACATGAGATATTGCACTCGAAAAAGGCAAGGATGCAAAAACTTCCATCAAGGATTTCAGATAATATTTCAAGATGGAAATGCAGAGAAAAAACGCTTACTTTGCATTCACTATGTGCAAGAAATTAAAACGATTAATATCTTACAGAAGTGGACCTTCCACTTGAGTGCCTGCTTTGGTTATATCTGTAAAGACTTGCCATTGTGGTTTAAATACTGTGAAATGAGCATTGTGCCAGAATTAATTTTGTCCTACATATTTATCCAAGTATAGGCCACCGCTTTGTTCAGAATGCCTAACCAGCTGGAGTACTTACTACTGGGTAATTAGTAAGTGTTACCTCATTGGAGCAATTGGTAATTCTTGCGGCTGCACAAGCTTCGCTCTCTGAGCTCCCAAGCTCCTAAAGTAGATGAGAGTGTAGAGAGCCTGTGATTCTCAGGCATCCCTAGAAAATGGACAATAAACCTGAATTTCTTTGTTTACTGCTGGCCCCCCAGAGTTCCATTGCCCTACCCGACCCTACCCATATGTTTGTACCCCGCTCACTTAACAGTTCTGGGGCCCACAGCCATTGCCAGGTGTTGGTTCTGTACAAATGTTTCAGCCATGCTACTCCCCAATTATATTTTATTTGTGGGGCTATGAACTGCTGTCTTGCATAATTATTCAAATAAATTTTACTTCTACATAGAAATCCTAAGAAAATGTGTTAGCCCTGAGGGGTCCCTGGGAGACCCCTGTTCCAAGGCTAGGGGGTAGGGTAACAGTACACTGCTCCCTTTTCTTTTTTTTCTTTTTTCTTTTTTTTAGTCTCTGTTGAATCTGAGTCTCAAAATGGTTGCCAACACTTCCAGGTTGAAGTGTTGGCTACCAATCAGATCTCTGCTTGAGATAAGCCATATGTGCGAATTCATCTCAACCCTAGATATACAAATTTGGATTTCTTTTAATTTCTCCTAAACTACAGAAAGGTTTTACACCTAATAGCAAAAAAGTACTCTTTCTGGACAAGACTTACCTTTCTGCCCAATTTGGTGTAATATCATCCAGCGGTTTGATCTGTAGTCATGTCTAAAATCTCTGTGGGAATTAAGATGGGAAATGCACCTTTTTTTACCCCACCCTTTTCTCACTCCCCGCTTGACGGATCACCCCGAAACTTTCCATGCACAACAAGATTCTAGAGAGCACTTTTTTGGAAAATTTAATGAAGATTCATCAAACAGTGCCAAAGATATAGGCAAGTCAAAAAATGCTTTTTCTGTGGAAACTAGTTCCTAACTATAACTACCTACTGGTGACCTCCAGTAGGTAATATAGAGGAAGCATGACCAGGGAGAGCAACATGATCATGTCTCAGCCTCCAAAAACACAGATCGACACCTGATGTCCTGTGCTCATTCTGCTGGTGAGCAGATGATAACTAAAGACTGAAGAGCCTCTGGCACAAGAGGATGAAATCGTTACATGTTTGGGAGTTGGGTTTTATTTTGAGCCAGTTCCTGGAGCCGGCAGATGGACCTACTAACCAGTCACAGTCTGCATGGAATTCCAGAAGAACCTCAGACAGGGCTATTGCACACACATTCTAGAATTCGGTGATCAAGTGAAAGCATCTATCTGCCTAAATATTTTTCTCCATGGTTAGTTTATCCTTAAAGGCTGAGATCATTGAATCAGCCTTCATACTGAAGAAACTGCATATTGCGTTTTAAAAATGTAACTTAATAATATAAACATATGATTAAGTTTTTTAACTCCTGTGTGCAGAGCACCTCACTGCCACTATGCTCAGATTACTCCCACACCATTGAACTTGTGCTCACCAAACACGAGGACTCTTTGGCTCTAGCAATAGCTAAGTGAGGTTGCCATTAACTGGGGTTTTGAAGGACTCTCCTACAGGTCAATGACACAAAAGTCTGCTAACACTAATCACAGTAGCCTGCACCTGTGAGATTATTCTACGTCAATGTGTTTTTTCCTTTTCTCCCTGTAGTACATTATAAAACAATGTGCCCAAGGGCAGGTATCATTTGTTTGCAGGGGGCGTTATGAACTCCCCGTTTTAATAGCTACAGTTAGGATAGTGTTTTTATAAGCCCCATTTATCTACAACTTGGCAGATAAGTTTATAGTTATGGCTAAAAGGAAGAAAGAAAGGCCGATGGAAAATGGAAAGGAGGATGGACATATGGATGCATGACTAAGTGAAAGGATGGATGAGTGGGTGAAAGGATGGATGTATCAATGGGTGAAAGGATGAGTGGATGAACAAATGGTTGGATTAGTGGGTGAAAGGATGGGTGGATAAAAGGATAGATGGGTGAGTTAGTGAAAGTATTGGTGGAATAGCATGGAAGGATGAGTGGGTGAAAGAATGGATAGATGAAAGAATGTCCAGATGGGCGGATAAAAGGATGGATGGATGTGTGAAAAGATCAGTGGCTGAAAGCTTGGGTGGATGAGTGAGTGAAAGGATGGGTGGATAAAAGGGTAGGAGGGTGAAAGGATGGATGAATGAGTGGGTGAAAGGATGGGTAGATGAGTAGTTGAGATAATGGGTAGATGGGTGGATGAAAGGATGGCAGAGTAAATAGAAATCAGAGACGATAGGTGGGTGGATGAAACGATGGTAGAGTCAATGAAAATCTAAGAGGGTGGATGGGTGGATGAAAAAATGGCAGAGTAAATGGAAATTTGGGATGGATGGATGGAATACAGAGTAAATTGAAATCTGAGGATGGATGGATGTGTGGGTTGAAAGGATGGCAAAGTAAATCTGCATCTGAGAGGATTAATGGATGGATAGCAGAGTAACATGAAATCTCAGAGGATGGATGGGTGGGTAAAAGGAGGGCAGAAAAAATGGAATGGTGGATGGGTGGGTGAGTCAAAGGATGGTAGAGTAATTGATAATTTGAGAAGATGGGTTGATGGCGTAGTAAATGGAAATCTGAGAGGATGTGCGACAAAGTAGATGGAAATCAGTGAGGCAGTACGACGGATGGACGAATGGATGGGCAAAAGGATCAATTGATAAATGAAAGGCTTTATTGGAGGATTGATAAGTCAAATGATGGATGTGTGGGTGGATGGATGTATACAGGGATAAAAGCATAGATGATGGATATCTGTACGGATGGATGAAATGGTGAAAAATTAAATGATGGATGAAAGAATGAATAGATGAGACAATGCAAAGGTGAAATGGTGGATATCTGTAGGTGGATGCAAGGGTGAAAGGATGAGTATATCAATTCTTCTACGGAAGAGACAACGAAGCGCATCCAGGGAAGTTCAGGCTCACACGCCTCGCTTGCTTGGTGCCATCAAAACTTGGGTTCAAAGTGGGGAGTATTTTATTTTCTGGCTACTCTGCTGTTTATAGGGTATTTCGTTTTAGTACTAAGATAAGCAACAGATTGGACAACCATAATTGCATGATATTTGGTAATTGTTGAGCTCTTAGTCTCTCCCCCACACAATACCTTTTTGAGAAGCCTTGGACTAATTTGCCTGCTCCCTGAGAGTCAAGTGCAGAAAAGGTGTACTTGACCCTCAGTTTGCAGTGCCATAGTAAGTGGTCCCTTGCACAGCAGTCTTAAAAGGCCTCAACAACCATGGTTGTAGCCCCTGACCCCTCTTGGCCCTGTGGCCCCCAAATGGGTTCTGACAACTCCCTTCTTAAGTAGTGTTCTAATTACATACATTCTAGTGGAGGAGATGAGGCCAACTGGCTAGAGCTGACAATGTTGGAAAATAGGGAACCCTGCCTCAGTCCCGTCCTCGCCTCAACATCCTGTTATTCTTGGCAATTAACCTACTCTACCTGTGCCTAACAACAATAAAAGTGTAGCAGTTTGGTTCTGTTGTGAAGTGTTCTAAAACCTTTGAGCTAGGTTTGTGTTATTAGAAAACGGAAAAAAAGAAAAAAGTGTAGCATTACATATTAAGCTAGTGCTAACGCGTCCGTCTATGTCTATTTATACACATCAGGACTCGTTTTAGGTCGATGAACCTTTTGACCCAGTGGTGAGTCTCCGTAAGACGAGATTACCATGCATCAAATATATTTCACAATAACCATTTATGAACCTTCGGCGCACTTAGACTCAAATAACCACACCTTGGAGGAAGATTTGTGAATTTATTCCCTATTGATTACAATCTAATAGTAAACGTATTAATCTCAAACCAAGAAGCATAAAAGCATAATCATAAAGTGGCAATTACGATGAACTTTCAACAATGCATTGATCAGAATCATAGGATAGATACGTTAGAAGAGAATAGACCATAGTGCATGATAAACAACAGAATATCAGTTCAGCATAGCTACATGTCAGTCACGTCAGTTCCGTCCGTCAAATGAATACCTCATCTAACCTCAGATTAGCATTAGCATGTTGGGCTTCATGCAAAACAATTTAGAACATCAATTTGGAAAACATCTAACTAAGATACCTAATTAAATATACAGCAGTTGGTACCTAGAAAGAAAGGCATATAGATTCTGTTAGCATTTATAATTACCCTCCTCGAGTTAAGTCAGCATACAGGATCAGTCTTTGTCTTCAGGACATCAGATGATTCACCGTCAATCTATCTAAAATGGAATCAAGGGACACTCTCCTCATATGGAGGAAAGTATAATAGGGCGGGTTATAGGCTATGGTAATTTTGTCTAAGTCTCAAATCACCAAATAGAGTGACAGAGTTTCTGGATGCAATTGATGTCATCCCTTCCTAACTGCTCTTCGTCTCTTGTGTCATGAGTTTTTATCCCTTTTTTCATAATCCATTCCCCTAAAATTCTATTGGTTATTAACTACACCCCATCATTGGTAACCAATCAAATTATTCATTAAGTAATGCATTTGTTATTTCTTGATATTGAATTGTCTTTCAATTGGTCTTCTTAATCAGCATTTTTCGTAGGTGGTACGTCCGGGGTTACTTCACCATCTTGGCACACGTCTCGGGTCAGGAGTTCTTTTCCCCTCGTCTCATTGTCCTTGAGAGTGTCCATTACTGTTTCGAAGCACATATCTTTTATACTAAAACTGCTAGCATGCGGATGGGAAGATTCCTCCATGTTTCAAGTTAATACAGAAAAGAACAATAGCTGGGTCATAGTCATTTGCGAGTCCGCACACAGAAAAGTAGGAAAAATAAGCTTTAAATGAGAGTTACACGGCGAGTTCGCAACTCATGCTAACTTAAGACATACATGTTTTAATAAATACAGTTTTGATTGTAATAATGCATATACCTTATTATTATTATTATTATTAGTCAACATTAGTGTTCATAAATGAGTAAATCTTCACATTTATTAATGCATTTTAATTATTATTATTAATATTGCTTTGCCAAGTGTAAGTGTTTCACGTCTATAATATATGATATTTATACTACGCTCTCTCAGTCCCTCCTCTGATGACGCACGTCATCACACAATTCTTCATTTTCAATTTTTCACCTTGCGCATAATGCGCACTTCAACATCTTGCCCTTTATGTGAACTTTCCCACATTTCATTGAACATTTTCTCTCTTTCACTTTCTTCATTCTGTTTGACTCTTTTTGATAAGTTTCTTCTAATTTTGTCATTAATTTTGCATGCTCCCCATAATCCTAATAGACAAATTAAAACAATTAGTAGGCCCAACATAATTTTTGCAAGAACACCATTCCAAATATTGGTAAACCAGTTTCCTACCCGGGCAATTCCTTTTCCAAACTTTTCCCAAACTCCAGGTTCTTTCAGTTCCTTCAAATCTGTACTATCTCTAGTCAGGTTAGTAAGCATGTTTCTAATTTTCTTACTATTATCAGGTATGTAAGAGCAGCAGTGACGTTCATTAAGCATTTTGCACACACCTCCATTCTTTGCTAAAAGAATGTCTAAAGCAAGCCGATTTTGAAGAGTCATAGCTCTATCTGAAGCTAGTTCAGTATCCATTAATAATATTGCTCCTGTAAAGTTTGTCAGCATGTTATCCACAATAGTAGACAACTTTTGAATTTTCATAGAATTCAAGATAACCCCAACTGATGGGATTATTGCTCCAAATATGTCACCAATGACAGCCGCCACTGATTCTCGTTTTTGTCTAGAATGTTGTATTTCAGAAGATTTAGATATTTGTTTTAAGTCATCAATCTGGTATATCTTTGGGAAAACTATTCCCAAATAACATGTCCCATACCATCCCTTTGGGAGACGATAATATGCATTTAACCCACAGATGTAATAGATTCCAGGAATCACTGGGTCTTGTCCATTTAACATGAAGGTCCATTTACTCTGAAACAAAAACACATGCCTACATTCACTCGTACCTACAAACAAATTGTCTTGATCAGATTTTGGTCTGTATATACATAACCTACCTACGTGTAATGCATCTATAGCTAACTTGCCTTGTGTTTTAATGGCAGTGAAAGCATAATCATTTGCATAAGTACGTTTTTCTAAACCTTTTTCTAATTTATCTTTTAGTGCTTTGCGTCTATCATCTGTGTGATCAAAAAAGCTTTTCTCTACAGAAGACAGTAAGCATGTTAAATTGTTGCGGTGTGCATAAGCTGTTCCAAATGTTAGTGTTGGCTCAAAGAATCCTCTCACTAATTTTATATCATGCTCTTTAGCTAGCTTATTTAAGAATTCAATTACAGGTACAAAAGAAAACACAATATCCAGATTTGAATAGAAGTATTGTACATGCTCTTGATTATAGAATCTCGTTAGTAATAGGCTGCAGCTAATTCCATAAGTAAGAGGGAGACTATGATAAGTAACCCCCTCCTGCACAGATGAAGGAATTTTAGTACATACATAACAATCTTTCGTATCCATAGTTTCCACATACTCATTTAATAAGCGATAGAAGACGTTAGTAGAAAGTTCCCTCTTCGTATTAGTTCCCTCATGAAGATGTTTAGTATCTTGTTCGAATTTCTCCCACGGTGATAATTTATTAGTTGTAGTGGTAGTCTCAGGTTTTGAAGTTGCATTAATAGTTTCACTCTCTCTCCACGGCATTCCCACAATCACTCCCACAATCATTACTGCACATACAACACCTATCATAAGTCCTAACCAACCACACACTTTACTTCCTTTGTTACTATTAGTCATGTTTGTATAGAATCAGAATAGCAGATCAACAATCAACTTAAGATGGCAAACTCTTTCTGCGTATTTACAGTGTCTTTTCTCACACCAGGACCCTCTTCTTTTTTTTTTCAATTCAGGTTAGCAGCTTGTCGTAATTCGGTTTCTTAATGTCAAATCCAGTTTCAATGTCTCTTTCAGGTAAGTATATAAAGTCTCTTTCTTTTCAGTTTTCGTGATAATTCAGAATTTCTTCTCCTGTAGTATCTTCAGGTACCGTAGTACTGGCCTGGTACTTCTCGATCAAAACAGAAGGTTAAAAATTCTTGTTGCCATTCAGAAGTTGTAGCATATGCCCATTCAGGACCTGCGTACCTTCGGTTTGCTATTCTCTTTCTTTTTAATCTTCGTTCACCTTGCTGTTCCCCTTCACTCAGATCATCCACCTGTGAGGTATCGCTTTCTTCTATTATTGTCTCGTTCGTTAATTTTCTTATTCTAAAAGGTGACTTTTCTGGCCATGTATCACCTCTATGTGTCTTGTTTCAGTGATTTCCTTCAGGACGTTGGACAGCACCCTCCTCTTGTGATATGGTGTTTTCTCTCGATAGGCTTGGAATTCGATCAGAAGAGTCTGATTCGTTTTGATTTGGATTTGTCACTATTCCGTCTCTCTCTCCTTCTTGTTCAATACTGTATTCTGGTTCTGAATTGTATTTGTCTGCTTCTGGGAGAACCTCTCCTTGTCTTTGTTCTCCTGCTGCCTCCACTGAGATTGGCACTCCGTCACCTCTCTCGAACTCTCTGATAGTGTGAGGGACGCGGCTGTTCTCAGCGGGCTCTCCTGTAGTCTCAGATCCTTCTTGACTGATCTCTGATTCTGAGACTTCTTCTCTCGAAGTTGCTGTACCGGAATTTTCAAGTTCCTCTTCAACAGGACACGTTACCTTCTTTGTGTGGCTGGCATGTATCCAGTTGGGAACCCCGGCACACTTCACAGCAGTAGTGGTTGTCAATATCACTTGATATGGCCCTTTCCAACGCGGCTCAAGACACGATTTTCTTACGTGTTTCTTGACAACCACCCAATCTCCAGCTTGCAGAGAGTGTCCTGGTTTGCCGATTGGTGGTAACGTGTTAGCTTCTACCTGGTGAGAGAAAGAGCGTATCACGTCAGCTAAATTTTTGCAGTAATCGAACACCATATCATCTGTAATATTCACTAGTGCATTTGCAGGTACCGCTGGTAGCCTCATTGCTCTACCCATGAGGATTTCATGGGGGGACAATCCTGTTTTCTTATCTGGTGTGTTTCTCATGGACATCAGTACTAGCGGTAATGCATCTGGCCACTTCATGTTTGTTGCTGCACACATTTTCGCTATTCTTGATTTTAAGGTACCATTCATCTGTTCAACTAGTCCTGATGCTTCAGGGCGATAGCTACAGTGTAACTTCTGCTCCATGTTGAGTGCTGCACACAGAAGCTTGATCACCTCATTGTCGAAGTGTCTTCCCCTATCTGATTCTATAGAAACCGGGAACCCGAATCGTGGTATTAATTCCCTCAGCAATAGTTTCAATTCATTTCTACGTGTAGGGTATGCCTCAATCCAATGACTGAAAACACACACAATCACCAACACGTACTTCAATCCTCCACAAACAGGCATTTCAATGAAATCCATTTGTGTCCTATTAAATGGACCTCCAGCTCTTCCAATGTGGCTCAAATTTACCACTGTTCCTTTTCCAGCATTCATCTGTTGACAGATGATGCACCTGTGACAAATAATTTCTGCGGCATGTCTGAATTTTGGATTAAACCAATCAACTTTAAAAGATCTGATCATGGCATCTCTTCCTAAATGTGCTTGCCCATGATATATTCGGGCAAATTGTGACAGTAGACTATTAGGTAAGACCAATTTTCCATCATCTGAGACCCATATATCATCTGCTCTTTGTGTACATTGCATTTTCTGCCAGGAGCGTTTTTCTTCTTTGTTAGCACGGTTTTGTAGTGTTTTTAACTCATCTAAAGTATCAACCACTTGTAATGCTAGATTCAAAGTTGTGTCATTTTCAGGCTGAGGTAGCAATTCCCACTGTTCTTTGAATGATATACAATTTAATGCACAAAATCTTGCTACTTGATCTGCATAATCATTCCCCATTGACACAAAGTCTTGTGATCTGGTGTGAGCACTGCACTTTACCATGGCAACTTCAAGAGGTAACTGAATTGCATGTAACAAATCTCTTATCTATTCTCCATTTTTCACAGGTGATCCGGAAGAGGTCATGAAACCCCTTTGTAACCAGATCTGACCAAAATCATGTACAATTCCAAATCCATATCTACTGTCAGTATAAATTGTAACTTTCAAATTTACAGCAGCATGGCAGGCCTTTGTAAGAGCTATTAATTCTGCCACTTGTGCTGAAAATACCTTTTCAAGCCAGGAGGCTTCGACTATGCCAGACACTGTTCACACTGCATAGCCAGCTCTTAATGTTCCAGCTGAATCTCTTAAACAGGACCCATCCACGAACATAATGCAATCATTTTCTTTTAATTGGGTGTCCTGTATGTCTGGGCGAGGTTTGGTACAGAGGTCAGTCACCTCGATACAATCATGCTCAAATTCTTCCCCCTCTTTGATTTCTGTATTTTCATTGGGAAGCAGAGTTGCCGGGTTCAGTACTGTGCATCTTTTCAGTGTAACATTTGGTGATCCCAAAATAATCGTCTCATATTTGGTAAGTCGTGCATTTGTCATGTGCTGTGTTTTCGTTCTTGTTAACAAGATTTCAACAGAATGTGGAACCAAAACTTTCATAGGGTATCCCATTACTATGCCCTCACATTGGGAAATGCTTTGACCAACTGCAGCAACTATTCGCAAACAACCCGGTAGGGCTGCTGCGACAGGGTCCAAAGTAGCTGAAAAATATGCTACAGGGCGATTTGCATCTCCATGGACCTGTGTTAAAACAGACAAAGAACAAGCATCACGTTCATGACAAAACAACAGAAAAGGTTTTTCATAATCAGGCATCCCTAATACTGGGGCCCTGCACATGCATTCTTTCAGCTCAAGGAATGACTCAAGTTCTTCTTTTGTCAAAGTGATCGTATATGGCTCATCTTTGACATCTTTTCCTGTCAGTTTTATTAAGGGTTTTGCAATGATTGAGAAATTGGGTATCCATTGGCGGCAATAACCCACCATTCCCAAAAACATCCTGACATCTCTTTTTGTTGACTTTTTGCCTTTGCTGATGCTATGTTTACAATTGAAAGTGTGCTGAGGCCTGCTAACCAGGCCCCAGCACCAGTGTTCTTTCCCTAACCTGTACTTTTGTATCCACAATTGGCAGACCCTGGCATCCAGATAAGTCCCTTGTAACTGGTACTTCTAGTACCAAGGGCCCTGATGCCAAGGAAGGTCTCTAAGGGCTGCAGCATGTCTTATGCCACCCTGGAGACCTCTCACTCAGCACAGACTCACTGCTTGCCAGCTTGTGTGTGCTAGTGAGAACAAAACGAGTAAGTCGACATGGCACTCCCCTCAGGGTGCCATGCCAGCCTCTCACTGCCTATGCAAGTATAGGTCAGTCACCCCTCTAGCAGGCCTTACAGCCCTAAGGCAGGGTGCACTATACCATAGGTGAGGGTACCAGTGCATGAGCATGGTACCCCTACAGTGTCTAAACAAAACCTTAGACATTGTAAGTGCAGGGTAGCCATAAGAGTATATGGTCTGGGAGTTTGTCAAACACGAACTCCACAGCACCATAATGGCTACACTGAAAACTGGGAAGTTTGGTATCAAACTTCTCAGCACAATAAATGCACACTGATGCCAGTGTACATTTTAGTGCAAAATACACCCCAGAGGGCACCTTAGAGGTGCCCCCCTGAAACTTAACCGACTGTCTGTGTAGGCTGACTAGTTCCAGCAGCCTGCCACACTAGAGACATGTTGCTGGCCCCATGGGGAGAGTGCCTTTGTCACTCTGAGGCCAGTAACAAAGCCTGCACTGGGTGGAGATGCTAACACCTCCCCCAGGCAGGAGCTGTGACACCTGGCGGTGAGCCTCAAAGGCTCACCCCTTTGTCACAGCCCAGCAGGGCACTCCAGCTTAGTGGAGTTGCCCGCCCCCTCCGGCCACGGCCCCCACTTTTGGCGGCAAGGCTGGAGGGAACAAAGAAAGCAACAAGGAGGAGTCACTGGCCAGTCAGGACAGCCCCTAAGGTGTCCTGAGCTGAGGTGACTCTAACTTTTAGAAATCCTCCATCTTGCAGATGGAGGATTCCCCCAATAGGGTTAGGATTGTGACCCCCTCCCCTTGGGAGGAGGCACAAAGAGGGTGTACCCACCCTCAGGGCTAGTAGCCATTGGCTACTAACCCCCCAGACCTAAACACGCCCTTAAATTTTGTATTTAAGGGCTACCCTGAACCCTAGAAAATTAGATTCCTGCAACAACAAGAAGAAGGACTGCCCAGCTGAAAACCCCTGCAGAGGAAGACCAGAGGACAACAACTGCCTTGGCTCCAGAAACTCACCGGCCTGTCTCCTGCCTTCCAAAGAACTCTGCTCCAGCGACGCCTTCCAAAGGGACCAGCGACCTCTGAATCCTCTGAGGACTGCCCTGCTTCGACGACGACAAGAAACTCCCGAGGACAGCGGACCTGCTCCAAAAAGACTGCAACTTTGTTTCAAGAAGCAGCTTTAAAGAACCCTGCAACTCCCCGCAAGAAGCGTGAGACTTGCAACACTGCACCCGGCGACCCCGACTCGGCTGGTGGAGAACCAACACCTCAGGGAGGACCCCCGGACTACTCTACGACTGTGAGTACCAAAACCTGTCCCCCCTGAGCCCCCACAGCGCCGCCTGCAGAGGGAATCCCGAGGCTTCCCCTGACCGCGACTCTCTGAAACCTAAGTCCCGACGCCTGGAAAAGACCCTGCACCCGCAGCCCCCAGGACCTGAAGGACCGGACTTTCACTGCAGAAGTGACCCCCAGGAGTCCCTCTCCCTTGCCCAAGTGGAGGTTTCCCCGAGGAAGCCCCCCCTTGCCTGCCTGCAGCGCTGAAGAGATCCCTTGATCTCTCATAGACTAACATTGAAAACCCGACGCTTGTTTCTACACTGCACCCGGCCGCCCCCGCGCTGCTGAGGGTGAAATTTCTGTGTGGGCTTGTGTCCCCCCCGGTGCCCTACAAAACCCCCCTGGTCTGCCCTCCGAAGACGCGGGTACTTACCTGCAAGCAGACCGGAACCGGGGCACCCCCTTCTCTCCATTATAGCCTATGCGTTTTGGGCACCACTTTGAACTCTGCACCTGACCGGCCCTGAGCTGCTGGTGTGGTAACTTTGGGGTTGCTCTGAACCCCCAACGGTGGGCTACCTTGGACCAAGAACTGAACCCTGTAAGTGTCTTACTTACCTGGTAAAACTAACAAAAACTTACCTCCCCCAGGAACTGTGAAAATTGCAGTGTCCACTTTTAAAATAGCTATTTGTGAATAACTTGAAAAGTATACATGCAATTGAAATGATTCAAAGTTCCTAATGTACTTACCTGCAATACCTTTCAAACAAGATATTACATGTTAAATTTGAACCTGTGGTTCTTAAAATAAACTAAGAAAATATATTTTTCTATAACAAAACCTATTGGCTGGATTTGTCTCTGAGTGTGTGTACCTCATTTATTGTCTATGTGTATGTACAACAAATGCTTAACACTACTCCTGGGATAAGCCTACTGCTCGACCACACTACCACAAAATAGAGCATTAGTATTATCTATTTTTACCACTATTTTACCTCTAAGGGGAACCCTTGGACTCTGTGCATGCTATTCCTTACTTTGAAATAGCACATACAGAGCCAACTTCCTACAACACCTTATGCCCGTTTTTTCCCAAATGGTTCAATAATGCAATGGTATCATATTTGCAACTGTCTCTGGTTTTGGATGCAATCAACAAGTCATCAATGTACTGCACAAGGGTTGAATTAAAAGGTAGTACAAGAGGTTCCAAATCCTTCTTTAAGATCTGATTAAAGATAGATGGCGATTCAGAAAACCCTTGAGGGATTCTGCACCAACTGTACACCTTATCTAGGAATTTGAAACTGAACAAAAATTGGCTTTCCTCATGCAATGGTACTGAGAAAAATGCTTGTGATAGGTCTACTACAGTAAACCATTCAGCATCGCAAGTAACTTGGAACATTATTACCGCTGGGTTAGGAACCACAGGGCAGCATTTTATCACAATTTCATTTATTTTTCTCAAGTCCTGCACAATCCGAATCTTCCCACAGGGCTTTTTAAAACCCACAATAGGTGAGTTACATGGACTGCTCAAAACTTCTTTCAAAACTCCTTGCCTGAGAAAATCTACAATAATCTGTGTCACTTCAATGAGTACGTCTTGAGTCATGTGATATTGTGGTACTTGTGGGAATTCTGCATTTGGTTTTATCTACACCTTAACTGGTTTAACTCCTTTAATTAATCCAACCTCTTTTCCTGTCAAATCCCACACTCTCTCTGTTACGGACCCTTGTAGGTCAGCAGGTAAGTCGATTAGTGTGAACACTGGGAATAAGGTAATTAGAGGGTAATCTTCGCTCGTCTCCCCTCCTCCTATGAGCTGGTCCTCATCACCTTCATCATCACTGTTTGTCTGAACTTCTATTCCATCGTTGGAACAGGTAATTGAACATTTAGTTTTGCATAGTAAGTCCCTTCCCAGCAGGGATACTGGACTTGAGTCGCATACGACAAACCTATGCAGGCCTTGGAAATTTCCAATTTCAACCTGTACTGGATCGGTAATAGGATTTGTCAAATACTGATTAGCCACACCAACCACTCGTATTGTGCGTCCTGATAAAGGTAACCTTGGTACTTCCACACTGCAGACTGTAGAGCGTGTAGCTCCAGTGTCAACCAAAAATGAAACCTTGTAGCCCATTACTTTTCCTTCTACATATGGGCCTCTCTGATCAACTTCTAATGAGGCTGCAAGCCTACACTCTTCACTGTCTGAACTGTCATCTGACCATTCGTCATTCGTCTCATTTTCACCCTCGCAATGGGAATTGTTACACAGTGTTGTTTTGACTCGACACCTGACCTGTGACCTGCTGAGGAAGCATCACCTGTTGCTGACCCATCGGGGCTAGAGGTAACTGCATTTGCTGTCTAGGCACCATAGGTATCTGCTGTTGCATTGGTTGTACTGACACAGTTTGGAACCGTGGCGTCTGCATTTGCTGCATGGGTTGTACCCCTGACATCTGCGTCAAATTATTTTGATAATTCTGATTTTGTTGTCTCATTCTTGGACCTCGTGGATTCTGTTGTGCCCCAACACTCATGCTCTGCTGAACTGTACCATCATGCACCATATTTGGACAATCCCGCTTCCAATGTCCCATGCCCCCGCACGCGTGACATGGTGACATCCTCTTCACTACCTGCCCATCATTTTGAATGGCAGCATTATTCATGTCTAAATTACGACTCACAAAGCCTCGACCTCTACCTCTCGGTTGTACCTGAAATCCACCGTTCATTTGCGGTTGCTGATGCATCATTTGCTGAACACCATTTCCCTGAATTCCAGCCTGTGCAGCTCTTATCTGCATCACCATCACCTTTTCTTTCAGCTTTTTCTGTTTTAACTCAATTTCATCACTACAGTATTTCGCATACTGCAACACCTCGTCAATCGGTTTAGCTTGCCAACAAATCAAATGGTTCTTAATCATCTGACCAACCTCTGGTCTCAGCCCTTCAACAAATCTGAACACAAGATGATTCATGTCCTTCGGCTCGATCGTTTCAGTACCACTGTAATGTTTAAATGCTTTTAACAATCTCTCATAATAGGCATGTATTGACTCCTTAACCTCTTGCGAAGTCCGGTCGATTTTCTGCCAATCGGTCACCTTCGGTGACACCTTTTGTTTCAAAAACTCAATCACTTTATGATAATATTTCATCACCTCTTCAGAAGGTGCTCCCGTCGCTTTATCCCTTGCTGGTTCCTTTGTGGGCCAATCCACCCCTCTTTTGCACTCAAGCCACAAATCTGGTGGGACAAAAATTTCAAATAAAGTATTCAAGTCCTCCCAAAGACATTTTGCGGGCTTCACAAATCTATCTGTCTGCTGATACCACTCGATCGGTTTTCCTCTCAACCTCGGGTAATCGTTTGTAAAGGACAAAATATCTCCCCTGGACCATGGCACATGGACTAAAACACCACCAGCTGTTTCTCTCATGGGCAGGATTTTTACTGAATCCAGATTGGGTGCGGTCGCTGTTTCGATAGACCCTGGGCTATCCCTCTTTCCTTTGTCTTTTTTCTTTGCCCATCTGTTTTCCCATTTCTCTAAAGCTCCCCAGATTTGCGCACTCTGCAGCAATTCTTTCAGGTGTGTCTTCATACCTGCGGATCTCATGTGTTCAAAATCTTTTGTGTCGAAGTCTAATCTGTAGCTTCGTTTCAAATGTTTCGTGTTCCCAATATCGATGTTATATTTATCTGCCAGATTCGTTAATCTCTGGTGTATTTTTCCCACTTCTTTGGTAATCTTTGGGCATAAGTATCTCAGTTCTGCCTCAGTGTAAGATTCTAACCTATTCACCCACATTGTTCCTTCCACCAACTCAGCAGCTTCTGCACCTAGCCGTACCAGATTCAGGTATTCATCTGGTTTTTCTTTTTCAGGATTTGCTTCGGTTATTGTAGTTGCTGTAGCCTTTTGTGATGTACAAGTTTTCTCCAACCACTCATTTAACTGTTGTACTGTAAAACCCTGCAGTGAAATGTTCCCTGTATGTATCATTGGAGTATATGAGGTATTTGTACTCATGGTTTGAGGAGTCAAGACTCCCAAACCTGCTTGCCGCATTGCCTCAAGAGGTGCCCCTATTGGACTGAGGTCCATTAAGGGTCTTGATCGCTCAGAAACCTGACCTCCCTGGGCCACTATTTGTGGAGTTCTAATGGACCCTCCTCTTATGGCTTCATGGGTCATGATTCCCTGTTCACATGTCCTTGTTCTCTCTTGGGCATATAACGGTACTGGGGGACCAACAGTGATAGGTAATGATATTGCGGCAGGTGTCTGACCTGATCCCAGGCTTCTAGGAGCTTCAACACCATAGGTCTGCTCTAATAATCCCGGTGCAGGTTCTTTCAAAGGACCCGCTACTGGGTTATACCCCGGTATCAGTTGTGGTGGTTGTGACACTAACTGTGGGGTTGACTCAATCTGAACCAGTCTTGGTTTTGTATATATCGGATCTGGCGGCACCACCAAGTTCATAGTAGTCTCGAGTACTGGAACATCGGGATAAATTCTTTTTATCTGTGGTGGAGGTTGTAACTGTATCGGTACGTCTGGTGCAGTAGGTACACTGTCACCATTCTGTATCGAAGCTGTATCGCTAGTCTGTACCGTATCAGTAACTCCCTTCTCCTGTGTCTGGTTCCCAAGATCCAAGCTAGTGCTCGGAACATTGTCACTCACCGCATAAGGTGGTGGTCGGTCATGTAGTAACCTATCCATAAACTCCTCATCCTCTGAATCATCCTCTTCTTCCCAGGTCCCTTTATGTTCTTTAACTTTGTCTGAGCCTTTGTTAGTTTTGCAAGAAGCTTTCTTTCCCTGAGTCTCTTCTCCCTGTGTTATCGCTGGAAACAGCTTTAACCCATCTACGATTCCCCGTCTCCACATCTTATTCTCGTTATCCCATCTTGCTTCTGCATACGATTTCTCTGCTCTTGTCAATCTCCTGTGAAACCTTTCCTGCCTATGTTTAAGAGCCATCAGATCCCAAATCGCTAGAGCCTCGTATTGTGCCGGTCTCGGAGGTGGTTTCTGTGTACTTAACATCCACCTCAAGTTTTCTAATACCTTTTGATTGAACGTCCCATGTTCCGGAAACGCTAGACACCCTTCTTTTTCTGTCAACTTGTGCCATTGTTTTAACCACAAACAAGGTGCAACACCTTTTTCCTCCATAACTGTATAAGCTGGAGTACCCTCGGGCGGTGTAGATTCCCCATCTGTTGCAACGATATACACATTTCCCCTCAAAGCACTTTTGAATGCTTTAACAAAATTCATTTTAGTTTAGATTTAATCAGGAAACGGCTTAGTTCCCAGGACACTCTTCACCTGCCCTTTGCTCACCCTATTGCCTCTCACGAACGGCAGCCAATCCGTGCGCGACCCCTCTCAACATCTGACCTATCCCAGCGCGGCACCACTGACGTCACACTCATACACACTGCAGCTGACAAAGTCTTGCGGCTTGTCCACACCTCACTAACTTCTTACAACTCATACAAACTAATGCGATTTATTGCAAACACCTTAAATGACAATACAAATCTGCCAATTTACTACAGGAAGGGTAACGCATTTGCTTCAGAACTTTACAGAGATTTCACTTGAAGCCTCGGCCGCTACTCTCTCCTTCTCAGTTCCCTCATACGCAAGCAGAATTCGACCCGCAAATCCTACTCTGGACTTGTCAATGACTCCTTCTAGTGCACTTTAGAACTTGTCAAATCTCCATCGAAGGTTTCACACATACGTTGTGACTCAAACTTGACTTGTCAACCACGCCCAATTGACCTATTAAATCGCACAGATTACAACATAAACCATATTTTTCATCCTACTCCGGAGTCTTAGACCTCAACAGGCCTGTACCTTTACCAACCATGTGGATAATTTTGAATAATAAGCGCTGCATTCACATGAAGTACGCCGACTTCCCTACTCTCATACTATGGAGTACGCCCACTCCTACTAAACGACACTTATTTTGGCCTAAATACACACAAATCTTCACAATCTTCTGCAAGATGCATAAGCTTTGAGCAAGCGCAAGGACCCTAACCACACATACTATGGCGCCGAGAACATTCCCAACTCATCTTAGGCAGGCTCCGAGATCCCAGGAAAGCCCATGGTGAACCTAGCCACTCATCGTCTTGACAAATTTCATTATCACAGAAAACAAAATTAACAATGAAAACTCCGTCCTAGGGCCCCCAAGGGCCAAACTGTCGCTCTGCTACCAGAACTGCTAACGCGTCCGTCTATGTCTATTTATACACATCAGGACTCGTTTTAGGTCGATGAACCTTTTGATCCAGTGGTGAGTCTCCGTAAGACGAGATTACCATGCATCAAATATATTTCACAATAACCATTTATGAACCTTCGGCGCACTTAGACTCAAATAACCACACCTTGGAGGAAGATTTGTGAATTTATTCCCTATTGATTACAATCTAATAGTAAACGTATTAATCTCAAACCAAGAAGCATAAAAGCATAATCATAAAGTGGCAATTACGATGAACTTTCAACAATGCATTGATCAGAATCATAGGATAGATACGTTAGAAGAGAATAGACCATAGTGCATGATAAACAACAGAATATCAGTTCAGCATAGCTACATGTCAGTCACGTCAGTTCCGTCCATCAAATGAATACCTCATCTAACCTCAGATTAGCATTAGCATGTTGGGCTTCATGCAAAACAATTTAGAACATCAATTTGGAAAACATCTAACTAAGATACCTAATTAAATATACAGCAGTTGGTACCTAGAAAGAAAGGCATATAGATTCTGTTAGCATTTATAATTACCCTCCTCGAGTTAAGTCAGCATACAGGATCAGTCTTTGTCTTCAGGACATCAGATGATTCACCGTCAATCTATCTAAAATGGAATCAAGGGACACTCTCCCCATATGGAGGAAAGTATAATAGGGCGGGTTATAGGCTATGGTAATTTTGTCTAAGTCTCAAATCACCAAATAGAGTGACAGAGTTTCTGGATGCAATTGATTTCATCCCTTCCTAACTGCTCTTCGTCTCTTGTGTCATGAGTTTTTATCCCTTTTTTCATAATCCATTCCCCTAAAATTCTATTGGTTATTAACTACACCCCATCATTGGTAACCAATCAAATTATTCATTAAGTAATGCATTTGTTATTTCTTGATATTGAATTGTCTTTCAATTGGTCTTCTTAATCAGCATTTTTCGTAGGTGGTACGTCCGGGGTTACTTCACCATCTTGGCACACGTCTCGGGTCAGGAGTTCTTTTCCCCTTGTCTCATCGTCCTTGAGAGTGTCCATTACTGTTTCGAAGCACATATCTTTTATACTAAAACTGCTAGCATGCGAATGGGAAGATTCCTCCATGTTTCAAGTTAATACAGAAAAGAACAATAGCTGGGTCATAGTCATTTGCGAGTCCGCACACAGAAAAGTAGGAAAAATAAGCTTTAAATGAGAGTTACACAGCGAGTTCGCAACTCATTCTAACTTAAGACATACACGTTTTAATGAATACAGTTTTGATTGTAATAATGCATATACCTTATTATTATTATTATTATTAGTCAACATTAGTGTTCATAAATGAGTAAATCTTCACGTTTATTAATGCATTTTAATTATTATTATTAATATTGCTTTGCCAAGTGTAAGTGTTTCATGTCTATAATATATGATATTTATACTACGCTCTCTCACTAGCATTCACATAACGATAGAGAAATTCTAATTAGTTGTCTTGTCAAGAAATGCCATGTTAATTTCTCCATAAATCATTCCTTTTTCACAATTTTTATTTCTAAAGATAATAGCAGTTTCACTCAACATTACAGGTCTGTTGTACGACACCTTTTTGCGGTTACAAATGGCAAAAATCGACGTTTGCGAAGGCAAAATGGGCAGGTACGTTGTACCATCCCTATTTTGCGAGTGGGAACGCAATTACCGGCTCTCAAAATGGGAAATGCGACTCGCAATTAGGAAGGGGTGTCTCAAGGGCATCTCTTCCTAATTGCGAATCGCAGGGGGATGTATGATTGTTTTGTGATCGTGAATGCGGTCGCAAAACAATCACAGTTAACACCAATTTCAAATTGATGATAAACCTTTCATTTGTGAAGGGAAGCAAAAATATTTTTTCAGAGGAGGCAATGATGCCTCGGACCACTGCCTACTCTGAAGAAATGAAAAGAAACCTTTTCATTTTTTTTGTTCGAAATGTTTGAAACGGCTGCATTTAAAAAATCAAACAAACTGCTTTATTTCACAAACAGTCACAAACATGGTGGTCTGCTTTCCCCAGCAGGCTACCACCCATATGACACAGCCATTCCCAATTAGGTTGCAAATTGCGACCTATCTCATGAATATTGATGAGGTAGGTCATTTGCGACCCTATTGGGAATGGCAAACTGTGTCATTGACACTGTTGTTCATTTGGCTTTGCGACTCGAAATTTGAGCCTTGCAAATGAGTCGCCAAACATACGGTCGTAAATCTGGCCCTTAGTGAAGTACTTGATCTCGTTTTTGGTTATGCTCCTCCTTAGTGCTGTTAAAAATTAAAATATCTTTCTAGGCACATTTCACTCCACTTACCTTTCAGGAACTGCAGGATATAAGCCTCTGTAAAATGGCTGCTGCTGAGCCTAAATGATTTTATTTTTAAACAGTAGTTGTATTCCAGGCGAAAAAGAATGAAGGAGGATGTTAGTCTTTCTCTGGCCTGATTCACAAAGGTAAAATTACACTTTTGTGTATATTTACTATTTTTTTGGTATTCACAAATTGCGAGATAATAGTAAGTTTATGACTGTGGACACTGCAGGGCGGAGAACTTCGCACATAATAAGATAGAACAAGTTTATCTTTTTATGTGGTGAGTTTTCCATCCAGACTGTGAAGTCTCTGCAGTCATAATCTTACTCTTAACTCGCAGTTTGTGGCTACCAAAAAAATAGTCAACTTAGATAGCTGTGTAAGTCTACCTTTGTGAATTAGGCCTGTTAAGGCTTATTTAAGATAATCGGGTAAAGTGAATAAAAGGTTCAGGTTGGGAAATATTTGAGCATTGAATAAGGTGGTGATTGGCTAATAATGTGCACACGTTAGTGGCTGCCCACCTAGATCAGGTAATTTAAATCTCAATCAGTAGGGATCCGGAATTTGTGAGTGCCCCTTTTTTGTGATTACTAAGGAGTAGAGGCACTCACAGGCAGCGATTGAGTCCTTAATTTCAACCTTCTACATATTTTCTCAATCCAGTTTCAGCTGACCTCTTACATATGGAGTTTACTCCACTACATTTGCAGGTCATTATTTTCTTAAAAATAGCAGCTGCTGAGGTCAGGCTAAACATCATTCGTTTGAAACCATAGGTGCAGCCAGGGGTGTCAAAGAATCTTAGGTTTTGTTGACCTTCATGTGAAGCATTCTGATAACATGCTGATAAAGGTGGAATTACTGGTCAGTGATTCCAGCACCGTAATTTCTTTACACTGTCAATGTGCAACTTGTAAACAGGGTCAGAGTGGTGGGTTGCACACACAATACTGCTTACTTTCTAGGCCTGGCTTGACACTGCAGCTGTCTGCACTTCCAGTCGTCCCGAGTCTCTCAAAATAAACACAGATCGACCTTTGGCCGTGTCCAGAATCTTTCTCACCTCATCCTATTGGCTACTGGGTGAATGACTGATTCACCTAGGGAGTGTTTGCATTGCAATGCATGAGGGACTATTTTACATCTCAAAAATGCACGGACACATCACACATTACATTCATTAGCTCTTTGGTGCATTGTACACAGATAGCAATCTTGCTTTGTTTTTTCATTGACGCAGGAGTTTTTAACTGTTTTAGCCAGGACTCAAAATTCAAGCCAGCTCTATGGTATTTGCCAATGCTTGTTTTAGCAGTTTAGATCATAAGTGCTGACTATTTATTATATTACTATTCAATTCTAATTTCTGCTGCAAACAATGTAGATGACATGAGCAAGCAAGTAAGCAAAAACCCGTACTATTTGCGAACAGTGGAGAATCTCTGGGTCCACTGGAGTGCGATTGATGCCTGGCCAGATGTTAATTGCCAGGTGTGCACGAAGCCCAAAAACTGAAAGCCACGTCAGCATCCAGCTCCACAGTCATTAGACAATTCAGGCCTGCTCTAATCAGATTATCCAACGACGTGGCAAAATGGCTGCCAGGGGAAATATCTGCGTAGAGTAGGTCAGAAGGTTCTGTGTTTCCTGCTCGCTTTTCTTCCGCAAATTAAGCTTGTCATAAGAGAAACACTGGTCCCAAGACAAAAAATATCGAAGGTGTTGTTTTTAGGGACAGGCTGGGCTCTTTTATCAGAAAAAATATCTTCACATAACCGCTGTTCTTTTGCAGTGTTTCTGTGAAGTCTGCTATGAACGCTTGAATTGGTTAAAAAGCTGCAATATTTACATTGCTTTCATTCGGTTTGTTTACATGTTTCCTTCCCACCACGAAGGCCTCCCAGTGAATCTATAAAATATTTACAGTTAAAATATAGAACGCCCATGACATTTGGTCCCAGAAAACAGGTTGATAATTATTTATACGTTTATATTATTTAGTCACATTTTTAAAGAGCCATATTCAGTTTTTTAAGAAAGAAGCCTGATTCACTAATCCTAGAGTATTTGAGGATAGAATAACCGTGGAGAAAAGTATTACCTCAGACATCCCTAATGTCAGCATTATCCAGAATGGTCAAACAGGGACGTACCTGCCATTGGTGCAGCAGGTGCAGTTGCACCGGGTCCCGGAGCTCAAGGGGCCAATTGAAGCCTGACGACTGCTGTATTTTACTACATCATCGGCAATCAGGGAAGGCCATTTACCATGCTTGCACCAGGGCCCACGGCATACACTCCACGCTACTGTGGTCATACAGACATGTGCAGAGCAGGGGCTCCTTAGTGCCTTCTGTGACCTGACAAATAAGCTTGAGTGGTGCCCTATCTAATTCCGACAGTCCCAAGGAGGACTGGGGCCAGAAGAATTCAGGTTTTTCTGTGAGTTGGTATGACTTCATTCAGGCCTACTCTTGATCTGGTCCAGGATGTCCAGGGACACGCCACTTATGGAAAAAGCTGCATGAATGAGCCCCACATTTCCTGAATTTTGGAGATGGAATCTTATTTAAAAAGCTGTACCCAGTGAGTTTGATAATAGGGATGCCCACTGTATGACACTATTAAATGTAGCATACACACATTTAAATTCTACTATTACCCTCCTGGCATCGCAGCTCTATCTCTTGCCTGCCCTTGACATCGTCACCCTATTTTCATCACATGTACTCACCCTCAGCCTCCATTCATCTGTCTACAGACAGACTCAACCACCTACATCCATGATTCACATGAGAGGTGCTTGTAGTGGTGCTGGAACTATTTTCAGAGTGGAGGTGTTGCCATCAATGTTACATCACAGAAGTCAAAGCTATTGTGAAAAATCCAAGCATTGCACAAAGAATATGGGGCATATTTAGGAAAAGTGGTGTTGCACCTAGTGCAGCGCCGCTTTCCTTGCACCCCTTAGCTTCCCGTGCTGCCACCATCTGTGCACCGTATTTAAAATATGGCGCACCATGGCGCAGGGTAGGGGACAATTTCGTAATTTGTTTACGTTATTGATGTACCCTGCAGGATTAGCACCAAAATGTTGACGTTACACCTGCAGAGTGCATAGGGGCCCATTATAAATAATGGAAGCCTCTTTTAACGCCTGCGGTGTTAAAAGTGCCGAAATAAATTGCACCATTTTTTCGGCCTCTCTATCGCCCCCCCTGTATACATTATGCATGACGCAGCCATAGTGTGGCGTAAGGGTGTACAAAGTGGTACAATGCATGCACTGCATGCACTGCATGCACTATGGCAGCACTAAGGTGGCTCTAGGGGCTCTTCAATCTGCCCCTAATTGTTGCAAATGATCCACACCCATTCAACAAGAGAGTAGTATGGTTGCGGTATATAGCCAATACTGCATTTTGGCGCACACCATCACAAATATATTCCTTCGGCATACAGCACATTTTCCTGAAATAGCCACAAAACTCAAACATCCATGCAGTGTTGCTGATAAATCCATAGCATACAAACGATGATGCATAAAAATTGAGTTTCAGAAAATTTTTATCACTTGCACACCACAAAGTCAAGTTTCTTGATTAGTTTTGAACCTAATAAATGTTTTGCTTTCATCATACTTCAGAATTACAAAAAATGCAGAATTACATTTCTGCTTTCCTAACTGCTGATATTCTTTGAAATATGTGTACAGTTTATTTACAGGCATTTCAATGTTGTTGTTTGTTAGAAAAAAACTGACATTCGACAGCCTTCTGTTCACTCTCAGTGCGTCTGCAAGGTTGTCAGATTGTTCACCTTACAAAAATGTCTAACTTTGCAGTTAGACAAGGAAAACGTAAATAGCAATGTAAATGTTAAAAGAATCATTAGCAATTTATCAGAAAACATAAGCTGACATTAGACACCCTGTCTTTTAAGCACTACAAATGTGTCAAGATTAAAAACAAAAATAAACCCATCTTTATTGCTCATTCACCTTCTTAACTCCCGCATGGTTACTTTGGGGGTACTTAGCACCCCCATCACCTCTACTTCCAGCACCTATGGGTGCTTGTGTCATAGTTCATTAAAGCCACTATTGAAGAGAGCATAAATTACTTATCCGCCCTCAAAAATGAACTTCTTCTAATCAAACTGAGATGACATCAAGTCTGTAAACCATGTTTTTCATCCCTCTCCTCCAGGGCCTGCTGTCCTTTCTCCTATACATTTGAGACAGCAGTCAAAATATCAGCTTCTAAAGAGCTGAAAACCCATACCAATCTCAATGCTCTGGAGCATTCCTTCATGCACATTATCTCCAAAACACCCCAGACATCGGAATGCTTTTTGAGCACAGATTCCACAACACACTCTGGCACGCTAAACTCAATCAAAGATTAATCTCTCTTAACCTCTTTGAACCCTAATGTATCTTCCATGTATGTTCTTATCTAAGACTGTGACCATGATGTTATTGACCCAGTTAAACCTGATTCTGTTCATCACCCATATGACTATTGTACCACTAGGATGCAACATCCTCTATCTTGGTAGAATGGGAAAAAAATGTGTGGTGGGTTTCCTGTAACCATAAGGGATTCTTTCAATGCAAACAGAATAACTCTTTAAACCTTTCCTTCCAGGATCTCACTGTGGAGATTATAAACACATCACCTAAACCACTGAGGCTGAATATCTTATACCACCTACCTGGCAGCAACATAATTTCATTGGTGGCTTCCTTGATCAGCTCACATACTCTTAATGAACAGATTTTACTGGGATATTTTAGCGCAAATTGTGTAAAAGATGAAGCTATAATGAGCAAACCCTTCATTTCTACTTAGCCAACGTAAGCTGGATCCCTGCTTTATTCCAATTTATCTTCTCAGAGCTCTGGCAGGTTGGTTGAGTCCACCAAGGTGGTAGCTACCTACCTTGGTGTGGATAGGTCACCAATGATGACGCATGCCACAAAAAGAGCTGGGTGAGGTGATCTATCTAAAAGTTTTGAATACCTGCAGCTAACTGGGAGTAAATAATCTCTTTTCTTCTCTGACACTAGAACTGTTTTGAGGTATAAAAAGATGAATAGACCAACATGCCCCTCATACCCTTCTTATCGAACAACTCACTACTACAACATTGCACCTTCCCTACTCTCAATAAAGACTTTACCCTGGATCTGAGTTTCAGAAAGAAACACCACGTACAAATCCCCAACCTTTTCAAACTAATTTGGCTTGACCACTTTTCCACTTCTTCCGGCTTTTTAACCCCCTGGCAGCTGCCCTCCTATATATATATTTAAACATATATATAATCATAAAGAAAAACACTATTGAACAGAATCATCAGAACATATGGAAAGAGTGTGTAGTCATCAACCTGCCTCTTTAAATGCTGCATTTCTGAAGATGAACGCAATCTAAACAGTCCTTTGAAGAAAGCCACCTCAGATGTAGAACGTCAAACAAACCAAACCTCTATATAGACTTGTCTTATTGAGAATTCTCTGAAATTAAGAAAGAACCTAAACAAGATTATAATACAATTCATAAAAACAAATATTCTCTGTACAGGTAAGCTTATTTATAATCAAACATTGGAGATGAAAAGTTGTAAATAATACATATATACCATTAAAATTAATAAATATTCTCTGAAAAGTCATCATATATTGATAAATGTATTAATAAAAGCATTTTTCTCCCCTTTTCTTTGTTATGTACAACGTCAGGGGATGAGGGGGGTAGGATAATGGCATCCTCCATGTCTTTAATGAAATTCAGAGTCTCTTGTCATTTTATTTAGAGAATCGCTATTTCAATACAAGACCGGAGTCTTCCATTATGCACGGTGAAAGCTCTTCAGTACCACATCAGACATGTGATCAATTAGTTTAAGGTAATGTTTCACAAAGGTGGAGGAATTAGACCAATCTTCTGCTTTTAAAATGTCCTCCAATTTACCCCTTTTTAATTGAGGTTGACTCGCCATAGCACCTCTCATGGAATGAGCTTGATATTTCTATAAATTGATTCCTGCAGACTGCATTCTCCATTTTACCCATCTAGCTATCATAGCTGTAGTAACTGCTTTGAAAGGCTTAACATAAGAAATCAAAAGTTGTTTCGTTCCATCCGGTCGAAATTCACTCATTCTGGCATCATACTCTTTCATGCAGCTCACGGGACAAAGCTTTCGACAAGAATCAAAAGTTGGATAAAAATAGTATCAGACATCGTTTGTGTTCTCTTAGTAATTTCAAAGGTAACTCCAAAAACATCATAAATTCTATTACTTACCTTTACTGCCTTAACATCTGACACCCGTTTACAAGAAATCAAACAGAGTAACGAGGCCAATTTCATGAAAAGTATTTTCAAGTCTAAATATTTGTTACTAGGCCAGGAACAAAACATAAAGAAAACCAGATTAACATCCCACAGAGAATTATATATATCTTTGGGAGGTCTCCTCAGCCTAATACTTTTGAGTACCCTGGAGACCAAAACATTCTTACCTACCGTTCTGTTGTTAACAAGACTATGACCTGCAGAAATTGCAGACCTAATTGTTCTGTAGCTAAAACCTTTCTCAAATTGTTCTACAAGAACGTTAACAACTTCTATTATAGGTGCCTCCGCGTAATCCAAATTCCTTTTCCAAGCACCAACAAACCCAAATTCTCCATATTCCTTTTAACTTAGGCCCATATTTATACTTTCTGATGCAAACCTGCGCGAACACCCTAAATATTTAGGGAATTACGCAATCTAACAGAAAGTGTGGGCTAGCTTAAAAAAAATGGACGTTAGCCAGGTGGGGGTGGCGGTATGGGAGATGGGTGTTTAGCACCAAAAAATGACGCTAGGCTGGTTAGAGTAAAAAAAGATGACTCTAACCAAATTAGAGTCATTTTATGGTGCTAAACCTACCATGCAACATGACCACCCCAATTGCCAGCACAGGGGACGAGGGTCCCCTGTCATGGCCATTGCACCCTGTGCCATGGAAGGGGGCCCATTTCAGGGGCCCCAGTGGCACTTAAAAAAAATAAACAAAAACTTCCCTGTACCTACCTCCATTTACCTGGGATGGGGTACCACGTCCTCCGCTGTCCCTCTGGTGGGGTGTGGGTGTCCCTGAGACCTGAGGAGGGCACCTGTGGGCTCTTTCCATGGTGTCCCACCATGGAAATGGGCCCACAGGTCCCCTAACACCTGCCCTGACCCAGGTGTTAAATAAGTATTTAGGCCCGCCTACCTCCCGTGCCCCACTTTTTGCACAGGGGGATAAATAAGGCGCTGGGGCCTCTGAGTCATTTTTTGCCCGGGAATGCCTACCTTGCATCTCATTCAAGCAAGGTAGTTTTCCGCAGGTTAAAAATGACTTTAACTCCAATATTTGGGCCCTAGACCTGTCTAGCGCCAAAATATAAATATGGAGTTAAGTTTGCGCTGGATTTGTGTAAAACCAAATGACTCAAATCTGGTGCAAACAAAGAATAAATATGCCCCTTAGAGTGGGTACCTGGAGCCCAGGACTCCACCAGAAGTTCTTGAGCTGATCTCGAAGGGTCTGCATTTCCCTAGATCTCCTGATACTCTCCATGCAAGAAGGTTCAAAGTTCCATTCAGAACTAGCGGTTGCTCTTCTCCATCCACATTTTGAAGTAAACCTTGCTGGCTGGAAAAAAGCATGGAATGTCGTACGCTAACTCCAATGTCATTGGGAACCAGGTCTGAGAACACCAACAATGAGTTACTAGAACTAGGGAGCATTTCTCTTGTCTGATCTTCTATAGAACCCCCTGAATCATAGCAAATGGGGGAAGTGCATATCCTTTTATCCATTTCCAGGATTGAAGGAAAGCGTTCACCACTAGAGTACCCGGGTCTGGCATCTAGCTGTGGTATTTCTTTTAGTTGAGATGTTAGTCTGCTCCCAAAGAGATGTATTTCCAGAGGACTCCAGATTTGTGATATTTTCTTGAAACAAAGGTTGTTCAGCTTCCAGTCGCTGAAGTCCCTCAAGGACCTTGAATTCCAAACTGCCGATACAGCTACTTTCCCGGATAAATATTCTGCCTTCAGACTGATTTTGTGTTCTAAACAGAACATCCAGAGCTTCTTGGCTAGATTTGATAGCTCTGTGGATTTTGTTCCAACTAAGCAATTTATATATGCTACTGCAGTGATATTGTCCATTTTTAACACAACTGCTCTGTCTTGTAAACATTTCTTGAAACTCATCAGTGCATGAAACCCTGCTGTCAAGTCTAAGTAGTTTATATGATCCTGTTTCTCTGCAAGAGACCGCAAACCACCAGTTTCCTGTGATCTTAGGCATGTACCCCAACTATCTAAGCTTGCATCCGATTCCAGAATAAAATCCAGAGTGCAACCAAATATTGCTTTTCCATTCCATGCTTCCAAATTCATCAACAACCAAGATAATTCTGACCTCACTTCCTCACCAAGAAGCAGCTTGTCCCCATACCATAACCTTCCCTATAAGGCTCTTGCTTTTAACCTTTGCAAAGCCATATAATGTAAAGGACCTGGAAATATTGCCTGAATAGATGACGGAAGAAGATCTAGAAGTCTTGCTAACTCCCTTAGGGTTACAGTTTCTTGTTTGAGAACATATTTTATCTCTTTTTGAATTTTGGTAATCTTTTTTAAGGGTAAAGAAAGTATCACTTTTACAGTGTCTACCATGAATCCCAAGAATTCTAGGCACCTTAAAGGATTTTTCCTTGTTTACAATAAAGCCCAAATTCATTAGTAGAGACATAATCATGTTCATATCCAAAATGATTTGTCTCTTGCATTGAGACATAATAAGGATGTTATCTAAATAGATGATCATCCAAACTCCTCTTTCTCTGAGGTACGAAACTACTGATCTCATTACCTTGGCAAAACGCCTTGGAGCTGATGATAGACCAAAAGGAAGTGTTTGGAATTGGAATAATCGGCCAGGCCAAGCCATGCAAATTGAAGGTATGGTTGAAATTCCTTGACCACGGGGATGGTAAAATACACATCATTCAGGTCTAGTTGTATTAACCAATCCCCCTCTAGCAACATATCTCTCAACAGATGGATCCCTTCCATCTTGAAATGTCTGTAAATTAAGAACGTGTTCAGTTCTCTTAAGTTTATCATTGGTCTCCATCCTTTGTCCTTTTTTTCCACAAGGAACAAGGTACTTACAAAATCTCTCTGGTCTAAAGGTACCTCTAGATTTGCTCCTTTCTGTAATAAGGATGCAACCTCTTCTTCTACTATTTTTTGCTGATCAGTGGATAAACTTAGTTCCCTTGGGAGATTTGTTTCAAAGGGTTGTCCCCAAAAATCTATTTTGAATCCCTGGACAATATCTAATACCCATGGATCATGTGTAATTGTTTCCCAAACATGGGAAAAAAGTTTGAGCCATCCTTCCACTTTTGTTAAGGAATGGGAACAAGGAAAAATCATAGTACTCACCTTGGTATGATTTAGAGATTTGGCCTCGTGGTCTAAATCTTATTCCACGCTGGAAATGACCTCTTTGGGGGTAGAAGGGCGATCCTCTCTATGACCCTCTGAGTATCTTGAGAATTGGGACCTTTCTGAAAATGGGCCGGCAGAAAGTCCCCTTCTGCCGACCCTACCAAAAACACCTGCGTTAAACACCTTACCAATGTTGGTATGCGCTTTATCAAGTGCAGTAAATGTTGCCACATATTTACTAAGAGTCTTAATCATGTCTTCCCCATAAAGGAGGCCTTTGGGGTTCTCTGAAGGCTCTTTCTCAGCTAGATCCACAAGCTTTGGGTTGATTTTGGTCAAAACAAGTCTACGTCTTTCTGTGTTGAGACCTGCATTAGCGTTGCCTAGGAGGACCATGGCTCTTTGGCTCCAACCCCTGAGCAAATTGATGTCTACAGCAAGTTCATTGGTGTGATCCTCCTCTACCATGTCTATTATTCTTGCCAATGGACCAACTACATCCAGAAGGCAATCCTGGCAGGATTTTATTGATCTTTCGAGTCCCTTCTTAGGGTCACGTCCCAGTTTAAATAAAAAGGTTCTAAGTTCTGGATCAAGGTTAGGTGTGAGACACGCTTTGTCCTCTATCACAGGCCTGGAGCATTCCACCTTTAAAATATTTCTTGCACTTTTCTTAAGAGGATTTCAAAACCAGCATGTTATAAATTTAGACACATGCTCCAGGTGCCACCATTCAGTGCTTCCAGGATTATTTATGTTGTCTGGGGAAAACATCTCCTCTCCTAGGGGGTCTCTAACAACCTTACTTGAGGTAGACGGGGTATCCTTTCCCAGAAGGAGTTCATCCTCCCCGGGATCCCCTTCACCTAGGTCCAGAACGTATTCATCCAGGGTTAAGGTGTTGGGAGAGTCTTCTTCGCCCTCACCAGAAACTAAGGTGTCACTTGAATCTGAATCAGTTGTGTCATATTGTACATCTTTCCATTTTGTGCCGCTTAGGGCACCCATACTGATTGAGGTGCTTAGACTTCCTGATTTTTTGAGGTGCTTAGACCGCCTGAATTAGTCGAGGTGCTTAGACCGCCAAATGTTTTACAGGACAGACAGTGGTATAAATTTGAGAGCTTTAGAGAATTAAACTGAAAGCTTTAAAGAATTATAAAATTCTAAATAAATGTAAGGTTAAGGAGTATTATTTTATATATATATATATATATATACATATACTGTATATATATATATATATACATATATTTTTTTTAACATTTTTAAGTGATATATAGAGAAGCCTGAAGGTTGAAAAAAAAGAAAACTGCTGACAGATAATCACCTGTTCACAGTCTCTGCTACAGTCACTGTTGCCTAAGTGGCGCCCCACAGAGCCCGACGTAACCCAGCGTAGGGCCGTTGCCCAAGGATTTTCTTTTAACCGGTACAACGCATCACACCAAAATGGAAGCATCAGGCCGATCGAGGACATCAACACCGGTCTGACATGTCACAAAAAGATGGACGCATCAGGCCGATCCAGGACATCAAGACACATTGGCGGTAAAGGCGTCCAAGAGGATTTGGTATAGACTTCGGTTCCGAACAGGTAAGCCCAGGAGCGAAGTCGCCTCTGACCCCATCGCACAACTCCGTCAGCTGTGCACCAGGCTCAGCGCATCCGCAGACTGCCTGGAAGGGACCCGCAGCAGGAGGTGTGACGCACAGAGACACATCGGGCGACTCAAGCCCCCGGCTGAACGCGTGTCCATGGAGGACCCAAACCTGTCACGACCCGCCGAATGAAGCACATCATTGGCCGACTCAGGGCCTCCGCCGATTGCTCGGAGGAGAGCCCGAGTCTCTCACAACGTGCTTAACAGAATGACCAGTTTTAAAAAGCTATAAGGAAATCAAACCAAGCAACAAAGCTAGTACGGAAAGCATGCAACAGAGGATATAAATTTCAAACTAACAGCAGAATCAATCAATCAGAGAATAACAAAACCAGTTCTCATCTGTGAGGAGCAGCATTTAAAAGAGGCAGATTGAATACTACACACTCTTTTTATATGTTCTGATGGTTCTGTTCTTGAGTGTTTTTCTTTATGATTATACATATACTGTATATGTGATATATATATATATATGATTATATATATATGTATTTATATCTATATATATATCTATCTATATATATATATATAAATTTACCAACAATCCTCCTGTTACATGCAGAAAGTTCCCGGACACCAAGTGGAGGTCCAAAAGACTTTATTCACCAATGCTTCCTCCCAGAACAACGCGTTTCAGCCGTAGCCTTGATCACGTAACAATTGAGAGTGTCTCACAAACCAGCTATATACCACACCCAACATGCACATAAGGACAAAAATAAAAGAATGACTATCAGATCACCCAGCTCCACATAGTGTGCAAATGTCAGCACCATCTTTGAATGTCTAGAATAGCCCATAAGCTGTACCAAAATTGATCTTACAATTACAAAATTATCCACATCATTTACTCTCTTTGTACATTAATTAAATTACTATATAATCCTCCAAATAGTCTACATATTGCATATAAAATATTAAATATTAAATATTCAATAATATTAGTAACCCAAATGGTCAAGACAATTTTTTGCATTCATTAAATATGCGATATTAAATATAAAATATAAAATATTAAATATTATTAATATCCAAAAAGGGCCTAAACAATTTTTAAAGAACATAATGTTCACTGGATAACATTCTATTCCTAAAATATCTACATTAGTTTCTCTCATTGACCTTTGAATAATTATAATCATTTGACTAACCTTCATATTAAATATTAAATATTCAAATATTTTAAATGCTATAAATATCAAAGGATAATCCAAGACTGTAAAATATGATATATATCGGATAACATTGTATTCCTAAACACATAAATGCACTTTAGTATACGAGTATACCTTGACAGCCCTATGTTGATATTCAACAATTCCTATGCATGTGTACAAATATGTGCCTCTTACTCCATACCACATGTCAAAACACAACCCACAATGTCACATCTATCACATAATGTTTTTCTATAAACAACCCACAAAAATAAATAAATGAAATGTGATTAAAATGACTGACGAAAAATATATATATATATACACATGTCCAGCAGCTTCAATTAACCTAAATGCATATTCATCTCCTCACTTGAATTTAAACCCCCAGGGCTCAGGGTGTTGAGTCTAATAATCAATTTTGATTCCAAAATCCTCATCTTCTTCTCTCTATTACCTCCCCTAATACAGGGTTTGATCTGATCAATGACTGCAAAACTCAACAGCCTCTCATCCCCATTATGTTTGTCATGGAAATGCCTTGCCACTGGGTATGGTCGATCAAAATTGCAAATTGCGAGGATGTGTTCAAGAACCCTCTTTTTAGCCTTGTGTATTGTGCTGCCCACATACAGTTTCCCACACGGGCACATCAAACAATAGACACAGAAATCTGTATTGCAGTTAAAGTGTCCTCGAATTTGATGCGTCCAATGGCCATTCTCATCACCTATAATACAATGTGCGGCACACCCTTTGTGAACACAGTAATATAAATAAAACCCAAAAATGAGTAATCTTAAAGAAACAAAAACATCCAATTTAATACAAGTTCGAAATGTCCAATCCAATCCAATGATCCAAAATAAAGTCTTCAAATATTTGGTAACCCATCCATGGTATTACAACTCAAGCCGTAGTATATTTCAAGCCAACACGTGTTTCGTCATGGGAAATTATTTTTTAGATCCCGAACAACTTCTTCAGGGCTCAAGATTAGGTAACAGTATTAAGTTGTAACACTTGCAAATTAATGTTCTGTGGCACCTTTCCCTCACACTGTAAGTGTTGTTGACGGCATTGAACGCTCATACATATGGATCTTCAGTTCCCTCAAATGCCAACAGAGCATATATGTTGAAACCGCAAAAAGAACATCTTCCTCAATGTGCAATTGATATGTGGTGCAGACCTTGTCATCTAACAATGCCACACAAACATTTTGGGTACTAAAAATGCTATGCAAACGTTAGTGAGCAGTAGCATCCTACGTACTGAAGACGTTCACGTATGCCACAAGTGCAACACCATGAAATGCACAGATTTACTAGGCTTTTGCTTCATGGTTGTGTCACTTTTTTGGCACTGCCCAATGCAAAATCTATTTCGGATTTACAAAGCCACAGAAAGACAGATTTGCAGTGCTTTATAAAAAAAAAAAAGTAAGGCAGTGCAGCGCATGGGGGAGGTGTTACATGAGTAAAGCATGGGCCTTCCAGTGCATCCATTTGTAGGCTTTGGTGCAAAACCTTATTCACAAAAGTCAGAAAACATGGGTTTGTGCCAAAATGGTGTGACTGACAGTGGCTGGAATAACCTGGAGAAATATCTTTATTTCTCCTCATTACTTCCTCCTTGCATGTGCGCTACATTCTGCAGTACACATACAAAGAGGAATAAGGGGCATTTTTAAGTGAGGCTTGCGCTGCCGGAGCATCACTTTTGTTTAAGGCTCTCAACCATATCTGTGAGGCCATGCAAAGCCACTTTGTGTGGCTTTGTGTGGCCTCATAGATATGGAGTAAGGCAAAGCAGAGCAAGTCCCTGTGCCGCCATACCGTGTGCCAGGGAGGTGTTCCATGGGCATTGAGGTGGGTTTTGCCACACAACACCCATGGATTTTGACGATGACCCAGATTTTCTTAATGGAGTAAACCTGGGGCAGAGCCAAAACCTTATGCCTCCCCAGGGATGGAATAATGAGGAGAAATAATTGTATTTCTCCTAATTTTTCCTCTTTCCATATGTGCGGCATTCTGCAGCACACATAGAAAGAGGAAAATGCTTCTTAGGATAGTTTTTGTACAGGAAAGTGACCCTTCCTGCAAAAAAACAATACTGTATGCAATACAGACACTCTTTCACCATGATGCAAGGGTGCCTGCATTGGCGCTAGGCAGAAAATTATGTGCCAGCGCTGGGAGAAAGGACAGGAATACACCATATTAAAAAAAATACAGAGCATTCCTGCCCTTTTACATTGGCATAGGGCTACGCAGCAAGAAGACTTGCGGCGCTGCCCTACACCAATTGTCCATAACTATGGGCCTCAGTCTCTAAGAATAGTTTTTGTGCAGGAAGGTTCCTCTTCCTTCAAAAAAAGTATTTGAACCAAAATGGAGGCACCTTGCATCACGGCACAAAGGTGTCTGCATTGGTGCTAGGCAGCCAGAAGTGGGCCAGGGCTATGAGAGAACTGAAATGCACCATATCCTATTAAATATGATACATTTCTGCTATTCCCCTTTCATGCAACACAGCACAGCAACGTCCCTTGCTGCGATGCGTGAAATGTTGGTAAATATGCCACTTGGTCTATTTAAAAGTTGTGTTTGTTGTCCTCCTATCTCTGGGGCATACCCTTCGAATTTTCATAATATCATTAATTTATGGTGCATGCTTCAAATTGTGGTAAACAAAATAATCCTTCTCATTACAGTAATGATGGTGATAGTCCCCTGGATGTTAATTCCATTGCCAGCGTTCAGTTCATAAATAATGAATTACAAACAGAAGATGAAGTTGTTAAATCCTAATTTGTCTAGTTTGTTTGTGAGCTTTCATGTGTAGCAATTGAAACATATTTACAAACCACAAACGCAGTGCTTAATTTAGAAAAAACAATAAATGCTGGGTCCCAAAGTCTTTCTTAGGAGCCAAACGATGAGGTTGCCACATGCCAGGGCTGCCAGACACCATAGCTGCCTAGCCTTGATTCCATACCATGCCTCTTTCTTCCACTAACCTACAATTCCTTTCTCTTTATCTCTCCCTGGCATGTTCTGTTTCCTTCCTGCTTTCTCGGTTTTTCACTGTTTTCCTATCTTTCTCTTCCTCCTTATATCTCCCTCTTCTGCCTTTTTTCTCTTTCTTGCTCTGGATCAAAATGTAAAGAACCAAAATAAGTCCTGGTCCCCAAATCTGAGTGCTAGTGATCACCACTTGATTCTACCGGCAAAATGTGAGGACTGCAGAAAGGTCAAAGTCTGCTTTATTATTTGTTATACTTTTTTCTCTAGCCATCCCCTTATTTACTAGAAATGCACCAATCATTTTCCTTGTTTTGAAATCAAACCAAAAAAGAGAAAGGGGCAGGGGAATGAGGGGGAAATAAATTAAATAAAATTATACTTTGATAGCAATTCAGAAGATGATATACTAGACAAATTATTAGCCGCACGTCCACCACCTTATGTGGCCCCTGTGACAAATACTGAGAGTGCTTTGATTTCTGATGCGACAATGGCTACAGCCCATGTTGACCCAAATCTATTCAAATTGAGAGATTGTTATGACACAGCCTGTTGTACATCCCGCTATACCTAGTAATATGCCTGCCAGAGGTGAGACTGCACTGGCAGTGATGCCTTCAGGTAGTACTGCTTTTATTGCAGCCAAAAAATATATGATAAATGATTATTGTTTTATTTTTCAACTGCTGGCACAAAGCCAGCATGTGCAGGGAGGGATGGGGCAGGGCCATGGGAGGGGGAGGAGGAGTGAAGTGAGTGCACCTAGGTGTGATGTCAGTTTGGCCAGCCATCTTAGGCCGGCCAAACTGAAGTGTACACTTAGGTTTCTCCAACCTGCCTGTGTTGTATAGCTCAGCTGGAGAAACAGCACAGACTCCAGTGCGCTATCTGAGTGGCAGACCAAGCCGCTCAGACCACTGCTGATGCTGCTGTCATGCTAGGTGTAGCATAATAGCAGCGTCAGTATTGCATTGGGAGCCTGTGCTGATGTTCCAGGGACTGCTGGGGCACCAGCACCATCGGGAGAGCAGCGAGGTGACCGGCGTCGGACAGGTAAATTTTTTTAATGTATTTTCTATTTTATTGTTTCCCCCTCCTTCCCTCTGTACCCTGTGCCCCAGTCCCTCCTTGAGATTTGTGGCAGCCGCCACTGTTCTATTGTGACTGCACCAGCACCTGTAACTAGGTTTATAGCCAGTAAAGGTTTGCACAACAACTGCTAGGTGTAGCACGACAGCAGCTGTCAAGAGCAATGCAAAGACAAAGAACAGAGAAACTCAAGACCCCAGTCAGAGTACCAAGAAAAAAAGACCATTAAATGTCCCGAGATTAAGAACAGAACTTGAAGAAATAATTAGAGAATGTTTAGATCTTGAATATGTGAATCAATACCAAGAGAAAGAACTGAACTATTTGAGCAAAGACATTATTAGGTGAGTAGCAGCTACACATGATAAATTGACTATATTGGCCAGAAAATATGAAGTCAATCTTTTGAAAACTGTCCCATTTCACAAACAGTTTCATAGCACTATTAGATGATGAAGCAATTGAGACAATGTGGTTTTCAGGAATGACATTACACATTACAGAATCAGTAAAACACATTTGTAAAGGAGTGATTTTGAGAAATTAGAGAGAAAATGAACAAAGAAACATGAAAAGAAAAAGAAACAATCAGCTGAAGTAAAAGGAAAACCACCTCTGGGTCCCCAGATGAAGGAAAAGCTATGGCTTATCCACTGAGAGAGATGCCAGGTGGACGGTGTGTTGATGTGCCATGGAGTAGGGGCGATCTTGCAGCATTTACGAACAATTTCCCACGTTGAAAGATCTGCTAAAATTTTGAAAGTGCTGTGGACTGACTTGAATACATTCTTTGATATTGTTTTTCCAAATGATTTATGGGCTGAATGCAAAATTGCTACACATTGTCCAAACTCAGAGCCATGAAGAGGTGCCTGTACTAATGCACCGTCTCCTATCGTGGTGGATAAATACAGTGAGGTGATTACTTTCTTGAAAGGCAGAGTTCCTCCAAAGGATTTGTTTTATGTGAGGCTAAATAGAATTCAGCAAGAAGTGAAAGTCAGTGAATGATTATTATGAATGGTTGTTGAAGGCATTCCAGCAGCATACTGGTCAACCGCATCCTGAGTCGATTGATAGGGGATTGTTGAACTTGGCCCTTTTTGCTGGGTTATCCCCAAAGATTTTGCCTTTTTCCTCCTATATGTTCTGACCTGTTTTATTTGGCTTTAGGACTCTGGGCACTTTGAGCCAGATGTATCAAAGGGTTTTTCCCATTCTGTGTCAATGGGAAAATGTGTTCATACATATGGCCCTTTATCACTGCTAACCAGTGCTAAAGTGCATATGCTGTCTGTCTAAAATGTATTAGTGATGGGTCTCTCCATGATTGGCATATGATTTACTAGTAAGTCCCTAGTACAGTTCACAGTGTGTGCCCAGGGCCCGTAAATCAAATGCTACTCGTGGGCCTGCAGCACTGATTGTGCCACCCACATAAGTAGCTGGTAAATACAACTCAAGCCCAAAATCCACAGCTAGGCACATTGCAAAAAAACAGTCAGTTTGCAGTGGAAAAATGTGATATGTGCATGTTGCATTTTGGAGCGTTTCCTTTCGTAGGCACTAGACGTACCCACACAAGTGAGGTACCATTTTTATCAGGAGACTTGGGGGAATACTGGGTGGAAGGAAGTTTTTGGCTCCCCTCAGATTCCAGAACTACATCACAGAAATATGAGGAAAATTTGTTTTTAGACAAATTTTGAGGTTTGCAAAGGATGCTGGGTAGGAAACTGTGGTAAGAGTCACACAAGTCGCTCCATCCTAAAATTCCCTAGGAGTTTAGCTTTTAAATATGAGCTGGTTTGCTTGGTTTCCCTAGGTGCCAGCTGGGCTAGGGCCCAAAATCCACAGCTTGGCACATTGCAAAAAAAAAGTCAGTTTTCACTGGAAAAGTGTGATGTGTTGATGTTGCTTTTTGAGGAGTTTCTTGTTACGGGAATTAGGCCAACACACACAAGTGAGGAACCATTTTTATCAGGAGAGTGGGTGAACATAGAATAGCAGAACAAGTGTTAATCAGTAATTGTCTTTCTCTACATTTCCGCCTTCCAAATGTAAGACAGTCTGTAAAAAGAAGTCATTTTGAGAAATGCCCTCTAATTCTCATGCTAGTATGGGTACCCACAAATTCAAAGATGTGCAAATAAACACTGCTTGTAAACTCCATCTCTTGTGCCAATTTCAGAAAAACATAGGATTCCTTGATACCTATTTCTCACTCTTTATATTTTACCAAATAAATTGCTGTATTCCCGGTTCACAATGAAAACCCATTTCAAGGTGTAACTCATTTATTGGCGCTGGATACCTGAGTTTCTTAGTGAACCTACAAGCCCTCTATATCCTCGCACCCAGAAGGGTCCAGCGAATGTAACAGTATTTTACTTCTGAAAATCTGCCATAGCTGGATAATGTTATAGATGAAAACGTAGACAGAAATAGCTGTTTTTTTCAACTCAATTTCAATATTTTATTCCAACTGTTACTTTCTGTAAAAAAAACTTGAAGGATCTACAACCATGACCTCTTGCTGAGTTCAGAATTGTATAGCTTTCTGGGATCCACCACTGGTTTCATAACCAATTTCTGTCAATAACTGGAAGGAGGCTGAAAGCACAAACAATAGGAAAAATGAGGTACGTTCCAGTAAAATGCCAAAACTGTGTTGAGAATTGTGGTTTTCTGATTCTAGACTGCCTGTTTATAAAAGCTGGGAATGTGGTAGTTTTAGCACTGCAAACCCTTTGTTGATGCCATTTGCAGAAAAAAACTGAAGCTTTTTTCTGCAACACTTTTTCCCATTGTTCCCCAAAAACCTAAAATGTAGCTGTATTATGGCTAATTTCGGGGAATCCAGAAACCCTCGGTACCTTTAGACTCCCAAGAATGTTGGAAAAAAAGACACATATTTGGCATGAATATCTGATGTGGGCAAAATTTTATGAAGGCCTAAGAGTGAACTTTCCCAAGTAGCCAAAGGCCAAAAAAGGTTTAGCACGGGGAGAGGCATAGCAGCGAAGGGGGTAAGTATGTCTTACCCCAGAGCATACAAAATATCTCTCTCTCTCTCTCTCTCACTCTCTCTCTCTCTTTCTCTCTCTCTCTCTCTCTCCATTTTTCTATTTCTCTCTATAAATGAATTAGCTGTCCCTCTACACTCGCCTACTGCACTACATAGCCTTGGATTTTCAATTTGAATTTCATAGCTATGTTTTGATTGCTTTTAGGAAAGAGTCTCAGCAGCCCAGTGGTTAGGGTCTTAGACTGTGCATCTGAGGACTAAGGGCTAGGTTGATGGTGTTTCAATTGTTCTGTATGATCTAAATTCTGGTCAGTTGTAAGGAGTTCTGTTCTATGCAATATGAGTTTATTTCTTATGGGTTTGCAAATATTTCTTTCTTTCCTCTGAGTCTGAATATACCACTTTATATTTATGTAAAACCCCAGAACATTAAAAAACATACTCTCACGCTCCCTCTAGCTCTCTTTCTCTCACTCTCACACTCTGTCCTTTCATTCTTCTCTGTAACTGAAGAAGCTGTCACTCTACTCATACCTACCAAACTACATAGCTTTTGATTTTCGATTTGAAAGCCATAGCTATGTTTTGATTCACTTTGGAAAGAGTGACTGTGGCCAGTGGTTAATGTCTTGGACTCTCACGGTTATGTATGCTCTAACCTCTGGTCAATTATAAGGAGCTCTATTATACATATTTGAAATTTGTTTCTTATACATTTACAAATATTTTTTTCTTTCCTCTCTGTCTGAAAAAAAATCTCTTTTTAATTATGTATTACCGTGGAAAATTGAAAACCTTCTCTCTCTCTTGCTCTCTCTCCTTCTCTCTGTCCTTCCATTCCTCTCTGTAAATGAAGTAGCTATCATTCTACTCTCACCTACTGCACTACATAGCCTTAGGTTTTCAATTTGAATGTCCTAGCTATGGTTTGATTGTGTCTGGGGAAGAGTCACTGTAGGCCAGTCATTAAGGACCTAGACTAAGGCCAGGATATGAAGGGTTTGGTTCTCTGTGTTTCAATGGTTCTGTGTGATCTAACGTCTGGTCAATTATAAGGAGTTCTATTATATGCAATATAAATGTATTTCTTATAGGTTTGCAAATACGTTTTTCTTTCCTCTCTGTCTTAATACATTTTTTTCAAGAATGTCTTATCACAGAAGATAAAAAACTACTCTCTCTCTCCGTCCTGCTATTCCTCTCTGTAAACGAAGTAGTTTTTCCTCTCCACTTACCTACTACATTACAGAGCCTTTTGTTTTCCGTTTGAATGTCATAGCTATGTTTTGATTCTTTCTTGAAAAGAGTCACAATAGGCCAGTGGTTAAGGTCATAGGCTCTTCTTCTGAAAGCCAAGGGTTTGAATAATGGTGTTTCAATGGTTCTTTATGCTCCAAGGTCTTGTATGGTATAAGAATATCTATGATACCCAATTTATTTCACCAAGGAATGAAAATATTAGTTTTTTTCTCTGTGTCTGAGTATCTCTCGTTTAAAATGTCTCACCCCAGAACAAAAAAAATGTCTCTCTCTTTCTGTCTCTCTCCGTCTTTCCATTCCTCTCTGTCAATGAAGTAGCTGTCACTCTACCCTCACCTTCTACGCTGTATAACTTTGGGTTTTAAATTCAAATATCAAAACTGTGTTTTGATTCTTTTTTTTGGAAAGATTTGCACTGGCCCAATGGTAAAGGTCTTGCACTCTCATTCTGAAGATTGAGAATTTGATTGATTCCCGGTGTTTTCATGGTTCTGTATATTTTAAGGTCTGGGTTGGCTAAGTCTAAGGGGTTCTATTACACTAGATGGAAATTGTTCCTTATTGGTTTGCAAATATTTATTTTTCTCTTTGTTTAAATATATCTCTTTTTAAGTATGTCTTACCCAAGAACATTACAAAACGTCTTTCTTTCTCTCTCTCTCTCTCTCTCTCTCTCTCTCTCTCTCTCTCTCTCTCTCTCTCTCGCTCTCTCTCTCCATCCTTATTTTCCTCTCTGTAAATTAAGTAGCTGTCAATCTTCACTGAACTATTGCACTACTTGGCTTTGGGCTTTCAAATTGAACACAGTGGACCAGTAGTTAAGTCTGAGGCTCATGTTTCAAGATTAAAGGCTCTACTCCTGGTGTTTCAAAAGTTCTGTATTCTCTAAGGTCTGCTCATTTATATTATATGCCAAGCAAACTTAATTCGTATAGGTTTGCAAATACTTTTTTCTTTCCCCTTTGTTTGAATATATCTCTCTTTAAGTATGTCTTACCCCGGATCATAAAAAAATCTCTCTATATATGCCTCTGTCTCTCTCACTTTCTTTCTTTCTCTCTCTTTGTCCTTCCATTAATCTTTGTAAATGAAGTAGCTGTTTTGATTCAAATGTGAGCTTTTGTTTGAGTCACTCTCTGAAAATGTCATGGTGGTCAATTGATTAAGGTCTAAGACGCTCCTTTTTACATTAAGGGTTCAGTTCTGGGTATTTCAATAGATCTGTATGTGTAAGGTAGGTCAATTATAAGGAGGTCAATTATAGACAATGGAAATGTATTTCTAAATGGGTTTGCAAATAGTTTTCTTCTTTTCGCTTGTCTGAATTTATCTCTTTTTAAGTAAGTCCTACTTCTGAACATAAAAAACTTCTCTTTATATATCTCTATCCATCGCTCTTTCCTCATCCTTCCATTCCTCTCAGTAAATTAAATAGCTGTCACTCTACACTTACCTCCTGCACTACATGGCCTTGCATTTCTGCTTTGACTCTCATGGCTTTGTTTTAACTCTTTCTTGAAAGGGGCATAGGCACCCAATTGTTAAGGTCTTAGATGCTCACTCTTAAGTTTTTTGTTTTATTTAAAATTTTATTTAGAGTATTTTGTAGAAATCCAAGCAAGGCGTGCAAAGGCTACATCATAAGTAAAATAATGACAATCCATGACGTTTCCAAATGATAAAACAGAAGAGGGAACCAAGGGACAAAAGGAGTTAAAGGAAGGAGTTGGTTAGGGTGAAAGAGTATATAAGGATACAGATGGCCATGGCAGTGTAACTGTATGGCTAGGGAGAGGGAGAGCCAAGAGTGGACAAGAGATAATGGCCGCATTGAAGTAAAGTAAATGTGCGCACTGAATTAAAAAAAAAAAAGACAAAAAAGAAACCTGTGTATTATGGGGGAGTAGTAGCAGTTCCCCATCATTTGCTGCTGAAGTGTCTAATGTCAAGAGGTAGTCCTAGAAATGCTTCCATATGTCCTTGGGCTGTGCAGATAGTGGTTGCAGAGAAGAGTAAATTTCGCTGGTGGTATCACAGTAAGACATATATCGCTGCCAGGCAGGCTTGGTGGGGAGTGTGTCGCTGCCACAATGGAGAGCAATCTGACGGTTGGCCAACAGTAGCGCAAGGGTGGTTAAGTGTCAGATGTTTAGAGGTAGGGGTTTTACATATCCAAGCAGGGCCATCAGTGGGAGTATTTGTTCAATCATGTGTGACAGAGTGGCGTGGATAGTATCCCAGAATGCACAAATTGGTGGGCAGGACCGGAAGAAGAGGGCCAAGTCAACATGTTTAGCTGGGCATTTAGGGCAGCAATGTGAGAAGGAGGAGTCTAGTTTAGCTAATGCATATGGGGTCATGTAAATGTGATGCAAGTATTTAAAATGTAGTAGAGTATCACAATAATTGTTGTAGGTAAGCTTAGTTTGGGTGCAACAGTAATACCATATATTGTCGGAGATGGAGTGCCCAAAGTCCCTTTCCCAAGCAGTCCTTGATTTCTCCACTCCAACGGGCCTTAAGTGTAATGAGGTATAATATAGCTTGGAGATTAAATGCTGGTGCAGTGATGATCAGTGTGGAGGGGAAATCTTTCAGTTCTACAGGGTAGGTAGGTAACACTTCACACAGTATGCTATGTAGGAAGGCGTAGGATGAATCTGTGCATTAACGAAGCAGTTCATCATTCTGTTAGCACGGTGCCAGATCACAGAGTAGTATTAGTGAAAAGATCACCAATAGTGTGTATCTGAAGTGTATTGAGTGAGTGTTGTGTCCATCGTTCCTGGGTAAGTGGAAGTCAATCTAAGTGGCGTTCTTGGAGATGTCGGACCCCATGGAAATGCTCACTCTTAAGTGTTTGATTCCTGGTTTTTCAAAGGATTTGTATGTTATAAGGTCTTGTCGAGTATAAGGAGTGCCATTATATGAAATGGAAATGTATTTGGTATAGGTTTGCAACTACTTTTTCCTTTCTTCTTTGTCTCAATATAGCTCTTCTTAAGAATGTCTTATCCCAAAACATAAAAAGTCTCTCTCTCTCTCACACTTTCTCTCTGTCCTTTCATTCCTCTCTGTAAATGACGTAGCTGTCACTCTACACTCACCTACTGCACTAAATAGCCTTGGGTTTTCAATTTGAATGTCAAAGCTATGTTTTGATTCCTTCTTGGAAAGAGTCACGCAGGCCCATTGTTCAAGGAGTGAAACTCTCCATTGTAGATTAAGGGTTACATTCCTGATATTTGAAAAGGTCTGCAGTCTCAAAGGTCTGATCAATTATAAGGCGTTCTATTACACACAATAAAAATGTATTTCTTTTGGTTTTGCAAATATATGTCTCTTACTCTCTCTCTCCGCCCTTCCATTCCTCTCTGTAAATGAAGTAGCTGTCACTTTACACTCACCTTCTGCACAGCATATCCTTGGGTTTTATATTCAAATGTAAAAATGATGTTTTGATTCTTTCATGCAAAGGCTTGCACTGGTGCAGTGGGTAGTGTTTTGGATCCTTGTTCTGAAGTTTGAGTGTTTGATTCCTGTTTTTTCAATGGTTCTCTAAGGTCTGGTCAATTATAAGGAGTTCTATTACATGCAATGGAAGTTTACTTCTTATTTCTTTGCAAATATTTGTTTTCACTTTGTTTGAATATATATTTTTTTAAATATTTCTTACCCCACAGCATAAAAAACCTCCCCCTTTCCCTCTCTCTCTCTGTCCTTCCATTCCTCTTGTAAATGGAGTAGTTGTCACTACTCTACACTTACCTACTGCTGCTGCACTACATAGCTTGGGTTTTCAATCTGGATTTCATAGCTATGTTCTGATTCCTTTTTGGAAAGAGTCAGTGGCCCAGGAGTTAAGGTCTAAGACTCTCCCTTGTAGATTAACGGTTTGATTCCTGGTGCGCTTCTGTACGCTCTAAGATCTCATCAATTATAAGGGCTTGTATCATAAGCCATAGAAATGCATTTCTTATAGGTTTGCAAATACTTTTTTTCTTTTCTCCTTTCTGAATCTGTCTCTTGTTAAGTATATCTTGCCCCAGTAGCTGTCACTCTACACTCGCCTTCTATACTACATAACCTTTGGTTTTTGATTTGAATGTCATAACTACGTTTTGATTCTGTTTCAGAAGGAGACAAAGCGGGCCAATGGTTAAGGTCTTAGACTCTCACTCTGAAGTTTAAATGTCTGATTCCTAGTTTTTCAATGGTGTGGTATGCTTTAATACCTTGTCATTATAAAGAGTACTAGTATGCACAATAGAAGTATTTTTCTTATAGGTTTGCAAACTTTTTTCATTTCTCCTTGTCTGAATACATCTCTTTTTAAACATTTCCTGCCCCAGAACATAAAACTCATTTATTTATTTATCTATCTATCTATCTATCTATCTATCTATCTATCTATCTATCTATCTATCTATCTATCTATCTATCTATCTATCTATCTATCTATCTATCTATCTATCCATCTAGAGTAGGGTTCTGTATTCTCTACTGACTGGTCAATTATAAGGAGTCCTATTATACGCAATTGGAATCGTATGCTCTAAGGTCTGGGCAGTTATAAAGAGTTCTATTATACACTATAGAAATTTGTTTCATATAGGTGTTTCAAAAAAAACTTTTCACGTTGTCTGAATATGTCTCTTTTTGAGAATCCCTTACCCCAAAGCATAAAAACCTCTCTCTCTCTTTGTCTCTCTCACTCTCTCTCTCTCTCATTGCCTGCTTTCTCTCTCTGTCGCTCTCTCTATCTCTATCTATCTCTATCTATCTCTCTCTCTTATTACCGGTATATCACTTACTCCTTGGTGATTGCAAGATTTATCAGTAGTTATTTAATACCATGCAGAGAATATGAACCTCGCATTCACTGCACAGCCACAGTGTCTGTGACTGATCTGTGACTGATTCAAGCACAGTGTGGCCCTGAGTACGCCTGTTACAGCAATGGCCATAGTTCTCTTCAATCTTAAATACCATTGTCTTACCAACCCCATAATTCTAACCGATACTTATGGGACCCAAATAGCCTAGAGAAAAAACATTATTTTTACCAATTCCTGCTCGCCCACAATAGCCATTCTAGCGTGTTCTTTTGATTGATGGTGTCTGCCTTGGATATGAGACCTATAATGATCTCTTTAACCACATGGGTCCTTTAAAACAAAATAGCTGCAACTTTGGTAGTTGAAAACAACTTTGATTTTAAATGTTTAGGGGTAAGGCTGTTTTATAGATGCTGGTCGGTAATCGTTAGAGCTGGTCCACCTGCTTCTTCTTCCCACAATCCACTCCTTCTTGTGTTCCACAATGTTCTTTCAATGTTCTTCAAATGTTCTCTGGACTTTTCTTTAAATGATACAGACAAATAGCGCTGAATAGGCATTTTTAGAACGTATGCTTGTAAAGGTATTTTTACAAACGTATTCATACTTTCCCCATGTCAAAACTAGTGATAATGAAAAAATGCAAATATACCTGACAACATATACAACCAAATGGCAAGAAAAAGTAAATTAATTACTTTCACATCTAGGAATTATTGGGGGAAACAGTAATTTTTCTGCATCCAATTACCCTTGCTATTTCTCATCTATCCCCAGAATATCACCCAGTGCTGCAAAAGCTGAATTCCTTGGCTGAAATACAGTGGAACCGCAGTTACCTTGTGTTAGACCTGGCATCCTTGGTGTGATTTTCCCCCTGTTTTTCCTGACTCTGTTTTTGCTGGTCTTAGCGCTCTGCACACTTTACCATACGAACCAGTTAAAAACGAGAACGACAGGGTCTGTAATAATACAGATGGAACCCATGGCATCTGCACAGTACCCAAAGTACGATGCCATGGCAAAGAATCATCATGAAAATGGGATACCAAATACGGAAGAAATGTAAACCAACAGATATGACCTGTGATTAGTATGTCTATGTGCTCTTTTTTTATTGATTTTAACAAGTGTGTTTACTGGTGGGGTTTTCCTGGCTGGTTGTATATATTTACTAGTATTGTGTTTAATTGCTAACCTTATGTGTAAGTAATGTATGTATTTGTTGTATGTGCTTTTATGGCTTCGTTTGTCGAATAAAGATAAATAAATGAATGGAAGGTACACCAACAGCTAACATAAGGCCTACTTCAAAAATGCTGCCTGTGTATCTTCGGTGTGTAGATGAGTATAGATGAGTGTGTGCCTGCTCCCCACCCATAGTGGGCGCGGTCTTAGCCCTAGAACGGGAATGTACTAATATGCACGGTGGTGGTGACTACTCATCCGAGTCAAAGTCAATGTCACTGTGAAAGGCGTGCAATATGCCATCCCAATCAGCAGCTATAGGATGCTGACAGAACCCTGCAACTCCTCACTGTATTATGCTTCCAATTCTGGCGCAGTCCACTGCATTACTGCCGCCTTCCATGGCACTGTCCCAGGAAGCGGCGCAGCCTTCCACTGCATCATGATTGTGCATTTGGCTAACAAAAGGGCCAGATGTATGAAGCGTGACATTGCTCCCCGTGGCCGTTGATGGCCTTGAAGACAAAGGAGGTATAACTCTGGCCTAGAAATGTTCGGGCAACCTGTGGTCCTATGAAGAATAGCACAAACCTCCTCCCACATGTGATGCACTACGGAGCACTCCCATAGCATGTGGGATATCAGGATGAGCCCACCCACACCGGGGACAGTCCGGAGAAGAAGACGGGTAGATACGATGTAGCTTGTCTGGGGTCAAATAAGCATGCAGTAATATATTAAATTACATATACTAGAAATTAGCATTTTAGGAGACCTTGCACGGGTACTATATTATCCGCTGCCAGTCTTTCTGGGCTAACAGGTGGTGAAGGTCCAGTTCTCACTAGTCCTTCAGGGTGGTCAGCAGATATGCACTAGGATCTGGCATAGCCCTCACAATAAACGTGACAAGACAGCATCTCTACCCCACTGTAAACAGTGCCTGAGTCAGAACGTGTACTTTTGGCTCAGTGGCCACAATGCCCCATAGTCATTCAACTGCTGCAACCAGCTGTCGATACAGTAGGAAATATCCTGCTGGGATGGTGGTCTACTCTGAGAGTATGTTGAACGGAGCCAACGCGTGCTCTTGATATAGATCACTCAAGGTGCCAACTCCCAGAGATTCCCAATCCATCAGGCCCTCTCTCCCGGCCAGATTAATCCCCGCTAGCCAGCGAGCTGACAATTGGCATTGTGTCAGTAAGTAATAATGTTCAAAATTTAGGGCCCCCTGCCGCTGTGGGCAGCTGTAGCTTGGCCAGAGCGAGTGTACGTCTGCCATTATGCCAGAGTGGATCCCCCAGCATGCCATTCAGCATGTGGAGCGTCGGTTGTGGGACAAGGACAGGCAGGTTTGTGAAGTAATAAAGAAGTCTGGGCAGCACCACCATTTTGGATAAAGCCACCCTGTTCTGCATCATGAGAGGATGGGAGGACCAGAAAGTAATTTGGGGATGCAACAAGACTACCACACTCACAAGCTTGTCCTCCAATAAGACCCTGGGAGAATGGTATACATTAATGCCCAGGTACCAGAGCATGTTGGCCTCCCACTTTATGTAATGGGAAACCACCATCACTTCCTCTCCGGGAAGTCTGGGTGCAGGAGGAAAAAGCATGTCTTCATCCAATTCACACTCAGCGTGACATCCCTTTAAACATCAACAGGGCCCCCAGCACGAAGTCCACACCACTCCACATGTGCTTCACGTAAATCAGGATATCATCTGATAAAATTGAAATGACATGCGTTTAACACGTAAGTGGCAATCCCCAGTCACGTGGTGACTGGCGCAGGCACAGCACCATGGACTCCATTGCCAGCGTGAAAAGCTATGGTGGCAAAGGGCACCCCTGCTGTATACCTCTACACACTGGATCAGGGCAGATATAAAGCAGTCAATTCTAACCATAGCCAATGGCTCTTTGTAGCATACCCGGACCTAGCAAACCATTCCCCCCCCCCAATCTTGTGCAGGAACATGAGCATGTACCCTTACTCCAGCTTATCAAATGCCTTCTCAAGGTCCAATACTAGGCAAGCAGAGTGAGGATACAATGCTCGAGCCCCTTCGAGTATCCCATGAAGCTGTTGCAAATTAAGCGATGTAGATCTCCCTGGTATGAACCCATTTTGGTTCTCATTGACCAAAGTCGAGATGCAGGTCAGTAATCTACCCTAGACTTCACGCATCATGGAAGACGGTAGGCCTATGGACCACAGCCTCCCTACATGCAAATCTGCAGGAGCTCTTTCATCTACGACTATTCAAGGGGCCCTTTTCTCACTGTCAGAGGGTCACCTAACTTAGAAGTACATATGTTAGCGTGAGTTACATTAGGGTAGGACCATTTTTTCTGTGAGTGCATTCTTATGTTTTTTTAGTGCTGATTAGGTTCTTATTTTCCTTTTTTGGTCCTGATGAAATGCCACTAGATCCTTTGGATGTATCATGCGTCAAACATGTCAATCATTATTTTGTTGTATTTTAATCAAACACGCAGCTTTAGGCATAGGAGATGTTTGGAGCATTAATTCTGATGTCTTCTCCTTCTGTTATTAACCTTAACATAGGTTTCAGGAACCATATTAAATAATATTAGCAGTACCTATAGCCAATTTTAATATTCACCATTGCCAATTTTTCATTTTACAACATACTGGGATACACCTTGTACCCCCAGTACCACCATGACATTTGTCAAAAAGATCTCATGCAATGAGCTCCCCTGAGATGCCCATCAGGGATTGAAGTACCAGCCTGTTTAGGAGCAGGTCAGATGATGAAGCATGCTGCCTCTGGGTGGGTAATGGTACTTGCTTTTAAAAAGGAAATGCTGTAGATTACCATATCCATATTCCTACTTGGAATCCTGGATTATATATTATGGAACAGTGTATTGTGATGTACTTAGTATGTAACCTCAAGAGGCTGTACACTGGACAGTCCAATCCCCACGTCCTTCTCTTTCTTTAATAAGTAAGCGCAAGGCTACTACCTTACTGAGAATCTTGTAGTCATACCCCATCAGGGCCAAGATTTGGTAGGTGTCCACATCGAGTGGGTCCCTGTCTGGCTTAGGCAAGGAGGCAGCAGGACGTCTCTCATAAACCGAGGAGAATGCCAGCGTCCAACACTGCAATGTACAATTCCACCAGTTTGGTACCCATCAGATCTGGATATGTTTTGTAGAACTCAATGAGGAAGCCATCCAGCCCGGGGACTTACATACAGCATAGTCTCATATAGCACACTGGATCTCCTCCCCAGTGATGAGGCCACAGAGAAGTTGATTTTTGCCAGCCAAGACACAAGGTACTATAATCGTGGAGAGAAAATCATCTATCTCAGTGGGGCTTAGGTTTTAGCTAATAGCATGCAGTGTCTGGTAATGTGTGCAAAACTCCCTACGGATATCCGTCAGAGATTAGGCAATAGATGCAAGGCCAGTGCGAACCGCTTTAACTAGTGTAGTCGCAAGCTTATGTCTCAGGAGTCAAACCAGGAGGCAGCTCAGTTTGTCACACTTGGCATGAGCTCCAGTCAGGTTTGCCTTATAGTCCAGGCAACCGGCAGGCACGATGGTCCCACGCTTCGAGCAGCACACAACATCCCCCCTCAGACTTGTGAGCGGCATGCTCTTATCCAGCCAGAGCCCACCCCTCCTGGTCTAGTTCATGGGTAATTGTGGCCCTTGTGCCTACTACATCCTGGATATTATGCCCTCAAATCATAGTTTTCATTGCATCCCACTCATGAAGTCATGTGGTAGCGGTATTGTTCTCAGTGAAGTAATGAACAAGGGCATCCCGAGTGGTCGCCAAAAAGATCGGATCCTCCAGAGCCTTGGGTTGCAACTTCTGTGTGGGAACTGAAGGTGAAGAGACTCAGCATGTTAGGCGCAATGGGGGGATTGAGATCAGACAGAGTCATACTGTGGTATTCAGCATCTGTGATGAGCGGTTGAGTGGGCAGAGGGCAAAGGAAACAATCTAATCTGACATGTAAATCGTGAGAAAGAGAATAGAAGGAGTAATCCCTAGTATGCGGATGAAAGGTTCTCCAACTCTCAGGTAAGGACTAGTGCGTGGCCCACTGTGAGGAGGAGGCAGTAGCTCGTGTAGTATGGTAGTTTGGGAGAGGTGGCTATGACCAATCCAGTGCACGGTCAAGAACACATTTGAAGTCCTTCCTGTCATCCAGGTCATGTGGGCCCAGCACACTTATTTCACAGAAATTATGGCTAGGAATGGATAAATACAGCCACACAGTATTAGTAAGCTGTCCAGTACCCCTACACCAATATATACCGCCTCTTGGGGGTCCAAGTTAGCTGTTACAGGTTGAAAGGGGGTGGAAAGATGGATCCAAATAAAAGCACCCATAGAGTACCCCGAGAAGTCCATGTGAAAACACTGGCCACCACTTCTGTAGTCGAGCAATCTCTTGTGGCTAAGTGGGTTGCCTGCAAGAAGGCTTTGTGGGCTCCCCTTCTCTTTATCTATTGGTGAACTAAGTGCTGCTTTTTAATTGAGGTCATGCCATGGAGGTTCCAGGTCACCAATGTCATCCTATCCATGAGGTATGTGTAGTGTTGGTAAGGCAGGGAGGGAGTGGGACCCATACAGCTGAACAATCCCAGCACACTGCAGTCCCCCACTATGAAAACATTCAACACCGCTGCAAATAAGAAAGACCTGTTAACAGAACTCCCTCAACCCCCAACCCTGAGGGGCAGAGTAACATCTGGCTGCCCAAGCACAAATAACAAGAACAACAAATACAATGTAGTGTAGTCTGGCCCACAGAGAGCCCCACAAGGTTGTGAGGCTGCACTGCTGATCAGTAGGGAGTGTGTGGAAGCACACACCTGGCTCAAGACGGTGGCACTGGTATCCAGGCAACTGCCGGCAGAAAGTGCCCATGATCAATGAATAAATAGCAGTACAAGGCCCCCCGGAGGGCAGGCAATGGGGACAAGCTGCAATAAGCGTGGAGAGTGGTTGAGGGGGCATTAAAGGTGTGGACCTCAAAGAATAATCCAGTCCCAGTACCACTTCAATTATTTCCTCAGCCATCTGTGGAGTGACCAGAGGAAGTGGAGCAGACAACATACTGAGATAGGAGGAGTCTGAGTCTTTGTCCTTAGAGGTGCCATCCAATTCCTAAGGTGCTTCGGTGCTGACAGTGTGTGTCACATATGCGCTGCAACTTCAAGGGCTTAAGATCTCTCCTGATGCACTTGAATAAGATAAGGAGCACCAGAGGCACCAGGGTAAGTTTATTTATTGAAGGATGCTTGTGAACATGCCACCCTTGTCGCAGGACAATTGAAGGGACCTCTATCCTGTTTAACGCAGCGTCGCTGGGCTCTCTAGTGTCCTGGCTACAGAGTTCAGCCCAGTCCAATGCATCTCCAGGCTCAGTGAAGAAGTAGGTCTTGCTAATTGCCATCACCTTCAATTTTGCCAGGAACAGCAGGGAGCGCTTGAAACCTGCAGCATCAAGCTTGTGCTTTACTCAGGCAAAAGACAGCCGTTTGAACTGGACTGCAAGTGCATAGTCTGGGAAAAGGTTGATTTGTGCATTGTCATAGGTGATTTGGCCTAAGCGTCTAGCCACCTGAAGCATGCCTCCTCCGTCGCAGAAATTGAAAAACATAGCCACCACTAGCCATGGGGGTGCACTAGGGGAAGGCCGGTGGGTGATTGTGTGCGCTAGCTCCACAGTGAAATGAGATGCAGGTGCAACATCTGAGTACAGCCAAGCCTCAAAGAAAGTAGTGGGGTTGACAACCTCAGCCCCCTCTGGAAAGCCAAGAATGTGGACATTATTGCACCAAGACCTTTATTCAAGATTAGCAAGTTTGCCCTCTAGTGCCTCTACCTTGTAGGTTAAAACGTCCATCTGTGCATTAAGGGATTGCGTTTGCGGCTGAAGTTAAGAGATGGCTGCCTCTGTAGACTGAACCCGGTCAGATAGTTTGCATGGATCAGCACACACAAGTCCGAAATAGGGTCTCCCAAATAAAGTCTAACTTCACCAGGACTGAGTCAGCCCCTGTTCATGGTTGAGCATTTGCCATCACTCTCCATGACAGCCATGGCCGAGGATGTCTCAGATGACCAGGCCAACACAGCAGGTTTCACAAACCTAGGTGACACCATGCTCACTATCACTCCAATGTTGGCAAGGTCCAGCACCACCTGTTAGTCCACTGGGCACAGCAGGCGTAACCCACCATTTCTCAGGTTCTCTTTTCTGTTCTAATAGCCCTCTGGAGGCACGTGCACCCCCAACAATGCCTGCGACAAATGGTGCACTGTAGCCGCCACAAATTGCCAAGGATACATAGTAGGAGCACAGCAGGATCCCCCATGTAATACGCGGAGGAACAGGTAAAGAAAATAGCAGAAAGTCCCCCAGTACTGTCGCCTATGGTAGCGAGGGTAGTGGGGGATTGTGACCCCCCAATCCCAGATTGTCCCCACTCCTCAACACATCCACCCAGACTCCAGTGGGAGCAGCACCGGCATCCAATTCCCTTGTTGGCAGCAGGCCCCGCACTCCATTGGCCCCCACCCAGTGCACCTCATTCACCCACCCCTCACCTCCAGGGTCCCCAGTGAGCCCCTACCTCATCCAGCAGGAGGGGTGGTGGGTTTCTGGAAAATCAGCTGCAGGATGACTCCTGTAAGCAGCAGGCCTCGATGAACTCAGGCCTGGACCGCCTGCACACTCCTGGCCCGGTGTGCACGGCGTGACCTAGGCCAGCCCCATAGTATCAAAGGGGGGTCCTCGGGCCCAAGCCCGAAACTCAGAGTGAAGCAGTGGTCCCAGAGAGGCCGCTGAGCCCCTAGCTGCTCCTCTGACCTCCCGGGGCACTCAGTGTTAGTGGAATACGGGTCGACTCCTCGGAGCTCCAAACGCATCTGCCATGTTGCAGTGCCAAGCCACTCCCCAGGGCCTGTAAATTAAATGCTACAATTGGGCCTGAAGCCCTGATTGTCCCACATTTCAATAGCACTTTAAACATTACTCAGGTCTGTCACTGCAGCCTAAGTATGCAGTTTCTAAACTGCCATTTCAACCTTGCAAACTAAACCATTTGCCAGGCCCCAACCTTCCTTTTTAATACATGTAAGTCACCCCTAAGTTAGGTCCTGGACAGCCCCGAGGGCAAAGTGCAATGTATTGAAAAAGTAGGCCATGTACTCTTAAATTCTACATGTCCTGGTAGTGAAAAACTATCAAATTTGCTCCTTTACTACTGCAAGGCCCAACTCTCCCATAGGATAACATTGGAGTTACCTTATTTTATAAGTTCAATTTCCAAAATGGAACAGGTTACCGGTTTGTTTTTGGTGTCTCTGGAATTGTAATTTCAAATCCTAATTTACAGTGAAGTTGGATTTTAAATTACAATTTTAAAATGCCACTTTTAGAAAGTTGCCATTTTCTCACCTTTTCCGTTTTGTGTCTCCAGCCTGTTTCTAGGTCACATGACTTGGTAGTTGGCATTTGGGCTTTGTGTATTCCTCCTATACACCCACACACAATAGAGAGCTTAGGTGTGACTGGGTAGGCCATCACAGTGGCAGTATGGGAGGGGGGAGCTGTGCACAACCCTACTTACACTTGAATGGGCTGTGTCCTGTCTCCCTACCATGGGCTATAAACACCCTTTTGTTAGTCTGGAGCCAGGGCCAGAAAGGCAGGGCACCTGTTCACTTACAAGGCATGTTTCTGAGAGCTTCTTCCCATTTCTAAGGCACAACTGGTTAGAAATACTGGACCTTAGACACCAACTCTTCAGTACTCTTCTGGATACTCTGCCAAGAGGAAGACCTGCCGTGATGCTAATTAGAATGACAGCTGCCCTGCTGTGCTGACCTGCTTCCCTCTTGCTTGTGTGTGAAGGACTGGGCCTGCATGCATTGACCCCAGAACATCAGAGTGAATCCAAGGGCTAGTTGGTTGGCCTCCTGATCTTCATCCTCAGGGACGTAACAGACTTCCAACAACCTTGCACCTGCACCTGGACCCAGCCAAGTGGTGTCACCCGAGTCCTGGACCCTTGGAGGTGAGCCTAAGGTGCTTTGTCAGCATCTGTGGATCCACTGGAACTGACACACCTCCTCTGCTGTGCGGTCTGAACCCCAACAGAACCAACACATATCTGCTGCTGCATGGATTGGACTCATTGCAAAGACCAGCATCGCCTCCTCAGCCTCATTGGAACCGCCACTGAGCGACACATCCTTGGTGCAGGCCATCGCATCCCTCGTCGATGGCACCTTTGATGATGACACCGGACTCCCCCTCACAGCCTCGTAGCTCCTTGGAACCGACACATCGCACCAACTGTGCGCCATATCCTGAACGCTGGACTTCGCATCAAAAGCCTGGTTGACTGGATCCTCGGTGATGACACATTTCCATGCATCGCAGCCTCGCTGCATCTCAAAACCCACACATCTCTTTGGCTGCTCAATGCATCTTTTACATGGATCCTCGTTACACCCTGCAAATTAGGACTTAAGATACTTTGTTCGGCTGGCCTAACTAGGTCCCTGTAGCCAACCAGTGCTACATTGCAGTCAGCCTGAACTTGTGTCCCGGTCTGGTGCAACCAGAGATCCACAGTTGGAGCTTTGTGCTTTTTGGTGCTAATTTCTTTAAAATCTTTGGAATTTCATATCTCCATTTCTAATGATTGGATTTCTTGTTGTTTTACCCTTATTTTATTTATTAAAAGTTATATTCTTCTAACTTGGTGTGGGATCCTTTTTGTGTGGATTTTTTCACTGTATTACTGTTTGATGTGTTGCGCAAATATTGTGCACACTGCCTTTATGTTAAGCCTCACTGCTCTGTGCCAAGCTACCAGAGGGTTGAGCACAGGTTAATTTAGGGTTGGCTTGTGCCAAATCCTGACAAGAAGTTTGGTTACTGCCTGACCAGGGCTCACACCACAGTCAACCAACAACCCAATTTCTTCCACTTTGGATTTCGTCTTTTCATGTGACTCCCATTATCCAGCCCATGAAGATTACCGGAGACCTCAAAATGAGGCCCACATTGTCCACAAGAAAGACACAATCCAAGCCTAAGTCTGAAAGCAAGTCAAAGGTCATCACTATTCAGTGTCAAAGGATGAGGTGTAATACGTGGTTTCATTTGGTATCATATTTAGGCCCTGATTTATACTTTTTGGTGAAAAACTGCACTAATGTAGTTTTGCACCAAAAGGTTTAGCACCAGCTTGCACCATTTCTGTGCACCAGCCAGGCACCATATTTATGGAATGGTGCAAGCCGGTGCAAAGGGTGGGCTAACGTAAAAAAAAATTATGTTAGTCAGATGGGCTGGCGGTATGGAAGAAGGGGGTTTTGCACCAAAAAAATGACATTAGGCAGGTTAGAGTAAAAAAAAAAAGACTAACCAGCCTAGAGTAATTTTATGACGCTAAACCATCCATACCACATGACTCCTGTCTTAGAAAAGACAGGAGTCATGCCCACAACCCCAATGGCCAGCACAGGGGACCAGTGTCCCCTGGGCATGGCCATTGCACCCAGTGCCATGTAGGGGGTCCTATTTCAGGGCCCCCTATGGCACTTTAAAAAATAAAATGCAATACTTACCTTTACTTACCTGGGATGGGGTCCCCCATCCTCCGCAGTCTCTCTGGTGTGGGGGGTGTCCCTGGGGCCTGGGGAGGGCACCTGTGGGCTTATTCCATGGTGTTCTAAGATGGAAATAGGCCCACAGGTCCCCTTACACCTGCCCTGACCCAGGCGTTTGCAAATTGTGGCAAAGCAAGCTTTGCACCATTTTTTTACCCCTCTTCCCTCCCGTGCACCATTTTTGCACAGGAGTATAAATATGGCGTTAAGGCCATAGAATAATTTCTTGCACGGGAACGCCTACCTTGCATCTCATTAAGGCAAGGTAGGTTTTCACTTCCAAAAAATGACTTTAACTCAATAAATTTGGCGCTAGACAGGTCTAGCGCCAAAGTATAAATATGGAGTTAGTTTTGCACCAAATTAGAGTTTTAAAAAATGACGCTAATTCGGTGCAAACATAGTATAAATATGCCTCTAAATGTATTTCTAAAAGTCAAGTTTAAAAGAGTTCAGAGTTTAAAAGCACCCTTGGAAATGTATGGTGCTGTGTGATTATGGCATATGATGCTGTTTATAATCCAACAAGCAAAGAAGAGAGACAACCATTCATTTTCATTGCTTTATTGTGAACAGCAGTGAGTCACTGAAACTGCAGGGAGAAGCCAATACTATGTGAGTCACTTCTTGGCCGTAATTCAACTTATGTAATTACGATGATATAACATATGTATATGAGACTCTAAGAAGTATTACGGGAAGGCTGTGCAAAGGTGTTCTTGAGATCTTGAGAAATACATATTGCATAATACTTATTTTTGTCTGAAAGCTGCACGTCCTGACTTGCTAAAATGATTTAGATTCATTTTGAAAAAAGATTGTCAAAGTGAGCTATGAAAAAATACTGTTTGAAAGCCAGTCGAGCCCTATTCCCTTTGCCCTGAAAGCCATGGCACCCTGCCCCATCCCTTTCAAGGTAGTGGAACACTTGGTGGTAATCATGCCCTCAAAACGGTCTCTAGCGCTCCAGGTTCACAGAGTAGTCCAAACATGTTTCTGTCATCTCCACACCCTCCGCTGCATATTCCACTTATTCGAATACTCTTAAAGACCTCAAGTATTACTCTTATGTATCCTTTCTCCTAGATTTGCACAAATGCATGCGGCGTCCAAACTATAGCTCCAGACTTTAAACTGTAGATCACTAAACTTCATCGAAAACAATCCGCACCCCCTTAGATGTCTACCCTGGCTCTCACCTATGGAAAGAGCCAGATTCAAAACCTTGTTTATCAGTCTTACGATGAAAAGGGTCCTGAGTGCTTAAAATTAAGTTACCAATGCACAAGAGTGCTCACCTCATCAAGTAACTGCAGAAAAAAAGAAAGGATGACTGTTAGATTTGGCCCTTTATGCAGGGTCATACCCAAAACTTTTGCGTTCAGCCTCTTGTTATCTGAACCCATTCTTGTTGGCTTTTAGGACTGTGCACACTTTAGCACTGCTAACCAGTGCTAACGTGCTTGTGCTCTCTTCCAAAAACATGTCAACATTGTCTTATTCCTATCTGGCTTATTTAATTCACATATAAGTCCCTAGTAAAGTGCCCTACATGTGCCCATGCTACTAGTGGGTCTGCCTCACTGATTGTGCCACCCACTTAAGTAGCCCTTTAAACATTTCTCAGGCCTGCTATTGCAAAGGCCGTGTGTATAGTTTAAGCTGCCATTTCGACCTGGCCAAAGGAATATTTTGCTAGGGCCAAACCTTCCTTTTAAATACACATATGTCACCCATGGGGTAGGTCCCGGACAGCCCAGAGGTATTTAGAAAGTAGGACATGTACTTTTATGTTTGACATGCCCTGGTAGTGAAAAACTCTTAAATAGGTGTTACACCACTGCAAGAACTATCTCTCCCACATGATAACACCAGAGGTGTCATATTACATTTTATAAGTGTAATTTCCAAATTAGAAGAGATGAATAGTTCACGTTGGGTGTCTCTGGAATCACAATTTTAAATCCTAACCTATGGTGTTCAGGTTTTAAATTGCAATTCTGAAAATGCCACTTTTAGAAAGTTGGCATTTTCTTGCCTTTAACATTTGGTGTTTGCAGCCTGTCTTTGGTCACATGACTGGGTGAAGCTGACAGTTGGACTTTGTGTATTCCACCTGGACTGCACACAATGGGGAGCTAAGGTGTGACTCGATGGGCTCTTACTGGCAGGATGGGTGGGGGGAGCTGGCCCCAGCCCCACTTACGCTTGAATAGGTTGTGTCCTGTCTCCACACAAAGTGCTGCATATACCTGTAGTTGGTCTGAAGCCGGGAATGCAGGGCATCTGTACTCTTCCTAGGCATGCATCTGGAAGCTTCTCCCCACTTCAAAGGCACAACTGTGTATAAAAGAAGGACGTTGTACGCCAACTCTACAGTACATTTCTGGGCCTGTTGATACTCTGTCAGGAAGAAGGACTGCTGTGCTCACTGTCACTTTGCTGGACTGCACACTGCTGAACTCCTGCTTTGCAGTGCTGACCTGGCCTGCTGCAGTCTTGTCATGCTGGATGAGAAGGTCTGAACCTGTATCTCTTGAACCTAGAACCCAGAGTGACTTCAGGAGCAAGTTAGATGGCCTCCTGATCTCAAGCCTCATGGACATAACAGGCTTCCAACAACCTTGCATCTGCACCTGGACCTGGACTCTGTCATCTGTGAGTCTACCCAGACAAGTGGTGGTGCTCCAGTCCTGGACCCTTGGAAAATGGGATTAAGGTGCTTTCCCAGTCTCTGTGTACCCCTGGGGAATCAACAAATCTGTCTGCTGCGCGGTGCAACTGTGTGCAGAGCCAACACATCTCCGCTGCTGCGTGGATTGGACCCATTGCAAAGACCTGCATCACTGATGCAACCCACAATGTCTTCATCCCTCATCGACGGCAGCCTCAACGCCGCATCACAGCTTTGCAGCCCTTTGGAACTGATGCATCACCCCATCTGAGCTCCACATCCCTGATGTCAAACTTCCCTTTGCAAGACCTTTCAACAGGATCCTCTACAACAATGCAAGCCCCAGCACTGCAAGCTCACTGCATCTCAGAACCAACACATCTTTGACACAGATACACACGATAGTCCACAAACCAAGATTAAAGGTACTCGGTTCACCGAACCGAACTGGGTCCCTGTAGCTGGCCTGTGATCTATCGCAATCAGCCTGAACCTGTGACTTTGTCCCGCTCTGGCATGACCAGATAACCACAGATGACAATGAGTAGTTGGTACATAAACAGCAACAAAAATTACACTGACAAGCATATACAAATACTTGGGTCTGTGGTTCAACTACATCGTATTGTTTATCAAACAAAAGGAGGTGTTGACCACCGAAGCAAGCAATCTTACAAATGCAATGCTAAAACTTGCAAACAATCTCATCTGTTCTTCGTTGAAGCCATTACTCAACATAATAAAACCTAAATTGATACCATCCCTGAGGTATAGATGTGAGATCCCCTACTTTCTTGATTAAGTTGCTGGAGTTATGACATTTTAATTTCCTCAGGCGTCTCTTCAGGTAAACGCTTCTATGTCACAAGCTCAAATCAGTCTCGAATTTAACCTCTTCAGTCAGTCTGTGTATCAAGCTGGCTGCATCTTAAATTTTAGCATAACTATTTGGGCTCAAAAAATACTTTGAGAGTGGCAACACTGAGAAAAGTGTATGTCTTAGGGGAAATAAAGGAAAGTGTTCTCAACAACAGAGAGAGAGAGAGCACTTGAACTATTAAAAGTCCCAGATTTCGGGGATCTTTGTCTACCAAACAACCAGTTCAAGTTTTGGATTAAAAAATGCTGTGCTCCTTTGCCTCTAATCAAGCACGATGCACTGCAAATGAAATTCAGTCTTATCTGGTGGCTGCTGCATCTCTCAAAATGAAAAGAGAACTGATGCCTTAAAGATTCGGAGTTTTTGATGTAGAAGATATCAAGCAAACATGGAGATATCTCCGACCATCACAAAACTGCTGCTTCTGTGATTATTAGAAGGAATCACTGGCCGGGAACTTTCCATTGAATGGTCAAAGCTCTCATAGCACCATACTTTAGACGCTGAATACAAGAACGTGTGCCAGATGATGTTTTAACCCAACAGACATTAAAATTGCCAAGCTGCTTTATACGGATGCCACGGTTGTGCTGGGTAAGTTAGATAAATTGCACAAGAAAAACTCCGAAACCCCAAAAGTTGAGTGTAAACTTCTCTTGATGGTCATGCGAAATATAATTATCGCCAAAGGCCTTGTCTGTGCTACTAAAAAACTTAAGGACACCCGCGAACGTGAGTAACTCAATTGCTAATGGTAGACCGCCGCTTGGAGGCGAACTATTTCTTTTTTAATATTTTTTTCGATTGTGAGATATAGAATAGTTTTAGAGTTATGCTTTCTAATGGCTTTTTTTAACTCTACAATAAAGTTATTTATAGTACCAGTGATAAATGTTCCTTCTAAAAGTGCTCTAACTTACCAAGTGTGCCTATGCAGGAATATTTATTCACGTTAACCTCAGACTACTAGATCTTGGTAGGCACAATATTAGGTGAGAATGGGGAGCTACCCTTCACAGCATATATGTAATGGTGAACACTTACAGAGAGGTGGATGAGCCACTGAAGCCTCGGGGTAGGTACCTGGTGATCCTTTTGGTCTCACAAGACCAAAGCGAAAACGAGCCGAGCTTCCATGTTACTTATGCCCAGGGGCCCAGTTTCAGAGGGGTGTGTGGGGTACTACACCCCACCTAATAAATGTGTTTTCTGGTCAATAGCTGGTTACAGGTGATTCCAGTCGGGTTTGGTGAGGTATCTATTGGATTTCCCCAGGACGTTTTACATACACACAGAGAAAAACGGCAATACATTCTTTCCCTGTTTTGAAAGACTTAAAAAATGTTGGTTATGGTATACAATATTGTGTTTCCTCTCACTAAGTACCCCTACCAATACGCATTCCTCTCCCTTTCCTCTGCCCCTTAAGGTCCTCTCATGAGCCCTGCTTGTCTTCTATGTATTTTAACATTATACACCATTATATGCCAATGTGATTTTCGGGACATCTGAAGTTCACACCCCCTCAATCTCACTGACCAAGCTACGCCCCTACTTGCGCTTTTCAACCACACTCTACCACCCTATGCCACGAATTATGAACAAACGTTAACAACATGAGAGAGAAAGGGATACCCATCCAGTGGCTGAATTGAACAACGTGAAACCAGAAAACCTGGGAATAATCCTGCCTTGAACAAATTGTGTGATCCCTAGCAAACATTATATTTCACTGTGTCTTTTTATCTTCATGTTTGCAAAAGAGAGCATCTTGAATTATGGGTGTTTAGGATGTGTATGGTACAAAAACGTCTCTTGTAATAAACTATAATGTTGCTCCACAGATGACAACTGGCTTGCCTCTTTGTTAACTTATAACATTGTCTTCAAGGCGGTGGGGTATGAATGTTTCTGAATTCATGTTTGAAAATCTTCAGAAATATCTCTCATTACAGTTATATATTTTGATGTACAGAGGTGAAACTCTTCTGCATGTTCCATAAATAACTTTTTTGAATTTTGAAGCAGACTTTATCATATTCTTACATGCTTGTTTCACAAATTGCATGCTGAATATTTTCATGGCTCAGTGTTGAAGCACTAGACAAACACTTGGCTAAGCTCTCCCTGTTAATTTGTTCACTTGCCTACCTCTATATTTACACATATAATGGTACTTTTTGTAAACAACTTGCATTCAACCAGTCCTGGGTCCTCCTGCGTTATAGGTCACTGCAGTGTTCAACTATTCAAGGAGCTCTTGTGCGCAAAGAGCAAGGTGTTTGCCAGGACCCTAATTGCACTGAAATATAAAAACCGGAGATTGATGTAATGCTAGAGTCAATCTCTGCCACTGGTAACTAAGCAGGGCCACATCCCATTCCAGCATTACCTTTCACACCATGCCATCTCAGTCTTTAGCTGGTCATCTGCAAATCACTCTTTATCCTTATCTTTTGGGAACAGTCAAGCCCAAACTGCCAGGCCAGGTCCTCCCTGAACAGAGACCCAAGCAACCCAAGCCGTTTTAACCTTTATTGTAGCTCATCTTCCATGTATAACTTAAACCCAATAGCATAGTGTGTAATGGACCCACATCTGGGCATACCTGTCCCACTTAGGGTGTCACAATTAAATATACAAACAAGTGATGAGTGTAATGCTTGACTCACTCTCAGCCACCGTTAATTACTCATGCTGCATCCGAGTCCATCATTATTGTGCATACCATGCCAGCTCAGTTTGGACCCAGCCATATGCAAAGCAGTCTTGACCTTGCTCCAATGGGAACAGTCCTGCCCTAACTGCCAGGCCAGGACCTCCCTGGACTGAAACACAAGTAACCTATGGCTGGTTTCATCCTTCTTAGGGATCATCAGCTTGGTTACAGTAGCACAGTGTGGCCTTCGTAATAACCAGTACAACACATTCCAACCAGAACGCACCATAACACCTGAACTTTCCTATGACCCCGCCCTTCACATATACACCCATACAAAAAATACAACCTCAATTTCATCAACACACAATACCATTAATCTCCACAAAACTACTCATTTAGGCTCAGGTTGCAGCATCCTGTTGACCTACAGATTATAGTACAGTACAGCACACAATAGTGCAGGCTATCCCCTCATCACAAGAATACTCACACCCCAACACCAATCCAGCTGTTTACCAAAAATCCCTAGCTGCATCAAAGGAACAAAACATCTAGTACCAGTGGCAGCTGCTAAATTTAGGAACGAGGGGAGCAGATGGGACACACATGCACACATATACACTCACTCACACCCATTCACTCACACACATGTGCACACACATACATCCATTCACAGCACTCATTACCAAATATTCAAACATACACGCATGCACACACCAAACATTTATTTAAAAACAATAACAACACTTAATTTCAGCTTTGCCTCGGAGGCCCCAGGTGGGTTGAGACTGCTGCCTTCTCTAATTAGTTGATCTTAGGTCAGCCAATGAGGGAAGGCCACAGTTCCAAGCCTCGGGTGTCCCTGGGGGGTTGGGACTGCTGCATTCCCTCATTGGCTGATGATAGGTCAGCCAATGAGGGAATGCAGCAGTCCCAACCTCGTCACAGAGTGGGATGGGGTCATTGAGGCTGCTAACCCCACTACACTCTGTGACGAGGAGTCTCTGATTGACACTCCCCCTGGGCGCTTCAGGGCTTAAAACTGAAGTGCCCAGGTCGAAGGCAATGAGTGACGCTACCCCTCGTCCCCAAGGCGGAGGGCCTCAAGGACCTTTGATGAGCTGAAGAGGTCACACCCACAGGAGTTGTGACATCCTCAGCCCAGCAAAATCAGCTCAGGCAACCAGGAGCCTGCACATTTAGTACTTGTCTAGCTCCTGGCTGCATGACCTGAAAATGAAGAGTGTCTGTCAGGCTGACCTTTGCTCAACCCGACACTCTTCTTGAGGGGCAAAAGGAGATGGGTGTGGCCTCTCAGTCACTAAGAAGGGGGTGCGGATATCTAATACCTACAAAACAACATTTCATCAGGTCCACCTACATATGTGACTACATGCACACATCTACTCACACATACAAAACAGGTGCTCAAACACCAACGGTGTAGCTTCAGGGAGGTTTTGGAGTATAAAACACCCAAATAAATTCATTCTTGGCCATTTTTTCTTGTCATGACCCAAAAAATGAAAGAGAAAATACTGACCTTTGATATAAGAGAAACAGAGAGAGAGAGAGAGAGAGAGAGAAAGAGAGAGAAAGGCAGATACCCATCAGGTGGCTGAATTTACATATGTGAAACCAGATAACCTGGAATCAATACCCACTTTCCTGCTTGTCCAAATTGTGTGATCTTTGGCCAATATTTTACTTCACAGAGCTTCCCTTTTCTTTATTATCACATATGATAGCATTTAAACTACCTGAGTATAGGATGTGCGCTGTACAGGCACTTCTTAAGTTTGATTTAATAAACTAGAATGATCCTCCATCAACAATAAGAATCTAGGCCACACATGGGGTTTAAATGACTTTTGACTTGCCTCTTATTTCACTAATGGCATTGTGGTTGAAGAGTGAGCTATGAATGGTTCTAAAAACTATCACTTTTAATAAATGTCTTTCTATGCAGTGTTATCTGAAGGACTAACAGGCTCGGAATGGGACAGAAAATAGGCCCGGACACCAAAATAAAAGTTGCCCCTATTGTTGAAAAAAACTGCTAAAACAGTGGCCCATGTTTGCATAAGTACTGTATTAGTGTTTTGTAAGATAGACAAGACTGCATGGATTTGAGCTTACTGCAGGCGAAGTTTGTTTCAATACTAGAGGAGCCAGCAGAAAAATCAGACTGGCCGACAAAAATATACACCTACAAACAGCCAAAAACATCTCACACAGTGACCTGTCAGCCCAGCCTGTCAGGCCCTACCTGATTGCCCTAAAGGCCAGAAATACTAAGGTGAAATGATTCCGTATGTAATGGAAATACACTTTTATTTTATTTTATTTTTAATTTTGAAGAGATTATATTGTATTTTTACATTATGTTTTTTGCATGATATACATGCCAAATATTTTCATTGCAAAACTTGTGCACAAACACTTAGAGACAAGCCACTCATGACTCGGCTCTGGCTCACCAATGAATTTGCCTCCAAGCCCACCTCTGTTTGCAACTCGGGCTTAGTGCATGGGGATATCAGTCAGTTCACGAGGACTAGAAACATAGAGCCCTGCCCACATGCACCAATTTGACAATTCTACAATCAAGTCTTCTTGTAATGGAGACAGAGAAGAGTACGAGCAGTAAAAATACACCTGAAATAAGTGATCACAGGGCATGTTGTTGTGATGGACGTGACTGTAGTCATGAGTTCCCAGGGTGAATTACCAGGCCCAGGTGGGACAGGCATGGGCATAGCTCAGCAGGGCTGTTTGGGTTGTGAAACCCCTTAAATTAATTATTGGTTTGGTAGATGGATCTGCGGGCCCTGAGTTAGGTCTGCTATGTCTGTATCGGTTTTTCAGGTCATTCTCATTTCTGTAACAGATTTTAACTTGTTAATTTTCTGGATTGGAATCCTATATATAGTGACTGGTTTACGAAAAAAGTAGTAAATAAGCACATGTTCTAACAAGGGGCAATCACTCGGGGTAGCACTCCAACCAATGCTTTTTGCCCACTATGCCACTCCAAACAGAGACATACCCAATGCACATCAGTACTGATACTGTTGTTACGACTCTGTCATCCCATTTCTAGGGGGCGCTGTAAGGGGACTGTCGGAAGCTTGGGAATCACTTTAAACACTTATCTAGAGTCCCTTGCTGACTCCTGTTTGTTTCTCTTTTCTCCATGGTACACTTGTGTAGTACTACATTTGCTTTCTGGGACTGCAAATCCCATAATGCACAGCCTGGTAGTCAGGAAAGGCCGGATTCTGTTTCCCATTGTTTTCTATGGGAGAAGTCCACTAGCTCCTTTTCACTGGATCCTCTCCTTCAGGACTTGCAAGTGTCTGAAACTGCACACACCTGAGACCTCTCCTGTGCAGCCCAGCTTGGAACTGCTTATAAGCAGCCATTTCCTCAAGATCCCCGTCGTGCATTTGAGTTCAATTCCTTTGTGTTACAGACCCTTTGTCGGATGGTGTTCCAGTTTTGTTCCTGTTCTGTTCCAGCTTGATCCTGTTTTCTGTTTCTCTGCCCTGCTCCTGATTGTTCCAGCCAGAGTCTGCTCCCTATCTCTTAGCCTTGTACCTGTTTGTTTCTTCCAGAGCCTGCTCCCTGTTTCTCTGCCCTGCTCCTGCCTTGTTTCAGCCTGAACCTTCTCTCTGTTCCCCAGTCCTGTTTACTGCTCATTTCCTGCTCTCTGTATTCCAGCCCTGTCCTTGCATGTTCCAGCCAGAGCCTGCTCTCAGTTTCCCAGTCCTGTCTCTGTTTGTCCCAGCCAGAAGTTTGCGCCCTGTTATCAAGTCCTAGTCCCACCTTTGCTTTAACCTGTGCCTGTTCCTAGTTCTTGTCTCTGCTTCTTAGTTTGTTCCCTTCTGTTTCTGTTTCTTCTTGGTTACTTGTGTCTGGTAAGTGTTCTATCAGTCTTCACCAGTATATAAGTGTCCTCCTTTGTTCTGGGGTTGGCTCCTGGTTTCCAGGAGGCAATTCCAGCCCCCAGCCTTGTCCAGTGTTATACGTTGTCTTTCGTGCCTAACAGTGACGGTGTGCTATTGCTGTTTTCTCAGGAATCGCCACTGTGTTTCCAGCTTGACCCACAAGAGCATGTCTTGTGGATGTAAGTACTTTCCTTGTCTGTGCTCTAGGGTCCAGAGACAGAATCACTTCTGCTGCCTCCTTTCTATGGGGCTGGCAGGGTGACTATCTGTAAGAGCAAACTGCACAGAGGCATTGACATTCCCTGTCACTGTGGGAGGTTCTGCGCCTTACTGTGTACAACCCCAGTGTGTTTGTCCATTAGTAATCTGTTTCCTGTTTGTTCACACAAGGGTTGCTCTGCTTTTACTTTCCTGTGCCTGTTCATAGCTGTCCTTTCCGTGTATACCTTTAGCTGCTCTTCTTCCCCAGTATACTACCTCTTAAGGATATTCGGTGACCTCAAGGGGTGTCCCAAACAGAGTCCTGATCAGATCCGCCCGAAACCGTGAGAGAATGCACGACCCAAGAATGTCAAGCTCCCCAGGCAGTAAAGGCACACACAGACCTAAAATGCTTTCCTGTTATGTTAAGACACCCCTTTCTAAACATAGACATTCTCTGAAGACCTCTAAAAAAGGCCTTAGTTTAAAGGATAGACTTGTTAAAGAAAATCAAAGATTGCAAATTCAGTACTACATTGCGTGGCTTGCTGATCCATCAATGTTCAACTATTATAATATCTGTGATTATGACCCCCAATCCCTGTCTGTAGAAGAATTACAAAGTAATAATGAGTTTTTTGAGGTTCTAGTACCTCAAACAGAGGAGAATGTTCCTAACAGTGAAAGTGCTGTTGCTACTTCTGCACAAGACATTTACTCTCAAGAAAGACTGGTTAATTCCTTGCCTCATGCTAGTGCATCCCAAGTTCACCTGCAGGACTCTGCCAAAACAAAGAACCCTGACACTGTTCAAGAAGCCACACTAGGGATTCCCTTGTTTTCTGTTGAGTGCTTCAGCCCATGTAGGCCAGTTTCTCAGAATTCAAAGTGCAGTGCTTACTCTTATAAAGACCTATCAGTCCCTCAGAGCTTTCAAGTCAGCAGGCTAGACCCTGTATCTAAGGGATCAGTAAAAACTGTGGGATTCCTTAGTTCAACTCAAATGGCTTGTGCCCCTCCCAAATTGGATTACAGTACATCAGTCACAATTCCTAAGTGTTGTGCTGACTCGTGTAAGGATCTACCAGTCCCTCAGTGCTTTCAAGTCAACAGGATAGAACCTGTATCAAAGGGATCAGTAAAGACTGTGGGATTCCTTAGTTCAACTCAAAAGGCTTGTGCTCTTACCAAACTGGATGATAATACACCAGTCTCAATCCCTAAAAGCTCTGCTAAACCCTTTTCTATTCTGAGTGGGTTTGATAACAATATGGACATACACACACTAAAAGAGCAGTTTTGGCAGATTAAAAGGCAGATATTGGACTTCTATGATGAATATGTTGTAACATACACAAGAAATCGTGCACGTGGGCTCTTTTCATCAATGCATATTTCACTGTTGCCAGAACCAGACATTCTGTTTATCTGTAAGGTAGAAGAAGTAACAGAGCAGCTGATGGAAACTACTGCAAGGCAATTTGAAAACCTGAAAAAAAGAAAATGATCACCAGCTTTGGCTTAAAGAACAGTATGCTACTTTGTGTGCTTCTCCAAAGACTTCTATAGAGCCGATTGTCCCTTCTATTAATGACAGTCAAAAGACAGCTCCAGTTATAAATATATCAGCCTCTTCTTCAGACTCTCTCTCAGCCTGTAGTTCTCCAGTGAAAATTCCTGTACAGTTGACTGAATCTCTGACATCTCTGAGAGATTTGACACCTCTTGTTTGAATCCTTTGGGATGGATCAGAGTCTTCAGAAGGAAGTGTTTCAGCCCCTCTATCAGAACAAATAAAGCCAAAGGAAGAAGAGAGTTCTGATGCAGACTCCAATAGCTGCACCTTAAGAAACCAAGATATGACTTTACTGGAGATTAATGGCAAGTTGTGCAACAGTGTTGAAGAATCTGAATCTAGTGATGACAGTGGTTCCTGCCTTGCCATGAACAAACCTGCAGATACTGCTGTTCGAATGGCGCATACACCAGAATATTCAGATTGTGGGGATACTCCTGCCCTTTCAAACAATATCATAGAAGAGACAGTTCCTGTTTCAAGTGAACTAATGGATTTTTCTGACCGTGACAAAATACCCGCAATTACTAAGAATGTAATGGACTTCTCAGAAAGTTTGAAAATCTCTTCTGTGTCAAAGCAAACCGTGGAGATTTCAGACAAGGAAGAAAGCCAGCAATCTCAAACTAAAAAGCCTGTCATAAGAAATTAGAGCCTTCTTCTAGACCTGGACACAGTTGCAGCCTCAACCACTGATCCTGACTTACTGTTCCTTGCCTCTGTGTATCCCGTTTCCAGCTCAACGGTTACTGAAGAACAGATCTTTGATCAACCGGTATCTGATCTTGATGTAAAACAAGCCACACCAATGCCACCTGCTGTGTCTCTGAAATTACAGACTCCTGAAAACCAGCAATCTGAAACCGAAGCTCAAGTACTGAAAGATGTAATATTTCCCACTAAAACTAAAGACTTGAATGTGAATCTTGTATTTGAAGATCTGATGAGTACTGTTCTTAGTGTTTTATTGCAAGAAACCATCATCAATTCAAAGGCAAGAGCTGAACCTTTAGATAAAAATGTAAAGGCGATTTCTGAAGAGATTCCAGTTCTATTTCTGTCCAAAGAACAACCTTTCAGTGGTAACAGAGTTGAAGATCACCTAACTGTAGCAGAACCTCTTTGCAAAGAAATCATTTCTGATACCACGAATACACCACAGAGCACTGTCAATGAAGAAATCCCAGTCTTGTCTGAAGATCACCCTAAAGAATTAGCTTGTGGAACGTCTACATTTTCAGATGTTAATCCAGTTTCTAAAGACATGAAAACTCTTGTTGCTCCTGAATTTGATACTCCGAAGTCATCTAAGACGAAAGAAAATTCTGACTTTTTCATGTTTACCTTGAGAACACCAGTTCCCCATATCTCCCAAGTCTCTATGCTTTGCAAACCTCAGGCCACAACCAATGCAAATACTGCTGCAGAAACAGACATATCCTGCTTGTTGGAAGGTGTTACAGACCTGACAGTTACTAAAACACCAATTATCTCCTCCAAAGAAGAAAGTATTGAACAGGAAACTAATGTCCTAAAGAATACCACCCATAATGCCATTCCAGATCTCATTGCTCCTGAATCCACTTCACCAGAAACCAACTCCATGCACTCCTCCCATAGCAATCGAACTATAAAGAGGAAAGACATCGGAGCCCATATGGGTATTAATACATGCTTTGCTCATTGGAAGATTCACCTACGGCAGGACTGTAAACTTATCGACCAAGGTTGGTGTTGGATTTTCTTGCTGTGGCTTTTCCTCTTCAACTTTTTTCTGCCAAAGGATCGCCTTCTCTTCTTGAGCAGACTGGTGAGAGGGGGTATACTGTTATGACTCTGTCGTTTCATTTCTAGGGGGTGCAGTAAGGGGACTATCGGAAGCCTGGGAATCACTTTAAACACTTATCTAGAGTCCCTTGCTGACTCCTGTTTGTTTCTCTTTTCTCCATGGTACACTTGTGTAGTACTACATTTGCTTATTGGGACTGCAAATCCCATAATGCACAGCCTGGTAGTCAGGAAAGCCCGGATTCTGTTTCCCATTGTTTTCTATGGGAGAAGTCCACTTGCTCCTTTTCACTGGATCCTCTCCTCCAGGACTTGCAAGTGTCTGAAACTACACACACCTGAGACCTCTCCTGTGCAGCCCAGCTTGGAACTGCTTATAAGCAGCCATTTCCTCAAGATCCCCGTCGTGCATTGGAGTTCGATTCCTTTGAGTTACAGACCCTTTGTCGGATGGTGTTCCAGTTTTGTTCCTGTTCTGTTCCAGCTTGATCCTGTTTCCTGTTTCTCTGCCCTGCTCCTGATTGTTCCAGCCAGAGTCTGCTCCCTATCTCTTAGCCTTGTACCTGTTTGTTTCTTCCAGAGCCTGCTCCCTGTTTCTCTGCCCTGCTCCTGCCTTGTTTCAGCCTGAACCTTCTCTCTGTTCCCCAGTACTGTTTACTGCTCATTTCCTACTCTCTGTATTCCAGCCCTGTCCTTGCCTGTTCCAGCCGGAGCCTGCTCTCAGTTTCCCAGTCCTGTCTCTGTTTATCCCAGCCAGAAGTTTGCACCCTGTTTTCAAGTCCTAGTCCCGCCTTTGCTTCAACCTGAGCCTGTTCCTAGTTCTTGCCTCTGCCTCTTAGTTTGTTCCCTTCTGTTTCTGTTTCTTCTTGGTTATTTGTGTCTGGTAAGTGTTCTATCAGTCTTCACCAGTGTATAAGTGTCCTCCTTTGTTCTGGGGTTGGCTCCTGGTTTCCAGGAGGCAATTCCAGCCCCCAACCTTGTCTAGTGTTATACGTTGTCTTTCGTGCCTAACAGTGGCGGCGTGCTATTGCCGTTTTCTCAGGAATCGCCACTGTGTTTCCAGCTGGACCCACAATAGTGTGTCTTGTGTATGTTGGTACTTTCCTTGTCTGTGCTCTAGGGTCCAGAGACAGAATCACTTCTGCTGCCTCCTTTCTATGGGGCTGGCAGGGTGACTATCTGTAAGAGCAAACTTCACAGAGGCATTGGCATTCCCAGTCACTTTGGGAGGTTCTGCGCCTTACTCTGTGTACAACCCCAGCGTGTTTGTCCATTAGTAATCTGTTTCCTGGTTGTTCACACAAGGGTTGCTCTGCTTTTACTTTCCTGTGCCTCTTCATAGCTGTCCTTTCCGTGTATGCCTTTAGCTGCTCTTCTTCCCCAGTATACTACCTCTTAAGGATATTCGGTGACCTCAAAGGGTGTCCCAACCAGAGTCCTGATCAGACCCGCCCGAAACTGTGACAACTGTTCCTTATGCAAAGAATCCATCTTGAACCTTGGTCATCCCACCCCTCTATCCTGCAGTCAACTGGCTTTTTATTTGGGAAATTGAAATTCACATCGCCACACATCTCACTGACTAAGCAGCGTCCTTGTCAAATGCTTGCTACGCATTTACCCATTCCCAACCAATATTCTCTACATTTTCAATAATGATAGGTAAAGTGGATGGCCTAAAACATACACATCTTAAAGAATGTCCAAATTATAAAACATCCTCAATGCTGGTGAGGACAAAAACAAAGCTACAGAGGAATCCAACATCCGACTCCCTGAAAGCTGAATAAACCACCACCCCAATGTCACATTGGGCATCTACCCCATGAAAAACAATCCAAAGGTCCTGATTAATTGATTCTCCAAAGTTCTACACAGAATAACTACAGAACCCAAAATACAAAGATACATGCCCAGGATATAGGAGTTTTCCTTGTTCCAAAGAGGGGGAAGTTATAAGAATTGAAAAACAGAGACAAGGGTAACATGGAAACAATGGATAGGACCCAGCCTTATGTCTCAAATAAAAATTGTGGAAATAACTTTAAGTTAAACACAAGGTTTTGAGAACACTGACAAACATAACTAAAAAGTAATCAATCACCTGGACCATTACCTTCTAGACTAGATCCACTAATAGAAACACAGCAGTACAGAGACTAGGTCTACCCATGCATAAGGCTTATTTAGGGTTGGCATGGCGGAAGCCCTGAGGTAAATCTACAGAGCTTCTTCCTCACTGCATTTTCAGTTCCATTTCTCAATTTAGAGGGGAGCAAATGGATAAATAATTACTGGTAGGAAATTCACTGGAATACAATAATTGGCAGCAGCCATCCACTAAAGAAATGCTGCTTTTAATGCATCAGGAGACTTCCCTAGTTAGCATAGTTCTCCCAATTTAGATTGTCCCTGCCCAGGTCATTTCTGCAGGGCTGGGAAAACCAACAATAGCCGCCATGTGCAGGGAGAAAACCCCTGGCACACCATGGTCATTCTTTTCTTCTATTTTAGAAACAGACCACTGTTTTAGGGTTTTTACATTTCTGAATAGAACATTAGTGAAAACATTCCCTATCAAGAAAGCAAAAGCAGGGATTTCACAACACAAGGAAGGGATCCTTTGCATAGCAGGCAGAGGCAAGGACTTCCACCACCTTAGCAGCCTTTTGACCACCCACCAGGGTCTAGATGGTTCTAAAAGACCTTCGAAGACTTCAGCACCTGCAACCCTGAATTTGTCAGCCAGAACCCAGGTTGTGTCAGATGAATTACAGCTGACATGGGTTAGGCAGAGGGCTGCAGCACTGGAATGACAATTACAAGCCACTACACAAAGACCACGTTTTGCACTGTCAACATTCACATGGATTAAGTTGGAAGGCCCATCCCCTCTTATGCAACTGCTCTGTCAGTATAACGCACACTCTCCAAAGCACACCCCCACGGAATCTTGACCAGTGATGCACAACACACAACAGCCAGTGAGGTGAAGTGAATTTCCTATTTCGTCCACCTCTCTCACCTTAATGAGTAAGTTACCTACTTTTGGTGATGTCCTATGCAATGTACAGGACAGCTCCAGGAGATTCCTTTTATGAACCTTCTTTCCAGCTACCATACTGAATCTGAAAATGTTCATTGGCAATAGCATGTGAACGGTCCAGCTGGAGCAGTATGGCATCATCCATGATGTTGGTTCGACCACAATTCTTTATCTGCACTCTTGCATAGGCTAATGACTCTATCAAAGTCATCAACAAAGAATATTAACATGGATTAAAGATAAAGATAAAAGGTTCCTGGATATTCACCCTGCAGAGGCCTTGTATGAGCTACTCCCAGAGCATGTCTGAAGAAGAAGGGCTGACGATAATCTTCCAGATTCAAATTGAAAAACTTTGAAGCACTTTCCTTTCAAATAACAACTGCACTCTATCCTGCTCATCCTGACACTAGTGTTTGACTAAAGGGTGCTCACAGGTCCAAGTCACTGCCAGGCAGACTCAATACTTTGGGACACCTCATTGGAGAGCTAATAAAGCTTTTTTTTCCCAGACTGAGTGAGAATCCTTCCAGTTCATTCTTCCGCAGAAGTTCATCACACTGTTACTCCACACGGAGATCCATCAGGGTTGTTTTGACTCCTAACTGATACTACCTTAAAAAGACGATGAAAATAATTGAAAAAATGCCACCCACTCTGTAGCTGGTTGATTAGTAAATGTAATGGTAATGGGGCTTCTTGCTTCTAGCTTCCGTAGCGTCTCCCGAGCATCCCTGCAGCATCTCCTTGTCCTTGCAACTGTGAAGATAGAACGTTTAGAAGGATGGCAATCAAATCACTTGATCTAAACACAAATTCTAAATGACTCTGGATAAGATGGAGCCCAGCATCACATTCTCCTTGGAAACCGAGGAAAGGTGGCAAGGGCTTGTATTTCTCCTATCCTTGTAGTTAAGGTGACACAGCAAAGCAAGATAGGAATTTTAGAGCACAGACATGCATGGCTTCAAATGGGGGGGGGGGGGCAAGAAGAGTCTCAGAACCAAATTAAGCTCCACTGGAGAACTCTGACAATGACTGAGGGGAAATTTGTTATGTGATCATTTGAGGTATCAAATTACCACTGGGATTGGGAATTTGATTGCTTGATCAGGGAATATATATTTGCAGCAATAGCAACTAGGCTGGCATGCATCATCTTCATATTGAGGGCTTTTTCCACTACAGAAACTGCAATTCTCAAAACTATTCACCACTCCAGACTCTAGTTGATATAATGAAATTAATTTGCACCACAATGTGAAAACTGCCTGTCAGCTAGAATAGGCAGATCAATAAAATCTGTGCATGCATTATAACATCTCTGAACTCTGAGGGTTGATTTTAAGACAACAAAGCTTGCTTCTTAATCTCTGTGATGCATCAGTGGTAAGGATGCCGCAATGTATCAGCCCCAAAAGTGGCGCATTGCTGAAGTTGGGCTTACGACAAGCACCACTTCAGCAATGTGTTAAATAACATAGGTGATGCGTCAGTTCTGAATGACACAAGTAGCTTAATGTGAGGAGGCCAATGTAAAAGGGTGTGAAATGGTGGAAAACTCAACCTGCACTCTATTACTTTGGCCCGGTGTGTAATGCAGACAAGTATGAAATTTGGCTATGTGTCACATTACAGTGGGCACAGTCTACTTATTTGTACGTAGATACCTAAGGAATGTGAGTGTATGCAAGTATATGTAAAGTGGCAATGCATGTGTTACTGACCTTATGCATGTACTTACCTGTTGTGCTTTGGAGTACGCTTGGCTGGGCTTGGGGACCCTTTCCTATATGGAGATGTGACAATCCTGGCCTGTCCCTCACCTAGAGTGCACAGCATCATATTGCATTGATGCAGTGGATGATAATATATCAGGTGCCATGGTCCCAGGTTGGTAAAGGGGTCCTACAACATAATTGTTACATGTGTAAGCCTACTACTAGTTAAGGGGTTGTGCTTTAATTACTTATTACATTGTGTTAAGTGACTTCAGCTGGTCAGATTGCACAAGAGCAGTGTTCAACCCGAAAAGGGTAAACAGGAATAGAAAAAACAGGAATGGTGATGGGAAGCAGGTTAGGAGGACGAATTAAGTAGGAGCCAAGAGCCAATACCACTATGACGCATTGCCAGGCAGGGAGCCAAATGTGCAGTGTAACTAGGAAGTTCCTATCCTCCTTAGAGTTGATGGTCTAGTGGTTCCCTTATGCCATTGCCTAGTTTCTCCGAGTTTATTGTTTCATGTACCTCCCATGTCTGGACCCGGTACCTCTGTGTTTGAATTAGGGTGGGGACCCCACACTAGTGATGTTGTTTATGGCATGTCTAGACATAGCTTAATTTGAGTGAGTGATGGCAATTCAATTCTGAGTTGTCTTTGGGCTGAAATGCTAGCATAATTTTCTTTTTCTTGTGTTTAATAATGCTTTATTAAATAAGTTAGCATACGTTAGTACAATAGGAAGTATATAGAATTGTATTACATACTTCTGAACAAAATCAAAAAAGAGTATTGAACTAGAGAAGTATATAGATAATCATATCTGCTAAAACAATTTATATACTCAACAAGAATATGATATTGTACTATAAAATATTAGCATTTTTATTAGGTTTTAGAAAAGAGATAAAAGAGAAGCGAGAAAAGAGAAGAAGAAGAAAAAAAGGATAAACAATGCAAATTGAAAATCACATAATTATAACAAAGCAACCATTGATTTTAAATAGGCATTCAAGGAAGTTCAAAAACAGTATTGGCAGTGGTATGAAAAGTCTTTTGTTGCAAGAGAAAAGAAGTAAGAGGAAGCCATAGCTGGTCTCTTTTGGTTGGCATTTGAGTATTGTTAGCATTTGCACGATCCATTCTATGGTTGTAGCAAATCAAATTCCACCAAGCGACAACAGATATTTTAGTGGTATCTTTCCAATTAGAAGTGATTATTTGCAGTGCACTAGCAATAAGTAGGTCAACAAATTTACCAGGCATATATTGAGACTGCCATATTGAAGAAGTACTACCCAAAAAAATATGTAAGATACTGAAAGGTACATTGGTAGACACAATCTGATTAATTTTATTCCAAACTTGTACCCAAAAATTTTTAACTAAAGGGCATTCAAACAACATGTGCAGATAGTGACTGTTTTCTTGAGAACACGACCAGCATTTGCTGTCTACAGTAAGTTTACATTTATAAAGATCTCTAGGAGCATAGTACAGTCTGTTATACAAATAAAATAATGTTTGGGTTGTAGATGCTGAGCAGGAAGTTGTGTGGAGTTTTGACCATATTTTTTCCATATATATGTCAACACCAGAGCAGTACGAGCTCTATTGGCGACAAAAATGCAAAAACCCAGCACTCTCAAAACAAAGTAATTTATGCATTGTGCTGATATGTTGTGGTTTAACCTTTTGCATTGCAGAGTTCAATCCTGAAAACTTATTTTTAATATGCTTACAAATACTGTTCCCTTGCAATGTATTGCTGCAGGTTTTCAGAGTGTGTTAGGGTGTGGCCCCTTTCCAGGGCCTTCCAGAGACTTTCCCTGCAGCATGCCTGGGCGTGGTTCTGGGCTGGGCAAAGACTCTATAAAAGAGAGCCAGCCCAACTCCCAGTGCTCACTATTCAGAGGTCCCGGTGCAGAGCAGCAGCTTCTTCCTGAGCTCCTGTCCCGGCGGCCTATTTGGATCTTCCAGTCTTCTGCCCTTCATCCTTCATTGGTGATCATTGTTCCAGGTGGTAAGACGGTGGTTGGACTGACCCAACACCGTTATTGAGAATTTTCATATTCTTGGTTTAATTCTTAAATGAGTAACAGATTACTTGCGCGCTACCATTTCTTGACATTTATATGGTAGTTTACAAATAGGCAAGACATGTGATTTGTTTCATAAAGGTTTGACTTTGTTATTCAATGCGTGCTACCATTTCTTGACATTGGCATGGTGGCTTAAGAATCGGCAAGACGCGCAATTAGTTTTATGGTGTTTAAGCATTGTTGTCCATTGCACGCTACTATTTCTTGACATTTACATGATGTTTTACGAATTGGCAAGACGCGCAACTAGTTTCATGAGGATTTAACTTTGTTGTTCATTGCGCGCTACCATTTCTTGACATTTACATGGTGGCTTAAGAATCGGCAAAAGAAGCGCGATTCGTTTCATTGTACTTTGATCTTGTTATTTATTGTGAGCTGTTATTTCTTGACATTGGCATCGTGTTTTCCGAATCAGCAAGACGCACGATTCGATTAATGATGATTTGACTTTGATATTCATTGCGTGCTACCATTTCTTGGTATTTTACATGGTGACACATGAATCGGCAAGATGCACGATTCTCTCCTCAAGTTTATTTCATGTTGTTTATTGTATGCCACTATTCTAAGATATTTATTATGTAATATTCGAGTTGACAAGTTATGTGATTTGTTTCCTGAATCCATATTGTGTTATTCATGGTGCACAATCCTTTTATGGTGTTTAATATATATATATATATATATATATATATATATATATATATATTTAAACATCAAAATTATTTTGTAACAGCCGCACACTCAGGAAGTCAAATAGAGATAGTTTATTTAACACTACGCGTTTCGGCTGACTAGCAGCCTTGGTCACGTGTATGTTTCAAAGCATTACAAACAACCCTATATACTCTGCAAGCATGACCATAGAAATAGGACTCAAGTTACTTCTCTCAAAAATACCATTTTTCATGCCCAAATATAAATACACAAGTCAATCTAATCTAAATAGACACAAAGGCTGAATAAATAGAAAATATACAAAATATACATCCCATTACAGTTCTACAAAAATCACATCATATATACATATAATTATCATTAGAAGATCAGGGAATATTGATGTACTGATAAATAATACCCATATAAATACATAAATGATTAAATACGTAGTCATATAAATATATAAATATATACATATAAACATGAGTATAAATATACATAAAAATCAGAACATGACTTTGACTCATATATATCCTAAAAATGATTCACTTAAATAGACTATTTTTCATGAGCATGTATGTAGTCAATATCATAATTCTAAAATCACTTCCCTATTTATCCAAGATATCATATGTATACTGTATACTGTATACTGTAAAAATTCAAACCTTTCCTTACAGCCAAAGATCCCAATTATTGGATAACATAGATGTTACTCTTGAAGAATTAATTAGAATTAGTATCCTCTATGTAATCTTATACCTAATTTACATGGAAAGTACTTATCACTATTTCTATAAGGCCATTGTCCAACACCATGTGAAGAAAGCAATAATTAATTAACAAATCAGGAATCCATCCGGACCCCGTAATTCTAAAAGAACATAAATAAAATAAACACATTATGTTAAAAAATTACTGCAAAAAGGATAATAGATAGTAATGATAACCTAGCTACTCATAATGCCAAACCTAATAATCAAAACTACAAAATCATGATTCCCTATATCGTACCATTATTGTTATCTCCCTTTCTTTTTCTCCAATTATCAATTCTCAAATAAATGGGTATTTAATTCTTCACTGATATTTAATCCTTTCGGTATTTTAGTCTCAAGGTCCACAATATACCGGGATTCTTTCTTCCGTAAAGTCAATTCTCTATTGCCACCCCTGTGATGTAATGGTACATGTTCAACACCATAATAGGACAACAGGGTGGAATCAGAGTTATGATTTTCCTGAAAATGTCTCGCTACCGGATAATGTGAATCTCTAGTTGTAATAGCACGCATATGTTCTAAAATGCGTTTTTTCACTGCATGTTTCGTACTTCCCACATACCTAAAATGGCAGGGACATTCCAATACATATATAGTGAACGGAGTACTACATGTCAGGAACTGCTTAATATGTCTATATATTCCTGATTTGCTTGTAGGATATTCCTTTCTAGACACACTAATCCGGCATGCTTTGCAATGGCCACATGGAAAAAATCCCTGCAGACTATGCTCTTTAGTTTGAGAGATAGGTGTAATGTCATTTGATCTCAATCTATCATAGAGATTGCGACCTCTTCTATAAGTAATAAGAGGCCACCTCTGAATCTCCTTACCAATAATGGGATCACATTTCAAAATATTCCAATGCTTCGAAATTATCTTTTTGATCTGTACATTGTCCTCATTAAAGGTTAAGACCAATCTAATATCCTCATTCTTTTAATTTTCTTTCTTCTCAGTATTGTCAAAAAGTGTCTGTATTCTTTCCACTTTCTTGATTTTATCTGTAGCCTTTTTGATTACCCAATCCGGGTAGCCCCTTTGTTTAAACCTCATAGTCATGTCTACCTGTTCTCTTTCAAAAATCTCATCTGTATTGCTAATCCTTTTCGCCCTTAACAATCCTCCATAAGGGATACTCCATTTAAGTTTGTCAGGATGTCCACTGGTTGCATGCAGTAAGCTATTACCTGCTGTGGTTTTACGAAAGAGTTCAGTGTGAATCACCCTATCCTTAATCTTAATCCTTGTATCCAAAAAGTCAATCGAAGAGCAGCTAATATTGTATGTCAGCCCAATATTGCACTCATTCTCATTAAGTTTCTCAACGAAGCACTTTGCTTCATTCTCAGAACCTTTCCAAATTATAAAAAGGTCATCAATATATCTGAGCCATAATATGGCCTGATTGGTTTCTGGATATTTTTCTTCATCTTTAAAAATCCCTTCTTCCCATAGGCCCATAAATAAACAGGCAAAACTGGGAGCAAAGCAAGTTCCCATAGCAGTTCCGAGAATCTGTTTATACAGCTTGCCATTGAATAGAAAAATGTTGTTCATCAAACAATATCTTATCATCTCAATTAGCATATCAGTATGTGCCAAATATCTTAAGGATCTAGTCTGCAAAAAATGTCTACATGCTTGTATGCCTTTCTCATGGTCAATAATTGTATATAATGAATTCACATCTAAGGTAACAAGTAAGAAATCATCTTCCCAGATAATACCTTCTAGTTTGCCTAGGAAATCTTTAGTGTCGCGAACATAAGAGGGTAAGTTCATAACAAATTCCCTCAAGAAAAAGTCTACATATTTAGATACATTCTCTAGCGCATTTCCACATGAGGAGACAATTGGTCGCCCAGGAGGATTATCTCTGTCTTTATGGATTTTGGGAAGAATATATAGAATAGGTAATTTAGGATAATCCCTTTTCAAAAAACAATACTCTTCCCATACCAAAAGACCTTTAGCCTTCCATTCTATCAAAAGGTCCCAAATTCCCGTAACACTGTTTATATATATATCTTTGGTTACAACCATATAGAATTGGGAATTACTCAATTGACGCATGACCTCATCGATATATCTTTGTTTTTTCCAAAGCACTATATTTCCTCCCTTATCCGCAGGGCAGATGATAGTATCACTGTCCTCTGCTAACAATCTAATAGTTTCACTTTGACTATATGTCATGTTATTACTGCATCTAGGTTTGAACCATGAACGATGTTGAAAATGTGTCAAACTTTGGACTGCCATATCATAGAAAGTGTCAATATTGTCATGGTTCATGTTCGGGAAAAATGTAGACTTGGGTTTAAAACCAGATGGAGCTGCCGCATCATATATAATGTCCAACTCATCTAAAATTTGATATAGATCTTTTTCATTAGTCTGTACCGGTTGATCTTGTTCTAATTCATGAAGAGTTAGCAACATATCAACATCACCAATAGATAAGATATGTTCATCACTACCTATACTTCTGCAAGTGTCAGAGCAATTAACAACATTTCCTTTCAATTTAAACCATTTCTTTAGTTTCAATTTCCTTATAAATTTATCTCTGGGGCCGCTTGGAGCTCTTTTTGTGAGCACAATTGTCGAAGAAAAGGAATTTGGGCTCCGTCTGGCCGGTCGCGTGCACGCTGTGAAGTGCATGAACCAGTTAGAAATTTGTGAGCTGTTGGGGACTATCCGAGAGCTTTTTGACTGCTCGTTGGACGTTTTGAGAGGTTCCATCCACGGACCTAATGGAATTCTGATATAACGGAGTCCGTGTGAGTAAAAGTGAAGCTGACGATTACATATTTTACAAACGGTGAGATTTTTGTTTGCTAACTCTGTTTCAAAAATGTCAGCGACCTCGCGGTGAGAAATACGCGAGCGAGACGCAAGGAAGCCGTATATGTGCTCCGGCACAACCATTAATTGGCAACATTGTAGCAATTGTTTCCACACAGTTAACAGGTTATCCGAAGCTTCGCAACAACGCGGCTTTGAACTAATGTGGTCTTATTTGTTTACTTAAACGTGTGGATACTTGTGAGCAACAACGATGCAATTACTACTAAAGTGAACCATTACTAAAATGAATACGACGGCTTGAATTGCTACACTGATACTTGAAATGAACAGTGGTTACGAGCAGCATTCCAACTGAAATATCTTAGCGACAGAAGATAGCCCCTATTATTTCTGTATTTTTTCGAACTCTTACTTTTACTGACATCTAATTATTACTCGGGAGCGAGTATATATTTTTTGAACGATAGTTGCAATTAAGTAGGCACGGAAATGACGGAATAAACTCTAACAAATATCTTTAACCTGTACGTTGATGCAGTTCTATTTCTAATTGGTCTACAGACATGAATTCTTCTAGAAAGTATATAACAACTGTATAGACGTGACGTTTGAAGGCAAGGGGAACTGGGTATTCTACCCAGGGGATCTCAAATGTGAGAGGTTTATTTTGCTTTATTTTTATTTTTTCTTTTGCACAGTTAGATTCAGCAATAAGGTAATCATCATGGAGGATGATATTGATAACCAGAGAAAAATGGCTGCTCAAGCCCTATTTTCTAAGACTGCTATAAGAGGAAAATTGCCTGGAAGTGATGCAGGTCGCAATAATGATTTAAATACATTATTATATAAATTGGAGAAAATGTGTAAACAAGAAATATCGAAATGGTGGAAAGCTACCTCTTTACAGAATTATATTGACCAGGATATGGTGCCGAGAGGATTGAGAATTTTTATCACACCAGCATATGAAACATCTAATCCTGAAATGCTGAAAGAATGGGCAGAGAATTCGGCAGCAAGCTCTAAACACATGCTTGAGATTTTGGTGAAATATGCTTGGCGCGATAGGGAAGTTCTATTAATGGATATTAAAAAAATGAAGGATGATTTTGCTTTGAGACCTGAAAAAGAGGTGATTGCTGGTTTCTATGAAACAATGAAGATAACATTGAAAAAATATGAAGATGACATAAAAGCAAAAAAACAACAAAAACTCCATAGGGACATAGGGGATTACGAAAGTGGGAGAATCTTGACTTTTAGCAGGAAATATGATCATCTGTACAAATCTGGGTCAAGTCATCCCACACCTATGGGCCAACCATCTACTTCTGAAAGTGAACTGGAGAGTATGAGAGAGACTGATTCTTTGAGTTCAACTGATAGTGAAATTTCCAATATTGAAATTACCAACAAATCAGCTACTTTTTTAGACGAATATCGCCTGCTACGACATGGCAGGCAAGTTTCATACAAACAGAAAGGAGAGAATCAGAATCACAGAGGCAGACCAAGGGGCCGAAGAGGAAGACAAGCCGGAATCAAAAGAGGAGAGAGAGACTTAGGAACCGTATTAAGAAAAGATCAAAATTCGGAGCAAGTGGGAAAAATAACAAAAGGCTCCGAGCCATTGATATAATGGATAGCGAAACGGTGAATAAGACTATTGTTAACCTATCAGATCATCATCTAACAGAGGATGATAAGAAAACATTACGTCTAGGTCTTTCTTTCTGTCCTACAGCACGTTTTAACTATGCTGAAACTCGTATAGATCTGTTTAAATTTATAAGGATATTGAAACTAAAGAAATGGTTTAAATTGAAAGGAAATGTCGTTAATTGCTCTGACACTTGCAGAAGTATAGGTAGTGATGAACATATCTTATCTATTGGTGATGTTGATATGTTGCTAACTCTTCATGAATTAGAACAAGATCAACCGGTACAGACTAATGAAAAAGATCTATATCAAATTTTAGATGAGTTGGACATTATATATGATGCGGCAGCTCCATCTGGTTTTAAACCCAAGTCTACATTTTTCCCGAATATGAACCATGACAATATTGACACTTTCTATGATATGGCAGTCCAAAGTTTGACACATTTTCGACATCGTTCATGGTTCAAACCTAGATGCAGTAATAACATGACATATAGTCAAAGTGAAACTATTAGATTGTTAGCAGAGGACAGTGATACTATCATCTGCCCTGCGGATAAGGGAGGAAATATAGTGCTTTGGAAAAAACAAAGATATATCGATGAGGTCATGCGTCAATTGAGTAATTCCCAATTCTATATGGTTGTAACCAAAGATTTATATATGAACAGTGTTACAGGAATTTGGGACCTTTTGATAGAATGGAAGGCTAAAGGTCTTTTGGTATGGGAAGAGTATTGTTTTTTGAAAAGGGATTATCCTAAATTACCTATTCTATATATTCTTCCCAAAATCCATAAAGACAGAGATAATCCTCCTGGGCGACCAATTGTCTCCTCATGTGGAAATGCGCTAGAGAATGTATCTAAATATGTAGACTTTTTCTTGAGGGAATTTGTTATGAACTTACCCTCTTATGTTTGCGACACTAAAGATTCCCTAGGCAAACTAGAAGGTATTATCTGGGAAGATGATTTCTTACTTGTTACCTTAGATGTGAATTCATTATATACGATTATTGACCATGAGAAAGGCATACAAGCGTGTAGACATTTTTTGTAGACTAGATCCTTAAGACATTTGGCACATACTGATATGCTAATTGAGATGATAAGATATTGTTTGATGAACAACATTTTTCTATTCAATGGCAAGCTGTATAAACAGATTCTCTGAACTGCTATGGGAACTTGCTTTGCTCCCAGTTTTGCCTGTTTATTTATGGGCCTATGGGAAGAAGGGATTTTTAAAGATGAAGAAAAATATCCAGAAACCAATCAGGCCATATTATGGCTCAGATATATTGATGACCTTTTTATAATTTGGAAAGGTTCTGAGAATGAAGCAAAGTGCTTCGTTGAGAAACTTAATGAGAATGAGTGCAATATTAGGGTGACATACAATATTAGCTGCTCTTCGATTGACTTTTTGGATACAAGGATTAAGATTAAGGATAGGGTGATTCACACTGAACTCTTTTGTAAAACCACAGCAGGTAATAGCTTACTGCATGCAACCAGTGGACATCCTGACAAATTTAAATGGAGTATCCCTTATGGAGGATTGTTAAGGGTGAAAAGGATTAGCAATACAGATGAGATTTTTGAAAGAGAACAGGTAGACATGACTATGAGGTTTAAACAAAGGGGCTACCCGGATTGGGTAATCAAAAAGGCTACAGATAAAATCAAGAAAGTGGAAAGAGTACAGACACTTTTTGACAATACTGAGAAGAAAGAAAATGAAAAGAATGAGGATATTAGATTGGTCTTAACCTTTAATGAGGACAATGTACAGATCAAAAAGATAATTTCGAAGCATTGGAATATTTTGAAATGTGATCCCATTATTGGTAAGGAGATTCAGAGGTGGCCTCTTATTACTTATAGAAGAGGTCGCAATCTCTATGATAGATTGAGATCAAATGACATTACACCTATCTCTCAAACTAAAGAGCATAGTCTGCAGGGATTTTTTCCATGTGGCCATTGCAAAGCATGCCGGAATAGTGTGTCTAGAAAGGAATATCCTACAAGCAAATCAGGAATAAATAGACATATTAAGCAGTTCCTGACATGTAGTACTCCGTTCACTATATATGTATTGGAATGTCCCTGCCATTTTAGGTATGTGGGAAGTACGAAACATGCAGTGAAAAAACGCATTTTAGAACATATGCGTGCTATTACAACTAGAGATTCACATTATCCGGTAGCGAGACATTTTCAGGAAAATCATAACTCTGATTCCACCCTGTTGTCCTATTATGGTGTTGAACATGTACCAATACATCATAGGGGTGGCAATAGAGAATTTACTTTACGGAAGAAAGAATCCCGGTATATTGTGGACCTTGAGACTAAAATACCGAAAGGATTAAATATCAGTGAAGAATTAAATACCCATTTATTTGAGAATTGATAATTGGAGAAAAAGAAAGGGAGATAACAATAATGGTACGATATAAGGAATCATGATTTTGTAGTTTTGATTATTAGGTTTGGCATTATGAGTAGCTAGGTTATCATTACTATCTATTATCCTTTTTGCAGTAATTTTTTAACATAATGTGTTTATTTTATTTATGTTCTTTTAGAATTACGGGGTCCGGATGGATTCCTGATTTGTTAATTAATTATTGCTTTCTTCACATGGTGTTGGACAATGGCCTTATAGAAATAGTGATAAGTACTTTCCATGTAAATTAGGTATAAGATTACATAGAGGATACTAATTCTAATTAATTCTTCAAGAGTAACATCTATGTTATCCAATAATTGGGATCTTTGGCTGTAAGGAAAGGTTTGAATTTTTACAGTATACAGTATACATATGATATCTTGGATAAATAGGGAAGTGATTTTAGAATTATGATATTGACTACATACATGCTCATGAAAAATAGTCTATTTAAGTGAATCATTTTTAGGATATATATGAGTCGAAGTCATGTTCTGATTTTTATGTATATTTATACTCATGTTTATTTGTATATATTTATATATTTATATGACTACGTATTTAATCATTTATGTATTTATATGGGTATTATTTATCAGTACATCAATATTCCCTGATCTTCTAATGATAATTATATGTATATATGATGTGATTTTTGTAGAACTGTAATGGGATGTATATTCTGTATATTTTCTATTTATTCAGCCTTTGTGTCTATTTAGATTAGATTGACTTGTGTATTTATATTTGGGCATGAAAAATGGTATTTTTGAGAGACGTAACTTGAGTCCTATTTCTATGGTCATGCTTGCAGAGTATATAGGGTTGTTTGTAATGCTTTGAAACATACACGTGACCAAGGCTGCTAGTCAGCCGAAACGCGTAGTGTTAAATAAACTATCTCTATTTGACTTCCTGAGTGTGCGGCTGTTTCAAAATAATTTTGATGTTTAAATAAGATTAACCGGAGTGCTCTGCCGGTTTATTACTGCACCACCCCTCTGGGGCCGCTTGGAGCTCTTTTTGTGAGCACAATTGTCGAAGAAAATATATATATATGTATATACAGTATATATATCTGCAATCTGCGCAATTTGTGTTGAAACATTTTAAGAGTACACAGAAGGCCAGAGTTTCTAGATGCAATATTGTATGGTCCTAGTATACATTCTCAAAACAGGATTTATATGACTGGTTTAAAACTTAGTCAGAATGTTTTTTTGATTCTCATGTAAAGGAAAGTACTTGAATAAAAAAAGTTTTCATTTAATTCATCTTGATTCCCATACAGGTATCCGGCCATCTTGAAACTTAGTCATTTAAAACTTAACTCTTAGATTGTTCATGTTTTCAGAGTGACTAGGCTTAGAATCATAGTCTAGTATTGATTTCAGGAGATATAATTTTCATATTGTGTGTTCTAACCTTTTTCTTACTACAGGTCTCCTTCCCAGCGGTTCCCTTCCTAATCCACTCTTCACCTCTTGGACTTTCTCAGTCTCTGTGATTTATCTATCAGAGTCTTGCAGCTGTTCAGTGGTGGACGTGTTGGGAACGTGCACAGACCCCGAGGATCTGGTGACTCTGACAATATATAAAGGAAACTGTTGATTGAAATTTTGTGACTATGCTAATTCTATTTTAGACTTTGGTCTCACAGTGTAGGTATTTAATAAAGTTTTGTACATAAATGACGCTTGAACCTGTGATGAAAAGTTATGAGGTTGGAAGAGGGGCTGTGTGCGGGGGAGTACATTTGAATATTGCGATAAATGTTATAGAGAATATTTTGAAGATACTGGTACTGCACAGCATAATTAGAGGCAATGTGAAATTGTTGTTGAATATCTTGAATGTCAAGTAGACCATTCTCTGAAATTAAATGATCTAAGGTTATAATACCTTCATGTATCCATTTGTTCCAGGCAAGAACTCTATTAGTTAATTTGATATCTTTATTATACCATATTGGAGTTTGTTTGAGATTCTCCTGTGAGGAATGAGAGGCAATAAGTAATGGCATGGCAATAGAGATATAGTGAGTGATTATTGGAGAGAGGAAGGATTTAGGGGGTTTTGAAAGCTGAATTGCATCTCTGAAAGTAAATGGTGTGATTTGTGAGTGTTCTAGTCGACTCCAGATGGTGGATGGTGGCTTTGTCCTTGAAGGTGGAAGAAAGGGACATCCATGTTTGTGTCAAGACAAAAGCAGAATAATATTGTTTAAGACATGGAAAATTGACACCCCCATTATCTCTGGATTCCTGTAATTTGGTTAATGATATACAAGATTTACGTTTATTCCATAAACAATTCATAAAATAATGTATTTATAGTTCTAAAACAAACAGAGGGAAGTTTAACTTGAAGCATAGACAGATAAAAATTTAGACTGGGCAACATCATCATTTTGATTATGGCCAATCTTTCCCACCAAGTTAAATTTAGAGGGTACCATCTATTGGACAATTTAGAAATTGTTTACTCAACTTCTTTGAAATTGATTTGGATAGTGTCTTTAATAGAATTAGCGTATAGAATGCCCAGGCATTTGATATGCTTAAGGTTCCAAGTAAAGCCAGTTTCTTTCAACATGTTGGATAAACAGTAAGCATTTGATGGCAAAACCTCTGATTTGTCTATATTAAGCTTACACCCTGAGACAGTGGAGTACTCTTACAACAAATTTAAAAAAATCAGGGACAGTTGTGTGGGGGGCAGAAATAAAAAGCAAAATATCTTCTGCATGTGCTGTGAATTTAATCTCCAACTCATTCTGCTTCAAGTCATAAAACTTAGATGATCTGTGTATTTTCTCAAAAAAAGGGTCAAGGGATAATATAAATAAAAGAGGTGATAACGGACAACCCTGTCCAGTACATCTATATAAGTGGAAGTATTGGGATTGTTCACCATTAACTAAAATAGATGTAGAGGGTGAGGAGTATAAACGTCTAATAAGTTTAATAATATGAGACGTGAAACCGTGACATTTTAATGCTCCAAACAAGAAATCCCAACAGACTCGATCAAAGGCTTTTTCAGCATCTAAAGTTATAGCAGCTATAGGATTCCTAGACTTAGATGCTAGATGGATAATGTTAAGAAAAGTTCTGGGATTATCCGATATGTATTGTTTCCTGAAAGAAGCCTGACTGATGTATGTCTATTAAGTCCGGGATGAACTGATAAATACGTAAGGCAAGGACTTTTGCAAAGATTTTGCAATCAGTGTTTATAAGAGATATAGGTCTGTAATTTCCGCATTTTGATAGATCTTTATCTTTTTATGAATTAAGCATAACATGGCTTCAGAAAAAGTACCTTTTGTTTGATCTTGTGCTGTGAACAATTGAATAAGTGATAATACCTTTGGAACTAGAATGGATGCAAAGTTAGAATAAAACTCAATTGAGAAGCCATCAGGGCTAGGGGCTTTATCTTTTGGAAGTCTGGTAATGGCATTTTTAATCTCTCCCTCAGATAACTCAGAGTCTAAGGGAGATAAATCTACTTTATGTTACTCGATTTAGGAATAGATTGGAAGAACATATCAACATTATTTATATTAGGAGTGTTTTCAGGAGTATAATGTGGTATAGTAGTCGGTAAAGCATTCAAGGATTTTTCAGTCACTGGTGTGTCTGTTTCCATGTTTGTCTGTAATAAAAGTCATTTTAGATTTTTGTTTCATTATCTTTAAATAATTTGCCAATAATTAGCCCGCTTTATTCCCCCGCATGAAATTTGGAATTAATTTTAAGTGGAATACCACATACACTTTCCCCAGACTGCTTATGATATTGTAATTTAGTATCAATCAACCCGGATAAAGTATCTGGTTTGTTAGAGGAAGCTTTAAGATTTGCTTTTGTTTTGGTTGCAACGTAATTTATAATAAAACCTCTAACAGTAGATTTTAAAGCATCCCATTTAAAATTAATCTGAGTATCAGAGGGTAGATTATTCATAAAAAAGTATTTTGAAAACACTGTAAATTGTTTGATAAATAGCTTGACTTGTAATAAAGAATTATTAAATCTCCAGCAGTTGGAAGTGGGGAATTACTTGGAAAATTCAAATCAATGATAACCAGAGCATGATCGGATATAAGAATAGACCCAATATCCGCATGTAAAATTGATTGTAGAATAATTTGCGTAACAAATATATAATCTATTCTAGAGTGTGAATGGTGGACTGGGGAATAAAAGATAAATTTTAATATGTCATGATGAGCAGTTCTCTATACATCATGTTGTCTTCTAGAGGAAATTGCTTGACAGAATGCTTTTCGCATTTTGCTAGGGATATAACAAGTTTGAGAGCGACGATCAACAAAAGGATCCAATAGTAGGTTACAATCACCTCCTACCACAAAATTATCCGATTTGAAAGATAGTAATAAAGAAGAAAATTTACCCAGAATTGAGATTCTACTCCAGTGGGACCATAAACACTACATATGGAAAATAACGTGGTGCCATTAATCTTAGTTTTCAATAGAATCCATCCGGCTGCATCATCTTTAAATTCATCTATAACCTGTAATTGTAATGATTTGTGAAACAAAATTATTACCCCATTTTTGTTGTGATCTGCAGAGGAACCAAACACATGACCTAACCAATTTGTACTCAAACTTTTAAAGTCCTGTTCTTTAAGATGGGTTACTTGTACAAGAGCAATCTGACAATTTAATTTAGAAAGATGTTGGAGCACTCTTTGTTTCTTAACCGATTACGTAAACCCTTGACATTCCATGAGATAGTACGAAGAATAGTCATTTGTGGAACTATGGGAGACATTTAGACAACAAAACCATAAGTAAACCTAAAGTGCAGACAACATATGAATCGTACAATAAGATGGAATGGAAAGTTATGAACGTGTATCTACATGTGGTTGCTTGTTGAAGCCAACATTGCATTATACAGTGAAAAAGGAAATGAAAGAAAAGAGAGAGAGAGAAAGAAAAAACAAGAAAATATAAAAGAGAAAAAGGAATAGGGAGGTTGCACAAGCACCCCAACAATAGACGAAGAAAAAGATGACAAAAAGCCAAAGAGCTTTAGTCATAATTGTCTTGAAAATAAGACAAAAATTCAGCATATTAGGATCGACAGGAACAAGATGCCTATCAACAACGATACCCCCAGGACATGAAACACTAAACAGCATAAAAGAAGAGAAAGATTAAAACAGAAATATGTACCAACAGTGTTAACAATTGATGACAAGACTTACCAACAAGGGAAATAAAAATGTGATGAGGAGATTCAACAAGAACATTAGGAGAAGGGGATTTCTCAACTGGACAATACAGCGAGTTAAACACCTGTGAAGGAAAAAGAAAATAAAATTAAGAGTCCCACAGTAATTAATCAAGTCTTACTAAGTTCCATAGCCTCTCCTTTGTGAGAATATATAAATTGCTTCAAATCTGATGGATTGTCTGAAGCAGTTGTCTTTGAAGGTAACTTTAAAGAAACAAGGATGAATAAGACCATATCTGGCGTTCATAGATCTTAGGGCTGGTCGAAGATCTAGAAACTCTTTTCTTCTATTAGCTGTCACCCTGGCTACATCTTGACTAAAGAAAAGCTTTTAGCCAGACCATATCATTTGTTTATGTTGTTTGGCGGCTATTAAAACTGTCATTAGGTCTGAGTATTGTAGAAAAAGGGCAATGATTCCTCTTGGTTTAGATGAAGAAGATGGTTGGGATAATCCAATACGATGAGCTCGCTGGATGTAAAGACCGTGGTGGTCTGCATACCAACAATCTTTGGAATATGAGTTTTAAAAATGTTATCATATCCTGGCCTTCTGATCCTTCCTGAATACAATAAATGCAGAGGTTATTTAGTCAATTGCAGTTTTCTAAGTCCCCTTAAAGTGATTTCTTTAGCCAAATTGTCTGCCTTGGCAGCAGTATCTTGCACATCACTTATCCTTTGTTCCACTTCAGTAAGTCTAGAATCCAGACGTGACCACTTTTCTTCAATTTGTTGTAATGCTACATTAGTTTTCATACCAAATGGCTTTATTAGCTTTAGTTCATCCATAATATCTTCTAATTTAAGAGGTAATGGAGACTTAGTGGGGGGAAGATGGATCCTTGTTAACTTTTTTGGTGCCCCCGGAATCCTTACGACCATTAGGATTGGAAACAGAAGGAATAGAGACTTTTGAAATATGTGGAACTTCCATTTCGGTGATACTGTAAATACTTAATACCATAGTATAATTAAGGCTCCTGTTCTTCACAACCAAGAAGATAAGTATAGATATGTAGGATATATATATATATATATATATATATATATATATATATATATATATATATACATGTTGATAAGTGTATCCACATAAGAGTATATCCACCCAGCTGAACGAAATCACCTCAGAGGACGATTACTCGAAAATTGGATCAAAATGCCCAGAATATATCATTTAAAATAACTTCAAAGGAAACAGCAGAAGTCAGATGGTTAAAAAGTTCCTCATTTGGTTAGAATAGTAGTAGTTTAGTTATATTGTAGAGAGACAAAAAAAGAAAAAAATTAATGAGGAGAAAAAAATCCTCAAAATGGCAGCCGTAAACTTGAGGGAGAGGGAGCAGCAGGTTCAAAGAGTTCAACTCTGTGAAGTACCAGAATTAAAAATTTAAAAAAAACTCACCATACTGCTCCCTGCTGGCTCATAAATAATTTTTAGGAGAGTAGAAATCCTCATCTGTCAAAAATCTGCTCCTCTGCGGAAAAGGTTCCTCAGCGACTAGGGAAAGACATTACCGAGCGGCCATTTTGTTTGCTCCCACGCACGTCCTTGCCCTAACATAATTTTCCGATGTGGACCCGACAGAGCTTCGCCTGAACAAAGATTAGTATCACCATGAGGACACATGCCTCATTATATTTACAGTGTCTCCTCTTCAGAGCTCACTTTTTAAATATTTGGGAATGGCGAGGCAATGTCTGATCTGAATGTATTGGAATTTATTCGGTTCAGTGAGGGCAAAGTCCTTTATATTCCCTGCAAAATATTTATCCATTTCATGCAACTTGAACCTGAGCCTACTGCACTTCATGGTATACTGTATTTTAATCAGTTTTCTTGTTATCTTAGTTGAAGTTTCTGTCCACATGATATAACTGTTAACTATAAAAAATGAAATCACTGTTAACTGGAATAAGTGTGTAGCTTGCCAAATCTGGAAAATATAATATAATTCTGTTAACAAAAAGAGACAAACTGCACCGAGGAGGGCACCTTCAGTTAAAATGGTAGCATATTTAAGTGCCTTGAATAATGAAACGTTGAATGCATTCTGAGAGGTTCCGAAAGTAAAATGCCCACAGAAAACAGGTCAGGTGAAATCCAATATGTAGATAGAATGTCCCTTCGCCAAGGAGTGTGCATGAAAAGGATACCTAAGCAGCATCACTAAACAAAGTAAGTGTGTAAAGACAATGGCTCTGGAAATAGTCACCAACTGGCGAGGACAGAATAAAACTTTAATGCAAGAAGATTGCTGTGTTCTGCAATATAGTAATGTAGAGGGTGCTGCTCCCTATATCTATGGACCTGGGCTAGGAAATTAGATGGTCGGAGTAAACTTTATGAAAATTCTAAACATCAATAGCAATATTCGATTGCATATCTCTTCAAGTGAAACAACATATGTAGCCAATTAAAGAACAAAAAAACGAAATGATGTTTATAAAAAGAAGCAACATCAAGTCGTATCAATTAGAGACAAAGACCAGGGCTTAAGCTCAATTTCTGAGAAATTTATGATGTTATATAACAATGGATTATATCACAAGGGTGCTACACAATATTATATTCTGGAAACAATGCACTGAATGACAGGTGTTTAACACAAGACATTGATGACACAGGTAAAATGAAAGGGGATGCTCACGGTAAAGGATGCATTTTTGACTGCGTGAGTAAGAATATTATTTTTAATTCATTCTTGGTTGGGAATGATAACTCAATTTTCACAGTGTCTGAATGCAATATTAATGATTGGAAGTTCAGAAAACATGTTGTTAATGGCCTTTGGACCTCTAATTGCAATTTCAGGGGTATTCATCAGGGCCATAAGTCTGAGATAATTTAGGTGAAGCTGACCACTCTGTCAGTTTGCGATAGGTAGTCCCGGGTTTGTCAAAAACTTCGGACCAAGGTATCAAAAAAATCATAAGGCTGGTAAAAGAAACGTAGGGCTAATACCAGACATTTTAGGCCCAAATTGATACTCTTTGACGCAAAACTGCATTTGCGCAGTTGTGCGTCAAATAGTATAGCGCCGGCTTGTGCCATTCCAGGATGTCAGCCGGGCACCAAATTTATGGAATGGCACAATCTGGCACAAAGGGTGGGCTAATGTCATGGAAAATTACGTTAGCCGGGTGGAAGTGGCGGTATGGGAGAATGGTGTTTTGCACCAAAAAATGACGTTAGGCTGGTTAGAGTAAGAAAAAGATGGCTCTAACCAGCCTAGCATCATTTCTTGACACAAAACCATCCATACCACATGACTCTTGTCTTCGAAAAGACAGGAGTCATGCCCACCACCCCAATGGCCAGCACATGGGACAAGGGTCCCCTGGGCATGGCCATTGCACTCAGTGCCATGTAGGGGGGGCCATTTCAGGGCCCACAATGGCACTTTAAAAAAAAAAATGTTAATACTTACCTTTACTTACCTATACTTACCTGGGATGGGGTCCTCATCCTGTGGTGTCCCTCTGGTGTGGGTACGGGGTATTCCTGGGGCTTGGGGAGGGCACCTGTGGGCTCTTTCCATGCTTGACCATGGAAAGGGGTCCACAGGTCCCCTAACGCCTGCCCAGACCCAGGTGTTAAATAATGGCGCTAAGTAGGGATAGCACCATTATTTAGGCCCGCCTCCCTCCCATGCACCATTTTTGCACGGGAGGATAAATAAGGCGCTAGGGCCTTAGAGTCATTGTTTTGGATGGGAACATCTACCCTGCATCTCATTGATGCAGGGTGAGTTCACACATCCAAAAAATGACTTTAACTCCAATATTTTGACGTTAGACTAGTCTAGTATCAAAAAATAATGTAGTTAAGTTTGTGCTGAATTAGAATAAAAAAAATGACACTAATTAAGTGCAAGCAGAGTATAAATCTGGGCCTTGATGTCTGAAATGACAAATATGGTATTGTAGGCAGTAGAAGGAATATCTCTCCCATACCTGGTGCATATCAGTTGATAAAGGGTACTACACCTGTCAAGGCAGAGACTCTTCTGCATAGTGCCAGTAATCGACAAAGATTTATATTAATGTGGCACTCAGCAAATGGTTTAAATCAGTTGCTGTGAACAACAAACAATTTTAATCAGATGGTTATGAAGAGAATTTAATGAAAGCAAATAGAATTGCAATTCAGTTCGAAAAATAAAACATAAGACACAATATTTATGAATACAAATTGGAATATGGATGTTTTGGAAGTGAAAGGTGGTGGACAGACTAAGATAGAGGGTTATTGGAGGGTGTTGGAGGAGTATAGCCCGCAGCTTGAAAATTCAAACTGAAGGCTAGTTCAGACCACAGATGTTAACAAAATGAATTCAAACATTTAATTAAACCTGTATTTAGAATCACATGATTCAAATTATTAACATATCAATATTACACTATGGCAGTGCTGAACTTGACCCTTTCTGCAGGGTCATCCCCAAACCTTTTGCTTACGCCCTCCTGTTTTCTGAACCTGTTTTTGATGGTTTTAGGACTTTCACACTTTACCACTGCAAACCGGTGCAAAGGTTCTTGTGATCTCTCCTTTAAACATGATAAATTGGCTTACACCCAGTTGGCACATTTATGTTACTTATAAGTCCCTAGTAAAGGGGTACTACATGTACCCAGGGCCAGTAAACTAAATGCTACTACTAAGGGAGCCAAGTGCTTTCTGGTAGCACTGTTCCTCTATTTCAATGTTTCCTCCAGTCAGCCCGGCGGAAACATCATAATAGTGTGGGGGGGGACACAACCGTCATGGTGGTAGCATCCACACCGCTATATTGGGGGTCCCATGTTGGGACCGCCAAACTCGTAATCAGCCCCTGAGATGTTTTGACAGGTTCAATGTTGGCTTTAGGTTCTCAAAATAGTACTGGCACTACAAACTGCCAATACTGCAAAAAATATTTCCTGAACTTGGTGTAGTTTTTGGGTACCTGTAGGGCTTGGTCGAAATTATTGGAGTCACCAATTATTCAATTACAAATCATAACCAATTTTAGAACTGTTAGAAACGTTAATAAAATGTTGACATTGTATTCAACCTGGGTTACAAAAAAAAAAAATACAGACAAAGCCAATAGGCCTTGTCAAGCTGCTGTGTTTTGTTTAATTTTTGCTGCGAATGATGGCACAAAAATAAAAAGAATAAATAATAGGTATGCTGCATCCTTATGGGGCCATATAAGGGCAATAAAAATATAGAATTAAAATGTTTTACATCGCATATGAGTTTATTACAACAGTTTGGTTGCTTCTTAATAAATTATACTTATAACAGCTATGGAGACCCATTTTAGTTTTAATGCATGTCATAACAAGAAAGGGTTCCTATCGATAAGAAAAGAAAATACTATTGAATTTGAATTATTGTATTCGGAAGACATAGCTTAAACAAAAAAGGATGTATCAAAGGAAATAAATGAAAAAAAGAATGGAAGGGAAGGGAAGGGAAAAAAGCATTTGCAAATCAGAGTCATGGCTCACAATCCCTGGAACGGACGTGCACCTTTTCAGGCGCAAGTGCATGTGTGATCAGACAACATGCTGTGGCTCACACACAGTAAGAGAGAGTCAATAGCTGAAGTGGGCTGACCCATTGCTTCATGCTTCATGCCTTGGTGAGCGAAAGCAAAATATGAGTGACAGTTGAACAGATGACTGGATTAAGAGGACTGATCTAAAGCTCCACTACTTTTGTGAATATGTGTATTTTTATTTATGATTTTATATGGGGTTGGCGAGACAGCTAAAGCTGTCTTGAGGGCAGACCAAAAATGGTGTCATGTAAAGTTATTGCCTGATTAACCATGTGCTAGATAGAGGACGTTCTATTTGAGTTGAAATGAAAGAGGTTAAATGCCAATATTAGTTGCAGAGAAGGCTATTAGCCTCTATTGCATTTATTGCTACTGGGGCACGTTACATAAATTGCATTGGTTCCTAGTAAATGTGCACTGATGTCAGTCAATTTTGCACCAACATTTGCCCTGAGCAACCAGTGCACATTTTGTTTGTGGATTGGTCCAATTACGTAAATGCATTGTTTCTCTGGTCACTAGATTTGAATATGGTTATTTCACCTATAGATTGTCATTTATAGATTGGAAGATTGATGCAGATGTCAGTGCTAAATTGCCTAGAACCATTGTGTATTACATGGCATTGTGTACTGAGCCAAATCGACAAATCCTTAGTGGAAAGTAAGACATTTCTTGGCGTGAATGCCTTTTAAGAGAACAAGATGAACGCATAGTTGCTGTGTAATTTTGTTGTAGTGCTGATTTGTGTTGCTTTTTGGGTGAAAAGTTTTTTGAGCTGCATTATTTCATTATGTTGTTGTTTTGTTGTATTGTGGTTGTCATGTTGCATTCTGCTTAGTAGTGTAATGTTCGGTTATACTTTAGTTGTCTTCTTGTTTTGTGTTATGTCTCCAAATGATACCTTAACTGCAATAAACAACACATTCATTTAAATTTCCAGTAACAAACAATTGTTTACCACCGTCTAGAGTGTTGAAACACTGTCACTCCAGCTTTTAAGCCTTTTAACACACCAGTTAGTCCAAAATTGTGGGAGAGAGCAGAGCTTACTCCTTGTGTCAGGGCTCAATAGCACATACTAGACCATGTTTTGGTCTTCTAAGAAGGCTGAAACCCGTTACTGGCCTCTTTCAATTACATATTCACCAGTTGATTATCCAATCTCTTATTCTATCCCGCTTGGACTACTGTAACATTCTGTATCTGGGTTGCAAGAAATCTATCCTAAAGAGGTGACAGTCGGTTCAAAGTGCGGTAGCCAGATTGCTGTTTTCTCTTCCGAAGTTCTGCCCTGTGTGACTCTCTTTCGCAAACTCCACAGGCTTCCGTTGGAAAGGAGAATTCAATTCAAAGCCCTCAGCTTGGCACATAGAATCATGAACACTCAAGGTGCTCCCATTCTGCTCGATCTTTTCTGACCCTATCTCCCAACCAGAGCACTTTGCTTGACTGATCTTAACCTGGCGGTTCCTTGGTTCCATAAGAAATGGGCTGTGGGCTGCTCATTTCCAGCATTAGTCCCCGCCCTCTGGAAAAGCTTGGCTCTCGAGCTAAGAAGTATCCAGAATCACCATGAGTTTAGGAAAAAGCTAAAAACGTGGCTTTTTATATGTTAGGAGGCTTTTTCCCTCAGCTGATTGATGTAGTACTTTCGTCGGTGGTTAGCGCTAGGAAGCCCTGTTGCTGGGGCAGCCATATGCTCTATAATTCAATTTTAACATAACAGAACTACCACAGACACAACCACTGGAAACGATACAAAACAAAAATGTGCAAAGCCAATAGGCCTACCTTTAAAATACTAACAAATATAAACACAGGCATATATAGGAAGGCTGTTAACATGCATTGTATGCGTAAATACTGTTAATCAGATTAAAGCCTATCCCAATAGCTTTGCCATTGCTTGGAAAACGTAGCTATTGCTTACTATGTAGAATGACTATATGACAAAATAAATGAATTTAATAAACAGCATAGGAAATGTTATTTTTCATACTTAGAATAATGCTTTGTGCATTCTTAGGGAAGCACTTCCAGGAATGCAGGATGAAACATTGCTGATAGCATGGGATGAGAGAGTTATACTCCTCTGGGTGGAGCCAAAGCAAAGCTCACTTTATTCATATTTTAAAGAATTGCTAAAAATATGTCATCCAGAATGCCTTGCTACTAAGCCAGACCTAAAAATGGAGGTTTACTTTATCGTGATAGGCTATAGAAATTAATAATAGTCATGCACTGATATCTTGAGTATTATGTAATTCATGGAAATACTACTTTGGGGGTTATTTCAGCACATGATGGAAATTGTCACAAATCTGGTAAAATGTGTGGAAAGTGCTTTCAGTGCATTTAATGCTATTTTTACATTAGGGGACAGAAGTACAATCCACGTGTACACGTACCAGATCACTGGCAAAAAAGCTGGTGTCAATTTTGCACCGATAATTATGGAAAACGAGACAGAAACAATGCGTCCATGTTCGTCTCCAAGCCTGCAGTGATGTTATGAAAGCTGGTTGTTGTAATTGTATTTATGAATTTTGGTATAACAGCAAACGTCCAGCTCCATGATTGGGACTGTGCTCATTTCGACCAAATGGCAATGGAGTACAACTTCACTGTACATAAACGGCAGAATGTACTCCTAAAAATGCTTCCATTGACGCCCTAAAAATGCTCTTCTAACTCTTATTTTAAGAGGTAAGCTTTTCCATGTTGAGCTTCCTCGCCATGGTTCCAGATACCCGGGGCATCGATGACTGCAGGAGAGTGGTGGCAATAGAAAAAACATTGTTCATAAATGGGACCCTGAGGGTCACCTTAGAAATTAGGAATTACTGTGGGTAATCAGTCATTTGATCCCCAATTCATCTCAGTCTTTCCCCCTTAAGCTCCGCCTTTTTTCAGCAGGCAGCGGCATCAAGGGGCAGCACAGCCTTTCTATGGTACAAGGAAAGGTAGCTTAAAGGCTAGCTATAGTTTTTAGGGTTCAGGGATGGGTAACATGAAGGAATAGAAAGCCGTTTTAAGGTTCACAAATGGGTAGCTTTAAGGGTTAGTGAGGGTTTTTATAGGTCAGGGATGGGTACATTAAGGAGTGGTTAGGAGTTTTAGGGATTAGGGATGGGTAGCATAAAAGGATAGTACAGTGTTTGTAAGGTGCAGGGATGGGTAGAATTAAGGGATAGTAAGGGTTTTACGGTAAAGGGATGGGTTGTGTTAAGGGGTAGTAAGATTTTTCCTTTTCAGTAAAGGGTAGCATTAAGGGGTATTATTAAATTTTTATAATTTATTGAAGGGTAGTGTTAAGAGGCAGCATTTTAGGGTTCAGACCTGGGTACCCTTAAGGGGTGACAAAGGTTTTTTGGGTTAAAGGAAGGGTTTAGGGGGGGTGGCCATTATGGGGCAGTAAAGGGGTTGTCGCCTTCCGGGAAGATTAGCATTATTGGGTTTGTGAGGTTCAGGGGAGGGCAGTGTTAAGGGGTAGTAAAGAGTTTTTAGGGTTCAAAGAAGGGATAGCATTACAAGGTGCTAAGGGTTTTTTAGGGCCAGTGCTTAATTTGTGCTTGTTGTTTCTAGTGCAGAGCACCAGCACTTATTTTTGAGGGCTGGCGCATATTTTTCTGTCTCAAGCATTTTCTGCTAGCAAAAGACACATATGGGAAAGACAAAGGATGAGAAAAACGAAAAAGCGTCACAAAGGGAGAAAGCAGAAAGCTGCAAGAGCGAGCTGAAGGGGAAGTCAGTGGCTGTAAATGGATTAAAGAGGCCCGAGATAGCTTAAAGGGTTACACAGCCTCAGTATTCCATGTTCGCTTATTTAATTGCAGCATCCGCGAGTTTCAGAGGAGAGCTTTAGGCACCGGCACGTTTTTATTTACAAACTAAGCACTGTTTAGGGGTCAAGGAAGCGTTAAAGAGTAGTAAGTGATTCTTATGGTGCATGGAAGGGCGTCTTTGAGGGGCAGCAAAGGGATTTTATGGTGCAAGGAAGGGTAGTGTGAAGGGGTATTTAGGGTTTTCATGGTTTAGGGATGGGTAACATGAAGGAATAGTAAGAGGGTTGAAAGGCTCAGTGAAGGGTGATGTTAAGGGGTTTTAAGGGATTTTGAGGGGCAGAGAATGGTAGTGTTAAGGAGTTGTAATAATTTTTTAGTAATCAAGGATAGGTAGCATTAAGGGGCTGCAAGGTTTTCCAGTTAGGCAAGGGTGGCACTAAGGGTTAACATGGGGCTTTTAGAGTTCAGGCAAGGCAGTTGTAGGTTTCAGGGATGGGCAGCATGAAGAGGTAGCAACAGCTCTTTAGGGTCAGGGGAGGGTAGTGTCAAGGAATTACAAAGAGATTTTGGGGTTCATGGAAGTGTGGCATTAAATATGAGTAAGGAGTTTTTAGCTTTTGGGAAAGGGCAGCGTTATGGGTCAATAAGGGTTTTTAGGGTGCCAGGATGGATAGTGTTAAAGAGTAGTAAGGGTTTTTTTTGTGTTCAGGGGAGGGTAGTGTTATGGTGTAATAAGGAATTTCTAGGGTTCAGGGAAAGATAGAGTTAAGGTATAGCAAGGAGGTTGTAGTGTTCATGGAATGACAGTGTTGAAGAGTCAGTAATTGGAAAGTAATTAAAAAGCAAAATCACTATTCTCTCAAGAAGTTCCATGTTAAGGTGTCTCTGAAATTAACGATGGAAATTGAAGCAGAATGTTGACCAGCACTACAATGCAGCAATCCATTCGTCCTGCTTGTCGTTATTCTATCTGTGGTGCTGCCAGAGAAGAACTACCAGCATAGATATTAATTTAACTAGAAGACTCACGCACGCAATTTGCAAAACAAATTGATATACCCTAGAGGGTAAGCACTTTTTCTGTGAAAGCACACAACTTCTGCCAACCAAAACATATACTCCTGGATAATAATATGAGGCAGAACCAAAGACCCTCTCTGTTTTACTCCTGAAAGCTCTTTTTGAAGTTAATCACATAAGATCTAACAACAGCCTTGCTGTCAAGCCAGACCTAAAAACAACAAGCATAATTTTTTTTTAAAAAGCCCAAATTATTATTATGACTATACAACATAATCACAAATATATGTATGTTAAAATTAAAAACAAAATGTATGACTTTTCCAGCAATAAACTGAAAAAAAACTTTGCTTAAAACCGCTTCCTCAAAGTTTATGGCCCAGTGTAAGAACCTGCATGGCATTTTAGTACCCTATAGTCACAACACAGTATCACAGTCTTGTAGAACAGTGATTTGTTATGCTTCATTAAATGTATTTAAAGACTGCACTAAAACTAGACTTCTTGTTGGTAAAATGGTAACATAACAGGATTAAAAATTAAAGGATGAGGCAAAATGGAGAATGTTATTACTGATTGAAGAGACAGGTTTTAAACGCTCCTGAACTTAGTGATCATGGATTCTAAACAAATGATAGCAGGAAGTAAGTTCCATAGTTTTTTACTATTTCTATTCTATCAGTGGAAGCTGGTTAATGAAACCACGGGCCAGGTGTACGAAGCAGTTTTTAAGTCGCAAACGGCGAATTGGCCCGTTTGCGACTTGAAAAATGCTATTTGGGAATGTACAAAGCCCAAACTGCGATTCGGTAACTTGTTATCAAATCGCAGTTTGGGTTTTGTGATTTGGTATTAGGAAGGCACGTGACAAGGGCGTCCCTTCCTAATACCAATTCCAGATGATATATATGATTGTTTTGTGACCGCGAATGCGGTCGCAAAACAATTGCAGTTAGCACCAGTTTCAAACTGGTGCTAACCCATTCGCAAACGGAAAAGGGTCCCCATGGGACCCCTTCCCCTTTGTGAATGGTAGCGAAAATATATTTTCAGAGCAGGCAGTGATCCTGCAGACCACTGCCTGCTCTGAAAAAATGAAAAGAAAACTTTTCATTTTTGATTTTGAAATGCATCTCGTTTTCCTTTAAGGAAAACGGGCTGCATTGAAAAAAAAACTGCTTTATATAAAAGCAGTCACAGACATGGTCATCTGCTGTCTCCAGCAGGCCACCATCCCTGTGAGGGCGGCCATTCCCAATGGGGTCGCAAATTGCGACCTACCCCATGAATATTCATGGGGTAGGTCATTTGCGACCCCATTGGGAATCGCAAACCGTGTCATTGACACTGTTGTACATCAGGTTTTGCGGCTCGCAAATTGCGAGTCGCTGTGACGCCCCCTGAAGGCCCCAAGCCTTTTATTTGGTTATCATACTGGGAAATTGAAGGTTATAGAGTTAGGGCTATATTCGTACAAGCACTTATCAAGCATTGTGAGAGCTTTAAGGGTTACTCTAGATTAAATAGGCAGCTAAGGAAGCAATCTTAAATTGGTGTTAAGCTGTCCCATCCATACTTCTTATTATACGGGCAGCAGCATGTGGACCATTTGTATATAACAAAGGACTTTATAAGGAGCAGCTAAGTATATAGTAAATACCGCTGGAGTCATCTAGCCTAGATTGAATCAAACCATTTGCAACCATTATGTTACATGTTAGAAATAGGGTCTTTGGTTGGCAGTCAGGTTACCCCCTGTCCAAGGAAGGACCCTCACTCTAGTCACGGCAAAGGAGGGACACACCTGGTTAACCTCCACTCACCCCCTTGGTAGCTTGGCACGAGCAGGAAGGCTTATCCCAGAAGCAATGTGCAAAGTATTTGTACAGACACACACATTAATTCGGTGAAAACACTACAAAATGGACACCACACCAGTTTAGAAAAATAGGTAATATTTATCTATATCAAACAAGACCAAAACAACAAAAATCCAGAATGCAGAAGTCAAAATGTGAATTTTCAAAAGAATAAGGGTCTTACTCCATAGAAAACAATGGAAACGCTGATTTTACACAAAGTGGTTAGCATCAAAAATAAAGCCTCTAGGGCGAGCATGCGTCGGAAAAGTCAGCGATGCGTGGATTCCTTACTCGCAAGTGAGGCCTTGCAATGTTTTCTTCCCCGATCGAGTCGGCAATGCGTTGATTTCTGGACGGGCACCTTGGATTGGCACAGGTTCACGATGACTTTGACGCCCAGGGAGGATGCGTAAGAAATCCAGTAGCACGGTGTTAGAAAACCCCACTGCGTGAGGTTTGCGTCATTATTAGCAGCCGTAAGCAGGTGTTGAGTCATTTCTCCGGCTGCAATGTGTTGATCTCCCAACCGTGTTCAGGTGAAGCGGCTAATTCAGACACGAATAGGGTGGCGCATCGTTTATCAGCCCTGTTGCAGGTGATGAGTCAAAAGTTTCCCGCATGGCGTACTATGCGTGGATTTCAGCTCTTGTTCTGTCAAATTCACTTTTTAAGGGCCCAGGGACTGCATAGTGCACCACTTGGCAGGAGTCTCAGCAGAGTGTCCAGGTGCTGACAGAGGAAGTCTTTGATGGCCCTGAGACTTCCAAACAGGAGGCAAGCTTAATTCAAGCCCTTGGAGATTCTTCTTCAAGCAGGAATGCAAAACAAAGTCCAGTCTTTGTCCCCTTTCACAGCCAGAAGCAGCAATTGCAGGATAGCCCAACAAGCACAGTCACAGACAGGGGCAGCACTTCTCCTCAGCTCTTCTCCTTGGCAGAGGTTCCTCTGGGTTCCAGACGTGATCTAAAGTCTGGGGTTTTGGGTCCACTACTAATACCCTTTTCTGCCTTTGAAGTAGGCAAACTTCAAGGGAAAGTCTCTGCTGATCACAAGATCCTGCCTTGCCCATGCCAGGTCCCAGACACACACCAGGGGGTTGGAGAGTTGGAGACTGCATTGTTTGAGAGGGGGCAGAGCTCATTCAGATGTAAATGACCACTCTTCCCTCCACTCTAGCCAGGTGGCTCATCAGGATATGCAGGCTACCCCCAGCTCCCTTTGTGTCACTGTCTAGAGGAGATTCACAAACAGCCCAACTGTCGGTCTGACCCAGAGAGGTAATCTACAAACAGGCAGAGGCACAGAATGGTTAGAGCAAGAAAAAGCTCACTTTTTAAAAGTGGCATTTTCAGTCGAACAATCTAAAAACCAACTTCACTAAAATATATATTTTTAAATTGTGAGTTCAGAGGAACACTGCACTTATATTTTATTTGAAGGCAGCCGCCATGTTAACCTATGAGAGAGATAGGCCTTGCAACAGTGAAAAATGAATTTAGCAGTATTTCACTGTTAGGACATGTAAAACTACACAATAGACTGCACCCTGCCCATGGGGCTACATAGGGTCTACTTTAGGGGTGCCTTACATGTATAAAAAGGGAGGGTACACTTGCCAAGTCGAATTGGCAGTTTCAAACTGCATACACAGACACTGCAGTGGCAGGTCTGAGCCATGGATGGCACAACTAATGCTGCAGGCCCACTAGTAGCATTTGATTTACAGACCCCGGGCACCTCTAGTGCACTTTACTAGGTATTTACTAGTAAATCAAATATGCCAATCATGGAAAAGTAAATTACACATACATTTTTAAACAGGAGCACTTGCACTTTAGCACTGGCCAGCAGTGGTAAAGTGCCCAGAGTACCAAAAACAGCAAAAACAGAGTCTAGCACACAGTCAAAACATGGGAAGCAGAGGCAAAAAAGACAAGGGAGACCACACCAAGGATGCCAGGTCTAACATGCCAGTTTTTGGCAATACATGGTAGCAGCTTTGTTAGGACGATTAGTTGCCCAAAATATAAGCAATTCACTTTGGACACCTTGGGTTCAATTGAGAAGCTGCAATTCAGATAAATGCCCTCAAAGTGAGGTCCTGGGACAAAACTTCCCAGTTTGTTCTGAATTGATATCACCACTTGGGGTGGACCAGGCAAGTACAACTTGAGTAGCCAAGGACTGCATATAAGAAATGAGCAGTGGGGACAGAATTGTCCCTTTTGGAATGCCTCACTTAAGTTGTTTGGGTGTACTTCGAAGAGGTAGTTAAATAGTAATGTGCTGTCAGTTTGACAGAAAAGATGTTATACGTTTGTAACTTTGTCCACTCAAACCTGATTCAACTAGGTTTCTTTCCAGAATGAAGTGGACCATGGTGTCAACAGCTGCTGAGAGATCTAAGAGCACCAAAGCAACTGTGCTCCTGGTATTATAAGGCAGCAGAGATCATTCAGAAAGAATATGATCTCTAGTTCAGTGCTGTGGCTTGACCAGAAACCACAGCAAAAAGTGTCTAAGACATTATTGTATTCAACAAATTGTTGGGGCTGTTTAAAACCTCTTCTTTACCAGTGGTTTGCCAGGGACTGGCATGGTAAACAGAGATTGGTCAAAATTTGTTAAGATCTTGTGGCTGATGCAAAGGCGTTTTTAGAAGTGGTTTTACAATTGCAGTCTTACATAAAATACCCTGTCTCAAGGAGCCATAGAAAAAGATTTGATAGAAGAAATTTCATAGATTTAGATGTGCTCAAATCTATAGAGGACCCAGTGAGGCAACAGCTGGTAATGACAACATCAATGTCAGCCTTAGTGTTGGAAGATAAAGAGTCTGAGGTGGGGTTTGGGTGTGATGACATAGTGTTGGAAATTGTCAGGTATCTTCATTTTGTCCATCTGCTGTTATCTCAGATATGCTTCATTTTACTGGAAAAGAATGCTTCAAATTTGTCACATAATTGTTGGGAATGCTGCAGAGAAGCTCAAAAAGTTAATAGAGATTTCAGCTCTGCTACAATGTGGAAAAGCTCATCGGACAAATACGGTGCTTAGGGCATGCGGGTGGAAAAGTAGGTTTCTTTGGCTTCTCTATTTTTTGTGTATACTTTGCTGCTATATTTTATAGGCACCTTTTAAAATTAGGATTGCATTCTCTCCATTAGATTAATTTAGTACTTTGTTGTACATGTTTGGGTACATCAGCACACCAAGAGATTTTGTTTCATTTTGCATTTTGAGGATTGTGTAGGTCTCTGGAATATGCTGACCTAAACAAATAAAAGGGCTTTATTTATATTATTCAGGAAATAGTTGCGGCCAATTGGACATGCTCCATATTTGACTCAATCAGATTGTTCTTTAGAGCACCAAATATGTTATCAGGTTGGGATATATCCCAGCTGCACGATTGTTCGCATTTGGTGTGAATAGGTAGTTGTCTGCTAGAGATAAATGGGGATTTTAAAATGTATCTGATAATGATTAGCCCAGACAAATTGATTAGGCTGTTTGCTGACAAATAGATTGTTCAGAGCAAAATTAGAGTCTAAAACGTGCACAGCTTGGTTTGTGGGCAATTAGATTGCAGCCCCACCAGACCACAGTCGGGGAGCAACACAGGTTCTGAAACTACAAGTTGGCATCTCCAAATACCACTAGAAATTCCTTTTCTGTGTGAAAGATAAATATTTAATTGACCATGGAGGAGAGTGGTGCTAGGTGGGTGATATATTAGCATGAGGTTAAGATTGAGTTTGTCCATTATGCAACTGCATCCCAGTGAAGTGCAAGATCCATGTAATTGTTGTTATGGATGTGGAATGGAGTAATGCCACACATCACCCATATTCTGTGATGTCTTTCTGAAGAATTTTAAGACTAGGTGCAACAAGCATATCTGTGGAAGGAACACTTGCATCTGACTCCCATGGATCCATTATGAACAGTAAGTGAAGCTTACCATGTTCAACAAGTTCTACTATTTAATGGCAATGCTTTTGGGTGATACTTCTGAGTGGTGCATACAAGACCAACTCCCTGGATAAACCTACACATCTCCATTTGGTGAATGGGGCTTTCGTTGCCTGCACCCACTGACTGAATTAAGCCCCTGTGTCTTGTCAATAACACCCTCCAACATCAAGTGTGTGAGCCTTCCAACACTCTTATGGGTTTGTATTCTCTGATGAAAACCTATTTGTGAGGGTTAACAATTTGCAAATTTGCTCTTCTACCTTTTACCTTATATATCAGAAACAGGTGCAGTGGTCTGAGAGAAGAAACTACTAGGAGTTTGGATTGGTCCCTCAAAGAAACCCTCCCTTCCTACCCCCCACTCAAAATAGCATTCCCTAAAGTGAATGATAGCCTATCATACCTAGAAAGGATGCATTTTATTTGGTTGCTACAAGACATGAAAGCAAAGGGTGTACAGGGATCAATAAGTCCTATGTGTTTTTCATGTTCAAATTATGATGCCTTTGTTTCCCTCCTTCTGGCCCATCAAGCTTTCTCTCACAATAGGTATTGTTACCTTCTTGACCTGGCTTTCCTACCTTTCTTCTCCTTTCTTGCAGGCTTAGTGATGATGCCATCTGCTCTGGAGAAGAAATCAAGTCATTGCAGTCTAAAATGTGTTCAATTGGGGATAAAGCATTAGCTTTTGGTAGGTGGGTGAACTGCTTCTACTTTAGATTTCAGAAAAGCTTTATTTGGGTACAAATTAAGCACTAACGCAGTAAAATATTGTATAGTTCACTGCGTCAGTTCTGCGTGTCTTTTCCCATGGGAACATCTACCCTGCATACATTATACTTGGTGCAGAAACAATGTGAAGCAAGGGTTTAGAAGCTGATGCATTGGGCCCAATGCATCAGTTGTAACTGTGGAGCAGTGTAAAGCACTGCTAGTGCCACAGTTGCGTAAAACAAAATGATGGAACGGTGGCACAAAGGCCTTGTAAATGAGGCCCTAGAGCTGGAAACCGAGTGAGCACTCAGTATCCCCAACGGGGAACCAGCCCCCAAGAACTGATCAGCAGCAAAAGTTTCTGTGCCATGGAGTCTTGTTAAGAAGTCTCCAGGGCCTGTGCCATTAGGGTTTCCAGACACGCCTACTACAAGTTTGTTTTTTCTCTTGATGTCTATCACATATTTAGGATCCATAAATCCTTTGGAGGTTTTTCCATACTCTTTTGAGCGCACAGAACCCCTATTTTGTGTTTCTGACTGTCATATGTCAGCTTGCTGGCCCCTGGCATGCATACAAGCATCAAACAGGTCTTTCTTCTCCTCCGCTTGGCACCTTGTTCATTGGAGTTTGCTTGTTGATGTATAAGAGTTGCATTTCCTCTAAAAAAGTTGTTTAAGTAGCGATTAGAGTCACCATTCGTTTCTTCTCACTTCCGTCTACTTCTGATTCGCTCATTGGGTTGCTTGATGCTGCCCAAGTTGAAAGCTTCCAAGATGCATATTGTCTTTTCAGATTTTCAATTCTTTTGACAAATGTGAGGATGGTTCCATTTAAATAATCTTGTTCATGCCTGACAAATTTGTGTTGTTTTCTTGCTTCCTCTTGTACACCTGTGTTCCTACAGACACAGGGGACAGCTATGGGAGTTTCCTTCTCTCCAAACCACGCCAATCTCACCACGGGTTGGTGGGAGAGGGAAGTAGCTTGAGGGGAGGAGAACGATCATTTCATGGATAAAGTGGTACTGTGGCTCAGGTACATAGATGATCTGTTTATTATCTGGCATGGAACGGAATTTGAATTTTACATTTAATTTACCATTCTGAACAATAATGAACTTGGTCTCCAGTTCACACATAAAACCAGTGAAACTGAAATATAATTTTTAGACATTAAACTCTATGTATAAGTGGATGCTTTAGAAACCACAATGTTTGGGAAACCGAGCAGCTTTCACCCACAATGTCTGATTAAGAGCATACCTTATGGTGAATTCATAAGAGTAAGAAGAAACTGCTCAACTGACAAAGATATGAGGGAACAGTTTAAGAATGTACAACAAAGATTCGATTAGCGGGGCTACTCTGAATGCCATATTAAACAAGGGGCAATAAAACGGCGAACGCTATCAAGAACTGAAACACTGAAACCAAGAAGGAAAGTTAGGTTTGATGAAACCAAGGCACGAACTATAAGAATGATCATGACATATAACACAGAACAAAAGGAAATTCTTGGACAAACATTGGAACCTTTTAAAAGGATATCCATATATAGGGTCTTTGAGAGGAACAAAGCCTAGCATCACCGACAGAAAACCCCCCCTCAATCAAAGACAAATTGGTAAAGAGTCCTTTTTCTGGTGAGAGTAATAATACCTGGTTTAACAATAAGGGAAATGGCTTGGTGAAATGTTTGAAATGCAACGCATGTCGCATAGGAGAGAATAGAAAAGAAGTCAAAGACACCTAGGCACGCATATAAAAAATTCATCAAAATATCACATGCGAAACGACCCATGTTGTATACGTACCAAAATGAGAACGTGGGTTAAAATACGTGGGAAGCACCACATGTAAAAACTAAAAAGACGAATATTGGAACATATACTATGCAATAGCAAAACACTACACACAATATCAGAGTAATCATTAGAAAACACTACATTACTTTGGGATAGCTCATGTACCAGCGTGTGAAAGGGTTGGAAACAGGACCTTGAAAATTCACCACTTAGAGTCCAGGTATATAGTGAAATTGAGAACCAAGTTTCCTTTCAGTCTCAACGCCGATGAAGACCTACATATACACTTCTAAGATGTTTCGAATAGAGAGACAATTGCACAGCTAATTCATTTGAAGAAAATATAATTATAATTATAACTACTTGTTAGTCCTGGCAGCTGTTTGTTGTGTCTTCCCTGTCTTTTTGCCTTCTGTCCTTTTTTTATGGTATACTGGACTCTGTTTCTGCTGGTTTATTGCATCTGCGCACTTTACCACTGCTGATCAGTGCTAAAGTGCAAGTGCTCCCTATGTAAATTGTATTGGTGATTGGTTGATCCATGATTGGTATATATTTGATTTACTAGTAGGTCCCTAGTAAAGTGCACTAGAGGTACCTAGGGCCTGTAAATCAAATGCTACTAGTCGGTCTATAGCACTGATTGTGCCACCCACATATGTAGCCCTCTAACCATGCCTCTTACGTGCCACTGCAGTGTCTCTGTGTGCAGTCTTGCACTGCCAATTTTAACTGGCAAGTGTACTCACTTGCTAGGCCCTAACCTTCCCTTTTACTACATGTAAGGCACCCCTAAGGTAGGGCCTAGGTAGCCCCATGGGCAGGGTGCAGTGTATGTGAGACATGTACCGATGTGTTTTACACGTCCTAACAGTGAAATACTGCCAAATTTGTTTTTCACTGTTGCAAGGCGTATCTCTCTCATAGGTCAACATGGGGGCTGCCTTTAAATAACCCTAAAGTGGAGTTTCCCTTTGAAAGCAGATAGAAATGTGGAGTTTGGGGTCTCTGAACTCACAATGTAAAAATGCACCTTTCGGTAAAGTTGGTTTTTAGATTGTCAGTTTGATAATGCCACTTTTAAAGCATTTTCTTGCTTAAGCCATTCTGTGCCTCTGCCTGCTTGTGCATTCCATGTCTGGATCAGACTGACAGGTGGGCTGTTGTGAATTCCCTCATGACAGTGACACAAAGGGAGCCGGGATGTAGCCTGCATATCCTGATGGGCTATCTGGGCTAGAGTGGAGGGAGGAGTGGTCACTTATACCTGAAATGGCTGTGCCTGCCTTCACACAATGCAGTCTTCAACTCCCTTGTGTGTGCCTGGGGCCAGACCTGGGCAAGGCAGGATATTGTCAACAACTGAGGCTCTCCTTTGAAGTTTGCCTACTTTAAAGCCAGAAAGGGGTATAAGTAGTGGACCCAAAAGACAAGACCTTTAAAATCTTTCTGGATCAAGAAGAACCTCTACCAAGGATGTGAACTGAAGAGCTGGAGGAGGAGTACTGCCCCTTTGCTGTGTTTCTTTGATGGGTTGGCCTGCAGTTGAGGCTTCTGCCTTAAAAGAGAGCAAAGGGTAAACTTTGCTGTGTATCCTGCTTGAGAGAGTTCTCCAAGGGCTTGGAGTAGAGCTTTCCTCCTGTTGGAAGTCTCAGGGTCACCAAAGACTTCAGTATCATCTGCCTACCGCACTGGGAACTGTGTGCTTTGTTTTGTTCACAAAGGAAAATCACTGCGACTCCACCAACAATGCTGCTGGCCTGCACCGTGACCTGCCGACGCCGCACGGAGCCGCACCTCCCCATTTTGCACCGTAACTGTGATCTCACCGATGCTGACATCTAACGCCGCAACTGAGCCGCTGCTTGCACTGTGACCTGTGGGCCCCACATTCCGGCATCACCTTGCTCACACTCCAGCCTGGGCATCCTCGACAACGATGCTCCTGCTGACACCAGCGCCACGGCCTGCTCCGTAGCCTGTGGACACCGGTAGTGAGGTACACAAAGCACCGTCCTGTCCTGCACCGCAGCCCCGGTCCACTGCCGCCAGCACCACTGACTCGAGTGTAGTCAACAGGCATCCCTGTCTGCACCAGGACCTGTGGACATCGCATGGAGCCTGTCCCAAGCCACCCCACTAACCTGGGCCTACCGTCGTCAGTGCTTCAGCAACAACACTGCCACTGCCTGCACCGTGACCTGGTGACACCACAGGTCGCACCACCCTGCTTCACTCCGCCGCCCTGGACTCAGCGACACCACTGGATGCCGTCACCAAGCAGCTGCCTGCACCGTGACCTGTGGGCACCGCACGTCGCATCGTCCCACTTCGCACCGCAGCCCGATGCCATCCACGCCAGCGCTCCTGACTTCATCAGACCAGAGTCTTATCTGCAAAGTGTGTGACTACCAGGGCCTGATGACCCCGCACCGACCTCCAGAACCAACAATGCGACGCCAGCGATGCCCCTCTCCGGATCTCATTGCAAGGATCATGATGCCCTGCAAGCCCAAAGGTACTGTTTGTGTGTCTTCCCAACACCGTACCTGGCCCGCGATGCCGCAGCCGGGCTGAACTGTTGGTTTTGTTGAGCATGATGCCGTGATAGACCCAGGTGGAGCCATCGACTTCAAGGAACTATTGTTTTAAGTAATTCTTGCAAAATTCATATCTTATTTATTGAATGTTGTATTAATATCGTATTTGGTCTTGTTTTATGTAGATAAATATAGGCTATTTTTCTAAAACCAGTGTGGTGCCCTTTTGAAGTCTTTTCACTTGTTACTGTGTTGTTCTGAGAATTGCCATGACGTGATAAAACGCCATTTCTGTGTAGGGTAGACATTGTACTCTCTGCACCGGCAGTACTCAGTAAACAGTCAAATACAGCCTCATACAGCCTTGGACTGAGCACAGGATTAAATGTCATTCATAAGAACTAAAAACAAATTCTGCCTTGAAGTCGTGTCTAATGGTCCTATGGGAATTAACATGGGAAACGCAACTTTTTTGACACCCTCTTTTTCAGTTTCAGTCTTGTTATTAATTGGAAAAACTCTTTATGTGCACAATGTACAGTAAACCCATAGTGCAAACAACACAGGTGAAAAACGTGTAATCATATATAGAAAAAAACAGTGCTTTTTTGAATGGGGAAAAATAAGTGCAGGTACTCACCAAATGTAATGAAGGGGTCTGGACTAAGGGTATGGTTAGGAGACAAGCGTTTCATTTGAGGTTTTCCTAGTGTGCAACTGTGCACAATAATACAGCAACAGTCCCGTTGGCTGCATCGTATTCTTTTTGTCAATGCATGTACAGAAGGGGTAACTTTAAAAGTAACTTTCAAATTTCATGTGTTCAGTTTACACATAACACAAGAATTTGTTTTGAATATTATTACTGATATTGTGGGCAATTTGTGCAAGAAATCTGCATAATGATATAATATGATCTCTTGCTAGCTAGGAGATTGGCAGATCTCACAAGCCACTGATAAATTGTCTCAGTGCAAATTTGTATAAAGAGTAATAGTTCAGAGGTGGGAAAGAGGCATTACCTGTAGGGTGGAAGGCTAGCAAATGTTGTTAATGAGTTCACTCTTTAATGACATTCTGAATGACGTCAAGTAATTCTGCCTAAGTGGGGTTGGCAATGCAGGCCCTATGAGACCCAGGAGTTCTGAACTCTTTGAGATGTCCAATAGCTTTTACTCTCCTTAGTTATAAATTTGACTATAGCCTCAAGCAGAAACCCTACTCACTGGAACAGGTATGCACACATAGGGGGTTATTCTAACTTTGGAGGAGGTGTTAATCCGTCCCAAAAGTGACGGAAAAGTGACGGATTTACCACCAGCCGTATTACGAGTCCATTATATCCTATGGAACTCGTAATACGGCTGGTGGTATATCCGTCACTTTACAGTCACTTTTGGGACGGATTAACACTCCTCCAAAGTTAGAATAACCCCCATAGTCTTGAGCATGGAAACAGATACGTCCCTACAGGTCAATGGTTCACTGAAAGGAGCATTGTACAGGACCAGCTGCATTGAAGGTTGAAGCTGTGAAACGTCTATTTATGAGAATAAAACTTCCTGAAAAAATTATGTTTTTCATTTGAATACGATTTTATACTTCCATAGCTTTGTAGTACAGAGCTGCATTAAAATGGGAGCTGAAGAGAGGAACCTATAGTAGAATAGATTAGTTGTACCCATACAAAATTCTTACAAGACTCATATTCAAACACAGAACCACTTAAATGAGAAACCAAAAGACTAAGAAAAATAAACCTTTCTTAGAGGCTCCTGTCGTGATGCTTTGGTACATGGTTTCCACTCACATTTTCCTTTGCTTTCAATCTGTCCTCTCACCACTCCCCTGCTGTCTCCCCTCCTTCTACCACAAAACATCTCGTTTCCGTGCCCATTTAATCTCACTGCTTGCCTTTTATTTGTCTCACATGTCTACACCTTTCTCATGTCAATGCCTCCTTTCTGTCCCTCACGTCTTGCACTTGTTTTTCTGCCTCAGTTTATGTGTCCCCCTTGCTCTCCCTTGTCTTGTCTGGCTTTCTCTCCCCTGTCCTGCCTCTTTCTATCCTATATTTCTCTCTTACTTCACTCAGTTGCTTTTCTTAATTTTCCTCCTCTAGTCTTTCTGGAGGTCCTTTGTTCTATTTTCCTCATCTTTACCTCTCACTACTTTTTGACAGTAAACATTATTAATAAAAATGTCACTAAAATGTAATGTGAAATACCGTGTATTAAAAGGCCTAGCTGAAAGCTGTGTGTTAGAAAAATAAAATTTGCGCTTTGAAATGTGATCATTCTGGTGTCAGCCACAGTGAAGTTCGACATAAAATTAAATAATGACTAATGAACATTTATTTTGTTTAATCATTATTAAATATAATGACAAGATAATTATTTACATAAATAATTGAAATGTTGTATTTTTCATGATTTAGCATTAGTTAAAAAGCCCTCACGTTTTGGTAATTTTTCAGAGGCACAATGTTTAAAAGAGTGTTCACTTTGCAAAGTATTGTTTCTTCAAACATCCTGTGTGACTTGCACAGTGATATTTCTATCCTGCCTTTACTGCTGGTGTTGTAAATTCCCTTGTAATTAAAAGTGTTAGCTCTAGAACAGTGAGCCTCTTTGCTCAATGTTGTGTTTTGATGCTGCAAATAATGTTCTTGCTAGAGTTTCTTTTTTGGCAGGAAGCAAATGTTATGTTTCCATGTAGTTTTAAATGTAATTTTTGTACGGAAGCTGATGCCGGAAAAAGACAGCGTAAACCAATCATGGGTGCAGAAAACGTGAAGAGATACATCTGAAGAGCAGATGATGTTTTATTGGCTGCAAACTAAACCACCTCATAGTAATGTCCAATATAGGCTTAGCTAGTAACTTTTGGAACTTAAATATAGCAAAGCTCTGGGTGATGTATGTTAGTTCTGCATTTTCCGAGTTTCTATTCAGTTCTGCATTTTTGTAATTCTGTCTTTGCCTGTGATTGTAACAGTTAAGTTATAATAGGCCAACCTTACTGAACTGCTTCCCCTTCATGTCCTGATATGGACTAAGGAAGTCCCGATGTTCCTGCACTCTGCTGATGAAGATACTATTGATTACTGATCCATTTAGGATAGGTATAACCAATGCTCACTTGTCTTTCTTGCAGGTTATTCTTCCTTAGAAAATGTAATCGCTTATTTTGGATAGCACCACAATTAGATGTTTTGCAAATTAATTTTGTCTTATTTTTCCTTTTGTATAAAGCCCACACATGCTTTCTAATTAGAGTAATAGTTAGGGATGCTAACACAAAAAGAGGGACTGGGAGTGTTGCTGGTCCAGTGTACAATCTCCCTGTAATAGTGACTATATAAAGGTACACTGTTCCAAATTCACAAAATATAGAAAAAAAAAAAACAAAAAGAAAACAGGGGAGACCTATAATCTCAGGAGCGAGAACCCTCAAGCATCACTCTGGATGACTAGCATCATCATCGGGAATAGCTCCTCACTAGGCCGGCACTGCAATGCCTAGTGGGCACCCCGAAGTGGGGGCTCTCAGCCGGATTTTGAGATAGTGACTGGAAAATTCAACAGTGCAGAATAAGGGTGCCGCGAGTCACCACCAAAAGCAAAAAGAGAGGTTTAAAATTGGTTATTCATCTGTAAACTTCATCATTTAATCAGTCTAGTATAACGAGGATGAAGACCAAGGTTAAAAGCAGTTTTGAAAGTAAGATTGAGGATTATGCTCATACACCTTTCAAAAGTAAATAAATGTGCTAGAGTGTCCTAAAAATGAAAAAGAACCTCTATGTTATGGTCGACATGTTTCGCGTCTATTGGTCTATCCAGATCCACTGACGCTTCATCAGGACCTATGTAACTAGATAAACAAACCTCTTTAAAGATACATGGAAACCGGTCACTTACTCAAGTTGACTGGTAATACAGGTACCCTGAAAAACAGAAAAAACAAAACAAAACGCCAAAGGAGTATAAGACAAATCTCACTATTATAATATGTCTCGAGTATTATGATGAGAAAAGGCGCAACCAAACTCTGGTGAAAAACAACGAATGGGACATTACACGCGAAAAATGCTTACCACCCCCTACTCGAGAACAGGTTCCATGGGTTAGGCGTCTCTGGGACTCATGGTGACACTAGTTATGGATACATTTTTGGATACACCCTATCCACAGACACCGTATTTTTATTGTTTACCAAAAATTCACAAACAAAGGAACCCCCCCCCTGGACGCCCTATAGTATCAGGGCTGGGTTCAATTTTGGAACCACTTTCGATCTTCTGTGATCATTTTTTACAACCTATAGTAAGAAATTCCTCCACTTACTTGAAAGACACTAAGGAGGTGCTCAATTTGATTGAAACCATCAATGAAGGCGATACCACACAAGCGATTATCACACTAGACGTAGAGGCACTCTATACCAATATTCCTCAAGAAGCAACCTTACAAGTTATAGAGACCGCTTTATATGAAGTATCATCAACCTTGTCCTCTCCTGCAACTTTCATCTTACAGTGTGCCAGGCTAACCTTGACTGAGAACTTTTTCCTTTTTGAGGATCAATTCTACCATCAAATTCAAGGCACCTCAATGGGGAGCACATTTGCTCCAAGCCTAGCATGTCTTTACATGTACGATTTTGAGAAGAAATACATCTCATTGCCAACCAATCCGTTCCTCAATTCTATTAGGCTATGGCGCCGCTATATAGATGATATTTTGATCCTTTGGCAAGGACCCTTGATTCAGGCAGAGGAATTCATAATTTGGATCAATACCCTCGATCCTTTTTTGAAATTTACAGCCACTGTAATGGATATGTCTAAATAGGAGGGAATCATCTGATGGTTATGTCTCAATAGGAAGGAATCATCTGTTGGTATTGTCTCAACAGGGGGGGGAAACATTCTAGTTTTGATGGTTCTATCTTAATAGGAGAGAATTGAGAAATCTGGTTTTGCCCATGCTTGTTGAAAAGGATTGTGACTGCCGGGAAACTGGAGGGCGGGAAGCAGACGGTTCCACCACCAGCACTGCCAGCCCGACAACCTCCCACCCACCAGATTACGACACAGAAATCACTACAGCAGTTCTTCTATGGTGGAAAACTATTGGCAGTCCAAACCGATGTGCTCAAAAACTCACCTTCGACAGAAAACAATACCACATTGGAATGTTCAAATTCCCTACACCTGACACACATCCAGACACACCTACTCACAGCACTATATTACACACTCCCACACAACCCACAATCCTTTGTGACAAAAACCACATACAAAGACTGTGAGTAGCCACAAACGTATTGCTTAGCACTTATAAACCATAGGCACATGTGCACTTCACACTCAGCACACACCCCACAACTGCACGATCAACACTATACACACACCACTACTACACACAAATACCAGAACCACCCCACCCCACCAAGCACCCTACACTTGACCCTTACACACACAACACCCTTCCCCAATACAACCACCATGTCGCGTCAAAAGCACCCACACTACACCGACGATGAGTTAAGGGTCATGGTCAATGAAATCGTCAGGTTAGAGTCACAACTGTATAGAGCACAGGTACAGCAAACACCCATTGCCAGGTAATGGAGCTATGGCAGAGAATTGTCGACAGGGTCAACTCAGCGGGCAACCATCCATGCACAAGAGAGGACATCAGGAAGAGGTGGAACGACCTACAGGGGAAGGTGCATTGCATAACATCGATGCACCAAATTGCCATGCTGAAGACTGGCTGTGGGCCCCCACTTCCTCCCCCTAGAGTTCACATTGTGGGAGGAGAAGGTCTTGGACATCCTGCATCCAGAGAGCCTGACTGGAATACCCAGAGGACTGGACTCTAGGAAGTAACTAACACTCCCCTGCCTCAAACTTGTCTGGTCCAGCATGCCTTCTCACCACTCAATCACACCTCAATGCACCCAATCTTCCACTACACCTCACACCCAATCACCTAATACCCCTCTCCTGCAAGCCACACCACCATCCAGCCTCAATGCCCACACAGTCACTGCCGAATGCACGGATAGCACTGCCAATCACAATCACTATGACTCTCACAGTGCACCTGCCCATCTCCATCAAAACCTGCAATGTGCACATCACATCTCTTGCATGTATGACTATTGTGCCAGCTACACCAACTGGATGCTTTGACTGAAGACCACTACATAGCAATGACAGCAATGCTATGGCACACCACAATGCCAAACAACACCAAACACAGACATAACACTGTCACCAAACGTAAGGGCCACTTATCCAGATCAACAACCCTGACATGGACTGATCATGGGCAAGAAAATAAGAAGGTATACTACTTGCACAACATGCACAGACAGGACAAGCAATCTTGCATACACATATACCTCTAAAACTTTGACACCATGCTGAAATGTACAGCCTTACCTATTCACAACTAGTAAGCCTGAATTGCCACTTTCTAACAGGGCACACCTGTAATGTGAACCATCACACAGGAACAAAACCCACCCACCAACCTAAACTTACCAAGCCTGACCGACAACAACCCCTATGGAGCATAGTACATATGTCACAATCCACTATCCACAAACTGTGTTAGCAGTGCTGCACCTGTCATTGCCACTTCTGGGAATCAAGTCAAGCCACTATATGCATCAGACAAAGAGACAACCATTCATACCTCCAGCATTTAACCCTCTCTCACTCCATCCACAGGTACCCCTGTCAAAGCAACCATGGAGAGGATACCAGAGACTGCAAGTCCTTCTCAGGATGAAGGCCCAGTGAGGACAACGCTGCTGGATGTCGGTAGAGTGACGGTAGAGAGCCTTGGCCAGTCTACCAATCCCTGCCTCACCCTGCCAATATCAAATGTGGCACCAACATCACAGCCAACCCTTCATCCCCAAACCTGTGTCTCTTGGACTGTTCAATCAATAGTGTGCCATACAGTACAGGGAACAGAATCGACCCCTCACACCCAAGACAATGAAGGTCCTGCTGACACTGGGAGTGGGCATACCGTGCCAGGGGCACAGGCACATGGGGGCAGGAGGCATGGGAGGGAACCTGTGGTCAGAGGATGGGGCAGCTAAGACAGTCACCTGACCAGGAAGCCATCTCTCAAGTCCTGAGAGCATATCAACAATCCCAGGACAGGATGGGGCAGATATTTATCATGTTGAAGCCTTTGGCTAATACCAATGAGCCAAAGGCTGCAGAGGGAATACCACTATGAGCTCATGCATCAGTGGCAGGCCCACAATGCCACTATGTCCTCCATTGCAGGGGTGCTTAGGGACATTAACACCACCCTGCATGCTCCCTCCACCCACCAGCATGCCCCCTCCACTAGCCACATCACATCTGAGCTCTCAACAACCACAGCCCTCAGGCACCCATCCTTCTGTAGCTGAAGAACCCCCGCAAATGTGAACGTCCTTCCAGACATCTAGCTGCAGCAGATGCCAAGACAAAACCCACTGTCAGGAAGTGACCCTCTCCTGATTTTACTCCCTCATGTGCCACTGACACCCTGTTGACTCTTCAATTACATTTCTCAATTTTCTAATGGCCCTTGGACAATGGACCTGTGCTACCCCCTGCTGAACCACCTATTCTGATGATTTCAAACCACCACCTCATCACCTGTTGGACAATAAATGCACAATCAACACTGTAGAACACAGCAAATGCATATGTGTCTTTATTTGTACATATACAAAACTTTGTTTAGCAATATGTTATATGGGTATGGCTAAACCGCTAGGCAGTGTAATCAACAGAAGAGGGATGCATCCTCTGCAGGAGACACAGAGCAACAGAAATATCCCAGAGCAGTGATCCAACCTGCAAAACGACTATGACAGAGACTCCCATCAGGATAGTAGGCATGGTGGCACACAAAGCACATATGCAGTTCATAGCTGTTGTGCCCAGTGTGACTTGCCAACTAAACAGGGCACAACAGATGCTACTTCTACATCACCAGTCTCAGGAAATACATCACAAAACACTGTAGCTGGCATCTGTCATGGGCTAAACTCTTCTCCGTAACCAGTTACCAAAGGCTAATGAACACGAATGCCTCAAGCAATCTGTAGGATAGGAAAAGATTCACAGTACACCGTTACTTGCTGAAATGACATGAGAACAGGAGAATGCTGGACACATAGCACAATACAGGCCTGCCCATAGGAGATGTGATACTTGCAATCTGCATAGAGTACACATGTTAGAGATGAGACATTTTAACTCTACACCTTACATGCAATCAGTCACCTCCCACAACACACACATGGGATAGGAACGTATTACACCACCACTGATGATTCCTAGAGTCAGCTGCACCTTCCTCATCTGCCTCTTAATCGCTTTCCATGTCAGGATCGCCAGCCACTGGTCCAGCTGCCTCCTCATCATCAGCTAGTAATGGTATCTGATGTCTCAGGGCTAGATTGTAGAGAAAACAGCAGGCAACAATGATCTGGCATGTCTTTTGGAAAGTGTAGAGGAGGGCATCTTCAGAGACATCTCAGCATCTGAATCTGGCCTTCAGTAGGCCAAATGTCCTTTCAATTACATGCCTTATCTTTCCGTGGACCTCACTGAAACGGAGTTCCAATTCTGTGACAGGGTACCTCACTGGTGTCAACAGCCAGGGAAGGTGAGGATAGTCAGAGTCACCTGTGTGCACAGAGGCGGGACCTGTTACAATACAGGTACAGACAAAGGGAAGAATGTGATGACAGGTGCATAACAGAAACATGCATCCAAATGTATACATACCAGTGAGCCAAGCCTTCTTTCTCTGTAGTCGTGCCATCATTTGGGGGACATTGTTGTTCCTCAGAATGTAGGAGTCATTCACAGACTCTGGAATCTTGGCTGTCACTTGGGAGATGTACTGGTCTGCCACACACACCACTTGAACATTGATGGAGTGGTAGTTTTTCCTGTTCCTATACTCCTGTTCATTGGCACTGGGAGGGACCAACGCTATATGGGTGCCATCTATGGCCCCTATCACATGAGGTATGTGTCCCATCTCATAGAAGTCTGTCTTCACCTAGGCCCAACCCACACGTTGGGGGAACCTGATGTAGCTGTCCAGATGTTTCAAGATAGCACACAGTACATCCTTCAACACAAGAATGAACATGGGCTGTGACATCCCTGCTGCCAAGCCCACTGTACAGTGAAAGGAGCCTGTGGCAAGACAGTGTAGCACTGACAGGACTTGAACTGTGGGATGGATGACATAGGGATTACGTGTGGCAGGCAAAAGATCTGGCTCCAACTGGATACAAAGATCCATGATAGTCTGACGATTCAGATGATAGGTCAGGATGATATGCCTGTCCTCCATGGTTTCAAGGTCGACTAGCGGATGGTACACTGGTGCATGTCTCAATCTCCTCCTGACAGGGCATCTAGGATAGGGAGGAGAGAATGTACAAAGTGATAAGCACTCCACACGTCAGCTGAACATGTCCTTATGGCACACACCTAACACTGTAGACATGCCTTGTACTGCTGACACACACTATATTGGGCATGCTGAAGAGGCATGGGAACCATCCTTGCTGCACATTTCTGCCCCTGACCAATGGTTTGTGATACACACTCACATGTGCAATGTTTCATAAGTGGTACACTGAGCTGTCCTGCACTGAGAGTGTATGTAGTCATGCTATATACCTATATGGTTAAACCACCTATGAGGCTACGAGTATCAGGACATGCACGTCATCTGACATCCGGCCATATGATATCACTGTGTCATGCACGTCACATGTATCAGCCTTACCATGATGGCACAACATAGGCCTGCTTTGCATTCTGGTCAAAATAACATGTATGGCACACTTGTGTAGCTGCAGCAAGGCAAGCTATGTGCATAAAATGGCAGCCACCTGTCCTGCTGCACTGGACAGTTGGAAGTGACCTAAGTACGCCGGCGTATGTTGTCATGGCAGTAGGGAGTCGCAACTGCCGTACAACTTCTCATTGGTTAACATTGCTCCCTATGGGGGACTACGGCCAATGGCAATCGCCATCAGCAGTGATGGTCCTGTGCGCGGCAGCCGTGACTGACATTTTCTGCAGCCTTGCTCACTTGACTCCTCACACTCTTGCAAGCAAGACCTCCATGATGTGAGCTGCTGTGTACTGTTTCTGGGAGCCATCATGCCACGTCCTAAAGGTGGTAGGGCCCCAGCCTTCACCCAAGAAGAGAAGGAGAAGCTGGTGGAAGGGGTCCTAATCCTGTATCAACAGCTGTATTGGGCACCAGAGGAGCAGGTGAGCCCAATGCCATAGTCATGTGTGATAGGGGTGTGTGTGAGGGTGAATGGTGTAAGGCCCTCATTACAACCCTGGTGGTAAATCACGCTTACCGCCGTGCCGACGGCCGCTAAAATCCGCTACAGGTATTATGACCCACACTGAGAAATCCGCCACTATACAGCACACACAGGTCCGCCACACCAAAGGTCAGTGATAAACTGGCGATAGCAAAACCCACACCGTCATGCCAACAGGAATACGCCCACAGTATCACGACCCACAAATCAACGAGGCGGTCTTTCAACCACGGTAAACCATTGGCGGTACATACCGTTGTGCTCAAAATACACACACACTTACAAAACACAACCACATTGGACAATTCAAAATACACACACCTGACACACATACACACACCACCCACTCACACCACTATAAAACACTAAAACACACACCCACATTACCCACAACCTCTTACAGCGAACAATTTTGAAGAAGCAGAGAGAGAGAAAAGTAGAGATTACACCATCATCCAGAGGAACAGAACACCATCACACATACACCATCTACGCACCTCAAAGCACACACCCCAACCCATCACCCCACACATCACATCACACATCACCTCACACATCACTCACACCACATCATGGCACCTCAAAGACACCCCAGGTTTTCTGAGGAGGAGCTCAGGGTCATGGTGGTGGAAATTATCCGGGTAGAGCCACAGCTATTCGGATCACAGGTGCAGCAGACCTCCATTGCCAGGAAGATGTAGCTATGGCAGAGAATTGTGGACAGCGTCAAAGCAGTGGGACAGCATCCAAGAACAAGGGATGACATCAGGAAGAGGTGGAACGACCTACGGGGAAGTTATGTTCCGTGGTATCAAGACACGAGGTAGCCGTACAGAGGACTGGCGGTGGAACCCCACCTCCTCCCCCACAACTAACACATGGAAGGAGCAAGTCTTGGTGATCATGCATCCTGAGGGCCTTGCAAAAGTAGCAGGAGGACTGGACTCTGGTAAGTCAAATCTTTACTACTATCTCCCCCCACCCTGCCTGCATGCCATCACATACTCCCACCCTCACCCTCACTCCATTGACTCCACCACCTCCCACACACCCCACCATCACAACCCACCACTCCCACAACCAAGCCCTGCATGCAACAACAATGCATGAACACCCATCACAGACCTGCATGGACACCCATCACCAAAGCATGTCCAATAGAGAGACTCACCCAGGCCACAAAATCACCACTCACACAAGGTCCAAGGCGATAGCGCAAGCACATTAATACAGGGAAACACACCTATTGCACAAGATGGCACACACAGATACAATAACAATGCATTTACATCCCAACAGGACCCCTACCCAACGTCACCGGACAGGAGGTGCCAGCCTGGATCACGATGACCAGCCAGGCCCATCTGGGACCTCTGGACAGTCGGTTACCCTGCCACAGTCACAAACCACCACAGAATCTCCCCCCTCAGGAAACACCAGCACAGAACCCACCCATCGGGCCCATGCCACTGTCCCCAGGACATGTCAATCAGCAGTGTGTCTACCAGCACAGGGACCCCAGGCAACCCCACAAACACAGGACGATCAGGGACCTGGGGTCAGTGGCAATGGGCACACGGTTCAGAGGACAGAGGCACAGGACAACGGGGAAGCTGGGAGGAATGCTGTGCGACAGGGGGAGGACAAGCCCAGGGAACTGACCCTCCACGAGGCACTGACCAACATCAAGGGAGCATACCACCATTCCCAGGAGACCATGGGCACGGTACTGGCCAAGTTTCAGGAGACACAGCGGCTGCAGGAGAGACAATACATGGGGATCAGGGAGGACCTCACCAACATATACACCATCCTGGTCACCATAGCAGGGGTGCTGGCTGCCATAGGCAAGACCATGAGGGAGGCAGTGGCACAACAAAGGGCCCCTGACACTGGCCAAACCGAGGAACAGCCGTCCACCTACGCCGGCGCTAGTGGACAGGAGGCCCCGCCACAGGACCAACAGGCCACCAGCAACCCATCCCGTGCCGAAGGAGAACCACCCCGCAAACTGTCCCTGCTATCCAGGCAGAAGACAGTGAAGATTGCCAAGACCCCCGCCAGGAAATAAGATTCTCCTGATTGTCACCCTTCTGTCCCACTACGTCATCCTGTTCAAATTGAACTGCCATTACTCCCCTTCCTAGGCCCCATTGGACAATGCACCTGTGATACCAAGAGACTGGACTCTACTATGGACCTTCCTCCACCATCACCCCAGCCCCTTCCACATATCTCTATTCACATTAGCCCCTAAATAAACACCCTTGAATCACAAACCAATCTGGAGTCAGTCTGTTCTTTCACAAATGTATTATTACAACTTCACCAACAAATATCAATGTAAATGTTCATTTGCTCACACCAATGTATGACAGTTGTTGGGCAGCAGTACATAAAGCAGAAGGCAGAATGAGGTACCCAGATCTGAAAAATTGAAAGCCAAAGTGAACTATCAGTGTCCATAGACAGAGGTGAAGAGGCTGACTTATACAATGTCCTACAGTATTCAGAAATGTGAGGAGCAGTGACAGTCTCTTACCTGTGTGTCACTGGAAGTACTGCATGATAATTTTCGTTCGGTTGTCAATATCTTCTTCCTATGCCTCCTCTTTCTCACTGTCTACAGGCTCCTCTGCTGCCACAAGACCATCATCAGGCCCATCCTCCTGCAGAAAAGGCACCTGGCATCGCAATGCCAGGTTGTGCAAAATGTAGCATGCCACGATTATCTGGCACACCTTCTTCGGTGAGTAGTATAGGGAGCCACCTGTTAGATGGAGGCACCGGAATCTGGCCTTCAGAAGGCCGAACGTCCTCTCAATAATACGCCTAGTTCGCCCATGTGCCTCATTGTAGCGTTCCTCTGCCCTTGTCCTGGCATTCCTCACTGGGGTCAGTAGCCATGAGAGGTTGGGGTAACCTGAGTCACCTGCAAATGTTGAGGGATACCTGTTAGACACACACTAACACTTAGGGACTACCCCATTCCCAGACACCTACTCATACTGTGTGGGGACCTTGGGCTCACCTATTAGCCACACACGGTGCCCCTGGAGTTGGCCCATCACATAAGGGATACTGCTATTCCTCAAAATGTAGGCGTCATGCACAGAGCCAGGATACTTGGCATTCACATGAGAGATGTACTGGTCCGCCAAACACACCATCTGCACATTCATCGAATGGTAGCTTTTTTGATTTCCGTACACTTGTTAATTTCCGCGGGGGGACAAATGCTACATATGTACCATCAATGGCACCAATGATGTTGGGGATATGTCCCAGGGCATAAAAGTCAGCTTTCACTGTGGGCAAATCCTCCACCTGTGGAAACACGATGTAGCTGCCCTTGTGTTTCAGCAGGGCAGACAACACTCTGGTCAACACGTTGGAAAACATTGGCTGAGACATCCCAGATGCCATGGCCACTGTAGTTTGAAAGGAGCCACTTGCCAGGAAATGGAGCACTGACCGGACCTGCACTAGAGGGGGGATTCCTGTGTGATGGCGGATAGCTGACATCAGGTCTGGCTCCAATTGGGTACACAGGTCTTGGATTGTGGCACGATCAAGACTGTAGGTGATAATTATGTGTCTGTCTTCCATTGTCGACAGGTCCACCAGGGGTCTGTACACCGGAGGATGACGCCATCTCATCATCTCCCCCAGCGGATATGCCCTATGGAGGAGAATGGTGAGCAGAGGGTCATGTACCACATAGGTTGCACAAGTGTGTTTGCAGTAATGTGAGTAAATCTGTGTGTGGTGTAGTTTGTCGTATATCTGCCAAATTGTGCTGTGACGCAGTTAGGTGCCATGCCATGTGCCCCCCTGAAATGGCGGCTGCCTGACCTGTGAGGAGGGGCAAGGGGAAATTAGGCAACTACGCTGGCGTTGTGCAGCATTGTGGTAGGCAGTCGAAGACCGCCGCGCAATTCAGCATTGGTTATTATTGGCCCCTATGGGTTCCAAGAGCCAATGATGATGTACTCCGGTGGTGACGGTACGCACCGATGCGGCCGTGACCGCCATTTTCTATCTGTTCACTCACTTGATACCTGACCTTTAACAGGAGCGGATCTACACTGCAAGTGCTGCTGTGACCTGAGTCTGGAAGCGCCAATGGCTCGAGTTTCTGGGGAAAGGGCCCCTGCCTTCACCGCGGATGAGTTGGACAAACTGGTAGATGTGGTCCTCCGCCAGTACACGCTACTCTACGGTCCTGCAGAAAAACAGGTGAGTACAATGTGAGCATGATACGTGGGCAATGCCTGTTTGAAGTGGTGTGGATGGAAGATACATGGGGGGGGCTGAGGCCTGCATGTGAGGATGGTGAGTGTATGTGCGCCAGGGCATGGGTGGGAACTGGTGGGCAATGAGTATGACGGTCCGGACGGGTGAGTAATGTCCTTTCCTCCCGTACCTTTTTTCTAGGTCAGCGCCCACCAGAAGAAGGGTATTTGGTGTGCCATCGCCAAGGAAGTGCGGACCCTGGGGGTCTATCACCAACTGCCACAAGAGATGGGAGGACCTGCGCCGCTGGAGCAAGAAGAAGGCGGAGGCCCAGCTGGGGCTGGCCTCCCAACGTGGAAGGGGTGCCCATCGCACCATGACCCCCCTGATGTTCCAGATCCTGGCAGTGGCATCTCCGGTGTTGAATGGGCGCTTGAGGCCATCACAGCAGCCACAAGGGGGAGAGTACAGTGTCATTAAGCTGACTGCGCGCTTTACGAAGTGTCTGGGTGGGGGATGTGGGCTGTGGGTTCCCCTAGGCCAGGGGGAACTTGGTAGGGTAGGTCCCTTGTTCAGCAGGCTCTGAGGCACTCCAACCCCAATATTTTTAGTGGGCATCTACAACTGGGCAGGCTCCTGTGGGTTCCAGGTGTGCAGCAAATGGTGTTAGGCATAGTACCCCATGGCCTGGTGCATTTCCTACTAACTGCTAGTGCATGGCCTACTGCATTGGGCTGCTCCATGTGTGTTGTGTCCGCCAACGGTAGTGGTGTTGCTGGCATTGACCATCTGTGTTTTCTGTCTTTCCCCACCTTCTTGTTTTGTCACCCTGTCTGTGTGCATTAGCATATTCTGGCGGAGGAGCAGAGGCACCGGCGACGGAGGGAGCTGCATCCCACATGGCCCTGGAGGGTGAATCTATGGAAGGTGAAGGCACCAGTAGGACGGTGGGTGAGGGGAGCTTCATGACGGGGACAGGAGGGGATACCAGCGACAACGACTCCTCCTCTGATGGAAGCTCCCTTTCGGTGGCGGACAACTCTGTGCCCACCCCAACAACAGGTACAGCCACCATCCCTATACCAGCACCGCCCTCTCAGCAGCCCCTCAGTGTGTTTCCCGTGCCCGTTCACCCAGGAGGGTGGGCATCTCCTTCGCCCCAGGCACCCCAGGCCCTGCCCCAGTCAGCCCTGCTGCCCTCATTGAGGAGGCTATTAACCTCCTGAGATCCCTCGCTGTTGGGCAGTCAGCCATTCTGAATGCCATCCAGGGTGTCGAGAGGCATTTGCAACAAACAAATGCATACCTGGAGGACATTTTTTCTGGTGTGGCGGCCCAACAGAGAGCATTTCAGGCTCTGGCCTCGGCACTGATTGCAGCCATTGTCCCTGTGTCCAGCCTCCCCCCTCCAACTTCCAGTACCCAGACCCAATCCCCTCTACCTCAGCCTATCCCAAGTACACCATCAGACCAGCATGCACACACATCAACACACAAAAGTAGCTCAAGCAAACAGAAGCACCACACATACCACAGGCACTCACACAAGCACCATACCCATGCACACATACCAACATCCACTTCCTCCACTGTGTCCTCCTCCTCCACGTCATCCACCTCCCTCCCAGACTCGTCTCCACTCATACCTGCATGCACTACATCATCAGCCACTGCCTCCATCACCAGCACGCCCATCACTACACACCACTCACATGCAATCACCACCCCAACTACCATTCACATGTCCCCTGTGTCCTCTCCCAGTGTGTCTGTAAGCCCTCCTCCCAAAGTACACAAATGCAGGCACACACCCACTAAACAGCCATCTACCTCACAACAGCCTCCAACCCATGCACCTTCACCCAAACTCAGCAGACATACACCTCCTACAACCACTACCTCGTCCTCCACTCCCACATCCCCTCCATCTTCCTGTCCCAGTGTGTCAAGAAAACTTTTCCTAGTAAACATTAACCTCTTCCCTACAACTCCAACGTCCTTACCGTAGGGCCAGGATGTCTAAATCCCAGACCAGCACCTCCGTCACCAAATCTGCATCCGCTGTGGTCCCTGCTACTCCTGTACGGTCTAAGGGGGCACCCGTCAGAGCTGCCGGTGTGCCACTGACAGAAAAGAAGGACCACCCTATTCCACCACCTGCAAAGGTAAAAAAGGGGCCGGTTTCCAGCAAGGGACAGTCACACCACCCACCCAGCAAGGCCTCGCCCAAACACCGAGTGGACAGTGCCAAGGTCCCTGCAGCGACTGTCAACATGGGGAAGGGCCACAAGCCAAAGGGCACATCACCCCTGGGCACGATGTCTCCTGGTGAGGGGCTGGTGACCACCATATCATCAGGGATGGCAGCCACATGCACCACAGTCACCACCACCGCTCCGACCACCATCTGCACCGCCACCTGCCCTGCCACCTGCACCACCACCTGCACGGCCGCTGCCACAACGTCAGTCTGCAGCATCCTCCCCAAGGATCAGCCATCCGAGGCTGCCAGAGACACTATGGTGTCTCCATCCACCACAACAGTCACTGGCAGCATCTCCGCCACAGACGCCGCCACCTGCACCACCATCAGCACTGCCACGTGCACAGCCGATGCCACTCTGTCAGACGTCAGCCCCATCCCCAGTGTGCAGCTGTCAGAGTCTGTAGGTGACGTCCTGGACCCTGGGCATGCCACTTGAGACACCACTTCCAGCACTGGCACAAACCAGCAATTGGCAGCCTAAGTCGCCGCAGGATGGCGTGTGGCTGTGCCTCCATGGAGTATCATGCTACCTGTTCCAGGTACATCGCATGGCTGAGACACCCAGGTAAGACGACGTCAACTGCCACACCCTAGGTTCAGCATCACTGGGCACAAATCCCCCTCCAGAACCAGTGGAGAAATCGACCCACTTACCCTATCCTTGGCAGGATGAAGCACTCTGGGCACAAAGCCCCTTCCAGAACCAGTGGAGAAAGGCATCCACTCACCCAGTCCTTGGCAGGATGAAGCACTCTGGGCACAAAGGCCCCTCCAGAACCAGTGGAGAAAGGCATTCATTTGGGAGACTGTGGCTTTGCACTCCTCAGGACCAAGCAGTGGGCAAACCACCCACTTGAGAGATTTGAGAGACTGTGGCTTTGCACTCCCCATGGCCAGGCAGTGGGCATGGAGCCCCCTCGAGGAGCAGTGGCGTTGTAGCATCATTTGGCTGAGGTGCCCTCCCTCCCCTTCCCCCTTAGGTGCCTGTTTTTTTTTGGACCTGATGCCCCTGCAGTGTTCTCTCCGTTTTGAGGCAGGTGTCATGTGTGGGCTTCGCCCATGCTTTTTGGGACCACTGGTCCACGGACATTTCATGGGACAGTGTACGGACTTGTGTACTTGCTGGAAATATTTGTGTATACTGATGATTTGCTGTTCTCTTGATCTATCTGATTGTTCGATTATTACACTAGTTAAACTCATTTTGTTTGGTCCTTGCATTCTTCCAGGGGGTGACGGGGTGTATCTGTGATGGTATTGGATATGTGTGTGTGTATGTTGGTGTGGGTGGGGTGGTGGGGGTGTTGCAAGTCGCGTGTGTGTGTCACTCTCTTTTCCCCCCTCCCCTCCCCTGTGTGCTAGGTGCAGTACTCACCGTCGTCGTTGCCACCGCCACTTTCTTTCCACTTCGTGGTGTATTAATAGATACAGCAACATGGGTAAGATCTGCAATTCGGGCTCCATGGCGTCCTAGTTTTTCCTTGGGTGTCGAGAGGTGAGTGGTTTACCTTCTGTGTATTGTTTCTGCCATGCTTTTGATGGCGTTAGTCTCGCCCCGGAAAAGATGGTGGATTGGTGCCTTGTAATAGTGTGGGCGGTACATTGTCTTCCACCTGTTGGCGGTTACCGCCACAGTGTTTGTTGCTACCGCCATGGCGGTAGGAGTGTTAAAGTGGTTGTCTGAGTTGGCGGTTTCCACCATGGTCGTGATCCCATTTTTTTTTTACCGCCGGCCTGTTGGCGGTATTACCGCCGCCGCCTTCACACCGACCGCCAGGGTTGTAATGAGGGCCTGAGTTTCTGTTTTCATGTGTCTCTGTCCTCCCTTTCGGTCGTGTTTGCTTCCCTCCGTGTGTCCTGCAGAGTAGTTTGTTAACTGGTCCCAAACTCACTTTCCACCCTACTTTACCATGCTGTAGCCTTCGAACTGCCAGCTTCCCAGTTCACTTACATCTGCTGTTCCAACATAAAGAACTGGTCTGTGTCTATCCCTCGTTCCAGAAGTTGTACTTACTACTGTGGTCCATCCCTCTGCTTCCAATCAGTGAGTAGATCATTGTCCTCCTTGTCCCCTCTCGTCAGTCAAATGATCCTGTCCGCGATTATTGGTTTGATCCTGGGTAGGCATGTCTCCCTGATCCTCCAGCTGTGCCTCCTCTTCATTGGTGGTTTCTTGCTCTTGGGCGAAGGTCTCCCAGCAGTTTGTGGTGTCCACTGAGCAGTATCTCTGTACCTCCACTGCCACTTTTGCTCTCTTCATTTTGGTTTGGCCTTTAGTGGGGGCCCCCATGGTGCATTTCTAGGGTCTGCACTGTCTCCCATGTTCCTCCTAGCACTCAGTAGGTCCTCACCTTCTGGTAGTGGGTGACCCAGATATTCCAGCCATTCCCTTACCTCTGCTGCGAAGTGTGCGGTATCGTTCTTAATTATTCTCAACTTTGCTGGGATCAGCGGGGCATATGAACAGCCCAGTTGGCCTAGGTGTAATTTTACCCCAATAAATGTCTCCCTTTGCCTTTGTACCACAGTAGTGCTATCAAGGTAAGTGTGGACTTGATTCCTTTCCTCTCTCCAGAGGCCATGTCCCTTCGCTTTTTTGAACGATAGCGTCCCTGTGAAACACAATTAAACAGTCTTGCCACTGCATCTTGAGGTGGCAACCCTGGTTGTGGTGGCCTGCCTGGCACTGTATGTGCCTGTTCTATCATGAACCAGCGTGAAACTTTCTTGTCTAGCATCACAGATACTAGTCAGTCTTCCAGGAATAATTTGATGCTAGGCCCTTCCACCCCCTGGAACCTGACCAGAATGACAATATTGTGACTAGATCTCCCCTCAACGTTGTCCACTTGCATCCTCAGTGTGCATATCTCCTTTAGAGCTTGGATGGGAGTGGTATGGTATATCTGGCTTCACCTGGGTCAGATCGGCTTCCACCTCCATCATCCTTTGCGCCAGCTTTTTGTGATCAATTCTTAGTAGCATCATGTCCAGTGCCACCTACTCTATTTTTCTTTCTAAGGTCACATTGGTGTCCTCTATGGCTGCTAATATGGCAGTTGTGTGTGTGCCCAGACCCCACTCTCTAGGTTTTGCCATTGGTTAGTCTCCTTCATGTTGTAGTCAGGGCATGTCCGTTCCCAGTTCCGGTTTGTGAACTCGGGCCTCACCATCTTTTATACGTTGGCTGATTACGGGCTGATTGTCAGGAGTCTTTCCCCTCAGTCAGTAGCAGTGTTCAGGCTGTGTTGAGCAGTAGGGCCGCATCTGGCAGGTGCCTTCAGCCCGGGGCAGAGTCAGGCAGCGGTGTGTTCCATGGTTCTCTTCTACCTGCTGGGTGTGCCACGTGCACCCATGCTGCTTCCCTTCCAAACCGGTTCTGCGTCTGCACCCCAGGCACAAGCACTCCCCTTGTCTCCATCTCCTCCTTCCCTGCCCCGGTAGGGCTCACATCCCTTTCATTGCCCCATGATGGCCCCTCTGCTTGGTGGATCATAGTGTTGTTGTGGACTAGAACCCAATCTTGTCCAGGTCTCCCCGAGGTCCTTCGTCGGTCGATCCTATCTCGCTGCTGTACTACCGGCACTTTCAAATCACTTAGTAATCGGGGGTCCCATTGGGGTACCGTGGGTCCTTACTGCTGGGGGCATATAGCTAGGTGCCCCACACCAGAAGATACGAGGAAGGGTTCCACCTCTGTGCCCCTAAATGCCTCCTCACCTCTGGGCCCTAGTGCAAGCCCACAGCTGCCTTCATTATGTCTGTAGTCTCCTGGCCTTGATCTCCCTCTTGGAGGACTGTTACCCTTGTCTGTCTGGCCGATGGGGGCTGTTCTGGTGTCTTGCAGATTCTGAGGGGGCCGCCCCATATGGGGAGTCCTCCTATGGACACCCACACTTCTATACACATTTCACTGCCATGCCTGAGTCGCAGGCTGTTGCGATTGCTACGTGGCAGCCATCATCTTTGTTCTTACACCATCACACCAGCAGCAGTCTCCTGGTCTGTTGCTCCTTAGTTCCACAACTGTGTCTTTGCACCCCAGGCTTCCCAGTGGGTGCTGGTTTATTCGTGTGGCAGCGGGGGCCTCTTTGCCACCACAATAGCTGTTTTCATGGGTGGGTGCAGAAGCTCAGCAATTACAGCGCCTGCGGCCAGGCCCTTCACCAACACCCCCCATACAGCCAACCACACGCTGTGCATGGCCAAATGCCTTGCACAGTCAGGGTTTGGCCATGAGAACCCTATCCCCATGATTATTATTTTTTAAATTTAGAAGAGAAAGGCAGCGCGGGCCACCTCCCTAAGCTGCTATTGACCCTGGGGACCCCATTCCCGAGTGACACTTATTTAAATAAAGGCCAGGGGTTGTGTGGCCCCATTTCCAAGCCTTGTTAGACCCTGAGGACTGCATCCCCCAAGGCCCAGTGCAATTTTTAAGGGGAGTGGGGTATGCTGCTCCCCTCTTCTGGCTGATTTCGGCCCTTAGGACCCCAACCCCAGAGCCTGGCATAAGAAAAGGTGGATGCCCTGGTGCCCACCTGGGGCACCCACCACACTATTGCTGGGGGCTGCAGGGGGAGCCTCAAGGCCCCGTGGCCCCAGGTGGCTATGGGCATCCAGCTGGAATTGCTCCTGCCCGCAGGGAGCAGCTAATAATGCTGTTAATAATGCTGCTCACTGTGCCAAGAGCAATATCTACAATGATGCAGCAGGGAAACAGATTTAAAGTCAGCTCTTAGTGGACGGAGCATTTTTAAAGCTTGGTGCTTGCTCCCGCTTAGCAGGAGATTTAGAAATGCTCCCTCCAAGCGAGAGGAATAACAGGTTTTCCTACCTGCAACCAAGCAGGCAGAGAAACCACTATGGCCTGGGGGTGGGAACCCTCTGGACATAGCTGCTGAGCTGGGCCCTAGAGTAGGTACCCCAGGGTCATTAATGTCTTAGGGAGAGTAGCCATGTGGACACAGTCCCTTAAAGGAATCTGCCCTGTGGGTGGACTTCCGGGACCTTTTCAGGCTTGGTGAGAGGACCTTGCACTCCCTCCCAATAAATAATAAGGGAAGGCCCCGAGGGTGGGTTTGCAGGGATCTAATGGCTTGGGGAGGGGAACTGTACATCTCCCATCCTCATAAAAATTGCTTTTGTCCCGGGTATGCTCCCTGGGGCTTCTAGCGTCTCAAGGAAGGGGCCATGAAGCCCCCTCCCCTTTATAAATACAGCCCAGGGTGCAGGCTCCTCATGGCTTATAATGAATAAAATCAGCCTAGCCGCCATTTTTTTGTTTTAGATCCTGAGAGTCTTGCGAGATCACTGCATTTTTTGCTTTTTTTTTTTTTTTTTTGGGCCCGCAGGGGTCCCTCTCGGTCCCCCTCCCCTCCATGGGGCATGGAGGATCAGGGTATTCCTACCCTGACTCCACATATCTTTTTTTTTTTTTTTTACAAATTTACAAATTCAGAAAAGCAGGAAAAAGTCCCAGAGTCAAGTAATGGCTGCCAGCAATATTTTTCTCATGTTGCTAGCAGCCAATCGGAGCAACGGCTCTTGGAGGATTCCAACTCCTGCAGTAACAAGATGGCCCAAAAGAAATACAGCTGCTCCTTGGGCTGATCAGAGCTCTCTATTTTATATTGGTGCACCCGTAAGAGTCTCGGAGGATCTTGCAAGCCCAATTGCCAAAATATACAATTATTTTTGACTCATAATTTCACAAAAACTACTGGATAGATTTACACCAAATCACAAAAAGCACAGTCTGCAGACCGAGCTCTAGCTTCTTGCTGAATTTGGTGTAATTCAGTTCAGCAGTTTTTCTTATAGCCCTCCCTAAAGAAGTATATGGAAAAAGCATGGGGATTTTATGTATTGGACCCCACCTTTTCTCTTGGCCCCTGCTTGATGCGTCATTCTGTAACTTGCAAAGCACAAACGAATCAAAAAGTAGCACCTTTTCAGAAAGTTTTATAGAGCTTTGTCAAACGGTGCCAAAGTTATTAGCAACAGACAAAAATGCCTTTTCTATGGAAAAGCAAACCTAACTATAACCACGCCACTAGGTAATATATGCTCCTTGTTGCGGCACAGGCGCAAACATGTTTGCTTCTCATGGAGGAGCCTGGACACTCTTTCAATTCTTTCTCAACCTCAGAAAATATACAAACAGCTCTCAGCTCCTTGCCGGGGCATAGAAACACAGTTCTAGGCAAGGGTCATCTGTCACCTAGGGAAACCTACCAAATCCAGACATTTCTGGACACTAGACACTAAGAAGAGTTCTGGTTTGGCTTGTGATGATGCCACCACTTTTCCTTATTCAGAATTCCCAGCAGAGTGGAAAGATTCATTAGAAAAATGGTTTCCTCACATTTCTGTGTGTGAAGCTCTTGGAATTTGTGGGAGCTGCAAAGCTGTCACCATCCAGTGTTACCACATTTCTATGAGTAAAAACTAAATAAACCTACCCAGTACAACCAAGCTTTTCTAGGCAATAACAGTCAGATACTTACCTAGGAAAGAGGCACCTTTCAGCCTTTGATTTCAAATCTCTGCAGGGGCAGTAATTGTTTCTGGGAGCGGCCACCTTGTTTCTTGAAGACTTTTCAGGTACATCTGAAAAAGAAAACAACAAAAGTTCAGATACATAATTAATTGCATAACGTACAAGTCTGAGAGCTCATTGGTATACCTCACAAACAGGATAAGCATTGCATGCATACTATGAGGTAAACATAAACAGTTGAAGGCATAGGCTTTGGAAGTAGGACTGCTGGAGGTGCTGCAGCACCTCCAAAATAACCATGCATGAGTTCAGAAGGTCAATCAGTAATAAAGATGCTTTTAAATTTTTTTTTTGTTACATTAGTTGTGCATTGAAAGACAGAGGTCAAATGAGAGTCTAGTCTACTGACAAATTGCTCCTTATTTTTTTTAAATTGGAGATTTATGTTTTCTTTTTTTCTGACTTCACAGGATTTTGTAAAGTGAACTATGTGACAGTCTTGGTGTTGTAAAGGGAGTGTGAAATGAAAGGCTGATGGTGAACTACCACAAAATGCTTTTTGTGCCATAGTGCTCTAAAATGTACAGCTGGCTATATACTACACCCTTACTACTCTCCTGAGGAATGGGTGTTCCTCATTTGTTTTACTCTTTTGTGTGGCACTTGGATTTTAACAATCCCTATGATTTCAGTAATGTAACATTGATGCCAGCACCCTCTTACTGAAAATTGTTACAGCACCACTGAAAAGAAGCATTGTCAGAAAGCCTCTGAGAAACATCCTGAAGATTGATGTGAATTAACAGAGTCATTTTCAAGAATCCAGTAAGGAAAAGACTCAGAGTGATATGTAACTTGTGGACAAACAGAGTTTCAAAAACTATGAAACAATTTGTGCCAAGAGAACTGTTTGAGAGACAAAGCAATGGTATCAGCTGAATCATTAAGTTGATTTTAGAATGTGCTTCTAGAGATTAAAGTGAGAGTTCCAAAGACATTTTAGGTAACCACCGGACCTTTTTGAAATGTAAAATAAAAATGTGAAGTTTGACCTAGGTGATCATTATGACATTGGCAGTGTGCTGACCGCCACTGTTAAAGTGGCAGTGATTCTGCCAACAGCCTGCTTGTAATTACTACCAAATAATGACCATGGCGGTGAGACCTCCCATAGACAGCCAAAGTACCCCACCAACCGCCAGAACGTTAACACCACCGACCACAGCAGTAGCCGCCTACAGCCAGGCGGAAGTCAAGGTACCGCCCACCATATTATGACATAGCAAATCGCCAGGATTTCCGGGGCGGTAGCAACGCCATCAAAAACTTGGGGGAAACACATCACAGAAAATGAAAGACTCACCTTCAGGGACAAAGAGGACTCTGCGGCCCCCATGGAACTGGAACTCCAAGTCTTCCCGATGCTCTACCACGCCATGGGCATCCTGGAGCACCAACGCCAACGAAGACGTTGACCATGAGTACAGCTACCTAGCACACAAGGAAAGGATAGTGGAAAAGGAGAGTGACACCCACACGCACAACACACACCATACACACACATCACACACACACATAACCAGCCGCAGAGTAAATCAACTGTTACACGACCCACAAGCAAATAATGTAAGGACACAAATCTGAAGTACAAAAATGTTTTGCTTCCAACAACCACCATAATGAATAATGAAATCAAAATGTGGACGTCAATGTACAGATTGGGCCAATGGCCAGTCCAAAGTACTAAAGGGCCACATGGCCACAGGGCATCGCCCAAGCCCCAGCTTGACTCCTGACATCATCCGGACTCCACTACATGCCCTCAGGCAGTGGAGGGGGCTCCTTGCCCTCAGGTGGTGGAGAGGGCTCCTTGCCCTCAGGTGGTGGAGGCGGCTCCTTGACATCAGGTGGTGGAGGGGGGGCTCCTTGCCCTCAGGTGGTGGAGGGGGCTCCTTGACCTCAGGTGGAGGAGGGTGCTTCTTGCCTTCAAGTGGTGGAGGGGGCTCCTTGCCCTCTGGTGGTGGAGGGGGATCCTTGGGTTCTTTCTTGTGACGGGCCCCCTTGCCCTTTGTCATGTGACTTGTGTCCTTGCCAGCAGGTTTAGGGGGTGCCTCCACTGACCCATCCTCTGTCCTTTTTTTGCCACCCTAGACCCATGTTTTTGAGGCAGAGGTGTGGTCTTACTGGGTGGCTGCCGTCCCACTCAGGGGCCCCTTAATGCCAGCAGCAGATTTCTTGGTGGGAGCAGTGGCAGACTGGTTGGCTGAGGTGCTGGGCTGGGTGGTTGGGACCCTGCACTTACGGGCAGGACGGGGGAGGGGGAGGGAATAGGTCAAGATGGACAAGGAAAAGCTTCTTAGTGACTTTGGGGCGGGATGTGTAAGGAAGGATGGGAGTGGAGGTAGAAGGAGTGGTTGTAGGGGGTGTTCTGCTGGACTTGGGTGCAGGTACATGGACAGTGTGCATGTGTGAGGTGAATGATTGTTGGGTGTCTGAGTGCAAGCGTTTGTGTTTCTTAGGATGGTGGAAGAGGGTAAACAGGATGTGGGGATGGATGTTGTGGAGGTGTATGCAAGTGAGGTGGGTGTGCTGCATGAGGTGGCGATGGTGGTGGTGGCTGTTAATGCAGTGCATGCAGGTTTGAGTGCGGATGTGACTGTGAGGGAGGAGGAGGAGGAGGAGGGGGGAAAGTGGAGGCAGTAGATGTTGTTGTGTGTGCAACTGTCTGTTTGTGTGAGTGCCTGTGGCTTCAAGTTTGCTGCCTGTGTTTGACTGTGCAACTCTTGTGTGATGTTTTTTGTGCATGCTTGTCTGCATGTATGCATGGGATGGTTTGAGGTTGAGGAGACTGAGACTGGGAAGTGGTAGTTGGAGGGGGGATGGTAGCACCAGGGACACTGGCTACCATCAGAGAGGAGGCCAGAGCCTGAAATGATCTCTGTTGGGCCACAAAGCCATCGTGAATACCCTCCAGGAAGGCATTGCATTGCTGCATCTGGGATGCCAGCCCCTGGATGGCATTCACTATGGTTGACTGCCCTACAGAGATGGATCTCAGGAGGTCAATAGCCTCCTCACTGAGGGCACTAGGTCTCACTGGAGAAGGGCCTGAGGTGTTTGGGGTGAAGGAGATGCCCACCCTTCTGGGGGAGCGGGCACGGGCAACTCGGTGGGGGGCTACTGGGAGGGCGGTGCAGGTACGGGGTGACAGCTATACCTGTAGCTGAGGTGGTTCCAGAGGTGTCTGCCACCACCAGGGAGCTCCCATCGGAGGAGATTTCAGAGTCAGTGTTGTCACGTCCTGTCCCCACCATGGTGCTCCCCTCGCCCTCCATCCCACTGGTCCCCTCAGCATCAGTGGACTCTGTCTCTTGGGTCCGTGAGCTGCAGCTCCCTCACTCAACAGTGCCCCTGCTCCTCCGCCAGGTGATGCTAATGCACACATAGATAGGATGACAGAAGAAAATAGTAGGGGGGGAAAAAGAAAGGGAGCACTAGATCAATTACAGCACCAACACCACAGATGGTATACACATCACCATCACACACAGGGACCAAGATTAAGCAGTATGCACCGCACTGGCATTCCATTGCCTAGGTAGCACAGCAGGATGAGAGCCAAACACCGACATCTGCACCTCTCCTGGGACCTACTAAGCCCTGTCTAACATGGAATGATACCTAACTAGCTATCCAGATTTTGCTATTCGCCCATTTACCCTGAGCTGGACCGCACAGCAATGTATGAGCTGGCATTAAGGGGCACCCACTGACTTAAAACCACCACCAGGATCCCATGGCAGGAAACAAAGATGGATGTCACACACACTAGACTTACACCCTTGTGGCTGCTGTGCTGCCCTCAAGCGCCCATCCAGCTCTGGGTAGGACACCGCCAGTATGCGGGCCATCTGGGGGATCAGGTTCCGATGGGCACCCCTCCCTTGTTGGGAGGCCATCCGGAGCTGGGCCTCCGTGGTCTTCCGGCCCAGTGTCTCAGGTCCTCCCACCGTTTTCTGCAGTGGGTGCTCCGCCTGCTATAGACCGACAGTGTCCGCATGTCCTTGTCGATGGCACGTCAAAATCCCTTCTTCTGATGGGCGCTGACCTGCAGAGGAAACACAGACAGGAGGACACCATAAACCATACAATCCAGCCTGTCACACATATGGCCCACAAAAACCATTTCCCCTCATCAGGCACACACATCACCCGGAGCCCTGCATGTACACTACCACCAGCCATACCCCCACCAAATGACACACTGCCAGCACAACACACACATTTCCATGCAGCCTCGTCAAAATCACCGTCCCCATGGTGTACTCACCTGTTGGTCTGGACGCCCATACAGCTGTCCTTAGATGGATAGGACCCCATCCACCAGGCACTCTAACTCCTCCGAAGTGAAGTCAGGGGCCATTTCCCCTGTCACACAGGCCGTGGCAGGTTACAGACACAGGTCACAGCTGCACACACAGTGGAGGTGTTGTCCTGCGGAAAGTCAGGAATCAGGTGAGGCTATAATCAGAAAATGGCGGTCACGTCCGTGGCGGAGTACACCGTCACCGCTGCCGGTGATCCTCATTGGATACTGTACTCCATTAAGCTCCATTTTAGCCAATGAGGAATAGCATGGCAGTGCAAGACCACCTTCCACCATGACGTCCAATGCGGGTGAAGTTACATCACTTCAACCTGTCCCTACATATAGGACAGGCATTCGCCAATGTTATGGTGCTGGTACACCATCTTAAATTGAAAACTGCGTCATTGCTGTCACTTGTACATACATTGCCATTTACATAGTCCAGTTACATACATGTTCAATGTACACTGAACTGGTGGTTCCATTGTTCCGTTAGCCACTCCCTTCTCACTTTTGTGTCCCTTAGGGACCTACCACTGTGGAGGAATAGGAGGAGGGGGCAAGCCCCTGTGTAGAGACCCCTTGTGGACTAGGCTACACTGGCGGACAGGCACATAATACTCACCTGTAGACTGGACAGGGCCATAATCGCAGAGCTGTGTGCTCAATTGGAGCCTGATCTGATATCTGATATCCGTCATCCCACTGGGATCCCCACTCTTGTGCAGGTCTCAGTGTGTATCAGTGCTCCATTTCCTGGCAACTAGCTCTTTCCAAGTGACAATGGGTTTGGAAACAGGAATGTCACAGCCAGTGTTCTCAATAGTACTGGCAAGGGTCTTGTCTGCCTTGCTCAAACATGTGCAGCTACATCGCTTTACCCTAAGTGGAAGATTTGGCCACTGTGAAGGCTGGGTTCTATGCAATGGGACATATTCCAAATGTTATTAGGGCCACTGATGGAACACATATAGCATGTGTCCCCCACGGCAATGAACAGGTGTTCTGGAATCAGAAGAGTTTCCCCCACTCAATGTCCAAATGGTGTGCCTGGCTGACCAGTACATCTCCCATGTCACTGCCAAGTATCCTGGGTCGGTGCATGATGCCTTTGTCTTGAGGAATAGCAGCATCCCACATGTGATGGCACAACTACAGAGGCACAGGGTGTGGCTTATAGATGAGCCTGAGTCACCACCTAATGCATGTCAGTGTATGCCTTCAGGAGTCATCCCCCATGCCTTTGTGCAAGGCTAATGTTTGTCCCTCACTTTTTGCAGGTGACTCTGGCTACCCTCTGGCTACCCAAACCTTCTCCTGGCTCTTGACCCCTGTAAGGAAGCTGAGTTCAGGGGCTGAGAATAGGTATAATGATGCTCATGGGGGTACCAGGAGACTTACTGAAAGGACCTTTGGTCTCCTGAAAGCCAGTTTCACATGTCTCCATCTGACAGGTCGATCCCTCTGCTACTCCCCTGAGAAGGTCTGCCAGATAGTTGTTGTAGGCTGCATGTTGCACAACCTGGCCATCAGACGACACGTGCCCTACCTGCAGGAGGAGGCGGGTGAAAATGCTCCTGTGGCAGCAGTGGACCCTGAGGACAGTGAGGATGAGGAGGAAAAGGATGAGAATGTGGACAACAGGACATCAGTTATACAACAATACTTTCAATGATACACAGGTAAGACAGTAGAATTGACCATTCCTCTAATAAATAATTTTTCTATGTGGCTATAAATAAACACCCTTTAAGCACAAACCAATCTGGAGTCAGTCTGATCTTTCACAAACATATAATGACAACATTAGTAACAAATAGCAATGTAAATGTTCATTTATTCATACCAATGTATGACAGTTGTTGGGCAGCAGTACATATAGCAGAAGGCAGAATGAGGTACCCAGATCTGAAAAATGGAAATCCAAAGGGAACAGTCATTGTCCATAGACAGAGGTTAAGAGACTGGCTTCTACAATGTCCTACAGTATTCTGAAATGTGAGGAGGAGTTACAGTCTCTTACCTGTGTGTAACTGGAAGTGCTGCATGATGAGGTTCGTTCGGTTGTCAATATCTTCTTCCTCTGCCTCCTCTTCCTCACTGTCCACAGGCTCAACCGCTGCCACAAGAGCATCACCAGGCTCATCCTCCTGTAGAAAAGGCAGCTGACGTCGCAATGCCAGGTTGTGCTACATGCAGCACGCCATGATTCTCTGGCACACCTTCTTCGGTGAGTAGTATAGGGAGCCACCTGTTAGATGGAGGCACCGGAATCTGGCCTTCAGGAGGGCGAACGTCCTCTCAATAATACGCCTAGTTCGCCCATGTGCCTCATTGTAGCGGTCCTCTGCCCATGTCCTGGCATTTCTCACTGGGGTCAGTAGCCATGAGAGGTTGGGGGAACCAGAGCCACCTGCAAATGTCAAGGGATACCTGTTAGACACACACTAACCCTTAGGGACAACCCCATACCCAAACACCTACTCATACTGTGTGGGGACCTTGGCCTCACCTATTAGCCACACCCGGTGCCTCTGGAGTTGGGCCATCACATAAGGGATACTGCTATTCCTCAAAATGTAGGAATCATGCACAGAGCCAGGATATTTGGCATGAGAGATGTACTGGTCAGCCAAACACACCATCTGCACATTCATCGAATGGTAGCTTTTTCTATTTCTGTACACTTGTTCATTTCTGTGGGGTGGGGGAGAAATGCCACATGTGTACCATCAATGGCACCAATGATGTTGGGGATATGTCCCAGGGCATAAAAGTCAGCCTTCACTGTGGGCAAATCCTCCACCTGGGGAAACACGATGTAGTTGCGCATGTGTTTCAGCAGGGCAGACTACACTCTGGTCAACACATTAGAAAACATTGGCTGAGACATCCCTGATGCCATGGCCACTGTTGTTTGAAAGGAGCCACTTGCCAGGAAATGGAGCACTGACAGGACCTGCACTAGAGGGGGTATTCCTGTGGGATGGAGGATAGATAACATCAGGTCTGGCTCCAATTGGGCACACAGGTCTTGGATTGTGGCACGATCAGGTCTGTAGGTGATTATGATGTGTCTTTCTTCCATTGTCGACAGGTCTACCAGGGGTCTCTACACCGGAGGATGCCGCCATCTCATCATCTGCCCCAGCAGTTGTGGCATATGGAGGAGAACGGTGAGCAGAGGGTCATTTACCACATAGTTTGCATAAGTGTGTCTGCAGTAATGTTAGTAAATCCGTGTGTGACATAGTTAGTCCGTCTATGTGCCAGAATTTGCTGTGACGCAGTTATGTGTCATGGCATGTGACCCCCTGAAATGGAGGCTGCCTGACTTGTGAGGAGGGACAAGGGGAAATGAGGTAACTGTGCTGGCGTTGTGCTGCGTCGCGGTAGGCGGTCAAAGACTGCCGCGTAAGTAGGCATTGGTTATCATTGGGCCCTATGGGTTCTAGGAGCCAATCGCGATGTACGCCGGCGGTGACGGTACGCACCGCCGCGGACGTGACTGCCATTTTCTATCTGTTCACTCACTTGATACCTGACCTTCAACAGGAGAGGACCTACACTGCAAGTGCTGCTGTGAACAATGGCTCAAGTGTCTGGGGTAAGGGCCCTAGCCTTCACCGCAGAGGAGTTGAACAAACTGGTGTATGGGGTCCTCCCCCAGTACATACTACTCTACGGTCCTCCAGACAAACAGGTGAGTACACTGAGTATGATGCGTGGGCAATGCCTGTTTGGAGTGGTGTGGATGGAAGATACATGTTGGGGGTTGCTGAGGGCTGCTTGTGAGGATGGTCAGTGTATCTGCGTCAGGGCATGGTTGGGAACTGGCGGGCAATGGCTATGACGGTCCGGACAGGTGAGTAATTTCCTTTCCTCCTGTACCTTTCCTCTATGTCAGCGCCCACCAGAAGAAGGGTATTTGACGTGCCATCGCCGAGGAAGTGCAGACCCTGGGGGTCTATTATGGACGGAGCACCCACTGCCGCAAGAGATGGGAGGACCTGTGCCGCTGGAGCAAGAAGACGGCGGAGGCCCAGCTGGGGCTGGCCTCCCAACGTGGAAGGGGTGCCCGTCGCACCATGACCCCCCTGATGTTCCGCATCCTGGCGGTGGCCTATCCGGAGTTGGATGGGCGCTTGAGGGCATCACAGCAGCCACAAAGGGTAAGTACAGTGTCATAAAGCTGACTCTGTGCGGTTTAGGAAGTATCTGGGTGGGGGATGTGGGCTGTGGGTGCCCCTAGGCCAGGGCGAACATGGCAGTGTAGGTCCCTTGTTGGGCAGACTCTGAAGAACTCCAACCCCAATAGTGTTAGTGGGCATCTACTGCTGGGCAGGCTCCTGTGGGTTTCAGGTGTGCAGCTAATGGTGTTAGGCATTGGACAACATGGGCTGGTGACTTTCCTACTAACTGGTAGTGCATGGCCTAGGGCATAGGGCTGCTCCCTGTGTGTTGTATCCGCCAACGGTAGTGGTGTTGCTGGCATTGACCATGTGTGTTCTCTATCTTCCCCCCCTTCTTGTTTTGTCACCCTGTTCTTGTGTGCATTAGCATCATCTGGCGGAGGAGCAGAGGCACTGGCGATGGAGGGAGCTGCATCCCACATGGCCCAGGAGGGTGAATCCACAGAGGGTGAAGGCACCAGTGGGACGGAGGGCGAGGGGAGCTCCACGATGGGGACAGGAGGGGATACAAGCAACAGCTACTCCTCCTCTGATGGAAGCTCCCTTGTGGTGGCGGACACTCTGTGCCCACCCCAACAACAGGTACAGCTGCCACCCCCCCTACCAGCACCGCCCTCCCAGCAGCCCCTCAGTGAGTTTCCCGTGCCTGCTCACCCAGGAGGGTGGGCATCTCCTTCGCCCCAGGCACCTCAGGCCCTGCCCCAGTCAGCCTTGCTGCCCTCAGTGAGGAGGCTATTGACCTCCTGAGATCCCTCACTGTTGGGCAGTCAACCATTCTGAATGCCATACAGGGTGTCGAGAGGCATTTACAGCAAACAAATGCATACCTGGAGAGCATTCATTCTGGCATGGCGGCCCAACAGAGAGCATTTCAGGCTCTGGCCTCAGCACTGATGGCAGCCATTGTCCCTGTGTCCAGCCTCCCACCTTCCACTACCCAGACCCAATCCCCTCTACCTCAGCCTATCCCAAGCACACCATCAGACCAGCATGCACACACATAAACACACAAAAGTGGCTCAGGAAAACATAAGCACCACACATCCCACAGGCACTCACACAAGCACCATCCTCATGCACACATACCAACATACACTTCCTCCACTGTGTCGTCCTCCTCCACGTCCTCCACTTCCCTCCACTCACACCTGCATGCACTACATCATCAGCCACTGCCTCCATTACCAGCACGCCCATCACAACACACCGCTCACATGCAATTAGCACCTCCACTACCATTCACACATCCCCTGTGTCCTCTCCCAGTGTGTCTGTGAGCCCTCCTCCCAAAGTACACAAATGCAGACACACACCCACTCAACAGCCATCCACCTCACAACAGCCTTCAGCCTATGCACCTTCACCCAAACTCAGCGGACATACACCTCCTATAACCACTACCTCTTCCTCCACTCCCACACTCCCTCCATCTTCCCGTCCCAGTGTGTCTAAAAAACTTTTCCTAGCTAACATTAACCTCTTACCTACACCTCCCCCATCTGTCCCCTAGGGCCAGGATGTCTAGATCCCAGACCAGCACCTCAGTCACCAAATCTGCATCCGCTGTGGTCCGTGCAAGTCCAGGAGGCTCGAAGGGGGCACCCGTCAGAGCTGCCAGTGTGCCACTGACAAATATGAAGGACCACCCTATTCCGCCACCTGCAAAGGTCAAAAAGGGCCCGGCTTCCAGCAGGGGAAAGTCAAACCACCCACACACCAAGGCCTCGCCCAAACACAGAGAGGACAGTGCCAAGGTCCCTGCAGCGACTGCCAAGGTGGGGAAGGGCCACAAGCCAAAGGGCAAGTCACCTCAGGGCACAATGCCTCCTGGTGAGGGGCTGGTGACCAACATATCATCAGGGATGGCAGCGACCTGCACCACAGTCACCACCGCCTCTCCGACCGCCACCTGCACTGCCACCTGCACCGCTTCCTGCACCGCCGCTGCCACAATGTCAGGCTGCAGCATCCTCCCCAAGGATCAGCCATCCGAGGCTGCCGGAGATGGTATGGTGTCTCCCTCCACCACAGCAGACACTTGCACCACGGCCAGCACAGGCAGCATCTCCGCCGCAGCCACCGCCACTTGCACCACCATCAGCACCACCACGTGCACAGCCAATACCACTCAGTCGGATGTCAGCACCGTCCCCAGTGGGCAGCCGTCCGACTCTGCAGGTGATATCCTGGACCCTGGACACGCCACTTGAGGCACCACCTCCAGTACTGACACGAACCAGCAATTGCCAGCCTAAGTCGCCAAAGGATGGAGTGTGGCTCTGCCGCCATGGAGTATCATGCTACCTGTTCTAGGTACATTGCGTGGCTAAGACACCCAGGTGAGAGGATGTCAACTGCCACACCCCAGGTGCAGCATCACTGGGCACAAAGCCCCCTCCAGAACCAGTGGAGAAATGCATCCATTCAACCAATCCTTGGCAGGATGAAGCACACTGGGCACAAAGCCTGCATCCACTCACCCAATCCTTGGCAGGATGAAGCACACTGGGCACAAAGCCCCCTCCAGAACCAGTGGAGAAATGCATCCACTCACCCAATCCTTGGCAGGATGAAGCACACTGGGCACAAAGCCCCCTACAGAGCATGTGGGCAAACCACCCACTTGAGAGACTGTGGCTTTGCACTCCCCAGGACCAAGCAGTGGGCAAACCACCCACTTGAGAGACTGTGGCTTTGCACTCCCCAGGACCAAGCAGTGGGGAACCCACCCACTTGAGAGACTTGAGAGACTGTGGCTTTGCACTCCCCAGGACCAAGCAGTGGGCATGGAGCCCCCTCGAGGAGCAGTGGCGTCATACCATCATCCGGCTGAGGTGCCCCCCCACGCCTTTCCCTGAGGTGACTGGTTTTTTTTGCGACCTGATGCCCCTGCAGTGTTCTCTCCGTTTTGAGGCAGGTGTCATGTGTGGGCTACGCCCATGCTTTTTGGGACCACTGGTCCACGGACATTTACAAGGGACAGTGTATGGACTTGTGTACTTGATGTAAATATTTGTGTATACTGATTATTTGCTTTTCTCTTGATCTATCTGATTGTTCCAATATAACACTAGTTAAACTCATTTCCTTTTGCCCTTGCGTTCTTCCAGGGGGTGACAGGTGTATCTGTGATGTTGTTGGATATGTGTATGTGTATGTTGTTGTGGGTGACGGTGGAGGTGTTGCGCGCCGCGTGTCTGTGTCACTCTCTTTTCCCTCCTCCCCTCCCCTTTGTGCTAGGTGCAGTACTCACCATTGTCGCCGCCGTCTTCTTTCTACTTCGTGGCGTATTAGTAGATACACCAACATGGGTAGGATCTGCAATTCGGGCTCCGTGGCATCCTGGTTCTTCATAGAATGTTGAGTGGTGAGTGGTTCCCCTTCGTTGTTCAGTTTCCGCCGTGCTTTTGATGGCGTTGGTACCACCCCTGAAAAGCTGGCAGATTGGTGCCTTGTAATAGTGTGGGCGGTACATTGTCTTCCGCCTGTCTGTTGGCAGTGACCGCCGCAGGAGTTTTTTGCTACTGCCATGGCGGTCGGAGTGTTAAAGTGGCTGTCTATGTTGGCGGTTTCCGCCATGGTCGTGATCCCATTTTTTTTACCGCTGGCCTGTTGGCGGTATTACCGCCACTTTAACACCAACCGCCAGGGTTGTAATGAGGGCCTAAGTGTACTGGTCACGGAATACATGCACGCAGGGGGCATAGAGTTAAGGTGTGTGAACTGTGACGATGGGTATGTGTGAGCATTTGGTGAGTCTAATGTTTATAGTCCGCTGGTGTTGGCATGGTGCCAGTCTACATGACTTTCTCCTTCTGTCTATGTCACCCATGCAGGTAAACGCCTATCAGAAAAAGGGGATATGGTGTGCCATCACCAAGCAAATGTGGCCCTGGGGGTCCATAGCTGGCAGAGCACCCATTGTTGCAAGCGGTGGGAGGACCTGAGACGCTGGACTCGGAAGAACACAGAGGCCCAGCTGGGGATGTCCTCCCAACAAGAAAGGGGTGCCTGTTGGACCATGACCCCCCTAATGGGCCGCATTTTGGTGGGGGCCTACTCTGAGGTGGATGGGCGTTTGAGGGCAGCACAGCAGCTACAAGAGGGTGAGTACTGACTGTATCCTGTGACTTGGCAGAGATTAAATGGGAATGAGTGCCTCACTGCAGACAAAGTGACATTGTTGTCTATACTACATGCTTATTGTCAATTGGTAATGGGTATTAGGCACCCTGGCAGAATATCTTTAGTAGATGTGTTTCCATGCTTTACTGTCAATGGATGTACATCTCACATTTCCATCCCTCTCGATGTCTGTAATGTGGAGATGCACTGATGACATAGGCATGTGTCTGACTTCACCCTGGCCATTCAATGGATGCGAGTGTTTGGATAACCCTAAACATTGTGTATGACCAGCTCCATTCATCTGCATTAGTCGCTCTGAGGTTTCAGTCCACTCCCATCTGTGTACCCTACCTGTATATGCTACTGTGTGAATCTCTTTTTATCACTGCAAATATGTACATCATGTACTGTATTTGGTATTGACAGATTGTGAGGCTGGCATTACAGTTCCACCACAGAAATGGCACTCATGGGACAGGAATATAGGCCTGAAAGCTGACTAGGCATATATAGGTTATCTGCTGACTGTAGGGTATGTGTAGGTAGCCAAACTGGAATACTGAAATATGAAGAATATATGAGGCCTGATTGCACACATCATGCATTCCTATGAGCTATACTTGGGGGGATGTGGCCTTCAAACCTATGGGATGGCACTAGAGGTGGTAAGTGCCCTGGGAGATCCCTTATTTGTCACCATGGGATGTACATGGCATGTATGACAAACCTCTAGCAATTCCTATGCTGCAATGCTGAGTATCTGCCTACATTATGACATGGATATTTGGGGGCACATCTGAGGGACTGTGACTATTACAGCTTGACTTAGGCAATAGGTAGTGGCAGATTAGGAGTGGTTTGGGTATTGCATGACACATGGTGTGTTGATGTGATTCAATATTGGATTCAGTCTCCTCAGGCTGCCTTATGTGGTAGTAGGATGTCTAATTGGTGTACAGCCAGTGGTGTATGTCCATGTGTGGCTGATGAATGCTAAACTCCCACCCCCCCCAAGATGTGTACTATCTGGGCTTTGTGACAGGTTATGCCATTTGTGGAATGGTGTGTGTGAGGCTGGAGTTGTCATGGTGCATAGTCTAACTGGTGTAACTGCATGTGTGGTGGCATTGGAAGTGGTCCATTATGTTGTATGTGTGTTCCAGTGGAACATCTGTTGTGACTCTGCACATTGGGGATGTGTTTGGATGTGTTATATGTGGTACTTGGCCCATTGTTGGTGCACTTAGCAGTATGCTGGGTAGTATTAAATGTGTTAGGTGTCAGCTGCACTGGCTCAGTGATAGGGTTTGACTGATCACATGCCTATACCACAGATTCACATAGTACACCTCAGATGTGAAACTTTTCGGTGTCTGACTTGCATTGGCTAAATCAGATTGGGTGAGGGGAGTGCCACGGGGGAGACCAAATCTACCCCCTCTTCTTCGGAATCCTCTTGGCAGTGGCAGACCCATCTGGGACCACCCCAGCACTATCTTTGTCCAACACCCCCCTTACTACCTCTGCCCTCCCAGTTGCTACCCACCCTGTTGCCCGTGCTCGCTCACCCTGGAGGGTGGGCATCTCCTTCACCGCAGGCATCTCTGCCCTAGTTAGCCCTGCTTCCCTCAGTGAGGAGGCTATTGACCTCCTGAGGTCCATCACTGTGGGTCTATCCACCATCGTGAATGCCATCCAGGGACTGACAGCTCAAGTCCAACAGAGCAATGCTTTCCTGGAGGGCATTCACGATGCCACGGCTGGCTTACAGAGATCATTTCAGGTTCTGGCTTCTACTTTAACGGCAGCCAATCTCCCTTTGTCTCCCCCTCCAACTACCTCTTCCCAATCCAAAACCCCTCTCCCATACCCATCCAAAGCACACATACACACAAGCATGCATCCACCTCAACAGACAAGGGTTGCTCAGACAAACACAAGCACCACAAGACCCACCACCTGCATGCACACAAGCAACACCCACCTGCAGACACACCAGCATCCTCTCCCTGCACTGACTTCCCCGCACCATCTCCTTCGCAGACACTACATCAGACACACCTGCAGCCACCACACCATCATTCAAGGATCCAGCCACCAGTCCTATCTTACCCACAGTCAGCACAATTGCAGGCTCGCAGACATCCATCCCAGTCACCACATCCGCACCCACCACAACCATCGACACCTCCACATGTAGCACATGTACGATACCTGCAGACACCACCCCAATGGACAGTCACCCATCCACCACAGCATCTCCCAGCACCTCCTCCCAAGACACCTAAACGCCCGCACTCACCCACCCAACAGACACCCAGCACCCACAAGCATTCCACGCACACACTTGCGCCCAAGACATCCACCAAGACACATCTCACAACCACTCCCTCTTCCTCCACTCCCAAACCCTTTAGCCATGACTGCACCCTTGTGTCTAAGAAACATTTCCTCTCTGAGTTTTCCCTGTTTACTACCCCTCTCCCGCCCTGTGAAACCCCCAAGCGCTCTGTGTCCCTCCTCAAGTCCAGCCCTTCCATCTCCAACTCCTCCCCTGGCCCCCGGTAGTGCCCATGCCCCTCCCCGGTGAAGAAGTCTGCCCCTCCCATGCCCAAGTTCAAGAACCCTTCTCCAAAGCACAAACCCAAGCCCAAGGACCCCCATCCAAAGCCCAAACCCAAGCCCAAGGACCCCCTCCCAGGCCCAAACCTAAGCCCAAGGACCTACCTCCCAAGCCCAAAACTGCCCCCACTCCCTTTCATCTGTAAGGTGCCTGCATGCCCCCTTGATGCCCCTACCCTGTGGAGGTCATTTTGCAGTCAGGAGTCATGTAGGGGTACAGCGAAGTGCCATTTGTGCCTTTGGCAGCATGAACATTGGACTGGCCAATGGCCTTGTGATTGTAAATAGTTAGTTATTCTTATTCAATTTCACCTTCTTAATATATCTGGCCCAACTTGATGTTGGATTCAACTGAAACATACTTGTCCTGCTGTTCTTTCTATATGCTGTTTAGTGTTTGCGAGCTTTGGTTTGCGTGTGTGTGCGTTGGTTGTGCTAGCTGTTGTGCTTGGGCTGCATGTGTATGTGTGGCCCTGCCATTAGTCCCGCTGCCATTGCTGTGTATTGTGTGTAGGATATGTTTGTGTTTGGTATATGCATGTGTGTAGCTAAATTGTGTATTGTTTGTGTTTTCCATGGGTTATGGTGGTGTTCTGTGCCCTTGTGTGGTTGTTGTGTGTGCATCCATGTGTGTGGTGATGGCTATGTCATATGCGTTGTGTGTTGCGTGGGCATGGTGTGACATATGGACCGTAGTATGGTAGTGTAATAGTGTTGATTGGTTGTGTGGTGTGTTGTTGTCAGTATGTATTGTCATGTGTCGGTGTGCAGTGGAATTGCTTGCCGAAGTGTTTGTGTAGTTGCTATTGTTATGTCGTTGTGTGACTCAGTGGTGTTGTGTTTTATTGTATTAGACATTGCTGGTGATGTGTGTGTGCGGGATGGTGTGTGTATGGTACGTGGGTGTTGGCTGTGGTGTGTGTAGTTTGGGTGTGCCTGTGTGTAGTGTGTGCGTGTGCGTGTGTGTATGTAGGTGTGTGTTTGTTCGTATGGGTGTTTGGTTACGTGTGTGTGTGGCTGACGCAAGCCATCCCGGCTGTGTATGTTGTGTGTGCGTGGGTACTAATTCTTTTCCCTCCAGTGTGTACTAGGTGGGTGTACTTACGGTTGTTGTCTTCGTCGCCATCGCTGGTTCCGGAGTCGTTGTGCGAGCAGGAGCAGTTGGAGGACTTCGAGTTCAGGTTCCATGGAGGCTCCCAATGGATATGGCTTCATGATGGTGAGTGTCTCCTTTTATACTGTTGGTTTCTACTAGGGTTTTGGTGGCTGTCCAACCGCGGCATTGAAACCTTGGCAGTGTGCAGCCTCGTAATATGACATGGTCTCTGCCGGTCTGAAGGTGCCTACCTCCGTCCGTGGCAGCCTGAACACACTGGCAGTACTGGCACTAGTGTGGCTGTGTTCTGTGGGGAAGACCGCCATGGTCATAATTTGGCGGGCTTCACCGCCGGCCGCCAACATGGCGGTCCTGAGACTTCCAAAGTCGTAATGACCGCCTTGGTTGTTGTTGTAAGTTGTTTGCTGTGTTAGGTCAATCGGGTGTGGTTGACAAATAGTATTTTTAGTGTACATGTTAAGGGAATGCTAGTTTGACAGATATTGGAGGTTCCTGAGAGCTTAAGGAGGATCTGGTATTAGTCAAGGGTGAAATTTGCTGGTCGAATTTTACTTGCACATGAGAGAAAGCTAAAGTCGAAAGAGTAGCTGTCAGAGCTAAAAGCCACAGTCGAAACTTCCATAAGGCTTCCAAAGTGATTGTGCCCATTAATATGTTGCACTGTGCTTCATCCAGCAACTTTACTCCCAGTAGAAAATGTTGAAAATAAAATTGTAAATGAAGTGACTGCCTAGAGGTTACTGAACTGTGCACCAAACCCAAACCTGATTTTCAGGATACTCCATTAGAGAAAAATGATCCAATAATTTTTGTTGATGGTTCCTATTTAAGAGACAATGGAGGAACTGTGAGATCTAGTTATGCTGTGTGCACTATCACTGGCATACTGGAAGCTTCATGGCTTCAAGGATTATTTTCTGCACAAGTGGCTGAATTGGTGGCTCTTACTAGAGCATGCTGTATTTCTGCACAGCTTAAAATCATGATTTTTACAGACAGCCATTATGTATTTGGTGTTGTACATGAATTTTTTGCAGTTATGGTCCCAGAGAGATTTCATTACCGCTACTAGCTCACCAGTTAAAAATGATGATAGAATTCATGAATTACTACAGGCATTACAATTGCCTGAAAAAATTGCGGTAGTCAATGTGGTGCACATCAGAGATCAAGCGATTTCACTTCCATGGGAAATTCCTATGAGGATCAGGTTGCTCATTTCATTGCATTGAATTGTATGACATTTAATAAGGAATGGAAAAATGTTGGTGCAATGAATACTGATGAGACAGGTCAAAGTTACATGTTGACAGTAATTGACACTTCGGAGAAGATAAAAAGACTCCAAGATGAGGTTCCAGAAGATGAAAAGAAAAGCTGGATAAAATTGGGTTGCATTCAAAGAGAAAGTGATTAACTTTGGGTTTCAAATGATAGTTTTGCCACACTGTCTACTGAGGCAAATGGCAAGATACTATCATGGTCAAACACATTTGCAGAGATGCAATGATTCTAACATTTAAGCAATCCTGGTTCACTCCAAAATTTAGACAGGTTGCTGAAGCAATTTGTCACAGATGCATTACATGTGAATAATGACTGTAGGAAAGATAACTGTTGTCAATTTAAGTCACATTGAGAGAGCAGGGTGTCCATTTAACAGAATGCATATGGAATTCATTGAGATGCCTGTGTGTAGCGGTTTAAGATAGGTGTTGGTCCTTGTATGTATATTTAGTCACTGGATTGAAACCTACCCCACAAATAGAAATGATAGCCTCACAGTAGCAAAGCTGTTACTTAGAAAGTTGATCCCATGTTTTGGGTTCCAGACCTCTTTTGAATCAGACAGAGGAGGTCACTCTAATAACAAGGTGAATAAATGACTATGTTCAGCCTTAAACAGAAAGTAGAAGCTGCATTGCAGCTACCGTCCTGAAGCTTCTGGATTAGTAGAACAAATGAATGGAACTTTGAAAGCTTGATTGTCAAAAATGTTTGCATCCACGAATCTGAAATGGCCTGAAGCTTTACCATTGGTTCTAATGAGCATGAGAAGTACACCTGACAGAAACAATGGACTCTCTTCCCATGAGATCCTAATAGGCAGAGCAATGAGATTGCCAGCTGTTCCTGAAAATGCATAACAGATGACTTGGTGCTGGATTACTGCAAGAGTCTAGCTGATGTGGTTCATTCTTTATCTCACCAGCTGGAAGCAACAGCCGTGCCACCATCCCGAGATCAGTGTCACAGTCTTTGGGCGGGAGATTGGGTGGTGATCAAGAAGCATGTTTGGAAGACTTGCTTGGAGCCCAGGTGGAAAGGACCCTACCAGATTATTTTGGTGATGATGACTGCTGTGAAGTGTACTGGAATTCCGAACTGGGTCCATGTGAGTCACACTCGCAAAGTGACATATCCTCTGGAAGAAGATCCAGTATTGCTGAGATCACCAGCAGAAATTGTACAGTCTCAAGAAGAACAAGTGACAAAGACAGAGCAAGAGACTGCAAAATCCAGGTACCCCCCGAGAGATGAAATAGAGGTCAATCCTGTTATTCCTCTATTAGCAGAAATAGGAGCAGATGTAGCAGAAGACACAAGTCTAAGGAGGACTTTCCCAGAAGCAGATGATTGCGAAAAAGAGATAATGCAAATCTCTTTCCCTGAAGAAGCTGAAAGTGGAGTTGAGTTGAATCAGAGTCATGCAGATTTGACTCCTCCTGAAGTGGCTAATGGTGCAGGTGAAGCAAGTCAAAGTCAAAGAAGTGCTGGTCAAATTCCTACTGTACCAAGAAGAATCGTAAGTCCAGTTTTGCCATTACTTTCAAGAGAAACTGTTGAAAGGAGACAAGTGGCCTACTTTGCATGAAACGGAAAAGGTTCCTGATGTACTGTCAAGCACAAATGTGGAAGCAGAAACAACAGAAGGAACAGATCTGAGTGAAGAAAAGACAAGTGTAAATCGAGGATCAAAGAGACAGAGAGTTGCAAGTCGAACATACACAGGTTCTGAATGTGCATACCTTGCAGCTGATGAATGGGAACACAAGTTTATGTCCTTTTTTTTTACTGTGAGAATACAGTTCTACATTTTGGAACTTGAAATTGCATTTGAACTGAGTTTTGAAATCACATTGCCAATTGTACAAAAGAGACATTATACATTGGATGTAATAGTTAGTGATCAGCAGATTATGACCTAACAAGAGGCATTTGAAACTGATTTTGACAAAGCTGCTAAACCGATTTTTGACAAGTTCTGGAAAAAAGTCTAAAAGCTGCTGTAAATAATCACAAAGAAGACTGAAGATTATTTTTGTTTTTTGTTTGGCTGCATAGTTAAATGTATTTTTCTTTTTCTTTCACTTTCTGATTCTTTACAGGTCATGGATACCAATCACAATCACAATGGATACGATGGGTGTTGCAAGTGTATGTGTGTTGGATTAGCAGTTGTATGTGTGTTGATAAGTTTGTTGGTGATTGTAAGTAGAGTGTTTCTAATAAGGCTGAAACAAACTATACACCTCCTCTGGAGACAACCACACTTTCGTAATTAGAGAAGTGTAATAAGGATGAGAAATACTTACAGTTAGACAGCTCACAAGGAGATCTTTCCTCTAATGTTTTCTATTGCTTATTGTATGAATATGTACACAACAAACTGTACACCCCCTCCGGAGACAACTACACTTTCTAAATTAGAGAAGTGTAATAAGAATGAGAAATACTTACAGTTAGACAGCTCACAAGGAGATCGTTCCTCTAATGTTTTCTATTGCTTATTTAATGAATATAACACTCTCACACAATGGATGTGAGAGAGCGTTACGTGTGTACAAAAAACCCTTCATCAGTGCAAGAAGGAATTACATATCATAGCTTACCATTAACATATGGAATTAGTTGCAGTCTTCTGTTAACAAGATTCCCTAATCAAGAATACATCCAATATTTGTATTCAAATACGGATGTTGTCTTTTCTTTTGTTCCAGTTAACCAACATTTGAGTAGTATTGCTAAACCTAAGAGCATTTACATTTGTAGGAGGTTTCTTTGAGCCTACATTAAGTTTTGGCATTGTCTATGCTCACAGGAATAACCTCACATATACACTTTCACAAGTTGAGAAAACTTTCTTTTAAAAAATATATGGGATTTTATGCTGAATGGACAAGATCCTGTGATTCCTGGTGTTTATTACATCTGTGGGTAAAGTGCTTATTATCGTCTCTCTAGGGGATGGTATGGTACTTGCTACCTGGGAGTGGTTTTTCCTGAAATTTATCAAGCTGACAATGTAGGCTTTGAAATGTGATCACTCTGCTGTCAGCCACAATGAAGTTCGACATGAAATTAAATAATGACTACTAATGACTAATGAAAATATATTTTGTTTAATCACAATTTAATGCAATGATAAGATGATTATTAACATGTACTAAAAGGTTGATAGTTAAAATTTAAATGAAATGTTTTTTTTCATGTTTTAGCATTAGTTAAAAGGGCCACAATGTTTAAAAGAGTGGTAACTTTGCAAAATAATGTTTCTTCAAACATCCTGTGTGACTTGCACAGTAGAAGTTTCTATCCTGACTTTACTGCTGGTCTTGTACATTTCCTCAGGATAAAAACTGTTAGTTCTAAAACAATGAGCCTTAGTGCTCAATGTCGTGTTTCCATGTTGTATATTTTGTTCTTGCTCAAGTTTCATTTTTGGCAGGAAGCACATGTTATAGTTCCACGCAGTTTTAAATGTAATTTGTGTAAGTAGGCTGATGTCAGGAGAAGAGAGAAGAGGGACAGTGTAAACCAATCATGGGTGCAGAAAATGTGAAGAGATACGTCTGAAGTGCAGATGATGTTTTATTGGCTGCAAACTAAACCACCTCATAGTCAGGTCCAACAGAGGCTTAGTTAGTAACTTTTGGGTCTTTAATTTAGCAAAGCTCTGGGTGATGGATGTTTGTTCTACATTTTCTGAGTTTCTATTCAGTTCTGTATTTTAGTGATTCTGTCTTTGCCTATGTTTCTAACAGTTCAGTTATATTAGGCCCCACTTTACTGAACTGTTTCCCCTTCATATCCTGATGCTGGCTAAAGAAGACCTGAAGTTCCTGCGCTCTACTGATGAAGATACTACTGATTGCTGATCCATTTAGGAGAGGTATAACCATTGTGCATTTGTCTTTTTTGCAGGTTTTTCTTTCTTAGAAAACCCAACTGCTTATTTTAGTTAGCGCCATAGTTAGATGTTTTGCAAATTAATTTTGTCTTATTTGTCCCTTTGCATGAAGCCCATGCATGCTTTCTAATTAAAGTATTAGTTAAGGGTGCCTGACCTAATGTCTAAATTTGACTTTTTTATTAATTGATTTTGATCATTTCAACTGCACAAACTAAATGTATGCTGTTTCTATTTTTCACTTGATTCTGTTGCTGTTCTGCATTGTTCTTTAGGAGTGCTTAATGATAAATGCTTTAGTTAGATTGAGATTCTTCAGCCGTTTTGGACAGCCTGTGATGTTTCTGTATTTCTATCAATTGGTCTTGGCCATGATTTACGTGATCTTGGCATTGTTAATCAAAGGGGCAATAAATGTTTACACTTTACTAAACTGATGTGGTGATTCATGGCCACATAGGTCATGGTGTGTTTAAATTACTGTCTCCTATTGATTATTTGAGCTCATACTTGATGATCATTGGTTTATATTGCCTAATTGGATGATTTCACACTCCTGGCTGAATCAAAAGGTCTGAGTCGACCTCTGAGGGTAATAGATGGCTTATCCTATACGTATCATCTTATCATAATAACGCAAAAGTAAAAAAGGTCTGACACGCCCACACTACCTCCTTTTTCTGCATAACTCTATCTTCCTCCCTCTCTTCCGTGTAGCTATTTGTTTTTGCATTTTTATGAATACAAAGAACACAATCTTGTTTCTGTTTCATTTTCAATACTGTTTGCAATGTCTTCTCTCCCTCTTTTGCGTGGGACATCAAGTCATACATTTCTCAATCTCTTTTGCAATTGAACAGGGAACTCGCTGGCCACGCACAATAAATTAACTGATTGGCTTGCTACAGCATGTGCATGCAGGAGAGCTTGCTCTCTGTTTGCCAATCAGGTGATCTACTGTTTTATCAGGGGCCAGGAGGACCCCGGGTGGACCCTGTGAGTACCAGGACACTACCTGTCTAGGGAGAAGCTCTGGTTCTCCATGAGAGAACATTGTAAAGTGCTGATATATATTTATATTTATAGACCCTCATATTCAAGGCTGTGCAAATGCAATCATAAGACTTTACAAATAAATCAACATAGGCTTAAAGAATGCACTCCAGTGCAAGCAAAGGGAGCAGGTGTCAACGTTTCAACCCAAAGTTATTAGTCGGTTCTCATTAGAACATTGTCAACTGTCTAAAGCACCCAAAACATACTAGAAGAGTGACCGTGGTGTGGTTACCCATTAGACAAAGACATATAGGGGGTCATTCCAACCTCGGCGGTAAAAGGCGCTTACCGCCAGACAGAAGACCGCCATAACACCGCCGCGGCCGCGGTAAACCGCCACGGTCATTCTGACCCGCAACTGGCAAACCGCCAAAAACCCGACATCCACAAAAGTCCGCCACACCAAAGGTCAGCGAAAAACTGGCGATGACCAAACCTCCACCGTCACGCCAACAGAAATACGGCCATGCCATTCCGACCCACGTGGCGGTCTTTCAACCGCGGTATTCCATTGGCGGTACACACCGCCGCGGTCAAAATACACACACCCTTACAAAACACAACCACATTGGACAATTTGAAATACACACACCTGATACACATACACACACCACTCCCACACACCCAATACAATATAAAACACACACCCACATCACCCACAAACCCTTTCGACCACAATAGCGACTGAAGGACAGAGAGAGACAGCACTGCTTAGAGTAGACCATCACACAGAGGCAAATCACAACATCACCCACACAATTTCCACGCACAAAACACCATACATCACCACACACACCACACCCTACAACAAATACAACATCCCTCACCTCATCCACACCACCCCATGGCACCCCAAAGACACCCCAGGTTCTCTAACGCAGAACTCAGGGTCATGGTGGAGGAAATAGTTCGTGTAGAGCCCCAGCTCTTCGGGGCACAGGTGCAGCACACCACAATTGCTAGGAAGATGGAGCTATGGCAAAGGATAGTCAACAGGGTCAACGCTGTGGGACAGCATCCACGAAATTGGGATGACATCAGGAAGCGCTGGAACGACCTACGGGGGAAGGTGCGTTCCATGGTATCAAGGCACAACATTGCGGTGCAGAAGCCTGGCGGCGGACCCCCACCTACTCCCCCAGAATTTACAGCATGGGAGGAGGAAGTCTTGCACATCCTGTATCCTGAAGGCCTCGCAGGAGTATCTGGAGGAATGGACTCTGGTAAGTCAAATCTTCACTACATCATCCCCCCCACCCCACCTGCATGCCAAATCATACCCCCACCCTCACCCCCACCCCCATCACACCAACTCCTTGCAAATGGCTCACCATCACAACCCACCCATCCCAACACCAAGCCCTGCATGCGACCACAAAGCATGGACACCCATCACCAAAGCATGCCCACTGCACACACACATCACCCCCACAAGCCACCCTCACAAAAGCCCCCACACAGGAATGCCTGCACTTGGGTACACGGCCACCCACCCATTACACGAAATGCCACACACAGAAGCAATAACCATACCCTTATACCCCTGCAGGACCCGAACGCCACCACACCGCCACGGAGGGTCCAGAGATGTCCATCCCACCCCCGGAAGAGGCCCCCAGTGATGACAGCAGCTCTGTCTCCCTGGACCCAGATGACCAGCCCGGCCCATCGGGGACCTCGGGACAGTCGGTTCCCCTCAGACAGCCACTGGCTACAGCAGACCTATCCCCCTCTGGGAACACCAGCACAGCTCCCACCCAGCGGGCCCATGCCTCTGTCTCCAGGACACGTCAATCAGCGGTGTGTCCGCCACTACAGGGCACCCAGGTTGACCCACCACCCCAACAACAACAGTGACCTGGGGGCAGTGGTAGTGGGCACACCGTCCAGGGGACAGAGGCCCAGGAACACAGGGGAACTGGGAGGGCTGCTGTGCGACAGGGGGGGACAGGCCCAGGGAACCCACTCTCCATGAGGCCCTCTCCTCCATCATGGGAGCATACCACCACTCCCAGGAGACGATGGCGACGGTACTGGGCAGGTTCCAGGAGATCCAGGCACTGCAGGAGGAACAGTACATGGGGTTCAGAGAGGAACTGAGGAACATTAGTTCCACAATGGGGACCATCGTCATGGCCCTTAACCAGATAGTCACCACATTGCGGGACCATGTGGCACCCCAAAGGGCCCCTGTCACTAGCCTAGACCAGGAACAGCCTACCACCTCCGCCGGCGCTAGTGGACAGGAGGCCCCCACACAACGACAGGCCACCAGACCCCACCTCCTGCAGAAGAAGAACCACCCCGCAAGCGGAACCTGAGATCTCACAAGAAGACAGAGTAGGATGCCAAGACCCCCGCCAGCATAAGATACCCCCTGATGTCATCCCACTGTCCCACATTGTCACCCTGTCCAACCTCAAACTGCCCCTGCTCCGTCCTTCCACAGGCATATGGACAATGCACCTGTGAGACTGAGAACTGGACTCTGCCATGGACATTACTCCACCCCCACCCATCACCGTTTTACAATCATGTACCTAAATGTAGCACTTTTATTAAATCACTTATTGCACTCAAATAATCTGGAGTCTGCTTGTATTCTTAACAAATGTATTACACATAACGGTGCAAAAATGTTCAGTTACATTGTGATGACAACATACCACTGTCATACGGCTGTAGTCCATGGGCAAACAAAGCAGAAGTCACGCAGTGGGGCATACAGCTCTGAAAAGGGAAGGGAAAGTCACAAATCAGTGAACAGGAACTGGGTGGAAACACCGACAGTAGAGAGGCAGGAGGCTGTAAGTAAAAGTAAAATGGGATGGTTGATTCTTACCTGTGTGATACTGAAAATACTGTTGTATCACTGTGTCCCTGGTGTCTGTGTCGTCCCCGTCGTCTTCCTCCTCTTCACTCTCCACAGGCTCCACAGCTGCTACAACACCACCATCTGGACCATCCTCCTGCAGAAAAGGCACCTGGCGTCGCAAAGCCAGATTGTGAAGCATACAGCAGGCCACGATGATCTGGCACACCTTCTTTGGTGAGTACATTAGGGATCCACCTGTCATATGCAGGCACCTGAACCTGGCCTTCAGGAGCCCGAAGGTTCTTTCTATGATCCTCCTAGTTCGCCCATGGGCCTCATTGTACCGTTCCTCTGCCCTGCTCCGGGGATTCCTCACTGGGGTCAATAGCCAGGAGAGGTTGGGGTAACCAGAGTCCCCCAATAGCCACACACGGTGCCTCTGTAGCTGTTCCATCACATACAGGATGCTGCTATTTCGCATGATATACGCGTCATGCACTGACCCAGGGAACTTGGCATTTACATGGGAGATGTACTGGTCTGCCAAACAGACCACCTGGAGATTCATCGAATGATAACTTTTTCTGTTCCTGTACACCTGCTCACTTTCTCTGGGGGGAACCAAAGCCACATGGGTCCCATCAATGGCACCAATTATGTTGGGGATATGTCCAAGGGCATAGAAATCACCCTTCACTGTAGCCAAATCACCCACCTCAGGGAACACAATGTAGCTCTGCATGTATTTCATCAGGGCAGACAACACTCTGGATAAAACCTTAGAAAACATAGGCTGAGACATCCCTGATGATATGGCCACTGTTGTTTGGAATGATCCACCTGCCAAAAAATGGAGTACTGACAGAACCTGCACCAGAGGGGGAATCCCTGTGGGTTGGCGGATGGGGGACATCAGGTCTGGCTCCAGCTGGGCACACAGTTCATGTATAGTGGCTCTGTCAAGCCTGTATGTCAGTATGATATGTCGTTCTTCCATTGTCGACAGGTCCACCAGCGGTCTGTACACAGGAGGATTCATCCTTCTCCTTGCAAGTCCCAGCCGACGATGCCTAGGAAGGACAACATGTAGCACAGAGTCAAGCAACCCACAGGTACGTTCACACAGCTTGCACAGTACACGATTCGCTATGCATTGAATGGCTTGTATGAGTGGCAATGCAAGGCCTAGGCCTGTGTGACGCAGTAGAAACTAAGCCATGTGGGCCCTTGAAATGGCGGCTGCCTGACCTGTGAAGTGTGACAATGGGATGTGAGGTCAATGCGCTGGCGTGGCACACTGTGGCGGTAGGCGGTCGAAGACCGCAGTGCTAAGCCGCATTGGTTAACATTGAACCCTATGGGTTTCAGGAGCCAATGAAGCTGTGCGCCGGCGGTCGTGATACGCACCGCCGCGGTACGCACCGCCGCGGGCGTGACCGCCATTTTCTAACTGCTTAATCACTCGAGACTTGATCATCCACAGGAGAGGACCTATACTGCAAGTGCTGCTGTGACCTCGGTCTGGGAGAAACAATGGCTGCTGCGACTGGGGAAAGGGCCCCTGCCTTCACATCTGAGGAATTGGAGAAACTTGTTGATGGGGACCTCCCCTAGTATGCGCTACTCTACGGTCCTCCAGACCAACAGGTTAGTACACAGGGAGCACGTAGTATGGGTTATGCCTGTGTTGAGTGGGGTGGATGTAAGATGGTGGGGAGGTGAGCGAATGAGGAGTGCAACGCATGACAGATGAGAGCATGTGCCACATGGAAAGGTTGGGGAGGGGGGTCCACTCACATCGACCATGCAGAAAAGTGATGATATTTCTTTTCCCACCCTGTACATGTCACATAGGTCAGCGCCCATCAGAAGATCGAAATTTGGCGTGCCATCGCCAAGGACGTCCGGGCCCTGGGGGTCCACAACAGACGGGGCACCCACTGCCGAAAGAGGTGGGAGGACATCCGCCGCGGGAGCAGAAAGACCGCCGAGGCTCTGCTGGGGATGGCCTCCCAACGTAGGAGGGGTGCCAGCCGCCAATTGACCCCCCTGATGTCCCGGATCCTGGCGGTGGCCTACCCCGATTTGGATGGGCGCATGAGGAAATCACAGCAGACACAAGGGGGTGAGTATCAGCACATTCTGCTATCTTTGCGCGCAGTGGAGGTGTCTGGGTGGGGGAGGAGGGCTGTGGCTATCTCTAGGCCAGGGCGCTTTCTGTAGTCTAGGCCCCTCCGTTAGGCATGGCCCTGTGCCCCCGCTCCCCACCTCTGTAGGGTGCTATGTACAGCTATCCATCGTACGGTCTCACCTATGTGTGCATTTGTCGTCCATAGACCTGTAGGCCAAGTCACAATAATTGAGTAGTGTACCCCGAGTGCGCGGCGTAGTGCTGGGGGCTTCTGTGTCTGTCCTCTCTGACAACGGTGTTGCCAATGCATGCACTCAACCTGTCTTTATTTCTCCCCCCCCCCATTTTCTTTGTCTTCCTGTTCATGTGTGCATTAGCATCATCAGGCGGAGGAGAAGTGGCATCGGCGCACAAGGGAGCTGCATCTCACATGGCCCCGGAGGGCCATGCAACCGACTCCGAGTACACCAGTGAGACGGAGGGCGAGGGGGGCTCCACAACGGGGACCCGTGGAGACGTCAGCGACACCGACACGTCCTTGGAAGGGAGCTCCCTTGCAGTGGCGGCAACATCCGTGTCCACCGCCACAACAGGTACAGCCGCCACCCAGCGCACCAGCTCCACCCTCCAAGCAGCCCCTCAGCGTTCAGCCCGTGCCTGCTCGGCCAGGAAGCCGGCCATCTCCTTCGCCCCAGGCACCTCAGGCCCTGCCCCAGTTACCCCTGCTGCCCTCAGTGAGGAGGTCATTGACCTCCTGACGACCATCATTGTTGGGCAATCTACCCTTTTGAATGCCATCCAGGGTGTAGAAAGGGAGGTGCATCGGAGCAATGCATACCTGGAGGGCATTCATTCGGGTCAGGCTGCCCATCAGCGATCGTTCAACGCTCTGGCCTCAGCACTGACAGCAGCCATTGTCCCTGTCTCCAGCCTCCCTCTTCAAACTCCCTCCACCCAGTCCCAGTACCCTGTTCCTCTGCCTATCCCATCCACACCATCAGACCAGCCTGCACACACCTCAACACCCAAGGGCAGCTCATCCAGACATAAGCACCACAGATCACACAAGCATTCACCCAAGCAACATCCAGATGCAGACATGCCAACAGTCACTACCTCCTCTGTGTCCCCCACCTCCTCGTCTCCCTCCTCCCTCCCTGTGACGTCTCCACTCACACCAGCATGCACACCCCCATCAGCCAGTACGTCCATCAGCAGCACACCCTCCAGAACAGTCCGCACACGTGCAGTCACCACCCCCACTGCCATTTACACGTCCCCTGTGTCCTCTCCCAGTGTGTCTGTCACCCCCTCTTCCAAACCACACAAACGCAGGCAGCCACCCACCCAACAGCCATCCACCTCACGACAGCCTCCGTCACAAGCACCTGCACATAAAGACAGCACACTTGGCTCTCCTACAACCACATCCTCTTCCTCCACTCCCATACCCACTGCACCTAGCCTTCCCACTGCTCCTAAAAAGTTTTTCCTCTCCAAAATTAACCTCTTTGCATCACCTGACCCACCCCCTCCATCTCGTAAGAGTCCAACCAGCACCTGAGCCACCACAAGCCCTGCACCTACAAGGAACATTGTCCAGGGCTATTGGAGTCCACCAGCTCCTAGGGCAGGAACATCGGCCAGCAGCAAGGGGACAGCCAGCCCACCCCCTGGGAAAAGAACTAAAAAAGGGAAGGGCTGGCGCGAGAGGCCTGAGACGGCAGCCCCCAAAGACACTACCCTGGCACCGTCACCTGGCACATCCACAAAGGGAGGCAAGGGTCCCAAGGAATCCGCGAAGGAGGGCAAGGGCAGCAGGACGGACAAGTCAGGCAGCAGGCGAGCTGACCAGGAGGGCCCCACCAGCCCCATTCCGGGTGTGACGGAGGACACCCACGGGCCCAGGACTCCATCACAGGAGGGCCCCGCAACCGAAATGTCGGATGGCGACTGAGCGGGAAGTATTGGCCAGGTCTGGTTCCCTAGAAACACAAGACAAGCACCGCTGAACAGGGGCCGCCGTGAGAAGCACCGCTGAACAGGGGCCGCTGTGAGAAGCACCGCTGAACAGGGCCCCGCCAAGACAAGCACCGCTGAACAGTGCCCTTCCTGTCAAACACCGCTCCGCTGGGCCCTTCCTGTCAGGCACCGCTCCGCTGGGCCCTTCATCTCAAGCACCGCTCCGCTGGGCCCTTCATCTCAAGCACCGCTTCGCTGGGCCCTTCCTGTCAAGCACCGCTCCGCTGGGCCCTTCCTCTCAAGCACCGCTCCGCTGGGCACCGCCGTCTCTGAACTGCTCCGCTGGGCCCTTCCTGTCAAGCACCGCTCTGCTGGGCCCTTCCTCTCAAGCACCGCTCCGCTGGGCACCGCCGTCTCTGAACTGCTCCGCTGGGCCCTTCATGTCAAGCACCGCTCCGCTGGGCCCTTCCTGTCAAGCACCGCTCCGCTGGGCCCTTCCTGTCAAGCACTGCTCCGATGGGCCCTTCCTCTCAAGCACCGCTCCGCTGGGCACCGCCGTCTCTGAACTGCTCTGCTGGGCCCTTCCTGTCAAGCACCGCTCCGCTGGGCCCTTCCTGTCAAGCACCGCTCTGCTGGGCCTTTCCTGTCAAGCACCGCTCCGCTGGGCCCTTCCTCTCAAGCACCGCTCCGCTGGGCACCGCCATCTCTGAACTGCTCCGCTGGGCCCTTCCTGTCAAGCACCGCTCCGCTGGGCCCTTCCTGTCAAGCACCGCTCCGCTGGGCCCTTCCTCTCAAGCACCGCTCCGCTGGGCCCTTCCTGTCAAGCACCGCTCCGCTGGGCACCGCCGTCTCTGAACTGCTCCGCTGGGCCCTTCCTGTCAAGCACCGCTCCGCTGGGCCCTTCCTCTCAAGCACCGCTCCGCTGGGCACCGCCGTCTCTGAACTGCTCCGCTGGGCCCTTCCTGTCAAGCACCGCTCCGCTGGGCCCTTCCTCTCAAGCACCGCTCCGCTGGGCACCGCCGTCTCTGAACTGCTCCGCTGGGCCCTTCCTGTCAAGCACCGCTCCGCTGGGCCCTTCCTGTCAAGCACCGCTCCGCTGGGCACCGCCGTCTCTGAACTGCTCCGCTGGGCCGTTCCTGTCAAGCACCGCTCCGCTGGGCCCTTCATCTCAAGCACCGCTCCGCTGGGCCCTTCCTGTCAAGCACCGCTCCGCTGGGCACCGCCGTCTATGTACTGCTCTGATGGGCCCTTCCTCTCATGCACCGCTGGCCCATTGGCAGTGCCGGTTCTGTGTCGAGCAGGGCTTCACGAAGCACTCTGGCCACCATGCCTCCTCCATGACGAGTGGAGTCTGTAATCCACCTGATGGACTGTGGCTTTGCACTCCCCAGGATAAAGCAGTGGGCAATCCACCCACTGTAGGGACTTGAGAGACTGTGGCTTTGCACTCCCCAGGATGGTACAGTGGACATGGAGGCCCCTCGTGGATCTGGAGTCGTGGACTCATGTGGCGGAGGTGCCCCCCCCTTCCCTTCCCCCTGAGGTGCCCGTAGTTTTATCATCTGATGCCCCAGCAGTGTTCTCTCCAATGGTATCTGGTCTCGTGTGTGGGCTTTGGCCATGTATTTGTGCACATTGGCCCACGAACGATGGAACTTTGGCAAAATGTGCAGGACTTATAGCCTATGTATAGATTTTTCACTATGTTCTTTATTTAATATGTATATTTCATATTTCAAATTTCACATTACTTCATTTGAGCTATAATATACTTCTATTTTAATGATCATTTTATTTTGTCTTTGCATTATTCCGGGGGGTTTGGGGGTGTCACTCTGACTTGTTGCTCTGCATTGGTGTGTAGGTATTTGGGGTGGGGGGGTGGGTGTATCGCGTATGTGTGTGCCCGTGACCTTTCCTCCTCCCCCCTCCCCTGTGTCGTAGGTGCAGTACTCACCGTTGTCGTCTGCGCCGGCGTTCGTGCTCCTGGTAGAAGAGCAGGTAGACAATAGCTGGTAGGATGTTTAATTCGGGTTCCATGCTGTCCAGATTTCTAGTGGAGTGTGTAGAGGTGAGCGTTTTCTCGTTCGTAGTCTGTTTCCGCCGTGTTTTTATCGGCGGGGCTCCCGCCCCGGAAAAGGTGGCGGATTGGTGAGTTGTGATAGGGTGGGCGGTGCATTGTCTGCCACCTGCCTGTTGGCGGTGACCGACGCGCTGTTTGCTTGTCCCGCCGGGGCGGTCGGAGTGTTAAAGTGGCGGTCTGTGTTGGCGGTTCCCGCCAGGGTCAGAATTCAATTTTTTTGACCGCCTGCCTGTTGGCGGGTTGGCCGCCGCTTTATCACCGACCGCCAGGGTTGGAATGACCCCCATAGTTTGGTCAATAAACATGGTTAAATGCCATCGTACTCTGGCGCCCGTCAATATGGAGCCATCAGTGCCATTGACTCAACTGTGCACTTAGTTCTGCAGGACACTAATGAACTGTGCTACTCTCTCGAGGTACATATTTTGAGTTCCATATATGTTTAGATAGCTATAGGGCTTAATTTGAACGGATGGTTTGCGGGGGAGGCACTTATTTTTCTGCTGCAAGCATTTACTACGAGCAAAAGACACATGGGAAAAGAAAGACGGAGGAAGTTGAAAACGAAAAAGTTTCACAAAGAGAGAAAGCAGAAAGCTGCAAGAGTGAGTTGAAGGGTCAGCAATGGCTTCAGTACAGTGCTTAATTTGTGCTTGTGGTTTCTGGTGCGGGGCACTGGCACTTATTTTTGAGGGCCGGCACTTATTTTTCTGCCTCGAGCATTTACTGCGAGAAGAAGACACATGGAAAAGACGGAGGAAGAGAAAAACGAAAAAGCGTTGGAAAGGGAGAGAGCAGAAAGGTGCAAGAATGAGCTGAAGGGGCTGCGAGTGGCGGTAAATGGATTGACGAGGCCCGAAGTGGCTTCAGGATTACGCGGCCTCAGTATTCCGTGTTCGCAAATTTAATTGCAGCAGGGTGTTTTTCAGAGGAGAGCACTGGACACCGGCACTTTTTTATTTACAAATTAAGCACTCCATAGCTGCCAGGCAGTGTTTAGATGATTTAGTCAGTCTGTTAGAACACAACTGAGATGCCGACTGTGCGTGTATGTGTGCTGACCAAGGGGAGAAACGCACTTGGTTGTAGGTTTTGTCGGCATTTCGATTGGATTTGTCCGATCTTGGTGCATTTGGGACCATTCATAAGACATCCTTTTTTGTGAATAGGCACTGACAAAGAACCAGCGACAAAGCACTTTTTTTTATTTTATGCGGAGACTATGTCGGGATTTCTCACTGCCCGTTTCAGCCCTTACCACGAGTGAATCAATGGTTTCAGCTCACTTGTGTTTATCATGTTCATGTTTAAGTTGTGCTTTACGTGTAACGTTTAAACGGCATATGTCTGACACGGAGGGAAGTTATTGTGAGCTCAGCAAAGTCCTGCTTTTTTGTTGAAGTCGTTAATATCTGGAATTACCTCCTCTGTTAAATGTAGGGACCTAGAAGGTTTAATACACTTTTGTCTTTTTGAGACCATGCACCTACTGGGGGCACCTACCCAAATCTGGATGGGCATTTTAACTGCAGGGCTCAGGGCTTGCAGTTCTTAACTCTGGTGCCACAGCGATCAAGACTTTCAATAACCTTCAAAATATTCTGCAGCTGCCTGAGCTGGACGCGCTACCCACAGACTCTCACCAGGTTCTCACGTCCAGATACAGCAGCAGAGGATGCCTTCCATAAACTTTGGTTGCTTTGGGATATTGCTGAGAGAGCACACGTAGGTCTTTTGTGCATATCCATGGACAGAGATGCCACTTTGGGGGGTGAAATCGGTTGGTCTAAAAAAGAGCAATGAACTGCACACATGCTAAGTGTGTGAAGAGCACTCCCTCCCAGCTGTGATCTGTGTACGGGCGCAGGGGAGCTGGCGTGGCAAGGGAGGAGGGTCTGAATCACTTCCGGGTTAGTGCAGTGGGGCTAGTGTCCCACTATAATCCGTTGGAAGCTTGAGAATATCGTGTGCATCTTCCAGCCCCCACCTTGCCGAGCACCTGGTCTGCTGGAACACTTTCCTGTGGCACACATCTTGAGTCCCTTGAGTTTCCAAACACTATTCCCAGGCTACAGCACCCCTTGAACCCTGCCTGGTCCTGGTGGCCTGTTTTTTGTCAACTGAAAGTTGCTTTATTGAGAAAAGAGAAGCTTAAGTATCAGCTGTCTCTCACCCTTACTAAGAACTCCAAATTACAAATAAGGCTGACAAATTCAGTCACCTGAATTTCCAAAGCGTGAGAAAGTAAAAACATTGCACAATATGGCTACAGACAGAGACGTTTTAAGGCATGGGGAAAGTGGGCTCTGGCCCAGATCCCCAACCTTTCAGGGGAGCCCCTGATAGAACAAGCTCTGTTCTGCAAAGAGTCTTGGCCTGATGGCCTTGAATAAATCTTAAATATGTTGTTTTAAATACTGCTTACCTGTAATTTATTTTAATGTAGGGGTTGTGTTAGAATCTATTACAGACATTTTGCAGAGAAGTGTGTTTGTTTCATGCAACATCTATAAAAAACGTCCTTTTAGATCAAAACAAGACCTCACATATGAGGCATGGGGGGACCTCACAGACCTCACAGAGATTATTTGCAGCAATATTGTAACACTGCTGCTGTGTTACAATATTGGAAGCACACGTCGCTATCCCTGAATATTAGATGTAAACACATTTAACATTTTGACTAGTGTGCCTACATACCTTAAATGCCCTTGCTAAAGAGGGCATGAAAGAGTTAAAACTGGATCATAAATTCAAAGCTGTTCCGAACAGGGGCCCGCAAAATATATTTGGTTTAGGGCCCCCAAAATCCTTAATATGCCCCTGGTTGCAGAAATCCAGAACTCACATGTCCAGTATATACTATAGCAGATAAACCTTTTAAAGTCTGATTGTCAGGAACTCCTCACTGAATGGTCTATTTCTTCCTTCCCTTTAAGAAAAGCAGTTGTGGAACCACTGCTAAGAAGGAGCCTCAGTGGATCCAGATGGGTTGAGCAACCACCAGCATTTTTCACAAACCATCTCCAACAGTTTGTTAAACGAAAGGGCATTTCATTCACTGTGGAAGCAAGATTCCACGCAAAATATCGTTGTAGCAGTTGTTGATGAATTGAGACTGAACACAGATACAAACAGAGCTGCAGCCTTTATCAAGTTCAACTTACCAACAACTTTCAAAACGTTTGCACTTTTAGACTACTGCATTGCAGTGAATTTTGGTTTATGGAAGAAAGCTATTTCTAAAATTATGAACCGGTATTTCCCCATCCCTGGAGTTACCCATTATGAGTTGGAAAGTGAGGATGGACTAAGAAATGAGGTCTTGCAATGGGAATCAGTAATTACACGTCCGAATCAATTGGTTCTCTTCATCCCGTTCGCCAGGTTTTCAAACCAAGATTTCAGCTGTTTTATGTTGCTGAAATCTCTGTGTGGAACTGAAGTGATTGGCTGTATTCCTGGAAATTTCATAATTCTGATGCGAGCCGGCACCTGCTGTTACCAGCCCCATCAGAATGAAGAGGCTACTCGTTATGAGGGCCATATTTACAGTCACATAGCGTTTATTTGGAGTAATACATCCATTGAATGCACATTAACAAACCTTTTATATAATACAAAAATATTACTTTGGAACAGAATAAAATGTTGCCCTATTTCGTAACAAGCATTGGCAAAACAATAGCTCTGGCACCAGTCTTTTGACAATTCTTATTTGGTTCTCTCAAGGTTTTTGCAAAAAATTATTTTTAGGGAAGCTGGCTGGTTCTCATCATTCTAAAAAGCAAATTGCTAAAGGCAAAAATATTTTTTGGTCTCAAAAAGCACAAATTACTATAGATATTCCTGACACTGAAAGGAACTACTTTGTGTGTTTGTGGATGTGCTTCATGTGAAAGGGCAGCATGTCGGAACTCGCAGGGAAGTTAGTCAAAGTCTGAAGTGGGCTGATCCATTGCTCCATAATGCATGCTTGGAGTGGGTGGAAATAAAATGTGAATCACACAACAACAGACTAATAAAGGAAGTCTGGCTGAAAACCCCTCTACTTAACTATGTTTTTGAAATGGAATTTTAGTAAAATCAAAATGTCTAACACCAGATCTAAAAAAAAAAAAAAAACAATCGATCTGGCTTTAGTTACCAGACACTTGTCTTTGCAAATGCTTTTTTTGTAATGTTTTTGTAAATCTGCATTGCAGACAGATAGGTTTGCCAAGACAGGTAGAGAAACTTGCAATGAAAGACAAGTAAAGAGGCTTGCAAAGACAGATATAGATAGGTTTGCAAATAGATAGATTAGAGATAGATTGGGTTGCTACGATACATATAGATAGATAGATAGATAGATAGATAGATAGATAGATAGATAGATAGATAGATAAACAACACAGCCTTAATTATTGTCACAGTTAAATATAATATAATATTTAGATATATGTATAAGCACAACATAGAAGGGTACTGAAAGCAAACTATAAAACTATATAGGCAGGACAAACCATCTAAATTAATTTACAAGTATAATTGTAGTCTTCAATTAAAATACATACAAGTATGCAGTTAATAATGTAATTCATTGTATGCCTATTCAAAGAGCATTACTTTATAAAGAACATTTTCAAATGGACACATTCTGATATGCTGTGAAACAGCAGCAGTCACATAAAGAAAGGCCACTGACAGAGAAACCCTGAGCAGAGAAGTGAAAACAAAACACTGGCATTAAGTGCAGGAAACTGGTTCTCTATATAGTGTACAAAAATGATGTGCACTGTTCAGAGAGTCCAAGCAACCCCACCTTGGTTTACAGAGGTAAAAACTAGACCACCTAATGCTCTAATAGGCTATTTTTCTACCATGCAAGATGGAAAAAAATGAAATGGAGGGATCACCTTGCAGGCAACATCTTAGGAGTGGAACAAGCTGGGGGTGGCCACTCCTCCTGACCTTTGTGCATTTTCCCACCGTTGCTTCCACCAAAAGTTTGGGTTTGCAACGGGGGCAGCCATCTACTGCTAACAGCAGGGCTGAGGGTCGAGTTTCAAAGGCACAAAGCCTTTGGACAGGGCAGTGCACATTCCTCGGGGAGGAGGTGTAACACAGGTATGCCCAGGAAGGGCTTTGTTTTCTGAATCCAGAGAGCAAGGTATCTCACCCCAGGGTTTCAGAATCTTGTTTGTTGGGGGTAGGCTGGATGTGACCAGCCAGCAACCATTCCAGGCTTAGTTAGCCTTTGCAGGGGGCACCTTGGAGGTGACCCCTGGGTGCATTAGGCAGTTTGCATTTTGCAGTTTGGATTTATTGTTTTGAGTTGTTTGATACCAAACAACCCAGGGTTCATAGTGGCCATTATGTAGCTGTGAAACTCGTACTGACCAGTGTCCAGCACATTAATTTAAAATGGCTGCTCTGTTCAGTTACTATGTCCCAGGTTTGGCAAGGACAGTAGGGGCATATTGCTCATGCATGTATGCCTACACATGCATTACAGTGCACCCTGCTTTAGGGTTGGAAGGCCTGCCTGAGGGATGGCTTACCTATATTGCAGGCAGTGTGTAGTGGACAGGTCACACAGGCTGTGTGCCATATCGGTTTTGCATTTTAGGATTGCATCAAGACACTCAGCCTGCAAAGACAGTCCTGGGTGCACTTGGATGCCTGGTCCCTGAGGGTGGCACAATCTGTGCTGCTGCCCTCAGGGGCCTACCCTTAGTACTCCATGCCTTGGGTACCTAAGTACCATTTACTAGGGACTTATAGTGGCAGCTAAAGGTGTTGCCAATGGTGACAATATTTTTATACATTTTAGGGGAAGAACACTGGCACGCCAGTCCATGTTGCATTCAGAAACCAGACAAAATGTGGGGGGTACTGCAACAAGGGGCCATTTTTCCACAGTGAGGGAATTACCTTGTGTGTGACTGTGCTTGTTGTGAAATAGCAAACTACATTCACTCAAAGTGCAGTTAGCCATTGGCTGAAGTAGAATGACCCACTGGCCTATGTTGTATGCTGTAGCGAGAGTAAGGAAAATGTGAGTGACACAACAACAACACACAAAAGAATTAAGAGAGCTGTCTAAAAGCCCCTGAACATAAGTATATTACAAATATAATTTTCGTAAAATCGAAAGATCTCAGCTAACGCTAAAGTGTTGAAAAGAATAGAAAACATTGCGTACTCTTTTCCATTTACTTCATCTTACAACGATGAAAGCCTAAGAACAGCACTATTAAAGGCAAAAGAGTTAGTGCCACACATTATCAATACATGTTAGATCTAAAAATTTCCAATTTCTCCACTCTACCTAGAAAAATATCTCTCTTCCTCTGAGGGCAGAAAGGGAACACATTCCTATTTGGTTTTTAGACAACATGCACGTCAGTCCGATGTTCTCCAATATACCTGGATGCTCCCATCATTATTACAAAATTTTCTGTTTCTTTGCAACACAGTAACACATTTCTTGCCAGATTTAGTTGCAGCTCAAATAATATTGGCTTTAACCAGTATTATCTTTTCTTGGGTCCAGCCTTACTATTTGGTATTGAAAAGAATTGATGCTAGCATGCCACTAGGATCGTGCACTAATCAACTTTTGTACGCACTGTGCAACAGGTATCATCAATCTTCTAATAATATTAATGAAGGGAAGAAATGGGCAGAAATAGTGCAAACATCCTCAGGATACTTCAAAGTATTAAACCAGCATGCATGGACAAATGAAACCAGGAGCAAACAATGGGGTAGCCAACTTGAAAGATTTTTTTTATTTATTCCAAGATGGCCACTATATTTAACCTGGATACCATGTGTTGATAATCTTGGCACTTATAATAATATACTTTTTGGTATGACATTGCAATATGGATTCCACTTTGAGTCTACATGATGGCCATATTGGAAGCATACAAAATGACATTCTAAATTGGTCGCTGACTGACTTTTGCTTTGCCACTATTTGCATCACAATTCTACAAGCTTTAGAAAATCCAGTACTGAAATCAAAGAAGGCTTGGCGAAGTTGGACCAAATGGCTTTGCCAGTACTTGTTTCATTGCTCATGTGTCTTTTTTCTCTTATATTAATGAAGCGAACCACAAATTCATAATTAACACATAAATATGATCCATCAATAAAGTTATGTAGTGGACCAGGACTCTCTAAAACATGGATTCTCAAATTTAACATTGTCATCCACACCACTTTAAAACATTTATTTTTCTGCAAAAGATGAAATGCATAAAAGCATCTCCCACAAACATTTTTCCTTTCTGCTTCTTAATTTGGAGGCTTTTTCTGATGCATCAGAGACAGCACACCCTGCTTATAAACAGATTTGAAGGTCTGGCAGAGGTCATTCCAATACAAACCTATCAACATAACCTGCTGTCTTACTGCCTTAACTTCTATTTGTGACTTACTATGCATGCTTAGTGTTTGCCCTTTGTTGACCAAACACTCAGGGTGACCTAGGGGCTTGGAGGCTTGCCCTCTACCTGCTCCTTACTGCTAAGCTAGTATGACTGGTGGCTGCTCCTATGACGCAGACCCTCCGGGTTTCCTGGTGATCTAGCAAAATAAGGCATCAAAAACCCAGCCTCAATGCTCCTAGCCCAACATTTCTAACACCTACCTAAAATACCTCGAGTGATTTCTCATACTCAGCAGTGCCTACTGTGGCCAGGGCTTAGCAATTTCTTCTGCAGGTGATCTTCTCTGGCTTCATAAGGCCTTTGCATGAAAAAGCACAACACTGTAGCTCAGAAATCCAACAACTTACAAATATCCAAAAACAAAAGTCTCCAGCAAGATTTAAGGCCTGAAAATAAAATGAATTGAGTCAAAAAATCTTGCACTCTTGTTGTTTTTCATCAATCTGCTCTTGAACGTTTTTCTTCTAATCTACTCTGGTGGGTTCTTTTCACTGGTCCACTTAATCAAAGTTAATACTGCATCCGGTCTGGGAATTTCCTCCTTTTCTTCCATCCCAAAAAGTAGTACCCATGATACAGCTTTCCCTTCTCTCTATTCTGATCCTAAAATCTGGTTCCATGATAAGGACTAGATCTTCTCTCCTTCCAGGCCATGACCAGTAATATCGCTCATGATCTGTTCTGCATCTTAGGCTGTCAGATACCTTTTTCTCCTCCAGATCTCTCTTTTTGCTTCTAATGCCTCCTACTGGTCGCTTTCTCTGCCTCTTCTGTTTTTGATGCAGGTTAGTGCGAAAGGACCAGTTAGAAGAGATCACTGGCAACCCCGAAACCGGTCCCAGGATGCTTGTTTCCGGTCCAGTGAGGACCTGGCTTGGCAGTTCGGGCTGGACTGTTCCCATGAGGAACAGGGTCAAGACTAATTTGCATATGGCTGGGTCCAAACTGGGGTGGCATGGTGAGCAAAAGAACAATGGATTAAACCCAGATCTGTGACTGGGGGTGAGTGTTTGACAATGTTCAGCATTCCGTCCATCACTTGTTGTTTTTGCTTTGTCGCCCTAAGTGGGAAGGGTATGCCCAGACGTGGGTCCCGTGCTTCCCATGCCACTGGACTCAAGCTAGCCTGGCTGATGAGGGGTGATACCCCGAAACCGGTCCCAGGATGCTTGTTTCCGGTCCAGTGAGGACCTGGCTTGGCAGTTCGGGCTGGACTGTTCCCTTGAGGAACAGGGTCAAGACTGATTTGCATATGGCTGGGTCCAAACTGGGGTGGCATGGTGAGCAAAAGAACGATGGATTAAACCCAGATCTGTGACTGGGGGTGAGTGTTTGACAATGTTCAGCATTCCGTCCATCACTTGTTGTTTTTGCTTTGTCGCCCTAAGTGGGAAGGGTATGCCCAGATGTGGGTTCCGTGTTTCCCATGCCACTGGACTCAAGCTAGCCTGGCTGATGAGGGGTGAAACCCCGAAACCGGTCCCAGGATGCTTGTTTCCGGTCCAGTGACGACCTGGCTTGGCAGTTCGGGCTGGACTGTTCCCATGAGGAACAGGGTCAAGACTGATTTGCATATGGCTGGGTCCAAACTGGGGTGGCATGGTGAGCAAAAGAACGATGGATTAAACCCAGATCTGTGACTAAGGGTGAGTGTTTGACAATGTTCAGCATTCCGTCCATCACTTGTTGTTTTTGCTTTGTCGCCCTAAGTGGGAAGGGTATGCCCAGACGTGGGTCCCGTGCTTCCCATGCCACTGGACTCAAGCTAGCCTGGCTGATGAGGGGTGAAACCCCGAAACCGGTCCCAGGATGCTTGTTTCCGGTCCAGTGAGGACCTGGCTTGGCAGTTCGGGCTGGACTGTTCCCATGAGGAACAGGGTCAAGACTGATTTGCAAATGGCTGGGTCCAAACTGGGGTGGCATGGTGAGCAAAAGAACGATGGATTAAACCCAGATCTGTGACTGGGGGTGAGTGTTTGACAATGTTCAGCATTCCGTCCATCACTTGTTGTTTTTGCTTTGTCGCCCTAAGTGGGAAGGGTATGCCCAGACGTGGGTCCCGTGCTTCCCATGCCACTGGACTCAAGCTAGCCTGGCTGATGAGGGGTGAAACCCCGAAACCGGTCCCAGGATGCTTGTTTCCGGTCCAGTGAGGACCTGGCTTGGCAGTTCGGGCTGGACTGTTCCCATGAGGAACAGGGTCAAGACTGATTTGCATATGGCTGGGTCCAAACTGGGGTGGCATGGTAAACAAAAGAACGATGGATTAAACCCAGATCTGTGAAAGGGGGTGAGTGTTTGACAATGTTCAGCATTCCGTCCATCACTTGTTGTTTTAACATTGTCAGTGACCTGGTCAGAAGAAACAATAAGGTGTCAATGTCTTCTCAAGTGTTTATTGCTGAAGGACCAGACTTCATCAAAGATTATATAGAGGTAGTAGGGGAAGCGATTTCTCAATGGTGTGACAAATGCTCTTGATCTGTGTTTTGTTTTCTGCAAATTTAGAGGAGAGAAGCCCAGTGTCAATATTCCAAAGGTGAACTTCAGATTTTAGGGCTCAGAAGACAGATGTCAGCCTCATCTCAGCTTATAAAACGTATTGAACTTTACCCTGACTCGGACAGTGGAAGGAATAAAGTTAAGCTGTCCATATGTGTTTGTAGAAGCATGAATGCCAACTGTTTAACAGAGTTTCTTTCATTAACATTGCCCAAGAGGGCTCTGTGTTAGGACTCGGTCTACAGGAACATTTCATACTACCAATTTCAAATACTCTGAACATGAAACCAATCACCAGGCAAAAGATCTGAATAATAAGATTAAATCCCTGAGGTAAAGAAAAAACCACAGTGCAGAAGGTGGGTTTAAAGCAGTTGCAACTAGCCTTCAATTATTATGCCATCTTATGTTACAGTGGTTCATATAGCATTTTATTGCCATGAATATGGTCTTGCAGTATTGTCAAAGCTTGGGGACCTTCAAGTCCCAATCTCGGGCATCTGTCACAAACCACAGTAAGTTTTCTCATTTCTCGAGTTGTATCATCAGATGTGTGGTGCTTTTTGGTTTATGTTTGGGTGTATGATCGTTATAAGTGCATCTCAGAATTGAAGATGGACAGTGTCAGGTTATTATGTCGTTATGGAAAAGAGTTATTTTTTATGCCGAATATGTTTATTTCAAATAGAGGGGCCTATATTTGACAGTTCCAAGAGAGAACTTAATATTTTACACCGTGTGCTTATTTTCTCATCTGTAAATATTTCTATTAGCCTTGTCCCCCCAGTCCTGTATACCATGTGCCCTAATTTGACACTTGGGATACATCTACAAAGGTTTTCTGTCGCGGTTGTGTCACTTTTATGGCACAGCCCCAACACTGTGAATGCTGTGAACCTGGGAATGCATCAAAATGCTAAGCCTTCCTGATAGAGGTGCAACAAGGAGATGGATTATTTCTCCTCATTGTTTCCTCTTTCTAAGTGTGCTGCGTCCTGCAGCACAATTAGAAAGAGGAAAAAGTCTCTAAGGGTTGCTTTTGTGCAGGAAGGTGCCTTCTTGCACAAAAACCTTCTTTAAATGCCACCACCCTTGCAGCTTAGATGAGAGGTGCCTGCTTGGGCGCTAGGCAGCCACAAGTGCGCCAGTGCTATGAGGGAGCTAATAGGGCGCCGCTCTTCAGCTCTCTCCTGGTCACACAACATAGCACAACAGCTTTGCTTGCTGCCCTGCGCTGCATTCACTTTTAATAAATATGCCCTTTAATGACTCCACTAGGTTATTTTTGTTCAGGAAAACAACTCTATTTAAAACACATTTGCAAAGTAAATACCAATTTCCCTCAGCAAGATTTGTGATATACTCGCAAGTTTATTTGCATGTCAAGCCTCAGACAAAGCAGGGAATGGGCCATCAGAATCATGCACATCCCTTACGTATCCAGAATAGCCAGATAAACCCACATACAGCCGATTGCAAATGTTCCCAATTACCTTCTTAGATTCATACAAAACCCCACTATAAAGTGTGTAGTTGCAGATAATTCCTCAAATTTTGGGAACTCCATACCATCTACGATTTGCAACATCCATTATAGACAATGACCCACCAAACTTTTGTAACCATGGAAAGGTATTTCCTTATCTTATATGTTGTCCTGTTTTATAGAATGTTCATGGTTTTATTGAAATATCTTTGTTCAATATGTGAAGTGCTCTGGCGCCCTTGCCTAGCGTCAAGATTGCACTATAACATAGCTAAATCATTTTAAAATAATATATGCACATCACTCTTTCAGGGAAAGATATAAATCATCATTGTCTTGTCACCATGGCTCTCTCTCCCACGAGATACAATGGCGGTTGGTGGCAAATTACATCAGAGGAGTGCAAAACAAACACACAAAAAAACTACACATAACACACTAATATACCTACACATACATACTGTACTAATTTAAATATAAAAAATCACTTACCTTACTGATGTTCTGCAGCTCGTCCCAGTTGTTCTGCAGCAAGTCCTCTGAGCGCGAAGCCTCGAACAACTCCCTCACCCAATCAAGATGCTGTTTTCATGCTGATAAACAGCATGAAAAAAGTGTTTTGATTGGCTGGAGCAGGCCGGCTGCATGCTCCAAAAGGCACTGTAGGTCTGTGCCTGCTCTCCAACCCGGCTGTCCAAGACATCCGGGTTGGAGAGGTTTGAATTGCGCATGTCGGTTTGGCCATAGCAAGGTAGAAAGCCAAACCAACATGCATATTTCAAACTGAAGTGGCCAATCCATACTACTTCCAATCAATGGCTGCGGTGGCACATTGGCCCTGCCCTGCCCTCACACTCTGTTTTTTTGGCAGAAAGTGTCAAAAATGAAATGGTAATAAAATCTTTTTTTTAAACATTTTATTTTTGACGATTTCTGCACAGCAGTGTTGGGGAGGGCGACGCTCCTCCACTCCCACGGAGGAACCCGATGAGATATTATTATTTCTCTGTAAAGCCAGGGCAGACTCCTCAACACTGGCATTAAAAACCTTGACATGTCCTACACTACCTTAAGTGCAATATATAGCCAGGAGCGAGGTGGCAAAGGAACAACAGAGCTTTAGTGACATTATTCCTCCTAAGACCCCTGACTGTCCTCCTGGAGCAGGACTGCCAAAACATTGATGCCCCTGGAGAATCTCCCTGCTGGTGGCTGACAGCAGGACTACTACCACATTGTCCAACTCTCGAGTATCGGAGGTTCCAGTTCGCTTTTCAGATGATAGTCCCACTATTGTACTCTCCACACAAAGGAAGATCTGCACTCGCTCCACCCCTTGCCCTGGGGCAACAGGCCCAGGGCAGCCATTTGGCCAGCTCCTTCCTTGAATTCTGTCAGTCTGTATTCTCGATTCCTCCTGAACACACATACTTACAGTCTGCAGCCACTCGACTACTGGAGCGCATCAACTCACCTCACTTAGGACACTGTTGCTCACTGTGAATTTGCTCCAGGGCCACATTCTTATCGCATCCATCCTTCTGTCCAAATGATATTACGGGGCACATTTACTATTATTTCATACAATGTGGCGTAGCAAGGGAACTTGTGAGAAAGAGCAGAAATACTCCATATTTACAAAGATATTGAGAGCTTCTGCTCTCTCCTTACACCGGCGCACTGTGCACTGCGCAGTGCTGACAGGTCCCCTTGTACCATAGGGTTACCTTCTTGCACAAAAACAATCCTTTGAGGCATATTCATCTTTCTATGTGTGCTGCAGAATGTAGCACACATGAAAGGACGAAGTAACAAGGAGAAATAAAGATATTTCTCCTTGTTACGTCTCTGTTGGGTAGGTGCACAATTTTGGAGTAAACTTAGGTTTAAAGTTCCAGGCTTGAGACAAAATGCAAGAGTGGATGCATGGGGGCACCCTTGCTCCACCCATCCATGTAGCATCTACATGATGCAAAGTAATGGTGGCTGCTCAGAGGCCTACAAAAATGATGCACCTGCTGAAAACACTCCCTCACCTCCCTCACACACTACAGAGAAGACAGCCGAGCCACACGATGTCTTGAGATATAATGCGTCATCTGCAGGGATACAGCTATTGTCGATGCAGCAGGTGCGGTGGCATTAGAGCCCATGGACCTCACACCTGTTGTTGCCCGGTAAGGGCTGATTTTGTTTCGAAAATGTATTAATACCTACTCATAGTGTGATCAGAAAACAATGGACTTACATAAGGACTTCACTCCGATTTCTACAGGTTGACAATGATGATTTCTCTTGGATCCTTATAGCTCTCCTATCCGCCTCTGACCTGTTGGAAGGGAGACCTCGGCATTGTGCTCCTTTTTTAATTTAGCTCGATGATTTTTTTGAAACACCAGGTAAACTATGTTTGTGTAACACCAGGAGTTGAAAGCACAAACCTTAATCTCCAAGGACCTTGTGCATTACTTGTGTGATCAGGGAAAGGTGGTGCAATTTTTTTCTTCCTAAATAATCAACAGGGGAGCCAATCAAGAAAGTGTCATCGGGTGCAGGTAAACAGTGCTGTTCTTAGAAATGTGAATGCAAAGGCCTTCCTGGGGGCCGGGTGTTGCCCTTCCTGTTAAGCTATTCACACCTTGGCCCCTGTGAGGCCGGAGGGATGGTGGGGGGCAGCAGCAACTCAGCACAGAAGCAGTGTTTTTGCTGTGATTCTTTCCCAGGTCATCACACTGAGCCCAGGTTGGGTGGGTGAGTCTGACGTGGCTGAGAGGTGACGTTGGGAGGCCAAGTCAGGTGTCGAGGCCATCTTCACTTTGAACCAGACGTCCCACATTTCAGTAATCAACTTACTTACAATATGTCTCTGTTTTTAGGACAGTGAAAAAAGCACTTGCTGGAAAGATCTGTACTTTATCTAGTAACAGCTTTGACTTATAGGTTAGCCTAGAGCAGTGGTCTTCAAACTTGCTAATGCTGGGCCCCCCCAGTGGGAAAAAATAAATCATCGGGCCCCCCTCAAAAAAATTTAAAACTTTTCTATTAAGCTGACAATGCTTAAATAAGTCTAGACTTCTTTAAACATTGCAGTTAAGTTCTGTTACCTTTTTACAAGTGCAATAAGCATGTTTCTTCTTTAATCAAAGCACTATTATCTGCAAAATCTTTCTTTTGGCCAGAGCCTGGTGCCCCCCCTGGGATCACTTGAGGCCCCCCTAGGGGGGCCCGTCCCCCAGTTTGAAGACCCCTGGCCTAGAGTGTTGATGTACCGGCTGCAAAACAAAATGTGTAACATGCAGATCACAGATTTGTAGTTTATGTGGATAGATCAGTGGGTTGAAGCTCTTATCACAGGAGTCCTTTTGTACTTGCAGTTCGCATTTTACAATATTTCCACTGCAGCACAGTGAGCTATGAATTAGTATCAAGACACTGCGGACAAACTGCAAGGTCAGGAATATTATTTTATTTCTTACTGTTTCTTTATTCTTTACTGATAAAAAAGTGACGTTTGAGTACTAATAAAGGTTTATTAGCACTGATTAGTAAGTTATTATATGCTACTAGTTGTAGTAAAAACGAGCATTAGTAAAGCCAGTGGGTTTCATCTACACAAGCACTTGGCTTTGTCAACGTTTTAGTCATGTTGCACTGCAATACGGCTGCTGTGCAGCATGGTTTAAACTGGAAAAAAAGCACTAGGATGCAGCCATTGGGGTCCTCGTCATAGTGTTTTTTTGTGTTATGGCGGATAGGCGGAGGCAAGCCTTGTCATCAGGGGTTGGGGAAGCAACAACAACAGGAGAGGTGGCGGATGGGACTGATGAAAGTTTTAAAAACAAACAACAAAAAAAGATCAATGACATAGCCAGTGCTGGCTGCATCATAACACTTTTTTTTTTGTTATGGAGGGTGGGTGGGGAGGCAACAAGGACAATGGAGCGAGGACCGGAGGGGCAAGCAATCTGATGAACTGTGGATGGTGGCACGCAACAAGACAGACACTGGACAAGCAACAAGACAAATGGAGGGAAGAGGCAAGCAACAAAATGGAGGGTGGGTGGGAGAGCAAGCGACAATCCAGAGAGTGGCGGGGGAATACAACCGTACAGACAGCAGTTGGGGGCAAGCAATGTCATAGAGGGCGGAAGGGGGCAAGCAGCAACACAGACAGCGAGTGGGGGCAAGCAGCGTCATGGAGGGTGGAAGGGGGCAAGCAGCAACACAGACAGCGAGTGGGGGCAAACAGCGTCATGGAGGGTGGAAGGGGGCATGCAGCAACACAGACAGCGAGTGGGGGCAAGCAACGTCATGGAGGGTGGAAGGGAGCAAGCAGCAACACAGGCAGCGAGTGAGGCAAGCAATGTCATGGAGGGTGGAAGGAGGCAAGCAGCAACACAGACAGCGAGTGGGGGAAGCAATGTCATGGAGGGTGGAAGGGGGCAAGCAGCAACACAGACAGCGAGTGGGGGAAGCAATGTCAAGGAGGGTGGAAGGGGGCAAGCAGCAACACAGACAGCGAGTGGGGCAAGCATCAACACGGACAGCTGGATCAGGCAAGCAACAATAGCAAGAGGGACAAAAGCACACAGGTAAAAAAGAGACACAAGTGCAGAGAGAAGCACAGGAGAGAGACAGCCTTCAAAGACGCGCTTTCTTATGGAGCGCTCCAATAAAAAGTCAAAAGTAGCTCCTAGTGTGCAGGGTGAAAGGACACAGATACTTGGTCATGCTTCAGGGAAGGGACAAGCACAAGGATTGAGAGAAATCGGCACATGCTGGAAAGCAAGCAAATCATAATGGCAATAAAACCAACCAATGACAAGCAACGGGCTGATAATTGTCAGTAGTCTGTGCTGTCATATGTTCAAACGTGCGGCAATGTATGGATTGCTTCATTATGTCTGCGCCCTATATCTAGCAAGCAATGAATAGCTTTATAAAGTATTCAGGATGACAAACTCGCTTTCTTAGGGGTGATCCTAGATAGTGCACCTGTTTACTTACGCCTTCCCATTTTATTCGGCAAAGAAAATACAGTTTTACTAATTAACTCCCTGAAGCATTGCGAAGAAAAGTTCATGTATACAATAAAAACAACCGCATTTTCAGTCTATTTTGTGTGCTTAATGCTAATGAGAGGTCGGAAACGGCGGGAGTATTTCCGCACTTCACCTACAGCTCAGAGGGCCTTTTCAGTGGCATATAAGTCTCATAATATTGTTATAACTATGTTTACCACATGTAGTGACCTTCATATCCAGCGCGTGTTTCCTGTACTGCCCTCTCTTCCAGCTGCCTCTCCACAGAACCACGAACTGGCACAACGCTTTTCTAAAAATATTACCCTAATCTTTGCCAGAGGCAGTGGAAACATTGACGTGGGTCAAGACCTGAAAACAATGAAGCGGCATGTGAAATGTTCTTAAAGGCAAAGCACTATCTGAGTGTTTATGAAGAGACATCGCCCTCTGCCGTCAGTGATGTGAATTTGAAAATAAAAAAAGACCCGACGGATTTTTTTAGAAGGATCATCCTGCTGATGCGAATTCTATATTTTATAATGGTACCATGCCATGGTTGCCTAATGTACACTTATCCTTACAGCGATCACAATTAGTTACTTTCACAGAGATATCCAGGTTTTTGTACATTCCCCGTACTTTTTTACCCTGAGTATCTAATTATAAATTCAGTACTACAAATACTAGAATGCAGAGAAAAGAATCCAGGCAGGATGCATAAACCAAAGACCTAAAAAAGTGGCGGGGTGACGTTAACAGACGCAATGACATCACATGTAGTGATGTCACAGACATATCAAACCTCTCATTTTAAAGGGAGTGCGCCTACATTAAAGTAAAAAATGCGCTATGATATTTGATATATCTGATTTGCAAATGTAAAGATATGTTTAGGATGTATGCATTTATATTTACACAACACATGCCAGTGTATCTACTTCCTGCCTGTGAATGTAAAGCAGTGATTGTTTTTGGCATTACACAAACCGATAGATAAAAAATATCTCCTGCATTTAAAAACTTTACTCGTGTTTATTATGAAGTAGTAACAAAGGAACATACCTGCCGTATAATATAACATAAATTAAGGAATCCAGAGGTTTCTTAAGAGCAGCAAACTCGTAAAGTCAGGTTTTCAATTTTGAACCGATTACGTTTATTTTCGTGTTGACCGTCACATTTATTTGTGTTATAAGATTTGTGTTTCATGTTATGCTTCATCTGTGTCCTCAGAACACCATAAGCGAGAAATCAAAATAATTGTAATTTATGTAAGTCACTTGTATTTTTTCCACCCATGAAGATATATTTGCACTCAGCGACACAAAATCTGGGACTTGATAGTTTGATATAAAAATCCTCAAATTTCAGTGTATAAATATAAAATGTGCAAGAGTTTGGTGTTAATGCTTTTATTTTCTGGTGGCAGTTGTGACCAGCGTCAAACCAGCATCACATTCCTATATTACTAGGGGACGAAAGAGTAAAAGATGGGCAGTTCCTGTCCTACTTAAGGATTGGTAAGATAACCCTCTCCTGGGGCATTTACAAAGATAAGGAGGATGTTTGCTGGGGTTTATATACAACCATTGAGTCCTCACTGAAAATGTGTGCAAGTTGGATGCACGAAACAGAAGCAGGGGTAGTGCACAAACAATGAAGCAACACAAGTCTTCCTAAGCACTGGGAAATGGACCTTTGAGCTTCCGTCAGCCTTAGGCCAGGATAGATAGAGTCCAACCTTTAAAAATCGCAGATTCTTCTAGATAGTGTAGGAGAGTTCTGATTTAATTAAAGACAAAGGGACACATTTAAGAGCCTCTAGCACCTCATTGCGCCACATTAGCATTATTTTTCTTTTTATGCTAATGTGGCCCAACAAGGCCAAAATTGCTGCAACAGATTTACAAAGTGGCACAATGCATGCATTGCACTACTTTGTAACGCTTTGCGCTACATTATGCCTGTGCCATGCATAATGTATGCAAAGAGGGTGTTCCCCATTAGAGGGGGGCAAAAAAAAGAGACTTCTTTGCGTCATTTTTTCTTCATTTTTAATGCCTGCTTAGAGAAGGCGTTAAAAGGAGACGATGGTTGGTTACAATGGGCCTAAATAGGCTTTGCAGGATTAGGGTAAAAAAAAATTACGCTAATCCTGCAAAGCTCCGAACTAGCGTAAAAAATTCTGATGCTAGTTCCCTAACTACCGCCATGGTTCACCTTATCTTAGATATGGTGCACACATGGTGGCGGTGGAGGGGTGCTACGGGAGCAATAAAAATGATGTTGCACAGGGTGCAGCACCACTTTTCCTAAATCAGGCACAAAGTACGCAAGCATTATGTAGTTTCTTTTCTTACATTATTTTATATAGCATTTATATTGCACTACAACACCCATAACCCTTCATGTTCAGCAGAAAGTGACAGAAAAATAGCATCCAATGAAACCTATTACAAACAGTACAATCCAACAACAGTGTCCTCTTTTCTTAATGGACCAACAAAAAGTTTCTTAAAGCCCATACACAAAGTGAAAAATCAAAGATAAGACAAAATTCCCAACAGTAATCACATCACTTTGTCCCATCCTCTCCACATCTTTTCTTTATTCAAAAACTTGAGTCCAATTGATGTACTGCTCTTGAACCACCTCATGTTGCATGACTGGTTGGTCCCTAAACTAAAGAAAATCCAACAAATACATGTTTTGACAACCATTCTCTTGGTTGGGTAAGATTTTTGGAGGTGGGATAAAATCTGCCTCCTTTGACTTTAATAAAATCCAGACTCACTTTCACAAGTGGCCAGAATAATCAGCAATTTTGTTATAAGACCAGAGGCTCATATTATGCAAGTTCAAAGCACATTGGTAACCGGCATTGCAGTATGATCAACAGGTTTACAGTAGGAGGTTCTAAAGGTTTATACTCTAGACAAATCTGTAGCTTCTAAGACATCTTGTAGTCTTGCTTCAGCCCAGAATGCTTTGGAAGCCATGGCCACCAGTACTCCTTGCAATGTGGAAACACACCTCTACTGGTGTGAATTCCTAACAATAGTATCCAGAGCTCTGACATCCAAAACCCTCCTGAAGGAAACTAAACATAGCAAGGTAAATAACTAAGTATATCAAAACTTTATTGACAGATGATCATTATCTAACCAAGTTTCAAATAAATGCCATACTAGATTGGCATCCAACATGGTTGATTTGGGGGATTCATATACTCTATACCTTTAAACAACCAATGTATTGTGGGATGTTCTACAGTTGGTTTCCTCTCAACTTTCCTATACTCTGCTGATATTGCAGACCGGTACCCTTTAATGGTTCTGTAAGACCACTGACCTGCTGCCATGGATGCTAAGAAATTGAACACCCCTTGACACATCCTGAAATGGGAGGCAAACACCAGCTGCTTCATAACTCCTGTTCTGATCTATAGGCCATGACAGTGCCTGAAGTCCATGAAGCCTAGATGTATCCTGAAGACTCATTTGAAAGTCCTGGCACCTTTTTGAACATCCTGAAAGGTTCCAAGCCAATAGAACTGCGTTTTTCTGTAACACCAGCAGATGTTGCTGCCCTCAGGGACTATTTAGCATCTGTGGAAAAACGGCAGTGAACACTCCACTGAGAGTTGCAACAGCATGGGATTCCAGGGTTGGCTCTGCCTCAAAGGTGTCACAATCAACATTCTCACTAGCTAACTGAGTATTTGTGCCAGACCTCTCACTATCATAGCGAAGGGGGGGGGAGCATAATGTGTCATCTCCAACCAATCTCACAGAAAGTAATCCATTGCTGAGGCCTCCGGATCTGGTTTTCAAATAAAAAACGTCCTCAACTCAGTTGTCAGTCTTACCGCAAAAAGATCCACACAAAATAGCCCCCAACGTTTCTCCAGAATTTTGAACACTTGCAAGTCTAAACTCCAAACATTGCTGCCTAACATGTCCCTTGAATACCAATCGGTCACCATGTCGTTGACCCACAATTTCTTCTGTTTCAGACAAGACTCTTGTAGCGCCCTAATTTGGGCCAATGAAAGGTGTTAACGTGAAAAAGCATATTATTTTGTTTAAAGGAAAAATTGAAAATTAAGAATACACTGTTTTATTATACTATAAGAACTGAGTCTGCCTGTTATTGGAGAAAAATATTTTATTTTCAGATACACGAATTTGTATTGCCTATTGTAAACAATTTATTAACATTTTTACTGTAAGTTTAATGACATTTGTTACAAAACATTTTTCCCAAGACGTTCCTGACGGGATCGAAACGTGCATGAAATCTAGTTTTTGATGATAATAATTATTTGACTCACAATTTGGATATTGTGCTATAGAATCTTTTTGTCTTTCTCTTTATAACTATTTCATTTTAATCTCTCCTCGTATTTTCTGTTTTTGACTGTTGGTATCTTTCCGTTTGGTTGTATGCCTTTTTATTGTGTGGTTTATTCTGGTTTTATTGTTACATAAGACCCGAAGGAGCGACAAATGTATTTTTTGAGTTGCGAAATACGGCTTTTTGTTCTTGTTTGTCATCTTTCAACATATTGATTAATTGATTGTTTATAACGCTACTACATTGTACATTACTAACATTTTTTAAATAAGAAGAATTCAATGTCTTTTATTCTGGGGTTGTATTTATAGTTCACTACTACTAAACTAGTTGGATGAGTGCATGAAGTTCTGGTCACATGGAGCAAAGAGCCAAGCTCAGGTACACAGGGACATATTTACAAGCTCCAAGTGCCACCTTTGCCAACATAGTGCCATTTTTTTACACTAAGGTGACTTTTCCCCCGTGTCATATTTACAAAGTCGCACAATGCTTGCATTGCGCCACTTTGCAACCCCTTGCGCCACATTATGTCTGTGTCAGGCATAATGCATGCAAGGGAGGCAATCAGACGCAGGGAGGCTGGAAAAAATGACGCAGCGAAATTTACAATATTCCACTGCGTCATTTTAACATATTTTTTAACTCCTGCTCAGAGCAGGTGTTAAAATGACGCTCCCATTTCAACCAGTGGGCCTCCCTGTGCTTTGCTGCACTAACGTAAAAAATGTTGACGTAGTGCAGGAAAGAACCATAATAGCATTAAAAATGTTGACACTACTGTCCTAATCACCGCCATGGTGCACCGAATTACAAATACAGCGCACCCATGGTGTCGTTAGGTGGGTCCGGGACGATGCAAGAAAAGTAGCGTGTCAGTCCTGATGCACCGTTTTCTTGTAAATATGCCCCACAGTTTCCAAACCATCAGCTCTTTATGATGCTGTTATGGAACCATCATCACGGCTCTCAATGGACTAATTGGAGGTCTGGTCCTTTTGTATAGACCTTTTACCAGACCTAGAGCACAACTGATGACTATTTGCAGTGCCACATTGAATTAGGGTATTCAACGTAGACCCAAGAGTGCTGCAAATGAAAGTTGCAAATCTCATATCTCTAAACAGACTCTTGCTGCGTACCTATATACGAGAGAAAGGAGTTGTCGAACTTTGAGTGTATTAAAAAAAGCTACCAACTCATGATCATAAAGCAAATTAGGGTTGGAAGTAGGTAATTGGACACATTCTGAGACTATAACAGGTGCTATTCCAACCTATACACATCATTTAAAGTAGTCTGCTGGGAAGCAGTGTTTTGGGACATGAGCAGATCACCTGGTTCACCACAAAAAGGTTTTACAAGTAATAGAAAATCAAGGCTTACCATCATGGCAACTATGCCAAACTTGTCAGGGTGCAGGGTCAACTCTGGACACCGGAAGGGTGGGGGAGATATCAATTTCTGAAACCCAATATTCAGCCCACTGGGAGATCCGTACCAGTCAGCCCGTTGAGTGGGCCTCGTCAATTGCTACTGAAATTGTATAGATCACTACAGTACCTTGATAACACTCCTCTTGGAACAGCACCTTTCCGAATCAATCAAAAAATGTATTGGACTGTTGAGCATCAGCGGGTCTTTGGTCAAGTACAGAACTCACTCTGTAAGGGGCCAGACTTGAATGCACCCATCTTTCACCAGGCCTCCATTGTGCAGACCAACACATCCAACCATGGAATTACAAACAAGACAATTCCCACAGGATGCTGGGGAAACATTATCTACCCAGCAGCCTCCCCGTGTTACTGAAAGGAGGAAAATGCCAGTTAGCCAGGTTCAAAATCATTGGTTGGCCCTCAAAACATACTAGGACAATTGTTCTGTTCAGAAATGGGTTCCTGCCTAGCTGCCATAGACTGTGGGTATAAGATGGTGCTTGCTGAAGCACTCCGAAATAGCAAACTCAGCAAAATTGACAGCACCTAGTATGATTCATCAACTGCTAGTTCACTACCCATTGAGCAATGCAGGGTCTTAGTTCACAAAAAAATGTTTTTCAATTCGTTGGGCTATGAATACATTCTTTCGACTTATTTTTGACTACTTTCAAAGTCAAGACAGGACACAAACCATTGAAATGGGTAAAGGTTATGACAATTCAAATTTTCTTCTATGGGACTGAACTTCACTGCATAGCACAAGGCCAGAACATTCTTCAGAAATGTGGGTGAATGTTCAAGAAAGTTTAACTAATTATACAAGCAGGACTCCCAAGGTGGGGAATTAGGTGCTTGGTTCATAACTGATGTGGGAGAGGAGGGCTGCAACACCGAAAGTCCACAATTACTATTTCCAGCCATTCCATTCTGTTTTGCTTTAGTCCCCAAACGTTTACCTGCATTGTAGCTTCTTGGGAATCTCCGATAGGCCTTTAATTTAAGACGCCCCTCCTCTGAACAACTCAAAAGCTTTACAGGGGCCCTGGTGGAGTTCTGCTGGAAAAAAAGGCAACCAAACTGTCTCCTCCTCACTCTTTTCGATCCAGATGGGTGCCTCCACGAAACTATATTCAATCTAATATCTGGCGGGGTGAGATTTAATAGTCTTTGTGGGTGAGTGGGAGGGGAGATGTGCACTTCGCACCATGTCAAAATCTACAGAAATCCCCAGTGTTTTTCCCTCTCTACAATTTCCCCATACATGGTCACCAAAATAATTTTGTCTAATAGAGGAGCTAAAATGAAGGCTGCTTGCGGCCCACAGGAAAACAACAGGATCATCTACCCCCAGGTTTCGCTCTCTTCATTTCAGTCTGGATGTGACACGCAAAAATCCCCATTAGTGTAGCCTCTCCTGTAGTAAAACCAGTTGGTGATACATGACTATGGCAATTCCCAAAGGATGCTGGGAGAGAGAAACCTTGCCTACCCCCCCAGCCTCTCCCTCTTCCTTATGACAGGGAACTGCCTGCATGCCAGGGCCAATGTCATTGGTTGGCACAGAAAACATACTACTACAACTGTCCTGTTTGGTAATGGATTTCTGCCCAACTGTCAAAGGCTGTGGGTATAAGCGGGTGCTTATTTAAGGACATGAAAGAACTTTGCCAAAGCAAAAACTACATGACCCTGCTAATTTCTCTCAGTATATTTTAGTACTTTGCACATATCATCTCCAGGTTCAGACCCAGCCTACAGCTTTGTCTGACAACTTGCTGCTGGCCCTGCTGCTCATGTACCTCCCTGTGTAGTTTGAGACCAGTGAGTGAAGAAACACGCTATGTCAAAGCACCAGGATGTGGCCTAAACTCCTCACCAGAGACATAGCAGACCCACTGAACACCTACCAACAGTGCAAATGAGCCCGACCTGAGAAAGTGCGAGAGGAGAAGGTGAGTGGGAGTGAAACAGAGAGAGGAAGAGGGACAAGGAGAGGGAGAGGATGTTTTACATCCGTGGCTAACGCTAAACATAACCACTGATCTTTCATGACAGAGTGGGCAGACTAACATTATTTTACATGGAGAACAACAACAATCACCTTTTATTTTACTTATTGGAACTATTTTTAAATAACCAGGCAAATTACCATAAAGACTCCAGGAGCTGAGCATCCCAACTTTGAGAGAGGGAATCCAAAACCTCAACCCCTGGACTACAGGTGTTTCTTTACTCTGATGGCTCAAAACATAATTATGACATTCAGCCTACAAATACAGGTCAATATGGTGTCATAGTTGAGTATACACCTAGGCCGACACATAATTTAAAGAGTAGTATTGAGAAAGAGATAGAGACAGAGAGAGAGAGAGGGGCAGAGAGTGAGAGAGAGAGAGGGAGAGAGAGAGAGAGAGAGAGAGAGAGAGAGAGAGAGTAAATCTTTGTGTCACGGTGTACTCAAAAGTTTTTTTTCCAGATATACTGGCAAGCTAATTGTTATTTTCTCATGGATAAAAGTAACAAACACACTTTCCTTTATTAAATGAAATTAATTGCAATTGACTAGACACATGACCATTTAAACAACCAAAACCAAACCCTTAACATTCAGAGGGAGATTCTAGGATTGTAACTCTTAGACTGCAAGTGACACTTTAATATGTTGGACCCAAACGTAACTATGACATTCAGCCCAAAGTCAAGATGGTGCCACAGGTGAGTATACTTGGACAGCTACATCATTTACTGAATAGTATGGTGAGACGAGGGAGTGAAGTAGGTGGGAGGAGAGATAGCAAGACTTAAAAACAATAATCTTTGGGTTATGGAATACTTAAATTTTCAGAACGAGTGCAAGAATAACATGGATGAAAATTACAACCACCTTTTATGTTCTTCATTGAACACTGGAACTCTTCGTACAGTACCAGACTTTGGAATGGCCATTGAACCATGTGATCATATAGACAACATGGGCAGGTCCCTTTACCTTCAGAATGAGAGTCTCATGCCTTAAGTACTAGGCCACAAGTGACTCTTTATTATGTTGGATCCAAACATAACTATGGCATTGTGGCTCAAATACAAGTCAATATGGTGCTCTAGGTAACTGTAGGCAAGGATGGAGGGAGAATGGAAGGGAGCAAAGGAATGCAAGAGAACAGAGAGCAAGATGTTTTATGTTTAATCTTTGAGCCATGGTATATTTAAAAACAGATACCTTCAGATAGAGTGGTAGGAATATATGTTTTACCTCAGGGATATAAATGAGCATCACCTTTTAATGTATTCAATGAACACCGGAAATCTTTGCATTGGAACAGACACATTATGATAGAAACAGGAGAAGTCAAGGCCTTAATATTTTGAGTGCAAGCATAACCACTAGGCCAAAAGCAACTCCTTGCTATGTTGCTTCTAGATCTAACTACAACATGTATCCCCAAAATACCACTTAATACGGTGCTATGGGTGAGCAGGCTCAGGCACCTACATATTTTACAGATTAGTTTCGCAGGGGAGGTTTGGAGGGAGAGTGGTAAAGGGGAGAGAGAGAAGGAGGAGCAAGATGGTATATTTTCAATCTTCGGGTCTTGGAATTCTTAAAAACAGATATTTTCCCACACAATGGCAAGAATATTTTTATTATTATTTTTTCACTGAGAAAAATAGCAATCACTTTTTATTTTTATTCATTGATGCCCTTTCTTGTTGACCAGGCTATAGAGCAGCCACATGACAAAATATAGACAACAAAAGTTAAACCCTTTTACTTCAGAGCGACAGTTGAAGACTTTAACCACTAGACCACATGTGTTTCTTCAGTACGGGGTATCAAAAAATAACGGTTGAGCCCCAAAACCAAATCACATGGTGCCATAGGTGGGTGTACTCAGACAGTTACATTATTTACAGAATAGTATGGAGAGAGGGTCAGGGTGGAGGGCAATAGGAGCAAGAGAAAGAACATAGAGCAAGAAGATTCTTTTTAATCTTTGGGGTTATGGTATAATTAAAACAGATATTTTCAGACACAGTTAAACAAATACACAGTTTTTCTTACCTTTTGGTTTATTCAATGACCCTATTTGTAATTTGGTAGACTTTAGAATAAACACATCATCATATGTACACCAGTCATCAAACCCTGTTCCATCAGAGTGAGCATCTAAGACCTCAACCACTAGGTCACAAGTGACTCTTTACTTGAGGGATCCAAAATTAACCATGACATTAGGACCAAAAATACAAATAAATTTGTTTCCAAAGGTGACTGTACTCGGACAGGTATGTCACTTACAGAATAGTATGGAGAGAAGGTGGGGTGAAGGGGAATTGGGTGTAAGACAGAGGTACAAGACGAGAGAGCAAGTTTTATTCCTAATCCTAGGGTCATGTAATACTCAAAAATCATATATTTTCAGGGAGAATAACAAGGATATTATTTTGTCACTGATACAAATAATACCCACCTTTTCATTTATTCATTGAAAAGTTTCATAGATGACCGGACTTTAGCACAGATACATAACCTTATAGATACCAGGAGCAAAACCATTAACCTTCAGAGAGAATATAAGACCTTAACCAGTAGACCCTGAGTGATTCTTTGGTATGTGTTTTACTTCACTAATGACCAAGCTGAAACATTCATGCACTGACAAAAATCTCTGGAATGCACTTCTTAGTCTAAAGAAGACATTTATTATTTCACTTTGCAAGGTTCGTAAAGGAAGGTCAGCATGCTGAAAGCACACGTTTAAAAATTGTCACAGCAATGTAATGAAAACATGTACAAATGATTCTCCACTGTAATATACACAGCAAATATATGTATATATATTATAAAGCAAAACAAATAATGAATTAAAAAATATGCATCACCATGAGGCACGGGCACAACTGCTTCATCTCTCTCCTATTCAACATCAGATCGCCAGATCCCAGAATCGATCGAGGAGAGAGCGATCAACTATCCTCACGGGAAGGATAACACACCCCAGCGTCCTGGGCATGTCTGAGATCTGACTTACTCTCAGTCCCCGGTCCATCTGGTCTTGGCCTCTTATACTGTGAACAAACAAGAGAGGAAAATTCTAGAACCTCCCTCTCACTGCAGAAGTTTATTATTTAAAAAATGCTGATTACTTTAGGCTGGGTTTGAAACGAACACATCGGGACTTGGCCACAATCCCAAGGTGCCCCTGCAAAACAAGACCGTTTCCTTCCCTCTAAGTACATTCTTATCAGCCTAAGCCCTTGTTGGAAAAGAACACATAAAATAAAAACATGAGCACATTGTACAACGTGGAAAACTACTTGCAGCTTTTAACGTGGTGGTGGCAAATGCTAAAATAAAGTCAATAGGCAAAATGAATCTGGTGGTCACTAATGTGACGGTGTGCTGCTAGACTAAATGCCACATGAAGTCAGCGGTCAAAACATAAATATCATTACAATATGTTGGGTCGAAACCTAACAATGTCATTTGGCCCAAAAATATGAGTCAATATAGTTCCACTGTGGAGTATACTAGGACAGCTACATAAGTTACAAAATAGAATAGAGGGAGTAGAGTTATTGGACAGAGAGATGTGAGAAAAGAGAGAGCAAGAACGGTTTAATTTTTTTTTTTTTGTCCTTGGTTCAAGGTATAATGTCAAACAGATCATTTCTGACAGAGTAGCAAGAATATAATAATTTTCACAAGGATACAATTGACAAACAATTGTAATTTCACTTATTGAACATTGGATCTCTGTGTAATTAACCAGATTTTGGAACAGACACTTGACCATGATACATCAGAAGTCAAACCCTTTATTTTGTAGAGTGAGAGTCAACAACCTTAGCTATTGAGGCACAAGTGACTCTTCAATAGGTGTGATCAAAAAATGACCATGATATTCGGCCCCAAAATGCAAGGCAATATGGCGCCATAAGTAAATGTACTCAGACCTCTACATCATTGACAGAACAGATTGGAGAGGAGGAGAGCGAGAGGTGAAAGCAGGCAGAGCCAATGGTTTATTTTCACTTTTTAGGTCATACTACTCTTAAAACAAATGTTTTCAGACACAGGGGCAAGAGTAAAATTATTTTTACAAAAGGAAAGAATTACAATCACGTTTAAAATTCTTCATTGAAAACTTTTGCAGTCGTATAATACTTTGAACAGCCACATGACCATGTGAACACTAGGAAACTATTACCTTCAGATTTAGAATCTGAGACCGTAGACTGGTAGATCACAAGTGACTCTTTACTATGTTGGATCAAAATATACGTACAACCATCATCCCAAAAAATATCAATCAATATGATGCCTTGAGTGTGGTTGGACAGCTGCATCATTTACAGAACAGTATGAAGGAAGGGTGGGAGGCTTTTTACACTGAGAAAATGTATGCCCCCTTTCCATCACAAACACCTTTTGTGCTGAATAGAAAAAAGCATGTGCCACTTTGAATTGCTATGCACCACTTTTTGCCTGTGCAAAGCCTAAGTAAATCTTTGCTTTCCAATCTCATCTGGCACTTAAACCTTTGGATCTATATATCAGTCATACTCTGCCTTATTCCTGGTGCTTAAATCTGTAAAAGAATGAGTGCTAGTGCCAAAACACTCTGCTCTGAAGCCCAGGACTAGTGCAATTCAATGTTCACATGCCCAATACCAAAGCTGCTTAGTCATGAATCCACATCATGCCTCTTTAATACACTGCCAGACACTCCTTGCAATTTTACCTGTCTCTTTAAGGTTCCTGCTTTCTCCCTTTATGGCATTTCCTCAGTCTTTCTGTTTCTCCATCTTTCTGCTTTGTTTGTTTTCCCTCTCTTGCTCTTGGTAAATGTCTGATGCAGAAAAATAAAAGTGCCGGTGTGGTTCTAAAAATTCTGGACCCATGTAATTTACTTTGCCACAGCAGTACGATTTTAGTATCAAAAGACCGATAATGACTAGTACACTAAGCATGAGCATTTTCGCTTAATTCCAGCAGCGTTTTCACCTCGAAATCGCCATTTTCGTCCTGCACTCGTGGCTCCCATTTTATACACGGCAGCCATTTTTAAAAGTTGCCCTCACATAGGCTTATAATACAGTCAGATTTGATTCCAAGGACACGTACACCTTGATTGACTTTTCTCTGACCTGGGCAAGCTGGAACCATTGCCTCAGGCCAAACCTGTTTGGTCAGTCCCTCTCCCAGTGGCCGAATCAGATAGCATCAAGGCACACCAGGCCATAAAACCCTTATTATCGCTCACACACCCTGCCTAACTTGCTCACACCTGCACCTGCTCTTTTCTTCTTCTTACTTTACGAGGGGGAGGTGCCCGTTTTTATTAGGGGTCCACACTTATCTGATGTAAAATACTAGGCCTTGCCGGGTAATTTATTATGGGTTGGATAACATGAAATATAAGGTTTCATCATGACACTGTTTTTTCCTTTGTAGTGAAAACATGTGAATGACCAACCAAAATGTCAAGAATGTTTGCCTGAAGCTTAAAAAACTCTAAATAAGGAAACCTGACTTTGCATTGAAACACAGTCTCCTGAGAACATACAAATCGTGCTGTTGTACTTCTAGGACACTTGTCAATTGGTTGCAGCCAATAAATTCGATCTTTGACTTCACCTAGAAGACTCTGAGTTTCTGTAGTCTGAATCAGGAAAGTACCCGAGGTCTTTGGGTGTACCCTGGCACCGCTGGGTTACCGGATCAGTACCGGTTCTGAAAAACCCAGTACCTCACCGGTCCCAAAAATTAGAATCCAGTATCACTGGCTTACATTAAGGACTGCTTATATTGGAACATTCCACATCATGCCAACATCTTGAAAGCTGTTTTTTTCAGCATCTCCATCTGCTTGATCCTTCATGTTTCTTTCAGCAGTAATGAGTGCTAACACCAGATATGAGTACTTCTTTACAGCTAACAAATTTGAGTTCTCTGCAAGCTGCATTATTAAATCATTTTATATTAGATTAAAATAGGAAAAATACATTCTCCACAAAGACAAATTGAACAATGTTTCCCTAGAGTTTATTTGCAAGTAAAACCATATTTTTGTTTGGACTGCTCCAAGCATCCAGTACCTCAATGGCTGTGTAGGTCAAACACAAGTTACACTTTCTTATGTTATTATTACATAAATACAGGGACAAGGTAAATAATGTCACCTAGAAAGCTATATGAACAATCAGGGATCAATTTTGGCCTGTGTTAGAAACATCAGCCTTAGACATGGCCTTCTCTGCAGGGTCACCCCCACACATTTTGCCTTCACCCCTCCTGTTTGGTGAGCCCAGTTTTTATAGGTTTTTAGGGCTCTGTGCACTTTACCACTGCTATCCATCACTAAAGTTCTTGTGCTTTTTCCCTAAAACATTGTAAACTTTGCTTACACCCAATTAACACATTTAATGTACTTGTATGTGTCTAGTAAAGTGGTAATTGGTGTCACAGGGGTTGTACATTAAATGCTACTAGTGAGCCTACAGCATCCATTGTGCCACCCACTAAAGTAGACCTTCATAACATGTCTCAGGTCGGCCGCTGCAGCCTGTAGTGTAGTTTTTAACTGCCAAATGGACCTGGTAAAATATTTTGCCATGCGTAAGCATTCTTGTTTAATACATATAGGTCTCCCCTAAGGTAGGCTTCAAGCAGCCCACATGGTAGGGTGCAGTGTATTTAAAAGGTAGTATATCTGTTTTCAAGTTTTACATGTGGTGGTAATGAAAAACTACTGCAAGGCCTATCTTTATCATTGGATAACACTGGGTACCTTATTACATTTAGTAAGTGCTAACGTTTGATTGGGAACAGATAGGAATGCCACATTTAGACTCAAATGAATTGTAATTTAAACCTTTCTTTAATGGTAAAGTTGGATTTTAAGTCGCAATTCTGAAAATACCACTTGTCCAACCATTTGGTACCTGCTACCAGGGTACTGGATCTGACTGGGAATGTTGTAGCTGTTGGCCTTTGTGTATTCCTCCTGCACAATAAGGCAAAGGGGGGCTAGGTGTTTGCAGGAGGGGATCATTCCAGCAGGAGGGGGTGGGGGTAGAGCTTGTCCCTCGCCCTGCATTTCAAAGGGTTACCTCTAGCATACTCACTAAGGAACCTGACACTAGTCTTTTGTCACCCTAGACTCCTTGGAGTCTTGACAGGAAACAGAAGGAAATTTCCCGAACCAGATATGAGTGTAGGCCAAGGTGTTCCCCTACTTGAAAGGCTGACACCAGGTATAAATATTGGATCATCTGAACAACTCATTAATTCACTTCTGGACCTATGGAAGAGACTCCAGAAGACTGCCATGTTCCCCAGAGAGCTGCTGTACTGCCAGAGGCTTGCCTGGGCCCCCAGAGGACTGCCCTTCTGCTACCAGAGGACTGCCAGCTGCTAGAGGCCTACCTGGACACAGAGGACTAAGGGCCTGATTTTCCGTTTGGAAGACGGGTTACTCCATCACAAACATGATAGATATCCCGTCCACCATGTGATGATGTCCATAGGATATCATGTAATAATAAAACAGCAGACGGGATATCCGTCGCATTTGTGATGGAGTAACCCCATTCACCAAACTCTAAATCACGCCCTGAGTTGGTGCTTGAGGCCTTCCTTGCTGAAGAAGATAATTTTTTTCCCATGCTACCTGATTGACTCCAAGGGATAGCAGGCTGAGCTCCTACTGTGAGCTACAGAGATACAAAAAGCTCTAAAGGCCTCCCTGCAACTGACCAGATGACTTGTTGCACTGGGCCTGCCTGGGTCTGCAACTGAACCTGCCTGAGCCCTGCTGGCCTCTGCTGGAATGAGTTCCTTATCTCTGAGAGGTGCCTCACCTTGTCCTGGACCTTTGGCTGGCATCAGAGAGAATGCCTCCTGACCTAATTGAAGGTCCCATCAAATTTGGTGCAAAGCAATGCAAAGTCCCAAAAAGCATCATTGCACAGCTGAAAGCTTCAACGAAACTCGCCAAAAGACAAAAAAGCACCACAAAGCCTTGCAGCACAGCTGAAAGCTTTTGTCAAACCCCACAAAGCCTCGATGCTCAGCCTCATTGGAACCAATGTCAGATAGTGCGAAGCCTCGCAAAGCAACACTGTGTAGACCTCGCACCAAAGACACAGTGAACCATCCTCACTGGGTCAAACTTGGTCCTATGCCTGGCCTGCACTACATCGTGGTCAGCCTGAACTTGTAAATTTGTCCTTGTCCCGCATGACCACATACCCACACTTAAAGCTGTTTTTACTTAAACATTTAAAATAGAGGGCCAGATTTATGAAGAAGTGATGCAGACAAATGCAGCAAGACAACGTGCTGCACTGTGTCACATAAGAGGGCAGGAATGCACTATATCTACTATGATATGGAGCATTCTGCTCTCGCCCTGTGCTAGCAAACACAGTTCAGCCTAGTGCTAATGTAGGCACCCTTGCATCATGGTGCAAGGGTGCCTGCTTTGCAGACAGGAATCCTTAGAGGCTTTTTCCTCCTTCCATGTGTGCTGCAGAATGCAGCACGAGTAGAAAAAGGAAAAATGAGGAGGAATGAGGAGGAATACAGTTATTTTTCCTCGCTGTGCATCCCCTGGTATGGTGTACCTTTCTGACACATTTCCAGGTTTACCAATGGTAGTTAATCTGGAAATCCATCTAAATGCTTGGATTAATGCATAGGAACACTCATGTTCCAGCTTCCCAGGGCAGCGTTACAGAAGGCAGTGACTTGTGTTGTGTTGTGTTGTGTTGCGATACTCTAGATTTACTATGACATACAGAAGTGACTCAGGCAGCAGTTGTAAGTAATATGCTTTAAATGCATGTTGTGTGCATGTGTGGAGGTGAGAGTGTGTTTATGTTATGAGTGTATCTGTAAGTATGTGTGTGTGAGTGAACATAAAGGTCAAATGGCATATGATGTCTCTTACCTTACCCCTGGCTTTTTGGAGAATTGATGCTAGAGCGGAACGTGGTAACAATTTACCTGCGTTCGGACGCTCTTTAGGTCGATGAATCTTTTGACTAAGTGGGAACTCTCTGTACTTTTAATCGATCAATCACCTTATATCGATAATCAATAACGAACATAAGCAACACCTTGAACAACATAACACTTAACAATTAATCCAGAATACATTTCGGCGAACCCTGACCTTTCAGTCAGGAATAACCACACCAGTTTATTGCAAAGTTAGTGAATTTATTTCCCTATATTAACAAAGCTAGCACAATATAGATGTGTCTCAACACCAAATGATAAACATAAATGAACATTAATAGCTGTCCATATCGTCGAAACAAGTGTAATCTATGTAGCATTTGAATCACAAGGCATTCGATAGTGGCAATGCAAAGCACTAATACGATAATCTGCAATGGGCTAATGGCGTACATTTAGTCAGCATAACAAGACCTCAAATTGCATCGTGCGACATATGGAATCCTCGTCTAACCTCAAATTAGCATCAGCATGTGGGACTTCATGCAAAAACAATTTAGCAACATCAATTTAGAAAACTCCTAGCTAGGGTCTTTATCAAAATCAGCAGTTGGTTACCTAAAAGGAACACAATGCAATTTTACAATTTCCTTTCATAATTACCAATTCCAATCAGCAATCAATGAAGTCTTCGTCTCACAGGTATCGTTTCTCGATCAGCATAGGGCCGGGACAAAAGGGGCAAAGGTGAACGGGGCAATTGCCTCACGGCGGCAAGATAAGATTACTACTTCATGCAAAGGGGCAAATCAAAGTTAAAGTCTCTAGGGCAAGAATCATTAAAGTCTCTTTCTCTCGATTAGAGAAAGCATCAAAGTCTCTCAAAATGGCGTCGCAGCAAAATGGGTCATAGTAGCTACGAAGTCAAAATGGCGGGATGTCCGAAGATAGAGAGCTTCCCTCTCGTGCACCTGGGTTTTATAGACAACAGTTCAAGTCCAGTAGGGTCTCCATTGGAGGGTTCATAGGTTAGCTTCAAATTGACCAATCAAAAACGACAGTTCTCAAGCTTTTACTTAAGCATACATTATCCTTGGAGATGGGTACGCAAGTTGCAACATTGTTTCTCGATTAGCTTACTCTCAGAGCCTCCATTGTCCGCACCTGCAAGCCGACCTTGAATTAAAGAGAAAATATGCCATGCTGGCACCAACTTTAAGATAAGCATGTGAACAGTCTCTGTGGAAAAGTACAGCTTCAAGCAGAAATACACGTTTAATAGCACAGTGGAAAAAGTACGAACATTTAAACCGTGAGACCAGGCAACTAGGCCAAAGCCTCCGCTAAAGTAATGCTAAGCTAAGGCATTTCAAATAAGCAAATCGTAGCACATGTTTATGATTATGTCGGATTAGTGCAATTCTAATACACCACGTTATATAAAGCACGCATATAAATGATGGCAAACTACTCTGAGGGCACATTTTGTCCCCGTACAATCTTCATTAATTCGGTTAATGTCACACACGATTATGTCAGCACTACGTTTATGCGTTAATAAATCAAAACCTTCATTTTCTGCTTCATCAATCCCTCCTCTGATGACTACTTGTCATCACACAAATTTAGCCCACAAATGTTATCCCATTAAAATTCTGTCAGCTCCCTTTTCCTTTTAGTTCCCCTAGTTTGCGCTTTGTATTCTTCTGCCATTCTTTTCATAATTTTCTCCTCTTTTCTCCTTTTAATTCTTTCCATAATCATTATTATTCCCCTTTTTATTCCCCAAATTCCAAATACACAAATTATTATTATTAATATTCCTTCTATTATTTTCAATAATATTCCATTCCATATTCCCCCAATCCAATGTCCCACTGAAGCAAGTCCCTTTCCAACCTTTTCCCACACTCCTGGTTCTTTCAGTTCTTTCAAATCTGCACTTTCTTTTGTTAGATTAGCAAGCATAGTTTTAATCTTCACACTATTATCAGGTATATAGGTGCAGCAGTGACGTGCACCAATCATTTTGCAAACGCCTCCATCCTTTGCTAAAAGAATGTCTAAAGCAAGCCTATTTTGAAGAGTCATAGCTCTTTCCGCTGCAAGTTCAGCATCCATCAGGATTATAGCACCTGAAAACTTTGTCAACATGTTATCCACTATAGTAGACAACTTTCTTATTTTGATGGAATTCAACACAACTCCTAATGAAGGAATCATGGCTCCAAATATATCGCCTACCACAGCAGCTGCGGTCTCTCTTTTCTGGATACGATGGGATCCAGGTGTCTTTTCAATCATCGATATGTCATCCAGTTGATAAACCTTTGGAAACACTATACCCAAATAACATCTTCCCCACCATCCCTTTGGAAGACGATAATAGGCATTATGCCCACAAATGTAATACACCCCTGGAATGACAGGGTCAAGTCCGTCCATCATGAATGTCCATTTGGCCTTAAAGATAAACGTATGTTTGCATTCACTCGCTCCTACAAAAATATTGTCATAGTAAGATTCACCTCGATATATACAAAATTTCCCTACATGCCAAGCATCTAAAGCAATTTTCCCTTGTGTCTTTATAGCAGCAAAGTCATAATTATCTACTGAAGTCCTCTTGTGTAGCTCTTTTCTAATTTCGCTTTAATTTGAGCCCTCCTATCATCTGTGCGATCTAAAAAGCTTATTTCTACAGCAGAGACGGAGCAAGTAAGGTTCTCCCTATGAGCATGAGCCGTTTCAAAAGGTTGCATTGGCTCGAAAAAGTCCCTCATAATTTTGTAATCCCAATATTTTGCAGTCTCGCTTAGCTGCGCTATTATAGGAACATAAGCAAAGGTAACATCATAATTTGAGAAAAAATACTGTATGTTAGATTGACCATAAAACCTAGACATTACTATACTACATGTAATCCCATATGTAAGAGGCATGTGGTGATAAGTCACCCCTTCCTTTACTGATGTCGGTATCTGGGTACACACATAACAATCTTTCGCATCCATAGTCTCAACATACTCTGTTAGTAAGCAATAGAAAACGTTATACGAAAGCTCTTTCTTATCATGCAAGAGCCTCTCATCCATTGCTAGTCTTTTCAATGGTGTTAGTTCAGTGACAGTAACAGGAACAATAGTAGAAGCAGCAATAGTCTCATTCTCACCCTTTCCATGCATTCCAAACACAATTGCCATTATTATTAGTACACATGTTAGTACCAAGCCTATACACACGTATTTACAATATTTCTTTCTATTGTTTTGCATAGCGTACCCAGGCATGATCTGTATAGAATCAGAGAGCTAGAAGCACTTATAAATGAAACTACTTAGCAATTCAGTTACAAAGCTTGAACGAGCACAATGTTCACACCGTCTTCTTCAAAAGGCCAGTCACTTATCGGTTAGCAGCATTTGTCTCAATTCGGTTTAGCAATGTCTCAGCGGGTTGTTTCTTTCACGTTAGATTGTAGCGAGCAATATCATTTACTACTCTTTCAATCGACAGAGTCTATGAAACTTTTCTTTTCTATTGGTATCTCTTCTTCTTCTTCGTTCTCGATGCTTAGAGATACAAACTCGTCAGTCCAATCATCATTGACTGCATATGCCCATTCAGGACCGGAATACCTCCTGTTTGGTATCCTTTTTCTTTTCAATTTTGCTTCTCTCTTTGATTCTGCTTCGCTGGCACTCTCCTCCTTCGCCAAGTCTTTTTCTTCACTTGACGATTGTTCCACGACAGTCACTTCCTTTCTTTTCTCTTTCACTTTCGGCCTTCCTCCGTCGTTCAAACCTTCTTTACCCTTTTCTTTTATCGGTGAGATACTTAGTCTTCTTTTTGCACCGTGTCCATTTGATGGACCTGCGATCTTTTCTGTAGAGGTTTGAGCTCTTTCGTTCTGTTCTTCTTTGTCCCCACCTTCAGGGGAATCAGTCACGTTTTCCTTTTCTTTTTCTGTATCGTCTGTTTCTGGGAAAGCCCCCTTCTGCTCAGGCTCTCCTGCCTTCTCACTCTCTTCGAGCCCTTCGTCACCGTTACTTTCTTCAGGCTCTGTATCACTTTCAGCTGCTTCAGGTTCCTTGTCACCTTCAGCTGCTTCAGGCTTTTTGCTACCCTCAGCTGCTTCAGGCTCTTTGTCACCTGCAGCTTCGTCGTCGCTATCTGAACTTTCTCCTTGGTCTTCTCCAAGTGAGTCAGACTCTTCGTTCTCCAATAATATCTCCTTTTCTCCTGCTGTTGCTTGTTTGCTTTCAGTTCGCTTTTGTTCTGTCTCAGCACTAGGCACCGTTTTATCAGGCACTGGTAGTTTCAGCGCTTCAACTTCCTCATCTGTGGGACACAGCACCTTCTTTGTATGACTGGCGTGAATCCAGTTGGGAACCCCCGCACACTTCACAGCGGTAGTTGTCGTCAGGATCACTTGGAAAGGGCCTTTCCAACGGGGTTCCAGACACGACTTCCTCACGTGCTTCTTTATCACGACCCAGTCACCTGCTTTCAGCGCGTGTCCTGGACCTTGGATCGGTAGCAAGGTGGTCGCTTCCACCTGGTGAGAGAAAGAGCGAACCACATCAGCCAGACCTTTGCAGTAGTCTAACACCATATCATCTGTAATATTCAAAAGCATGTTTGCGGGAACTGCAGGAAGTCTCATAGCCCTGCCCATGAGAATTTCGTGCGGAGACAATCCAGTTTTTCTATCCGGAGTGTTTCTCATTGACATTAGCACTAAGGGCAATGCGTCAGGACATTTCAAATTTGTTGATGCACATATTTTTGCCATTCTCGACTTGAGCGTACCATTCATCTGCTCCACCAGTCCTGATGCTTCAGGGCGATAGCTACAGTGCAGCTTTTGCTCAATGTTCAGTGCTTCGCAAAGTAACCTCATCACCTCGTTATTGAAGTGACTTCCCCTATCTGATTCTAAAGAGATCGGGAATCCGAAACGTGGTATCAACTCCCTCAACAATAGCTTGGCAACTGTAAGGCTGTCGTTTCTACGTGTGGGGTATGCCTCAATCCAATGACTAAAAATGCACACAATCACCAACACATATCTTAAACCTCCATGCACAGGCATCTCAATGAAGTCCATCTGCATACGACTAAAAGGACCGCTTGCCCTACCAATGTGGCTCGCGTTCACAACTGTTCCCTTTCCTGGGTTCATCTGTTGGCAAGTGACACATCGATGGCAAACTGCTTCTGCAGCTTGACGAAATCTGGGGTTAAACCAATCAGTTTTGAATAATCTTATCATGGCATCTCTCCCTAGGTGAGCTTGTCCATGATAGAACCGCGCAAGTTGTGATAAGAGACTATTTGGCAGAACAAGTTTTCCCTCATGTGAAACCCATAGCTCGTCTTGTCTCTTTATACATTGTGATTTAGTCCAGGAATCTCTTTCATCCTCCCTGACATTACTTTGTAGTGCTTTTAGTTCTTCTATTGTATCTACAACCTTCAAGGCAAATGCTTCAGCTGGTTCGAGTTCTGGTTCACTTATTGTATTCCAATCATCCCTTAGCAATATACAGTTCAAAGCGCAAAATCTTGCGACTTGATCTGCATAGGCATTTCCCAGAGACACATAGTCCTGTCCTTTCGTGTGAGCACTGCACTTTACCACTGCAACTTCAGCTGGCACTTGAATGGCATGTAACAACTCCCTTATTCTCTCCCCATTTTTCACTGGGGATCCTGAAGAAGTCAGGAAACCTCTCTGTGACCACAGTTGTCCAAAGTCATGCACAATCCCAAACCCGTATTGGCTATCAGTGTAAATGGTGACTTTCATCAATGCAGACAATTGACATGCTCTAGTAAGGGCTACAAGTTCTGCTACTTGTGCAGAATAGACTCCTTGGAGCCATCCCGCTTCCAAGACCCCTGTCACAGTACATACAGCATATCCTGCTTTCAAAATTCCCACCCCATCTCTTAGACATGAACCATCAACAAAAAGAATTTGATCATTTTCATCAAGTTTTGTATCTTTGATATCCGGTCGGGGTTTTGTGCAAAATTCAGTCACCTGAAGGCAGTCATGCTCGACGTCTTCAGCGTTCTCAATTTCAGCATGTTCTCCAGGAAGCAAGGTAGCTGGATTCAACGTAGTGCACCTTTTCAGCTGCACATTCGGTGAGCCCAGAATAGTCGTTTCATACCTTGTGAGTCTTGCTCCTGTCATGTGCTGCGTTCGGGAGCGGGTCAAAAGTATCTCAACTGAGTGAGGGACCATGACTGTTACTGGGTGTCCCATCACTATTCCTTCACTCTGAGTGAGGCTGATACCAACTGCTGCTACGGCGCGCAAACACCCTGGGAGTGCTGCTGCAACCGGATCCAGAGTAGCTGAAAAATACGCTACTGGTCTGTTTACGCCACCATGGGCTTGGGTCAAGACAGACAAAGAGCATGCATCACGTTCATGGCAAAACAATGTGAAAGGCTTCGTGTAATCAGGCATACCTAAAGCTGGAGCCCTGCACATGCACTCCTTTAATTCAACAAAAGCATCCATCTCATCCCCTTTCAGTTCGATCTGATCCAAGGCATCCTTCTGGGTCAATTTCAGTAGAGGCTTTGCTAGAGACGAGAAGTTGGGAATCCACTGGCGACAGTATCCCACCATTCCCAAAAACTTCCTCACCTCCTTCCTTGTCTTTGGTGGACTCATTTGAAGTACACTGGTAATTCTTTCCTTCATTATTTTCCGTGACCCTTTCTCTATCTGGTGACCCAAGTATTTCACTTTCTTCTGACAGAACTGCAGTTTGGAAGGAGACACCTTGTGTCCATTCCCTCCCAAATGGTTCAACAGAGCAATGGTATCGGCTGTGCAGCCACTTTCTGTCTTTGATGCAACCAGTAAGTCGTCAATGTACTGTACTAAGGTTGACTCGAATGGCAACTCTAACTCTTCCAAGTCTTTCTTTAGAACCTGATTGAATATCGACGGTGACTCAGAAAACCCTTGAGGAATTCGACACCAACTGTATACTCTGTCTAGGAATTTGAAACAAAAGAGGAATTGGCTGTCCTCATGCAGAGGCACAGAAAATAATGCTTGTGACAAATCGATGACTGAGAACCACCCAGCTTCGCAAGGGATCTGAAACATTATCACAGCTGGATTCGGTACGACAGGGCAGCACTTGATTATGATGTAATTTATTTTTCTCAAATCCTGTACAAGTCGGACTTTCCCACTTGGCTTCATTAGTCCCATTATCGGTGAATTACATGGGCTGCTTAATACTTCTTTTAGTACTCCCTGCTTTACGAATTCGTCAATAAGTTGGGCAACTTTCATGAGGGTACCTTGTGGCATGTGGTATTGTGGGGTCTGGGGAAAGATCGCATTGGGCTTTACCATCACTTTTACTGGTTCTACTCCTTTCATCAATCCCACCTCTTTCCCTGTCATGTCCCACACTTCCTTTCCGACTGTTTCCCGTAATTCTGCTGGGATATCTTCTTCAGTTATCATTGGTAAAAGACAAATCAGAGGATACTCTTCGTCAACTGTTTCTATCTCATCCCCCTCTACACTGTCCTCGTCTTCCCCATCATTGCTCGTCTCTATTGTTATTCCTTCGTTTGAACACATGATCGAGCAACCCAATTTACACAATAGGTCTCTTCCTAACAGTGCTATCGGGCTTGAGTCACACACCACAAATTGATGTACCCCTTGATAGTTACCAATGTTGACTGGTATCGGATCTGTTATTGGGTTCGTCAGATGCCTGTTTGCTACTCCCACCACTTGAACTGTCCTCCCTGAGAGTGGCAAATTTGGTACTTCGCTGCTCTTAACAGTTGAACGTGTGGCTCCCGTGTCAACCAGGAATGAGACGCGATGACCCATTACTCTTCCTTCTACGTACGGACCCCTTTGATCAACTTCTAGAGATGCCGCAAGCACACAATCTCCTTCCTCTTCTGAGCTTTCACTCTCCCATACATTGTTTATTCCACTCTCACTGTGTAATGGGAACTGTTGTACTGTGCCGTTTGTGCTCATTACCTGACCCGTTACCTGTGGAGGAACCATCATTTGCTGCTGACTCATTGGTGCCAAAGGTATTTGCATTTGCTGATTAGGTACCATAGGTAACTGCTGTTGCATCGGCTGCATTTGCGTCATCTGCACACGGGGCATCTGCATCTGCTGCGGCTGCATAGGTTGTAATCCCTGCAATTGGCTTATGGTCTGAAAATTTGGGTTTAGACCTCTCATTTTCGGTCCTCTCATTGTCTGAAATGCATTGACATCATTGTTTTGCTGACCAACACCTACACCTGCACCTGCGCCTTCCTGCACCACCATCGGGCACTCGCGTTTCCAATGACCTACGTTTCCGCATGCGTGACACGGCATCACCTTCTTCATTGCCTGCACACCCGTCACAACAGTGTTCAAATCCGGACCATTATTCACAAAACCTCCTCTACCTCTGCCTCTGCCCTGTGGCTGAAACGCCATGTTTCCTTGCAACTGCGGCTGCTGTTGCTGAAACACCATGTTTCCCTGCAACTGCGGCTGCTGTTGCGGTACCTGCTGTTGGAACCCTTGCATCCCTGGCAACCCTTGCAAGCCTGTCTGAGCCGCCTTAAGCTGCATCATCATCACCTTCTCTTTCAGCCTTTTCTGTTTCACCTCAATTTCGTCGCTACAGTATTTCGCATAAGTCAAGACTTCATCAATCGGTTTTGACTGCCAGCAGATCAAATGCGATTTTATCATCTGACTTATCTCTGGTCTCAGCCCTTCCACAAATCTGAACACAAAATGAAGCATATCCTTCGCCTCGATTGCTTCCGTGCCACTGTAATTCTTGAACGCCTTCAACAACCTCTCATAGTAACTCTGAATCGATTCTTTAGCCTCTTGGGCAGTTCGATCAATTTTCTGCCAATCCACATTTTTCGCGGCAACCTTCGTCTTCAAATGCTCAATCACCTTATAGTACAGACACATCACCATAGGTGATGGTGCGCCCGTCTCTCTGTCTCTCTCTGGTTCACTTGTCGGCCAACCTACAGCTCTTTTGCAATCCTCCCACAAATCTGCCGGAACCACAATCTCGAATAGAGTGTTCAGGTCTTCCCAGAGACATTTGGCAAGCTTCACAAACCTATCAGTCTGTTGATACCATTCGATCGGCTTCTCCCTCAGTTTGGGAAAATCATTCGTAAAAGACTGAATATCACTCCTGTGCCATGGTACATGTACTAATTTTCCCCCTGCTGTCTCCCTCATTGGTAACATAGTTACTGTATCACTACTCTGCGGTCCTTTCTCATTGTGCTCTGTGGCACTGTCCCTCCTCTTATCCTTCCTCTTTACCCATCTGCTTTCCCACTTGTCTAAGCACCTCCACACTTGGGCACTCTGCAACAATTCTCTAAGGTGTGCCTTCATGCCTGCTGATCTCATGTGTTCAAAATCTGTGGTCCCAAAATCCAACCTATAGCTCCTGCTCAAGTGTTTCGTCTTGCCTATGTCAATCCCGTTCCTGTCTGCTACTTCCTGCAAACTTTTGTGTACCTTGTTTACCTCTTTCGTGATCTTTGGACATAGATACCTCAATTCCTCTTCCGTGTAGGATTCTAACCTGTTCACACCCATATTCCCTTCCACCAATTCTTGTGCTTCCATGTTCAGCCTCATCCTGCTCAAGTAATCGTCTCCTTTTCCACTGTCTGAACTTTGTGTGGAATTTAGACTGTTGGACCACTGTGTCAGCTGTTGCGCATTTACCCCCATCAGTGTAGCATTCACATCGACTGCCATCGATGGTTGCGGCAACTTTTCAGTGTTCGATGTTAATGGTATTATCAGTGGGGGGCTCGACCTCACCAGTGTTGACTGAGCGCATACGGGACTAAACTCCATCAAGGACCCAGACCCAGTTGGCTGAGCCACTATCGGGGTTATCCCTGGAGTGTTTTCTATGCACCTTCTTTCTGTCCCATTCTGCAGCATTTGTCCCTGACTGCTCATACCTAAGTTAGGCTGACTATACAAAGGTACCACTGGACCTACAGTAATGGGCAGTGATATTGCATCGGGATTCTGTCCATTTCCCATATTCTGCGGCATGTTCATCCCCATATTATGGGTCATCATTGCCGGCATGCCCATCTGACTCCCCGTCATTTGAGCATGAACATTTCCTCCCTGCATCTGCTTTTGAGGCATCATAAACTGAGTTGATTCAGCTTGTGCCATTGTTGGGTTGTAACCATTCTGTACGCCCCTTACGGTTGGATCTAGAATCATTCCTCCACTATTATCACTGCTGTAGTACCCTGGCATCTGCGGCTGATAATGTTCTGCTGGTTTCAACACGGGCACATCTGGATACATTCTCCTAACCTGCGGTATCTGTGGGGTGAGCAGTAAACTCGGATCCTTAGATCCGGATGGTACTCCTGGATTCTGCGTTTCACTGTTCTGTACCGATGCCGGAGGAGCAGAACTGGTACTTGGACCTTGTCCATTCTCTGCATAAGGTGGAGGACGGTCGTTCAGCAATTGCATTATCAACTCCTCATCCTCTAACTCCTCTTCTCTTCTCAACTTTTCCTCGTTCTCTCTATCCTTGGAACATTTCCTGTCTGTCTTACAGGTAGCTTTCTTACCTGTCTCCTCTTCATCTTTAGTAATTGCGGGGAACAATTTTATTCCCTGCAATACATCTGACCTCCACACCTTCTGCGCATTATCCCACCTAGCATCCGCTAGTGTCTTTTCTACCTTCCTCATCCTTGTTTCAAACTTATTTTTCTGTTGCTGTCTAGCCATGAGTTCCCAAATTGCTAGAGCCTCAAACTGTGCTGGCCTTGGAGGCACCTTCATGTCATACATCGCGAATCTCAAGTTCTCTAGGACCCTTATATTGAATGTCCCATGTATCGGGAATGCTACGCTCCCATGTTTCTCTGTCCACTTGTGCCATTGTTTTAGCCAAAGGCACGGAGCTACCCCTTTTTCCTCCATTACAATGTAAGCTGGTGTGCCCTCAGGCGGCGTCTCCTCCCCTACGCTCGCTTTAATGTAAGACTCCCCCTTCATCGCACTCCTGAATGCTTTAAGGAATTTCATTTTCTCGTCTTTTAATTCACAAAGTTTATAATCAATAGGTCACTTTTATTCCACAAAATTTGTAATCAATAGGTGACTTTAATTCCCGGAATACTCTTCACCTGCCTTTCCCCTTCCAATCGAGTCCCACGGACTGCGTCCAATCCGTGCGCGACCCTTCTCTCCAACCAACCTATCCCAGCGCGGCTCTTTGTGACGTCACAGTCACACACTGCGGCTGACAAAGCCTCGCGGCTAATCCTCCTTCACTCAGGTCCTCCCGTAACAACTTTTTGCATGTATCGCGAGCTACCAAAAAACCAAAACAGATCTGTCGGTTTACTACAGGAAGGGTAACATAATCGCTTCAGGACCTTAGGGACTTTTCACTAACCTCGGCCACTATTCGATCTCTTTCACCAGCTTCGGCCGCTATTCCGTCTTTCTCAGTCCCCACATTCGCAAGCAAATCTGACCCGCAGACCTACTCTCAACTTGTCAATGATCTGTTCTAGTGCACTTAGAATCTTGTCAAAGCCCGAAGTCGAAGTTCCTATCACTCCCTAACACACGTACCCACTCGTTGACCACGCCCGATCAACCTACTAAACCGCCCAGACCACAACATGGATCAACATACTCCGGAGTCTCTTGACCTCGCAGGGCCCGTCTCAACAACAACAACCACGTGGACCTTTTTATGCACAAAGCGCCAGACGCACATGAAGTTCGACGACTTCCCTACTCTCGTACTCGGAGCCGCACCTCCGCTATCTCCATGAAGTTCGACGACTTCTCTACTTCTACACTCGGAGTCGCGCCTCCGCTATCCTTAAAGAAAATCCTCGCAACCTTTTCACACACTCTGCGGCAATAAGCTGTGCAAGCGCAAAACCCTAACTTCACTCATACCATCACTAGTACCGCCAGCGCTGATTCCACATCTCCGTTCTCTCCATTCGCAAGCTCCGAGATCCCGGGAAAGTCGCGGTGGACCTAGCCCATCATCATATTGTCAATTATTTTCATCCAAAAAATCTAATTCAACTTCTCGAATGAGGCCTCAAAAATGCGTAACCGTTAGTTCGACACCATGTACTCTAATGGTACAGGGTCCCAAAAGACGAAACCATCCTCTGCTACCATCTACTGCTAGAGCGGAACGTGGTAACAATTTACCTGCGTTCGGACGCTCTTTAGGTCGATGAATCTTTTGACTAAGTGGGAACTCTCTGTACTCTTAATCGATCAATCACCTTATATCGATAATCAATAACGAACATAAGCAACACCTTGAACAACATAACACTTAACAATTAATCCAGAATACATTTCGGCGAACCCTGACCTTTCAGTCAGGAATAACCACACCAGTTTATTGCAAAGTTAGTGAATTTATTTCCCTATATTAACAAAGCTAGCACAATATAGATGTGTCTCAACACCAAATGATAAACATAAATGAACATTAATAGCTGTCCATATCGTCGAAACAAGTGTAATCTATGTAGCATTTGAATCACAAGGCATTCGATAGTGGCAATGCAAAGCACTAATACGATAATCTGCAATGGGCTAATGGCGTACATTTAGTCAGCATAACAAGACCTCAAATTGCATCGTGCGACATATGGAATCCTCGTCTAACCTCAAATTAGCATCAGCATGTGGGACTTCATGCAAAAACAATTTAGCAACATCAATTTAGAAAACTCCTAGCTAGGGTCTTTATCAAAATCAGCAGTTGGTTACCTAAAAGGAACACAATGCAATTTTACAATTTCCTTTCATAATTACCAATTCCAATCAGCAATCAATGAAGTCTTCGTCTCACAGGTATCGTTTCTCGATCAGCATAGGGCCGGGACAAAAGGGGCAAAGGTGAACGGGGCAATTGCCTCACGGCGGCAAGATAAGATTACTACTTCATGCAAAGGGGCAAATCAAAGTTAAAGTCTCTAGGGCAAGAATCATTAAAGTCTCTTTCTCTCGATTAGAGAAAGCATCAAAGTCTCTCAAAATGGCGTCGCAGCAAAATGGGTCATAGTAGCTACGAAGTCAAAATGGCGGGATGTCCGAAGATAGAGAGCTTCCCTCTTGTGCACCTGGGTTTTATAGACAACAGTTCAAGTCCAGTAGGGTCTCCATTGGAGGGTTCATAGGTTAGCTTCAAATTGACCAATCAAAAACGACAGTTCTCAAGCTTTTACTTAAGCATACATTATCCTTGGAGATGGGTACGCAAGTTGCAACATTGTTTCTCGATTAGCTTACTCTCAGAGCCTCCATTGTCCGCACCTGCAAGCCGACCTTGAATTAAAGAGAAAATATGCCATGCTGGCACCAACTTTAAGATAAGCATGTGAACAGTCTCTGTGGAAAAGTACAGCTTCAAGCAGAAATACACGTTTAATAGCACAGTGGAAAAAGTACGAACATTTAAACCGTGAGACCAGGCAACTAGGCCAAAGCCTCCGCTAAAGTAATGCTAAGCTAAGGCATTTCAAATAAGCAAATCGTAGCACATGTTTATGATTATGTCGGATTAGTGCAATTCTAATACACCACGTTATATAAAGCACGCATATAAATGATGGCAAACTACTCTGAGGGCACATTTTGTCCCCGTACAATCTTCATTAATTCGGTTAATGTCACACACGATTATGTCAGCACTACGTTTATGCGTTAATAAATCAAAACCTTCATTTTCTGCTTCATCAATCCCTCCTCTGATGACTACTTGTCATCACACAAATTTAGCCCACAAATGTTATCCCATTAAAATTCTGTCAGCTCCCTTTTCCTTTTAGTTCCCCTAGTTTGCGCTTTGTATTCTTCTGCCATTCTTTTCATAATTTTCTCCTCTTTTCTCCTTTTAATTCTTTCCATAATCATTATTATTCCCCTTTTTATTCCCCAAATTCCAAATACACAAATTATTATTATTAATATTCCTTCTATTATTTTCAATAATATTCCATTCCATATTCCCCCAATCCAATGTCCCACTGAAGCAAGTCCCTTTCCAACCTTTTCCCACACTCCTGGTTCTTTCAGTTCTTTCAAATCTGCACTTTCTTTTGTTAGATTAGCAAGCATAGTTTTAATCTTCACACTATTATCAGGTATATAGGTGCAGCAGTGACGTGCACCAATCATTTTGCAAACGCCTCCATCCTTTGCTAAAAGAATGTCTAAAGCAAGCCTATTTTGAAGAGTCATAGCTCTTTCCGCTGCAAGTTCAGCATCCATCAGGATTATAGCACCTGAAAACTTTGTCAACATGTTATCCACTATAGTAGACAACTTTCTTATTTTGATGGAATTCAACACAACTCCTAATGAAGGAATCATGGCTCCAAATATATCGCCTACCACAGCAGCTGCGGTCTCTCTTTTCTGGATACGATGGGATCCAGGTGTCTTTTCAATCATCGATATGTCATCCAGTTGATAAACCTTTGGAAACACTATACCCAAATAACATCTTCCCCACCATCCCTTTGGAAGACGATAATAGGCATTATGCCCACAAATGTAATACACCCCTGGAATGACAGGGTCAAGTCCGTCCATCATGAATGTCCATTTGGCCTTAAAGATAAACGTATGTTTGCATTCACTCGCTCCTACAAAAATATTGTCATAGTAAGATTCACCTCGATATATACAAAATTTCCCTACATGCCAAGCATCTAAAGCAATTTTCCCTTGTGTCTTTATAGCAGCAAAGTCATAATTATCTACTGAAGTCCTCTTGTGTAGCTCTTTTTCTAATTTCGCTTTAATTTGAGCCCTCCTATCATCTGTGCGATCTAAAAAGCTTATTTCTACAGCAGAGACGGAGCAAGTAAGGTTCTCCCTATGAGCATGAGCCGTTTCAAAAGGTTGCATTGGCTCGAAAAAGTCCCTCATAATTTTGTAATCCCAATATTTTGCAGTCTCGCTTAGCTGCGCTATTATAGGAACATAAGCAAAGGTAACATCATAATTTGAGAAAAAATACTGTATGTTAGATTGACCATAAAACCTAGACATTACTATACTACATGTAATCCCATATGTAAGAGGCATGTGGTGATAAGTCACCCCTTCCTTTACTGATGTCGGTATCTGGGTACACACATAACAATCTTTCGCATCCATAGTCTCAACATACTCTGTTAGTAAGCGATAGAAAACGTTATACGAAAGCTCTTTCTTATCATGCAAGAGCCTCTCATCCATTGCTAGTCTTTTCAATGGTGTTAGTTCAGTGACAGTAACAGGAACAATAGTAGAAGCAGCAATAGTCTCATTCTCACCCTTTCCATGCATTCCAAACACAATTGCCATTATTATTAGTACACATGTTAGTACCAAGCCTATACACACGTATTTACAATATTTCTTTCTATTGTTTTGCATAGCGTACCCAGGCATGATCTGTATAGAATCAGAGAGCTAGAAGCACTTATAAATGAAACTACTTAGCAATTCAGTTACAAAGCTTGAACGAGCACAATGTTCACACCGTCTTCTTCAAAAGGCCAGTCACTTATCGGTTAGCAGCATTTGTCTCAATTCGGTTTAGCAATGTCTCAGCGGGTTGTTTCTTTCACGTTAGATTGTAGCGAGCAATATCATTTACTACTCTTTCAATCGACAGAGTCTATGAAACTTTTCTTTTCTATTGGTATCTCTTCTTCTTCTTCGTTCTCGATGCTTAGAGATACAAACTCGTCAGTCCAATCATCATTGACTGCATATGCCCATTCAGGACCGGAATACCTCCTGTTTGGTATCCTTTTTCTTTTCAATTTTGCTTCTCTCTTTGATTCTGCTTCGCTGGCACTCTCCTCCTTCGCCAAGTCTTTTTCTTCACTTGACGATTGTTCCACGACAGTCACTTCCTTTCTTTTCTCTTTCACTTTCGGCCTTCCTCCGTCGTTCAAACCTTCTTTACCCTTTTCTTTTATCGGTGAGATACTTAGTCTTCTTTTTGCACCGTGTCCATTTGATGGACCTGCGATCTTTTCTGTAGAGGTTTGAGCTCTTTCGTTCTGTTCTTCTTTGTCCCCACCTTCAGGGGAATCAGTCACGTTTTCCTTTTCTTTTTCTGTATCGTCTGTTTCTGGGAAAGCCCCATTCTGCTCAGGCTCTCCTGCCTTCTCACTCTCTTCGAGCCCTTCGTCACCGTTACTTTCTTCAGGCTCTGTATCACTTTCAGCTGCTTCAGGTTCCTTGTCACCTTCAGCTGCTTCAGGCTTTTTGCTACCCTCAGCTGCTTCAGGCTCTTTGTCACCTGCAGCTTCGTCGTCGCTATCTGAACTTTCTCCTTGGTCTTCTCCAAGTGAGTCAGACTCTTCGTTCTCCAATAATATCTCCTTTTCTCCTGCTGTTGCTTGTTCGCTTTCAGTTCGCTTTTGTTCTGTCTCAGCACTCGGCACCGTTTTATCAGGCACTGGTAGTTTCAGCGCTTCAACTTCCTCATCTGTGGGACACAGCACCTTCTTTGTATGACTGGCGTGAATCCAGTTGGGAACCCCCGCACACTTCACAGCGGTAGTTGTCGTCAGGATCACTTGGAAAGGGCCTTTCCAACGGGGTTCCAGACACGACTTCCTCACGTGCTTCTTTATCACGACCCAGTCACCTGCTTTCAGCGCGTGTCCTGGACCTTGGATCGGTGGCAAGGTGGTCGCTTCCACCTGGTGAGAGAAAGAGCGAACCACATCAGCCAGACCTTTGCAGTAGTCTAACACCATATCATCTGTAATATTCAAAAGCATGTTTGCGGGAACTGCAGGAAGTCTCATAGCCCTGCCCATGAGAATTTCGTGCGGAGACAATCCAGTTTTTCTATCCGGAGTGTTTCTCATTGACATTAGCACTAAGGGCAATGCGTCAGGACATTTCAAATTTGTTGATGCACATATTTTTGCCATTCTCGACTTGAGCGTACCATTCATCTGCTCCACCAGTCCTGATGCTTCAGGGCGATAGCTACAGTGCAGCTTTTGCTCAATGTTCAGTGCTTCGCAAAGTAACCTCATCACCTCGTTATTGAAGTGACTTCCCCTATCTGATTCTAAAGAGATCGGGAATCCGAAACGTGGTATCAACTCCCTCAACAATAGCTTGGCAACTGTAAGGCTGTCGTTTCTACGTGTGGGGTATGCCTCAATCCAATGACTAAAAATGCACACAATCACCAACACATATCTTAAACCTCCATGCACAGGCATCTCAATGAAGTCCATCTGCATACGACTAAAAGGACCGCTTGCCCTACCAATGTGGCTCGCGTTCACAACTGTTCCCTTTCCTGGGTTCATGTGTTGGCAAGTGACACATCGATGGCAAACTGCTTCTGCAGCTTGACGAAATCTGGGGTTAAACCAATCAGTTTTGAATAATCTTATCATGGCATCTCTCCCTAGGTGAGCTTGCCCATGATAGAACCGCGCAAGTTGTGATAAGAGACTATTTGGCAGAACAAGTTTTCCCTCATGTGAAACCCATAGCTCGTCTTGTCTCTTTATACATTGTGATTTAGTCCAGGAATCTCTTTCATCCTCCCTGACATTACTTTGTAGTGCTTTTAGTTCTTCTATTGTATCTACAACCTTCAAGGCAAATGCTTCAGCTGGTTCGAGTTCTGGTTCCCTTATTGTATTCCAATCATCCCTTAGCAATATACAGTTCAAAGCGCAAAATCTTGCGACTTGATCTGCATAGGCATTTCCCAGAGACACATAGTCCTGTCCTTTCGTGTGAGCACTGCACTTTACCACTGCAACTTCAGCTGGCACTTGAATGGCATGTAACAACTCCCTTATTCTCTCCCCATTTTTCACTGGGGATCCTGAAGAAGTCAGGAAACCTCTCTGTGACCACAGTTGTCCAAAGTCATGCACAATCCCAAACCCGTATTGGCTATCAGTGTAAATGGTGACTTTCATCAATGCAGACAATTGACATGCTCTAGTAAGGGCTACAAGTTCTGCTACTTGTGCAGAATAGACTCCTTGGAGCCATCCCGCTTCCAAGACCCCTGTCACAGTACATACAGCATATCCTGCTTTCAAAATTCCCACCCCATCTCTTAGACATGAACCATCAACAAAAAGAATTTGATCATTTTCATCAAGTTTTGTATCTTTGATATCCGGTCGGGGTTTTGTGCAAAATTCAGTCACCTGAAGGCAGTCATGCTCGACGTCTTCAGCGTTCTCAATTTCAGCATGTTCTCCAGGAAGCAAGGTAGCTGGATTCAACGTAGTGCACCTTTTCAGCTGCACATTCGGTGAGCCCAGAATAGTCGTTTCATACCTTGTGAGTCTTGCTCCTGTCATGTGCTGCGTTCGGGAGCGGGTCAAAAGTATCTCAACTGAGTGAGGGACCATGACTGTTACTGGGTGTCCCATCACTATTCCTTCACTCTGAGTGAGGCTGATACCAACTGCTGCTACGGCGCGCAAACACCCTGGGAGTGCTGCTGCAACCGGATGCAGAGTAGCTGAAAAATACGCTACTGGTCTGTTTACGCCACCATGGGCTTGGGTCAAGACAGACAAAGAGCATGCATCACGTTCATGGCAAAACAATGTGAAAGGCTTCGTGTAATCAGGCATACCTAAAGCTGGAGCCCTGCACATGCACTCCTTTAATTCAACAAAAGCATCCATCTCATCCCCTTTCAGTTCGATCTGATCCAAGGCATCCTTCTGGGTCAATTTCAGTAGAGGCTTTGCTAGAGACGAGAAGTTGGGAATCCACTGGCGACAGTATCCCACCATTCCCAAAAACTTCCTCACCTCCTTCCTTGTCTTTGGTGGACTCATTTGAAGTACACTGGTAATTCTTTCCTTCATTATTTTCCGTGACCCTTTCTCTATCTGGTGACCCAAGTATTTCACTTTCTTCTGACAGAACTGCAGTTTGGAAGGAGACACCTTGTGTCCATTCCCTCCCAAATGTTTCAACAGAGCAATGGTATCGGCTGTGCAGCCACTTTCTGTCTTTGATGCAACCAGTAAGTCGTCAATGTACTGTACTAAGGTTGACTCGAATGGCAACTCTAACTCTTCCAAGTCTTTCTTTAGAACCTGATTGAATATCGACGGTGACTCAGAAAACCCTTGAGGAATTCGACACCAACTGTATACTCTGTCTAGGAATTTGAAACAAAAGAGGAATTGGCTGTCCTCATGCAGAGGCACAGAAAAGAATGCTTGTGACAAATCGATGACTGAGAACCACCCAGCTTCGCAAGGGATCTGAAACATTATCACAGCTGGATTCGGTACGACAGGGCAGCACTTGATTATGATGTCATTTATTTTTCTCAAATCCTGTACAAGTCGGACTTTCCCACTTGGCTTCATTAGTCCCATTATCGGTGAATTACATGGGCTGCTTAATACTTCTTTTAGTACTCCCTGCTTTACGAATTCGTCAATAAGTTGGGCAACTTTCATGAGGGTATCTTGTGGCATGTGGTATTGTGGGGTCTGGGGAAAGATCGCATTGGGCTTTACCATCACTTTTACTGGTTCTACTCCTTTCATCAATCCCACCTCTTTCCCTGTCATGTCCCACACTTCCTTTCCGACTGTTTCCCGTAATTCTGCTGGGATATCTTCTTCAGTTATCATTGGTAAAAGACAAATCAGAGGATACTCTTCGTCAACTGTTTCTATCTCATCCCCCTCTACACTGTCCTCGTCTTCCCCATCATTGCTCGTCTCTATTGTTATTCCTTCGTTTGAACACATGATCGAGCAACCCAATTTACACAATAGGTCTCTTCCTAACAGTGCTATCGGGCTTGAGTCACACACCACAAATTGATGTACCCCTTGATAGTTACCAATGTTGACTGGTATCGGATCTGTTATTGGGTTCGTCAGATGCCTGTTTGCTACTCCCACCACTTGAACTGTCCTCCCTGAGAGTGGCAAATTTGGTACTTCGCTGCTCTTAACAGTTGAACGTGTGGCTCCCGTGTCAACCAGGAATGAGACGCGATGACCCATTACTCTTCCTTCTACGTACGGACCCCTTTGATCAACTTCTAGAGATGCCGCAAGCACACAATCTCCTTCCTCTTCTGAGCTTTCACTCTCCCATACATTGTTTATTCCACTCTCACTGTGTAATGGGAACTGTTGTACTGTGCCGTTTGTGCTCATTACCTGACCCGTTACCTGTGGAGGAACCATCATTTGCTGCTGACTCATTGGTGCCAAAGGTATTTGCATTTGCTGATTAGGTACCATAGGTAACTGCTGTTGCATCGGCTGCATTTGCGTCATCTGCACACGGGGCATCTGCATCTGCTGCGGCTGCATAGGTTGTAATCCCTGCAATTGGCTTATGGTCTGAAAATTTGGGTTTAGACCTCTCATTTTCGGTCCTCTCATTGTCTGAAATGCATTGACATCATTGTTTTGCTGACCAACACCTACACCTGCACCTGCGCCTTCCTGCACCACCATCGGGCACTCGCGTTTCCAATGACCTACGTTTCCGCATGCGTGACACGGCATCACCTTCTTCATTGCCTGCACACCCGTCACAACAGTGTTCAAATCCGGACCATTATTCACAAAACCTCCTCTACCTCTGCCTCTGCCCTGTGGCTGAAACGCCATGTTTCCTTGCAACTGCGGCTGCTGTTGCTGAAACACCATGTTTCCCTGCAACTGCGGCTGCTGTTGCGGTACCTGCTGTTGGAACCCTTGCATCCCTGGCAACCCTTGCAAGCCTGTCTGAGCCGCCTTAAGCTGCATCATCATCACCTTCTCTTTCAGCCTTTTCTGTTTCACCTCAATTTCGTCGCTACAGTATTTCCCATAAGTCAAGACTTCATCAATCGGTTTTGACTGCCAGCAGATCAAATGCGATTTTATCATCTGACTTATCTCTGGTCTCAGCCCTTCCACAAATCTGAACACAAAATGAAGCATATCCTTCGCCTCGATTGCTTCCGTGCCACTGTAATTCTTGAACGCCTTCAACAACCTCTCATAGTAACTATGAATCGATTCTTTAGCCTCTTGGGCAGTTCGATCAATTTTCTGCCAATCCACATTTTTCGCGGCAACCTTCGTCTTCAAATGCTCAATCACCTTATAGTACAGACACATCACCATAGGTGATGGTGCGCCCGTCTCTCTGTCTCTCTCTGGTTCACTTGTCGGCCAACCTACAGCTCTTTTGCAATCCTCCCACAAATCTGCCGGAACCACAATCTCGAATAGAGTGTTCAGGTCTTCCCAGAGACATTTGGCAAGCTTCACAAACCTATCAGTCTGTTGATACCATTCGATCGGCTTCTCCCTCAGTTTGGGAAAATCATTCGTAAAAGACTGAATATCACTCCTGTGCCATGGTACATGTACTAATTTTCCCCCTGCTGTCTCCCTCATTGGTAACATAGTTACTGTATCACTACTCTGCGGTCCTTTCTCATTGTGCTCTGTGGCACTGTCCCTCCTCTTATCCTTCCTCTTTACCCATCTGCTTTCCCACTTGTCTAAGCACCTCCCCACTTGGGCACTCTGCAACAATTCTCTAAGGTGTGCCTTCATGCCTGCTGATCTCATGTGTTCAAAATCTGTGGTCCCAAAATCCAACCTATAGCTCCTGCTCAAGTGTTTCGTCTTGCCTATGTCAATCCCGTTCCTGTCTGCTACTTCCTGCAAACTTTTGTGTACCTTGTTTACCTCTTTCGTGATCTTTGGACATAGATACCTCAATTCCTCTTCCGTGTAGGATTCTAACCTGTTCACACCCATATTCCCTTCCACCAATTCTTGTGCTTCCATGTTCAGCCTCATCCTGCTCAAGTAATCATCTCCTTTTCCACTGTCTGAACTTTGTGTGGAATTTAGACTGTTGAACCACTGTGTCAGCTGTTGCGCATTTACCCCCATCAGTGTAGCATTCACATCGACTGCCATCGATGGTTGCGGCAACTTTTCAGTGTTCGATGTTAATAGTATTATCAGTGGGGGGCTCGACCTCACCAGTGTTGACTGAGCGCATACGGGACTAAACTCCATCAAGGACCCAGACCCAGTTGGCTGAGCCACTATCGGGGTTATCCCTGGAGTGTTTTCTATGCACCTTCTTTCTGTCCCATTCTGCAGCATTTGTCCCTGACTGCTCATACCTAAGTTAGGCTGACTATACAAAGGTACCACTGGACCTACAGTAATGGGCAGTGATATTGCATCGGGATTCTGTCCATTTCCCATATTCTGCGGCATGTTCATCCCCATATTATGGGTCATCATTGCCGGCATGCCCATCTGACTCCCCGTCATTTGAGCATGAACATTTCCTCCCTGCATCTGCTTTTGAGGCATCATAAACTGAGTTGATTCAGCTTGTGCCATTGTTGGGTTGTAACCATTCTGTACGCCCCTTACGGTTGGATCTAGAATCATTCCTCCACTATTATCACTGCTGTAGTACCCTGGCATCTGCGGCTGATAATGTTCTGCTGGTTTCAACACGGGCACATCTGGATACATTCTCCTAACCTGCGGTATCTGTGGGGTGAGCAGTAAACTCGGATCCTTAGATCCCGATGGTACTCCTGGATTCTGCGTTTCACTGTTCTGTACCGATGCCGGAGGAGCAGAACTGGTACTTGGACCTTGTCCATTCTCTGCATAAGGTGGTGGACGGTCGTTCAGCAATTGCATTATCAACTCCTCATCCTCTAACTCCTCTTCTCTTCTCAACTTTTCCTCGTTCTCTCTATCCTTGGAACATTTCCTGTCTGTCTTACAGGTAGCTTTCTTACCTGTCTCCTCTTCATCTTTAGTAATTGCGGGGAACAATTTTATTCCCTGCAATACATCTGACCTCCACACCTTCTGCGCATTATCCCACCTAGCATCCGCTAGTGTCTTTTCTACCTTCCTCATCCTTGTTTCAAACTTATTTTTCTGTTGCTGTCTAGCCATGAGTTCCCAAATTGCTAGAGCCTCAAACTGTGCTGGCCTTGGAGGCACCTTCATGTCATACATCGCGAATCTCAAGTTCTCTAGGACCCTTATATTGAATGTCCCATGTATCGGGAATGCTACGCTCCCATGTTTCTCTGTCCACTTGTGCCATTGTTTTAGCCAAAGGCACGGAGCTACCCCTTTTTCCTCCATTACAATGTAAGCTGGTGTGCCCTCAGGCGGCGTCTCCTCCCCTACGCTCGCTTTAATGTAAGACTCCCCCTTCATCGCACTCCTGAATGCTTTAAGGAATTTCATTTTCTCGTCTTTTAATTCACAAAGTTTATAATCAATAGGTCACTTTTATTCCACAAAATTTGTAATCAATAGGTGACTTTAATTCCCGGAATACTCTTCACCTGCCTTTCCCCTTCCAATCGAGTCCCACGGACTGCGTCCAATCCGTGCGCGACCCTTCTCTCCAACCAACCTATCCCAGCGCGGCTCTTTGTGACGTCACACTCACACACTGCGGCTGACAAAGCCTCGCGGCTAATCCTCCTTCACTCAGGTCCTCCCGTAACAACTTTTTGCATGTATCGCGAGCTACCAAAAAACCAAAACAGATCTGTCGGTTTACTACAGGAAGGGTAACATAATCGCTTCAGGACCTTAGGGACTTTTCACTAACCTCGGCCACTATTCGATCTCTTTCACCAGCTTCGGCCGCTATTCCGTCTTTCTCAGTCCCCACATTCGCAAGCAAATCTGACCCGCAGACCTACTCTCAACTTGTCAATGATCTGTTCTAGTGCACTTAGAATCTTGTCAAAGCCCGAAGTCGAAGTTCCTATCACTCCCTAACACACGTACCCACTCGTTGACCACGCCCGATCAACCTACTAAACCGCCCAGACCACAACATGGATCAACATACTCCGGAGTCTCTTGACCTCGCAGGGCCCGTCTCAACAACAACAACCACGTGGACCTTTTTATGCACAAAGCGCCAGACGCACATGAAGTTCGACGACTTCCCTACTCTCGTACTCGGAGCCGCACCTCCGCTATCTCCATGAAGTTCGACGACTTCTCTACTTCTACACTCGGAGTCGCGCCTCCGCTATCCTTAAAGAAAATCCTCGCAACCTTTTCACACACTCTGCGGCAATAAGCTGTGCAAGCGCAAAACCCTAACTTCACTCATACCATCACTAGTACCGCCAGCGCTGATTCCACATCTCCGTTCTCTCCATTCGCAAGCTCCGAGATCCCGGGAAAGTCGCGGTGGACCTAGCCCATCATCATATTGTCAATTATTTTCATCCAAAAAATCTAATTCAACTTCTCGAATGAGGCCTCAAAAATGCGTAACCGTTAGTTCGACACCATGTACTCTAATGGTACAGGGTCCCAAAAGACGAAACCATCCTCTGCTACCATCTACTGCTAGAGCGGAACGTGGTAACAATTTACCTGCGTTCGGACGCTCTTTAGGTCGATGAATCTTTTGACTAAGTGGGAACTCTCTGTACTCTTAATCGATCAATCACCTTATATCGATAATCAATAACGAACATAAGCAACACCTTGAACAACATAACACTTAACAATTAATCCAGAATACATTTCGGCGAACCCTGACCTTTCAGTCAGGAATAACCACACCAGTTTATTGCAAAGTTAGTGAATTTATTTCCCTATATTAACAAAGCTAGCACAATATAGATGTGTCTCAACACCAAATGATAAACATAAATGAACATTAATAGCTGTCCATATCGTCGAAACAAGTGTAATCTATGTAGCATTTGAATCACAAGGCATTCGATAGTGGCAATGCAAAGCACTAATACGATAATCTGCAATGGGCTAATGGCGTACATTTAGTCAGCATAACAAGACCTCAAATTGCATCGTGCGACATATGGAATCCTCGTCTAACCTCAAATTAGCATCAGCATGTGGGACTTCATGCAAAAACAATTTAGCAACATCAATTTAGAAAACTCCTAGCTAGGGTCTTTATCAAAATCAGCAGTTGGTTACCTAAAAGGAACACAATGCAATTTTACAATTTCCTTTCATAATTACCAATTCCAATCAGCAATCAATGAAGTCTTCGTCTCACAGGTATCGTTTCTCGATCAGCATAGGGCCGGGACAAAAGGGGCAAAGGTGAACGGGGCAATTGCCTCACGGCGGCAAGATAAGATTACTACTTCATGCAAAGGGGCAAATCAAAGTTAAAGTCTCTAGGGCAAGAATCATTAAAGTCTCTTTCTCTCGATTAGAGAAAGCATCAAAGTCTCTCAAAATGGCGTCGCAGCAAAATGGGTCATAGTAGCTACGAAGTCAAAATGGCGGGATGTCCGAAGATAGAGAGCTTCCCTCTCGTGCACCTGGGTTTTATAGACAACAGTTCAAGTCCAGTAGGGTCTCCATTGGAGGGTTCATAGGTTAGCTTCAAATTGACCAATCAAAAACGACAGTTCTCAAGCTTTTACTTAAGCATACATTATCCTTGGAGATGGGTACGCAAGTTGCAACATTGTTTCTCGATTAGCTTACTCTCAGAGCCTCCATTGTCCGCACCTGCAAGCCGACCTTGAATTAAAGAGAAAATATGCCATGCTGGCACCAACTTTAAGATAAGCATGTGAACAGTCTCTGTGGAAAAGTACAGCTTCAAGCAGAAATACACGTTTAATAGCACAGTGGAAAAAGTACGAACATTTAAACCGTGAGACCAGGCAACTAGGCCAAAGCCTCCGCTAAAGTAATGCTAAGCTAAGGCATTTCAAATAAGCAATTCGTAGCACATGTTTATGATTATGTTGGATTAGTGCAATTCTAATACACCACGTTATATAAAGCACGCATATAAATGATGGCAAACTACTCTGAGGGCACATTTTGTCCCCGTACAATCTTCATTAATTCGGTTAATGTCACACACGATTATGTCAGCACTACGTTTATGCGTTAATAAATCAAAACCTTCATTTTCTGCTTCATCATTGACATTCATGGCTATGCTCTCTCCTGATTACTGAATGCCATGAGAAAACTGCTGGGGCACTTGAATCCACTTGTGCAGAGAAAAGATTTGAGATAAACACCACCAGATCCAAGGTTATGAAAGCGGGAGTGGGAGCAAAAAGGATTGATTGTTTTTATTGCAGGAGTAATCATGGAGACAGTACATTTTATTGTTTTACAGTACTTATTGGTTTGAATTACAACACAGAACTTCTTCATATACGTACATAACAGGATGGATGGCAGTGTTAAAGAAAATCTGCTCTTGTGTCATTCAAAGTCTGGGTATTATTATTAGCGCAAGAAAACATCAATATCTATGAATCATAGAGGACGGCAGTGGGTGAATCCAGTATGTTCCGCTGCCGAGGCGGTCGCTGGTTCCCTCCCCCAGACATGCTTTGGCAATTTCTGGGTCAAAACGCCAGTGCCGAACGAAAAAAGGCGCTGTATTAAGCACTAAGAGGCTGCAAGGAGACCGGTCACTGCTGCATTTGTGGGCCGACGATGGCGAAAATGGCAGTACAACGCAAGAGGCAGGAGGCATGCGGGAGGAAGGAGCCACGGGTATAAGACAAGTGACAGGCGGCAGGTGGCAGGCAACGGTAGCAGGGAAGCTTCATTTGCTTTGGTTCTGCTCTGGTTTCTGGTTTCTTCAAACTTGGAGCCCCTGAAGCATATGGGGGGAGGGGGGGTCACGCTGAAGGATCCTAATATTGGAAGCACGTTGAAAGTCTCCTGGCAGCAACATTTGGTCTCATTAAGGTGGCACTCTATGGTACTGTATGGTGGGAATTCCCAAAGGACATTGTGGAGGGGTAGCTAACTCTGGTGAACTCAGGCTATTAAGACATTCACTTTCTGGGCTTGAACTGAGGTGCAGCGAGGTGTGAAGGAGCCACGGATGGAACTTTTCTTGGACGCCTGTGGTGGATGGGGGAGGCGCTGCATGGTTGGGCTCCCTCTGGCTCCCTTTGGAGATTACTTATTGGTGACTGTAGCTGAAATAATTTGGTTAACTTCCTGAGCACATGCCAAATGTTTGTCCATTGCTGCCTTTGTTTTTATCCCTAGCACTTTGTTTTTCCACCTATGGGGCCTCCAACAGCTTGCTGAAACCTACCAGGTTTTCTGCTGCCTTTGGACTTTACTTAAGCAACCAGCCGCCCAGTTTTCTTTTTTGCTGTGTGCAAATAAAAAAAAATCAGAAACATCATCCGAAGTTGGGGAAAAAGGGAAAAATATATATAAATATGAAAACACTTTAAGTCTGGTGGCACTGCAGGAAGCCTGGATTCCTAAGCCCTGACCCAAGAATTAAGAAACGAGCAGAGCAGCTTGTTGCAAGAGCAAATCGTAGCCCACATTCTCGTAAGAAGACCAAGATGCTCTCTAGTCCTTCCAGCCCGCAAGACGCCCTTCAGCTGTCAGGTCATCTGGAGGCGGGAAAGGTGCCTGAACTGCAGAGAAGGGGGTGGGCTCCCCGGTGAGACCACTGCGTGTTTACATGGTGGCAGAGGCAATGGCTGAAACTGTAGACTCTTTCAATATTCCCAGAGAGCCAGTTGTCTCTTCTTCTCTCTCAGTCTCTGGTCCACCACCCTCCTATGAGGCTAGTCTGGTGTCAAAGCGTGGTAAAGCTAAGGACTACCCCCAATTCTCCAAGGAAAAAACAGGCTCTGGTGTTACAGAACTCACGCAGTAAGCTACCCTCCAGATAGCCTCTCCTGAATCGGCCTCTACTTCAAGCCCTGTCTCATCATAGACACAGCTGACCGGTCCTCAGGCTATTATCTCTCAGGTGTCTGCGCCTGCCACCATGGCATGTGACCAGCAGGAGGTGCAGCTGCAAGCCTCTTTGAATAAGGTAGTAACTATGCAAATGGACACCAAAAGTATGATTAATATGATACTTGATGAGATTAGTGATCTCAAGGCTTCACAGGCTATTAAAGTGGCTCACAAAAATTGAGTAGACGAAGACCCTGTTTCTGTGAAGGCTCAAGGAGGCAGAGGCCAGAGTGTAGCAACTAGAAGACCAAGTTTGATATATCCTAAAGCATGTCACCCAGGTTGAGAAGCAGAATTTGACTCTTGAGGTCAAGCTTGAGGAGTTTGAAAACCATTCTCTACGTTCCAATTTGCATTATGCTTCAGTATGTCTGGTTGGGCTATTAATTGTGTATAATTTAATCGTAGATTATGGCCGGGGGCAACTTCAGGTTTTCATCAACATTGCTGAGGCATAGAGGTTTCAGCACAAGCTTTCCAAGCTTTTCTACTGACCAGTGTGTAACCTTAAGGTTTAAGCTCTCTCTGATATGCGAAATGGGAAGGTGGCTGGCAACGATAGATTTTCAGCCAAATTTTATAAACTTTTTGCCAACGATCTCTTACCTTTTTTGACTGACTTGTTTAATTTGATTAAAGAATGGGTTAGATAGGCCGGACATTTAATGAATCCACAATAGTCAGCTTTTTAAAGAAAGGAAAAAATCCTTGTGCTGTAAATTCATACTGCCCTATTAGTCTGCTTAACATGGATTACAAGTTCTGTATGAAGATATGAGCTACTCGCACTACTTCCCTTGCTCAAGCTTGAATCCACAGGGACCAGACAGGTTTTGTGGCTGGCTGGTTGATGGCTCCCAATACCGTTTTTTAAGTACATGCATTAGACTATTTCTTAGCTAATAATACTAGAGCAACAGTAATAATGGTTGACACTGAGAAAGCTTTTGATTTAGTCAATTGGAAGGCCCTGGTTTTCTCTCTTGAGAAATTTGGTTTTCCTCTCCAATTTATTAGCATGCTTGCAAATTTATATCAAGGTGCCCAAGCTAAAGTAACAGTTAATTCTCAGTTAGCAGGAGTTGTTGACATTAATCAGGGGACTCGGCAGGGATGTCCTCTTCCTCCTATTTTTTTTCTACGTCCCTTGCCCTTAGGATCAGGGCCAATTTGGTTATTGAAGCCCCATAGCCCGAATGCCCAATTGAAAATGTTTGCTGACGATGTTATTCTTTACTTGAAAGTGAGAATGTACAGAGAGTGTTGGGGGGGAATTCTCACAGTTTCAAGATATTGGGGGTTATAAAATAAATCAAAAGGAAACTGAACTGCTTCTCTTTAATGCACCCACCAGCAGTCTTCCTCCTCTACAGCAACAGGTTCTATCCCAAGTCCCTATTAGATATCCTGGGATTCATGTGACCAACAACTTTTCTCAGTTGTTTCAATTAAATTATGTCCCATTGTTACTTAAAATAAAGGGTCTTTTGGACAGATGAACACTTCTACCATTGACGTTAATAGGCAGGGTGGTCCTCATCAAAATGTCCATTCTCCCACTTTTACTGTTTTTATTCTCGAATATAAAGAAATAAGTAAGAGATATTTTATTGATCTTGACACTATGTTTAGACAGCTTGTATGGAACCGTAAAACACATAGGGTGAAGTGTTCAGTGCTTCAGCTTGTGTCCGCATAGGGTGGACTGGCCCTCCCCCATATACAGACCTACTATGAGGCAGCTCTTTTAGATATTCTGGTCAGAACACTGGCTGGGGGAGCATTGCTTGATACATTTTTTCTAGATGTAATGATGTGGGAGGCCGGTACATGGCTTCCTTTTTTCATCAAGATCCCGAAATTACCAAAAAATCTGATATAAGCTAATACAGGGCTGGAGGTCCAGTTTATCATTATTTTATCATTCTAATCAAATCCTATCAGGGTTTACACTCCTCAATTTTTATGTCTCCATCACACATAACATTTTGGTACCACTCTGGGATAAAGGAATTAGGACAGTTTTTACTCTGTGGTAAATGTCTTACCTGGCAGGAGATGTGTGAATTGTGTGGGGATTCATTTAAGCAAGTCTTTTTTAGTTATCAGCAGATTGTTCATTTTTTGAGATCCCATTATTTGGATCCTCACTTATTACCACACCCTGTGTTGCAGAAGCTTTTCAGGTCTACCCTTTTTGCTATAGTGAATTGGTTTAGGCTGTTAAGTAATCAAGGAGCACAGACGTGCTTGATGGCTGTCCTAGAGAAGATCTGTGATGCCACGCAATGACAGTTCTCTGAGGATGATTGGCAAGTGATCTCCTTTTTAGGTCATAAAGCCTTTAGGGCTGCTAACTTTAAGAACATTTCATTCTTATCTTGGTGGATGGAATATTATACCTCAGAGGCCCTTTACAGAATGTTCCCATCTTTAGAGGATTGGTGCTTTCAGTGCAAGCAGGAGGGTGCTGGTGTGTGGCTTCATGTTTTTGACTTCTGCCAAAAATTGCGCCCTTTTGGCATTATCTTTCTTCAGCCTCGAGCCAGACTCTGGGAGTAGGGATAGAGTGGGAACCATTGTTATTTCTTTTTGGTTTTATTCAACACAGAGCTATCAAGTGAGTAAACCTGCACAAATATTTTTGTCAATTGCACATTCTGTGGCCCCTTCGCTAATTCTACAACTGTGGCGTACAGAACGAGTTACCATTATACGAAGACTGGTTACAGAAATGTCCAGACCAAGAAGGTTTGTGGAGGCATATGTAAGAAGTATGGGGGGGGGGGGGCTAAAGAGATTTCAGTCATCATAGTGCTATTTCAATCTTTCTTGAATTGTGGGGATGGTGCTGTATGCATTATCTGGGCTGACAAAATGGAAGGGCAATAGTATTACCCTTGGCGTCACGGTGCTATTCTCTTTTATCTTGTTGGCACTTTTTCACAGGCTCACTTTAGTAGTACAGCAACAGACACTATAGGGTCTTTTCTGGGATCTTCTTTTTCTGGTTTACTGATTTAATAATCAACCTGATATGTCTCGAATAGCAGTGGGAAGCCTATGTGACCCAAACCCCTCGCGGCCCGTCGTTTTGCCATGCTTTCTGTTTTTCTTGGCAGCTCCTTCTGCCTGTTGTATGGTACCCTAGGTCAGGGATCCTGTATAAAACTCCTATTTTTTGTCTGCCTCTGTCTTTCAGGTGGTATTAGGTCTATGTTTTTTTCCACTCCCCAGCACTGTAATAATGGTTTATCTAGCAATCATACTTGTTCACTTAAGCACTGGGCCACTTTAGCACATGTTCACTTTTATCCAACTTTGGGATTTTAGGATCTGGGGTTTTAGCGCATTATCTGTACGTTTGATGTTATTGCATTCTAGGAATTTGGTCAAATACTTTGCTGCAAGATGTATTTTTTATTGTCAAAATATGCTACACTGATGAAGTTTGTCAAAAGTTCGACTTCGGTCCGGGAAGGTTTAAGTTATTCTTATTCTGTGTTTTGTATATGGTATATCATCTCTGCTCAATAAAAACTTTAAAACAACAAATATCTATGAATCATAGACTGAATCAGGGAGAAGGTCTTCCTGAACCATAGTACAGACTATTCATGCTAAGTAAGGGCAAAACACAAATATATAGCATTTTACTAAGGAAGTATTGCAGGGATTGAGATCATGAGAAGCGAGGGAACTCTTCCAAAAGTAACAAAAACATAACGTTTTGGCTGAGCAAGCTAATTAACAGTTTTTTCATATCCAGACTCAAGGGGCAAGATTTATCAAATTGTCAAGCAGCCAAAAATATTGTGTCGCGTGACAGGGATGGAGCAGGAGAGCAGTATATCTACAGAGCTACTCTCCTTTCCTCTGCTTAGCACCGCCACAGAATGTTACTGCAGTGCACCATGCACACACCTTTACGCCATAGTGCAAGGGTGTCTGCGTTAATCTAGCATAGGTTTTGCACTGAAAAGGTTCCCGTCAAGTACAAAATACTATGTCTAAACAACTTTTAGGACTCTTGCAACTTTGAATGTGTGCTGTACAGTACAGCACACATGTAAAGTCAGAAAAAAAGAGAAATTAAAACATTTCTTCTTTTAAAGCCTTTCCTTTTAAAAGGTGTTAATTTCTGATGCAAAGCCCTTTCTCAGTTTTTTGGCAAATAGGGTTTTGCATCAAAAAGCATGGGTGGCTGCAAGGGAATGCCCATGTAACGCCCCCTTAATGTAAAGCAGTGCTTTGTGCTACTTTGTTTTACTTTTAGGCAAAACTTATTTTGCTCTGAAAAGTAAATAATAAAAAAAAAGTGTGCTGGGTTGCATCATATTTGTGATGCAAACACAGCGCAAAATGTTGGCAAACCTACCCTATGATGTAGAAGAGAGTCTCTTATCACCATAGACAGGCACATCAACTTAGGCACTATTAGCATGAGCAATAAGTATGGTGATAGTGGTTACAGTGAGTGAGAGTGAGTGTGAATGAATGGAGGAGAATGAGTGTGTCAGATTGAATAATATGTGCGACAGAGTAAGAATGAGTGAGTGAGAGCAAGAGTGAGCCAAGTGTGTGAGAAAATATGAGTTAGACAATGTGAGAAGGAGTAAGAGTGTATATGTGAGAGTAAGGGTGAGTGAGAACGAGCCAATGAGTGTAAGTGAATGAGAATTAATGAATGAGAATGAGTGTGAGTGAGTAAATGAATGTGAATGTGAATGAGAATGTGGTGTCATGCTTGTGAGTCTACAATTGGACCTGGCATGTTTAAGTTCATTATTGGTTTATAGAGATACACATGGAAAATGCTGCTACTGGCACATGGAGGCAACGCTTGATCGACATCTGGGACAAAATACTGGCCCTGGCATACAAGAGGTAATATTTGGTATAATGAGACATAAGACCCAGGGCAAAATGCTGGGATATTGGAGGTAATTTGTGGCATCAGAGCCACCTGTGGAAAATTGCTGGTGCTTGCTTACTGGAGGTAGTTCTTAGCATAGGGCCAATGTGGCAAAATGCTGGTACTAGGACATTAGAGGTAATTCTTATAAAAAATGGTGGGAAACCGTGGTATACAAGAGGGAGCAACAATGTTGATATACTGGCCCTGACTTACTAGAGGAAATTTGCGACATAAGTGTCACCTATAGTATATGGACAGTACTAATGGGAAACTTCTTGCCCTGGCATATTGTGTTATTTTTGACTTAACCCCATGGCATAGGGAGGTATCCAATGCAAAAAATGGTCCTGCCACAATGTAGATGCATGCTTAGCACTTTTTAAAAAATGGGGTCAACTCATCTGGAGTGTCCGGTTTCATCGGCCTAGAACTCCATGAAAGGACTTGCATATTAATCTCCCTAGATGAGGGCAAGCTCACTCCCTTGCTACAGTTCAGGGCAAATATTACACCTCACCATTTTCAAAGATCCCCAGTCGTTACTACAGGAACAGAAAGTAAACCTGTCTTGAGGAGTCCTAGTTTTTTTCGGCAACATCCACTGAGACTAACCCATTATGATTTAGAGAATGTAAAATAAATACATTCAGCAGCACAAACGTCTGATTAAATACAAAAAATAACTAATGAACTAAAAAACAGACACATTTCTAATCAAGTGCTTCTAACTTTTCATTATTGTAAAGATATAAATAAAGATGTGTCTGAATACAACCTTCACCTTTGTACTTCGCTCAAGTCATTGTGCCTTGCAAATCATCATAAATCAAATGTATTAAAGTAAGGAATAATTTAAGCCACTAACACTGTTCATATTTAAGATATAGTGCCTCATTATGAGGCTGGCGGTATTGAGACTGTCAGCCTTGTGGTGGTGGCCGGACCACTGCACTCCATGCAGTCCGACCACCACATTACAACCTTGGCAGTTGGACCGCCAGGGGACTGCTGCCACTGCCAGAAACAAGGTTCCGGGGGAGGCGGCGGCGGTCGGAGTTGTGATCAGCTACGGCCACCGTGCTGATCACGAGTCCTGTTTCTGCCAACCTTTTATTGGCGGGGACCTCATGAAAGCCAGTGCTGAGGGCTACAGGGGGGCCCCTGCACTCCAAACGACCATATTGAGGTAATGCAGGGCCCCCTCTGCCTAGCACCTTCGGAATGTATACTGTCTGCTATGCAGATAGTGTGTATTCTGAGTGTGTTGAGAGCAACCTCTGTGTGACGACCCTGGCCTCAGCTCCATGAGGAGCAGAGGCCAATGCAGCCCCAGAGTTTCCACTGGGCTGGCCAGCGGAAGCCTCTGATTTCAGAGGTTTCTGCCGGTTAGCCCAGTGGAAGCCTTGTAATTGGCCAAGAGGGGAGACCGCCAGCTCCATGGTGGTCTGCTCTCCACGGGGATAGCGGGCCGCCGGTCGGCCCACCAGCCTCATAGTGAGGCCCATAGTCTACATCAATTAATGCAGAAGGACATAACTGCTATTGTTTTGTTAAAACTTTTTTTACTTTTTCTATGCTTTATCACCACATTTCTAGTTATGGTGTAAATCATGACAGTTTGTGGTATAAACATTTGAACTTCCGAGCGTCCTTCTGTGGCATTCTATCCACTTCAGACAATTACATATTTTTTGACAGAATACAAAGAGAATTGAGTATTGTTCCTCTGGCATATCATATCAGCACCCTCATGCAGTCATTAAGAAAGTTGAGCATTGTCAGTTGTGATGTCATTAGAGTTGAGGTCATATGACATCCCATCCTGGAAAGGTTCAGGGTCAAAGGTCATCTGATGTCACTTCATGTGATGTTTTTAAGGTTAAAAGGTGTGAGATGTTATCTCCTCTATCCCTGGCATTTTGGTGAACCAACATCCACGGTGTGAGGCGAAATGTGACATTGTTTGTTACCATTTTATTATAAACTTATAGTTTCTCTCATTAAGCATCTGTTATCTCTATGTCACCATCTTTCCCACTTCACTCAAACTTGTAGCTTGGCCATAAAACAACCATTACAAAAAGCTCTATAATTTTTAAAAAATGGTAGACTTTCCTCCATTAACGTGTGTACCGCCACCATGTAGGCCAGTGGCTCCCAACCTTTTGACTTCTGTGTACCCCACTTTATGCATACTGGAATCCGGGGACCCCCCACTGAATAATTTTTGGAATCCAGGGACCCCCCAGTGAGTCATTACTGAAAGCTGGGGACCTTGTCTGTTAATATTATTTAATTTTCTAAGCAGTCGCGGACCCCCTGTGGAGGCCTCGCGGACCCCCACGGGCCCTAGACCACATGTTGGGAGCCACTGATGTAGGCATTAAAAATGGTCCCTAAGAGAATTCCTCCTAAGGGATACAAGCAGCTCGTGCTAGTTTGATGTAAACTAGAAATTGCCCACACTGCATCCTAAATTGACATTGACATCTTCAGATGTTAAAAGCCATTTTTTGTTGAGACAACCACCTGGTCATTAGAGGTTTAACAGAGTTCCTGTAACGTGATTATGTTCGATACACTTGTATTGAGAATAGGCATATACAAAATGTACTACTTTTCATGTAGTTATGCATTACATGCTCCAATAGGCTATTTTGCGTAAGACTTGTCATTGGTTGAAATGACAATTGTCTTTTGAATATTTGCAATGCTGCCCACTATTTGTGCTTTAAACGCAAGTTAGACTTTAGGCATTCCAACGTGTTGTATCTTATTTTAACAATACCCTTAGGGGCATGTTTAAGAGCCCTTAGCGCCTCCTTGCACCACATTAGCATAATTTGTTTTTCACACTAATGTGGCCCAACGAGGACAAAATCCCAGCGCCATATTTACAAAGCGGCGCAATGCATGCATTGCGCAACTTTGTAACCCTTTGCGCTACATTCTGCCTGTGCCAGGCATAATGTATGTAAAGGAGGCGTTCTGTCATTAGGGGGCTGGGGGGGGGCGAAACATGGCACAAAGAAATCTAACAGATTTCGTTGCATCATTTTTTTTTCACTTTTAATGCCTGCTCAGAGCATTAAAAAGGGGGCACACCATTGATTACAATGGGCCCCAATGAGCTTGGCTGGATTGGCGTCATTTTTTTTTACTTTAATCCTGTAAAGTTCGGATTAGTGTAAAAAATTCTGATGCTAGCCCCTAACTAACGCCATGGAACACCATATTTTTTAAATGATGCACATATGGTGGCATTAGGGGTGCGCTAAGGGGCAGTACCACTTTTCTTAAATATGCCCCTTAGTGTCTGCGCTTAACTGTATGAGTCTCATAATCAACTGGACTCCAGGCATAGCTCATCTACTCCTCCTCCATGCCTGACTTAACATTACGGACATACTTATGAGTCCCCTTGCATTGCTCTTGCACCATGAAATTTATGAAGCCAAGGAAGGCCACCTAAGGTTATAGTTACCTTAGGGCAGGAGTTATAGTTACTTTAGATAACTCAAATTATAACAGGTGAATTTCTATGGTTGTGTATGTTTAAAATGTAACCCTAGCTATAACGTCCCTGTAACCTTTGTTTTTTTCAGTAAATTTCCATGGTTTTTATAATTCTATTTCCTAGCTATAACGTCCCTATAACCTTTGTTTTTTTTTAGTGAATTTCTATGGGTTTTTTTACATACAGAAATTTTCATTACCATACGTTAATCCAACCACTGCCAGTCCCTGTGGCCAACCCCACAAATCACTCAACCCTACTCAGTGACAGGGCCATGTGCGGCAGGAGTTGTCCACTGTCTGTCATACTGGGTCTGAGAATAGTCGTAAGAAGGTGTATCTGGGGATGAGAGTGGTTGTGAAAGTCCCTGTCTGGATGTGAAAGTGCGTGCATCAGTGTCTTAGTGGGTGCGTCAGTGTCTGTGCAGGTCTGTGAGTGGGTGCATGAGGGTGTCAGTGGGTCTGTGAGTGGGTGTGTGAAGATCTGAGTGGGTCTGTGAGAGGGTGCTTTAGTGTCTGAGTCAGGCTGTGAGTGGGTGTGTGAGGGTTTGAGTGGGTGTGTGAGTGGGTGCGTAAGGGTCTGAGTGGGTGTGTGAGTGGGAGAAAGAGACTGAACGAGAGAAAAAGAGTGAGACGGAGAGAGATAGAGAGTTTTTTATGCTTTGATGGATGATATACTTAGAATGAGATACTTCTGGATAAATTGAAACAAATAATGTATATGTCAATTAAAAAGGGTGAAATCACCTTTCAGTATGAACCTTAAACTTAGAAATTAAAGGAGGGAAATTATGATGGGCACATCTGCAGTAGAACCCTCAACTGTCAGTTTGAGGGTCTGAGAACTTAACCATTAGGTGACTCCTTATTGTGCTTTGTCCAGACATAACAAAGACATTCAGCCCACATACTTCAAGAGGAAAGAGACATGAATGTTACATTACTAGGAAGATTTAACAGTCTAAACACAAGTAAATAAATGGACCCACTGCCTTGAGATAATAGGCTTTGAACCATCAACCTACTGAATGACAGTCCAAGAGCTTTACCAGTAAGTCAGAAGAGACTCTGTTCTGCTTTGCATCAAAACGTAACTATAACATTCAAACCACACATCTTGGTAGTCTAACTCTTTGAAGCCATTGCATGGAGAGACCACACAATGACAATCTCTCTCTCTCTCTCTCGCTTCCATCCCACGATGGGATGGAAGTGAGAGACAGAGAGTAACAGGACTGCAGGGGGAGCCTCAAGGTGCCCACGGTCCTACCTGGCTCCCTGTGTCCTGCTGGAGCCGGCATTGCTCCCAGAAACAGGGAGCCGCTTTTCCTAGCAGCTGCCTGCTTCTGGCAGGAATGATTTCATCTGTCCTCCCTGCATATATATTTGCATACAGGGAATAGAGATTAAACCTCTGCTTTCTGACAGTGGGAGCTGTTTGACAGCTCCTGCTGTCAGAAAACGGACTTTGTTTGCTTTTGCTTGGTTATGGGCTGTCAGCTCCCACCAAGCAAACAGCTGTGTCCCAGGGTTGGGCACCCCTGGACATAGCAGGAGCTGGCCTCAGGGCCATCATTGGCTCCTTGAGGAGGGCTGCAAGGTCCCCTCCAATGTTACACATCCTAAGAAAGGTGGTGGTCCTCGGGACTGCAGGGGTCTAAAATGGGCCCCATTCATTCTCTTTTTATAGCCCTGGGGAGATAATGGTCCCAGGGGCTGTGGGGAGGGGTGCACGGCCCTCCTGCATATTTGTGTAAAGCCCCGGGGGTGTGATGGTCCCTGGGCTGCATGAGGGCCACACAGCCCCCACATAATATTATTGTAAGCTCCAGGGAGGTGACGCTCCCTGGGGCTGACCCCCACGTTAAATTAGCAATGCCGCCAGGACTTGGGACTTCAGAATAATGAAGCAGGGGAGCCCCTGGTTCATATAAAAAAATAAATCACTGGACCCATGGATCTACCACGAATTTCGGTGAAACTTTAAAAAAAATCCTTTTTAGCTCTGGCAGGCGGTGGTCCCTCTGGAACCCCAGCACCAGAGCTAAGGGGTCTGGGTGACTCTAACCTGGCTCCTTGTTTTTTTCATTTGACTTTTTTTGTGGGACTCAGCTTCTGGCTGCCAGCACTTCCTGGTTTGAACTGTTGGCAGCCAATAAGAGCTTTGCATTTCCCTGCCTAAGCTCGTCATCATTCATTAAGTCATTGCGGCCAGCGATATACAAATTAATTTTCTTTTTAATATCACCAAAACATCTGGACGGATCCACACCAAATAAGTGAAAGCACAATCTGGTTACTGAAAGCTAGCTTTCTGCCAAATTTGGTGTAATTTCGTCCAGTGGTTCGGGCTGTAGTCATGTCTAAAGGTCCTATGGGAAACACAACCTTTTTGACTCCCCCCTTTTTGTCAGCCCCCACTTGACGGACCATCCCAAAACTTTCCATGCCTGACAAAAATCACTTGGACACTTTTTTGGGAATAGTTTGTGAAGATCCTTCAAACTATGGCAAAGATATAGGCAATTAAAGTTTTTTCTATGGAAACATGGTCCAAACTATAACTACCTAGTGGCGACCACCACTACATTTGGAGGCGGGGTCAAAAAAGTGTGTTTCCCATGTTAATTCCCATAGGACTTCTAGACACAAGTGCAGGCCAAACTGTATGACAGAATGACATGAAATTTGGCAGAAAGCTAGCTTTCAGTACGCAGATTACACTTTTGCTTATCTCGTGTAAATCAGTTCAGTAGTTTTTGAGATATTAAAAGGAAAGTAAATTTGTATATCTAGGGATGCAGATCCTTTGCGAATCAATCACGAAAATTTGTGAATTTTTGCAAATGCACTCACAAATCGAATCTCTGTATTTGTCTGGCCACAAAATGACTAGAAAGTTGCACCCAACATTTTATGTTATCAGAGAGAGTCCCTGGGGCTGAAAATAAAAATGATAAGTGGTATAAGGGGTCAGGGTGCATGTACACTTACCCAAGGGTTGTTTTAGGTCAAATTATGGGTTTAAATGTTTTTTCCTCACCATGCGCAATATTCATGAATATCCTTGAATATTTGAGGATATCCTCAAATATTCGAGGATATTTCCAAATATTAGAGAATATGCTAAATAAAATTCATTCAATCATGCATGCACTCAGAGACTCATGCACCCACCCACACACCCACTCAAACACTCATGCAACCACTCAGACCCACTCATAGACTCACACACCCACTTTCAGACCAACTCACGCACCCACTCACAGATCCACTAACAAAGACAGGCCCTGCAACCATACTCATGCCTGAAGGCCGTGCATTTACATTAAAAAAAACAAAGAAATTCACTGAAAACCCAAAGATTACAGGGACGTTATAGTTAGGTCCAGCATTTACTCATACAGAACCATAAAATTCAGCAGTTATAATTAGAATTACTTCAACTGCACGCATTTGTAGAAAAACACCTGCAAATTATATTTTTTTTAAAATCCGCAAAACACATTAATTCTCAGAACTACATATACATAACAGTTAATCATCAAAATATAACTAACATCACACAATTCGATGTACCATAGTGGTACATTATTTAAATAGTGTACAAAAATGCTAAATGTAATCAACTTTTAAACCTCCCTCCTAAATCACCCTCCCTCTAAACCTTTAAAGATTTCTTAAAAAAGAACTTACCTGTTCCCACAAACAGCAGCACCTTATTGTGACATGGTTCCTGGAAAACAGACAAACTATAACACAAATAGATTACAAAATTGAAGGTAGCAGTAAAAAAAATGGCCACCAAATGAAACTAAAATCAAGACTATTTCGCCTTAGAAATGAATGGGAAATACTGTAAAAACGTTTAAGGAATGCTTACAAATGTAAAAAATTAATAAACATATAAAGCATATCAAACAATGTTATGAGAAATTCTGAAAAAATGTAAAGTCTAAATTGAATAATAGTATAAAATATATACAATTATTTAATATATACTAATAAAACATGTTAATATAATGTTGGAAATATGAATGTAAAAAAAGTTAAGAAATGTTTACAGATTATTAACAATGAAAAATAAGAGTTGAAAATGTGCATCATACAAATATATCTAAATATGATTAACCTGTTTTCTATTATGAAAAAAATGTTTTATTTACTGAACTTTATATTTTTTTATTTTTACTTGAAGTATATAAGATTCAAAATGTTAAACTACAGAACAAAGAAAAATATGTGACATGTCTTTATTATAGAAAATTTGAGGAAGGTGTTGGGCGCTAAGGGGGTGATATTTACTGTTCAAACTCCATTCCAAACCAATTGGGTAAGACGTTTGACACTAAAGGGATGACATTTACTATTCCCAGTCCAATCTAAACCAATTTGGTAAGGCTTTAGACACTAAAGAGGTGAGATTTACTATTCCCACTCCAATCTAACCATATCTGGGGAAGGTGCTGGACACTAAAGGGGTGACATTTGCTATTCCCACTTCAACAGAAGTCAGTTTGGGGAAGGTCTTGAACACGAAAGGAGTGACATATTTTATTCCCACTCCAATCAAAAGCAAATTGGGAAAAGTATTGGACAGTAAAGAGCTGAAATTTACAATATCCGCTTCAAAATAAAAAAAATTACATAACATATTACAAAAAAAAAAATATTACATACACAATTAATACGCCATGTTTCCATTTCTTTTTTATGGCATATTAACTGAAATTTCATCTAAAGCACACTAATCTAAACTACAAATCTTTACCTGTAACTATATATTTAAAATTATAAAGTTAATATTTAATTTACTTTAATTACTAATAAAAATAAAATAATGTTGAAAATATTTACTTTTATTCATAAATAAATAAAACAATGCTGCTTTCTTGCATTTATGAACTTATACCTTGTTTTCAGCATTAGATATCATGGAATTGACAATTATCCAATTAATGAAAATACATGTAACATTTAAAGGCAGCACAATAGATGACATATTCTCATAATGCACAAATTAAATTAAACAAAACATTAAACTGTACCCCCCACACCATATGGATCATGTCACTTATCTGTGGAATACTGTGATGCAGCAACATCTTGGAGGGAGAATGCGATTGCCAACTGCGTACAGGGGAGGGGTATTAGCAGAGGCCTGTGTGATGTCTTGGCAATGGTGTCTTAGCAATAGGTCATGCCATGTGTTCTAAGTTGTAGGTGATTGTGATTCGTGTGGAATGCAGGGGTGGCAGAGAGAGAGGGAGAGTGCGGACGACAGTTGAGGAGCTGCGGGAAGCTGTTGGATGGCGTCGGGCTTCGACATGTATTTGTTCCTCAATAAACCACTTTTACTTCTGTAACTCCGACTCGACTGCTTACCTGCTTGTCTGCGCCTGCTGGAGGGACCCACATCACAGCCTGTCTAAACAGTCTGGCACTTAAAAGGGGTTTAAGTAATCATATCTCTGGAGGAGTGTGCACAGGGCATTCGTGTTACATTAATGGGCTAATCTGGAGTAAGAGCATTGCTGGTATATTATCATCCGTAATGGACAGTCAGTTAGGTGTCATAGCCTTTGCTTTGAACCCTTCTAATAGGGCACTCCATTCTAGGGAAATTGATTTTTTGCATAGGCCACAATACTCCTCTTGATGAAGAGTGTCACATTCCGCGAGCCCCCAGTGTGCCACCTCGTCCCTCCACCTGGACAATTGAGGTGCTGTCAGAGTGCTGTCAGACTCTTCCATTGTCGTGTAATAAACCTCTCTGCTAGTAGTAATGCCAAATCTGCCAAATCTGTGAATCGCAATATTACCTTGGACCCCCCCTTGGTTGTGGATGTAGTCCAAGTAGGCACTGTGCCGGGCTACCCCACTGGTCCAGTCCTGGTATGTCCGTCAGTGCTGCGGTCCACCCACTCCAGAATTCGGACAGGCAGAGATATGTCCATAGCATGTGCAGGTGCTCAGACTCTGGAGCCCTACAGCGGGGACAGTTAAAGGATATGTTTGGATATATTCTAGCCAGTCTATGCGGATTTAGGTATGCTCTATGTAAGATAGAGAACTGTATACATTGAAATTGAAAATTACGTTAGATGCATTTGGGATATTTGAGTATTCGTGCCCAGTCTTTGTCAGGGATTTACCAAAGAAGATATGCTTCCCAAATTAGTTTCAATGGAGTTAAGGATACACCCAGACTTGTACGGAGTCCTCGATAGAGCCAGCCATTCACCATAGTATGTACTGCCTGGAGAAGTTTGTGTTTGTTTACTACCATTTGGGACCTAATGCTGCTGCACATTCCGAACTATTCTAACGTGGATTGGAAATAACATCTATCGGAGTCCATGCAGGTGTGTGAAGTCGGCATGTGGTATATTGTGCCGTTTTGAAACAGCGCCCCTATTGTTGGAACCCCCTCTTGCTTCCACAGTGTCAACAGATGTAATGTAAGTGTACCAGAGGCTGTGAAAAGACCTCAGATTGGCACATTAGGTGCATACGGTGTGGCTAAGGCAGTGTACCTCAATGCTAGCTTCCAGTAAGCAACAGCTATCTGTAACAGCAGAGGACATGATTGTGGGGGGTTACTCCAGGACATATCCATCTGTGCAGTTGACCACAGTTGACCTGAGTCGGTCTGTAATCTATTACCCTCAGATTGCGTCCAGCTAACCAGTATGATATCCATTGTAATTGTTCCACTATGCAGTACACTTTGAAGTCGATGACTCCCAGTGCACCCTTGGTCATGGACAGTTGTTACTTCGCACGGCCGACCCTGTGGTGATCTTTCCCCCAGGTCAGCTCTCCCAACAAAGCATTCAACAACCAGAACGCCCAAGCAGGAACCATCACTGGAAGGTTTACAAAGTAATACAAGAGAGGTGGCAACATGACCACCTTTGCTAGGGCCAGCCAACTTGCTACTGATAGGGGCAAAGTGGTCCAGAAACCAATCTGTGACTTAATCACCCTCACGAGGTTGCCCTCATCCTTCACATCTCGTTAGATATTAATGCCCAAGTATCAGAAAGTGTGTAGAGCCACAGGTAAGTCTGTGTCATCAAAACGTAAGGCTGGACCTGCACTGGATATTTTAATGTTAGTGAGAAGTCCCGATAGGGCTCCAAAAGAGATCAATAACATGGACATGCCCGTAGTCCGGCACAAAGATCTCGGAGCTAAAGGATCATGTCATCTGCATATAGAGTTACAGAGTGCATCGTGCGACCCAGTGGCATGTTCCATTCTGCATATTCCTACTGAATATGTTGTGCCAGGGGTTCTAGTGCCAGGACAAATAATAGTGGTGATAATGGGCAGCCCTGCCTGGTCCCTAGCTCAATGTGATATGCACTAGAAATATGTGATCCCATCCTCGCTCTGGCCGTTGAGCCGGTGGTCAAAAGAGTGTCCCAATTAATTAATGTTTGTGGGATGCCATAGTGTGCTAATGCTTCCAGCATACATTCCCACCCCAAGGTACTGAATGCTTGGCGGACAGCTAAAGAAATGTAACCTGAAGTTGGGAAATTATCTCAGAAAGCTGTCATGACTTGGAATAACCTACGGATATTCAATGATGTACTGCGCCGAGGCACAAATCCACACTGATACTTGTGTATCAACTGCGGGAGAATTGGGAGCAGTCTACAAGCCAATATTTTACTTAACATTTTGTCAACAGTATTCAAGAGGGGCAGGGATCTATAGGAAGTAATCTCTGCAGGCAGTTTATTAGGTTTTAATGACGTCATCGCCACTTCCCTGGTAGAGGGAGGAAGCTGACCTGTTTCCAGGGAGGCATTGTATAGTTTTTCAAGGTGCTGCACCAATTTGACGCATACATGGAGTAAAATTCAACTGGTAGCCCATACAATCCTGGTGTTTTATTTCTGGCTAGGTCCGTAATGGCCTTCCATATTTCTCCTGATCCTATGGGGGCCCTCATGGTTTCCCTCTCATCTGGTGTGACTTTAGGTAGTTGCTCCTGTTGAATAAATGCATCGATATCTGCAGGATCAGGGGGTGGCATGGCGGCATGTAGCCGTGCATATAAATCACATTACGCCCCTTTAGTGGACTGTTGTGTAGCGAGTACCCCAAGTGCTGGGTCTTGTATGGATTGTCTGCACATCAGTAGGACATCTGTTCGGATCAAGCAAGCCAGCAAGGGCCCTGACTTACCAGCCTCTGAATGCAACTTCTGTGCATATTCTTTATCGTCAATAAGACGGAGATGTTCTAACAGTTCAGCATGATTAATGCGAGCCTCTTGCAGTGCTCTTGTGCCTTCAGTGATTTGATGAGCCTGTAGTTCCAGGGAGCCAATTTGTTCTCCAGTTGTGTGATATTCTTTATGACCTCCTGACTTGCCCCCACCACCGCACCAATGGAGGACCCCTGCACTACAACCTTAAAGGCTTCCCATTCCACCATCAGTGAGGATGCTGTGCCATCATTTTCAGTGAAATAAGTGTCAATGGTGGTAGCTAGTGTCTCCCTGAATGCTGCATCTTCTAGGAGGGTCGGACACAGATGCCAAGTCGGTATTGGGGTTGGCACCCGGCCCTAGCGGCAGATTATTTCAACCGGGTTATGATCTGAAATCGGCTTTCCTAAGTGAACGGCATGTGTCATACTTGGAAGGAGTGTTCTGTAGCACAACAACCTATCAAGGCGAGAGTGTAACATATGAGGGTATAAATAAAATGTATTTTCCCGTAAATAATCATTTCGGCTACGCCAGACATCCGACAAGCTCCAGCCTTCCATCCATTGTCTCAAAGCCCTAAATTGGGGGATCAATGCAGTGCCCAGTAATGGAGAGAGTGATATGTCTAACATTGTTTCCAGCACTGCATTGAAGTCCCCCCACCAATATCCAAGTGACCGCTGTCCAGTCCACTAATACCATAGAAAGGTGTGAAAGGAAAACATCCTGTTCCATGTTAGGTGTATATATGCATCCCAACACTAATGCATTCTCCATTTGGTGCATCTATCTTAGTGCATCTATCTTAGTGTCATGGAGTGCAAAAGGGATTCCGGTCTTAGCCATACAGCTGCACCCCTGGCAAAGGCGGAGAAAGAAGTATGGAAGAGTTGGCCTTTCCTTTTTCTATGCATCTTCTGTGCTTCATGAACGGATAGATGGGTCTCATGAAAGAACTCTGTGTGCGTGATGTCTATGAAGCTGTGCTAATACCTTATGCCTCTTATACACAGACCCAAGGCCCCACACTTTCCAAGTGAATAAATTATATTCACTCGAGATTGTGGTCAGATGCAACAGAGATACAGTAATGAGTGCTACCCCCAGAAACTTCGGTCATTCGTAAATGATCCCGTTCTACTCCCTTGTGTAGTGTATTAGGTGACAATAATAAACTTCCAACCCCCGAATCTGAATACAATGTCCAGCATCTAGGAACTACTAGACCAAACATTCGAACCAATAATAGCATTGTCATTATTTGAAAACATGTGCCTTCGCATGAGAAGTGCGTGGGGCTGCGCCCAGGAGCAGAAACCAGGAGAGGGAATAATACCATATCCTGTTAAGGTGAATGGGAGGCCCACCGGACCGTGGTCCTGATTGTATGAAAAAAGAACTACTTTACAGGATTGTGATCATTGCTATAGGGCCTTAAGCACCGCATGGATAGGAGCTCAGTTCTACCTAGTTTCATCAATTTTCAAGGAAGGATGAACCCTCTATATGTATATGGTTCAAAGTCACAAGCTGTTAACCAGGAGTTCATTGTGTTATCAGAATGGTCTTATACCTGGAAAGAAATATCCTGCGTATTTCGTGCCTTCCTATTAGAATCTTAGCACATCAAATTGTGAGTCATCTGGAGTGTAATTGATGGAAATGGTACCATGCTGCTGGCAGTGCCTAAGTCCAAGGTGATTCCGTATGTCGAGCAGGAGCTAGTACAGTTATTACAGAGTCTAAGAGAGGTTGCCGCTGTGAGTGCTGCCCTTTGTGCCTCTCGGGCCTGCTGCGGGGAAGGAGCCATCTTCGGGCCGCTCTGAGTGATAAGACGTTGTTTCCTCCCTGTAGGAGGCTGGACTGGCTTGTAGTGAGTACCTAGGGGTACTTGCACCTTGCACCAGGCCCAGTTATCCCTTATTAGTGTGTAGGGTGTCTAGCAGCATAGGCTGATAGATAATGGTAGCTTAGCAGAGCAGCTTAGGCTGAACTAGGAGACGAGTGAAGCTCCTACAGTACCACTAGTGTCATATGCACAATATCATAAGAAAACACAATACACAGATATACTAAAAATAAAGGTACTTTATTTTTATGACAATATGCCAAAAGTATCTCAGTGAGTACCCTCAGTATGAGGATAGCAAATATACACAAGATATATGTACACACTACCAAAATATGCAGTAATAGTATTAGAAAACAGTGCAAACAATGTATAGTTACAATAGGATGCAATGGGGACACATAGGGATAGGGGCAACACAAACCATATACTCCAAAAGTGGAATGTGAACCACGAATGGACCCCAAACCTATGTGACCTTGTAGAGGGTCGCTGGGACTGTAAGAAAACAGTTAGGGTTGGAAAAATTGCCCACCTCAAGACCCTGAAAAGTGAGTGCAAAGTGCACTAAAGTTCCCCAAAGGACATAGAAGTCGTGATAGGGGAATTCTGCAGGAAAGACACAAATCAGCAATGCAACAATGATGGATTTCCAAACGAGGGTACCTGTGGAACAAGGGGACCAAGTCCAAAAGTCACAAGCAAGTCGGAGATGGGCAGATGCCCAGGAAATGCCAGCTGTGGGTGCAAAGAAGCTACTACTGGACAGTAGAAGCTGAGGTTTCTGCAGGAACAACAAGGGCTAGGAACTTCCCCTTTTGGAGGACGGATCACTCACGCCGTGGAGAGTCGTGCAGAAGTGTTTTACTGAAGAAAGACTGCCAACAAGCCTTGCTAGCTGCAAATCGTGCGGTTAAGGTTTTTGGATGCTGCTGTGGCCCAGGAGGGACCAGGATGTCGCCAATTGCGTCTGGGGACAGAAGGGGCGTCGAGCAAGACAAGAAGCCCTCTCAGAAGCAGGCAGCATCCGCAGAAGTGCCGGAACAGGCACTACGAAGTGGAGCAAAACAGTGCTCACCCGAAGTCGCACAAAGGAGTCCCACGTCGCCGGAGGACAACTTAGGAGGTCGTGCAATGCAGGTTAGAGTGCCGTGGACCCAGGCTGGACTGTGCATAAAGGATTTCCACCGGAAGTGCACGGAGGCCGGAGTAGCTGCAAAAGTCACGGTTCCCAGCAATGCAGTCTGGCGTCGGGAGGCAAGGACTTACCTCCACCAAACTTGGACTGAAGAGTCACTGGACTGTGGGAGTCACTTGGACAGAGTTGCTGGATTCAAGGGACCTCGCTCGTCGTGCTGAGAGGAGACCCAGGTTACCGGTGATGCAGTTCTTTGGTGCCTGCGGTTGCAGGGGGACGATTCCGTCGACCCACGGGAGATTTCTTCAGAGCTTCTAGTGCAGAGAGGAGGCAGACTACCCCCACAGCATGCACCACCAGGAAAGCAGTCGAGAAGGCAGCAGGATCAGTGTTACAGAGTTGCAGTAGTCGTCTTCGCTACTTTGTTGCAGTTTTGCAGGCTTCCAGCGCGGTCAGCAGTCGATTCCTTGGCAGAAGGTGAAGAGAGAGATGCAGAGGAACTCGGATGAGCTCTTGCATTCGTTATCTAAGGAAATCCCCAAAGCAGAGACCCTAAATAGCCAGAAAAGAGGGTTTGGCTACTTAGGAGCGAAGATAGGCTAGCAACACCTGAAGGAGCCTATCAGAAGGAGTCTCTGACGTCACCTGCTGGCCCTGGCCACTCAGAGCAGTCCAGTGTGCCAGCAGCACCTCTGTTTCCAAAATGGCAGAGGTCTGGAGCACACTGGAGGAGCTCTGGGCACCTCCCAGGGGAGGTGCAGGTCAGGGGAGTGGTCACTCCCCTTCCCTTTGTCCAGTTGCGCGCCAGAGCAGGGCTGATGGGTCCCTGAACCGGTGTAGACTGGCTTATGCAGAAATGGGCACCATGTGTGCCCATGAAAGCATTTCCAGAGGCTGGGGGAGGCTACTCCTCCCCTGCCTTCACACCATTTTCCAAAGGGAGAGGGTGTAACACCCTCTCTCAGAGGAAGTCCTTTGTTCTGCCATCCTGGGCCAGGCCTGGCTGGACCCCAGGAGGGCAGAAGCCTGTCTGAGGGGTTGGCAGCAGCTGCTTGTGAAACCCTGGAAAAGGCAGTTTGGCAGTGCCAGGGTCTGTGCTAGAGACCCGTGGGATCATGGGATTGCACCAACAATGCCAGGATGGCATAGAGGGGGCAATTCCATGATCTTAGACATGTTACATGGCCATATTCGGAGTTACCATTGTGAAGCTACACATAGGTAGTGACCTATATGTAGTGCACGCGTGTAATGGTGTCCCCGCACTCACAAAGTCCGGGGAATTGGCCCTGAACAATGTGGGGGCACCTTGGCTAGTGCCAGGGTGCCCACACACTAAGTAACTTAGCACCCAACCTTTACCAGGTAAAGGTTAGACATATAGGTGACTTATAAGTTACTTAAGTGCAGTGTAAAATGGCTGTGAAATAACGTGGACGTTATTTCACTCAGGCTGCAGTGGCAGGCCTGTGTAAGAATTGTCAGAGCTCCCTATGGGTGGCAAAAGAAATGCTGCAGCCCATAGGGATCTCCTGGAACCCCAATACCCTGGGTACCTCAGTACCATATACTAGGGAATTGTAAGGGTGTTCCAGTAAGCCAATGTAAATTGGTAAAATTGGTCACTAGCCTGTTAGTGACAACTTGGAAGAAATGAGAGAGCATAACCACTGAGGTTCTGATTAGCAGAGCCTCAGTGAGACAGTTAGTCATAACACAGGTAACACATTCAGGCACACTTATGAGCACTGGGGCCCTGGCTGGCAGGGTCCCAGTGACACACTCAACTAAAACAACATATATACAGTGAAAAATGGGGGTAACATGCCAGGCAAGATGGTACTTTCCTACACAACCCCCCCCAAACGAAGGACAATAAGACTAGCCATGACCTGATGAGTCTTCATTGTCTAAGTGGAAATATCTGGAGAGTCCATCTGCATTGGAGTGGCTACTCCCAGGTCTATGTTCAACTGTATAGTCCATTCCCTGTAGGGATATGGACCACCTCAATAATTTAGGATTTTCACCTTTCATTTGTTTTAGCCAAAGTAGAGGTTTGTGGTCTGTCTGAACAATGAAGTGAGTGCCAAACAGGTATGGCCTCAACTTCTTCAGTGCCCAGACTACAGCAAAGGCCTCCCTCTCAATGGCAGACCAACGCTTTTCTCTAGGGGTCAACCTCCTACTAATAAAAGCAACAGGTTGATCCTGGCCCTCAGAATTAAGTTGTGATAGGACTGCCCCTACTCCTAATTCAGATGCATCAGTTTGGACATAGAATCTTTTAGAGTAACAAGGGCTTTTCAGGACAGGTGCAGAGCACATGGCCTGCTTCAGCTCCTCAAAAGCTTTCTGACAGCCAGCTGTCCACAATACCTTCTTAGGCATTTTTTTGGATGTGAGGTCATTAAGAGGGGCTGCAATGGAGCCATAGTTCTTAATGAACCTCCTGTAATACCCAGTGAGGCCTAAAAAGGCTCTCACTTGGGTCTGAGTAGTAGGGGGAACCCAATCTATAATAGTTTGGATTTTCCCCTGAAGTGGTGCAATCTGGTCTCCACCAACCAGGTGTCCCAGATAAACCACCTTCCCCTGCCCTATCTGGCACTTTGAAGCCTTGATAGTGAGGCCTGCCTTTTGCAGGGCCTCCAAAACCTTCCATAGGTGGACCAGGTGATCATCCCAACTGGAGCTAAAGACAGCTATATCGTCCAGATATGCTGCACTAAAAGCTTCCAGCCCTTGCAGGACTGTATTCACCAACCTCTGAAAAGTGGCAGGTGCATTTTTCAATCCAAAAGGCATTACTGTGAATTGGTAATGGCCTCCAATGGTTGAAAATGCAGTTTTTGCTTTTGCATCTTCTGATAATTTGATCTGCCAATACCCTGCAGTCAAGTCAAAAGTGCTTAGATACTTGGCAGATGCCAGTGTATCTATGAGCTCATCTGCCCTGGGTATAGGGTGAGCATCAGTTTTGGTTACCTGGTTGAGACCTCTGTAGTCTATACAAAACCGCATTTCCTTCTTTCCATCTTTGGAATGAGGTTTTGGTACAAGTACCACAGGAGAAGCCCCTGGACTTTCAGAGTGCTCAACCACTCCCAGTTCTAACATTTTCTGCACCTCTTGCTTTATGCAGTCTCTGACATGGTCAGGCTGCCTATAGATTTTACTTTTGACAGGCAAGCTGTCTCCAGTATCTATAGTGTGCTCACACCAAGGTGTGGTACCTGGCACAGTAGAGAAGAGTTCAGAAAACTGACCCAGGAGATTTATGCAATAGTCTCTCTGCTCAGCAGTGAGACAATCAGCCAAAACTACACCTTCCACTAGAGCATCTTGTTCTGTGGAAGAGAAGAGATCAGGGAGAGGGTCACTCTCTTCTTCCTGTCCCTCATCAGTTGCCATGAGCAGGGTGAGATCAGCCCTGTCATAGTAGGGTTTCAGGCGATTGACATGGAGCACCCTAAGGGGACTCCTGGCAGTGCCTAAGTCAACTAAGTAGGTGACTTCACCCTTTTTCTCAACAATTGTGTGGGGTCCACTCCATTTATCTTGGAGTGCTCTTGGGGCCACAGGCTCCAAGACCCACACTTTCTGCCCTGGTTGGTACTGAACCAAAACAGCCTTCTGGTCATGCCATTGCTTTTGGAGCTCTTGGCTGGCCTGAAGGTTTTTACTGGCCTTTTTCATGTACTCAGCCATCCTTGATCTGAGGCCAAGTACATAGTCCACTATATCTTGTTTTGGAGCTTTTAAAGGTTGTTCCCAACCCTCCTTAACAAGTGTTAGAGGACCTCTTACTGGGTGTCCAAAGAGGAGTTCAAAGGGGCTGAAGCCCACTCCTTTCTGGGGTACCTCCCTGTAAGCAAAAAGGAGGCATGGTAAAAGGATATCCCATCTCCTGCGGAGTTTTTCAGGGAGTCCCATAATCATGCCTTTGAGAGTTTTGTTAAATCTCTCCACCAGTCCATTTGTTTGTGGATGATAGGGTGTAGTGAACTTGTATGTCACACCACACTCCTTCCACATGGCCTTTAAGTAAGCAGACATGAAATTGCTTCCCCTGTCTGATACCACCTCTTTTGGGAAGCCCACCCTGGAAAATATTCCCAGGAGGGCCTTTGCCACTGCAGGTGCTGTAGTGGTCCTTAGAGGAATTGCTTCAGGATATCTTGTGGCATGGTCGACTACCACCAAGATAAACCTATTGCCTGAAGAAGTAGGAGGGTCAAGGGGGCCAACTATGTCAACCCCTACCCTTTCAAAGGGAACCCCAACCACAGGCAGTGGAATAAGGGGTGCCTTTGGAGTGCCACCTGTCTTGCCACTGGCTTGCCAGGTTTCACAGGACTTACAAAATTCCTTTGTGTCCTCTGACATTCTAGGCCAATGAAACAGGGGAACAAGCCTGTCCCAAGTTTTCATTTGCCCCAAATGTCCAGCTAAGGGAATGTCGTGAGCAGGAGTTAGGAGGAACTTTCTGTACTCCTGAGGAATCACTAACCTCCTGGCAGTTCCAGGTTTAGGATCCCTTGCTTCAGTGTACAAGAGGTTGTCCTCCCAGTAAACTCTGTGAGAGTCACTGACATCCCCATTTGCTTGTTTGACAGCTTGCTGTCTTAGACCCTCTAGTGTGGGACAGGTCTGCTGTGCCACACTCAGCTCCTCCCTGGCAGGCCCCCCTTCACCCAAAAGCTCAGCAGTGTCTGCTTCCAGCTCCTCTGGTGTAGGTTCTGCACAGGGTGGAAATTCTTCTTCCTCAGAAGTAGAATCCACTGTAGAGGGAGGGATAGTAGGTAGTGCTTTACTTCTACTAGCCCTTGCTTTAGGGAGCACTTGGTCCATTGTTCCAGGATCCAAGTCACCCTGTCCTTTTTGCTTTTTGGCCTGAGCCCTGGTTAAAGCAAAAATATGCCCTGGGATGCCCAGCATTGCTGCATGGGCCTCCAACTCCACATCTGACCAAGCTGATGTCTCTAAATCATTCCCTAGTAGACAGTCTACAGGTAAATCTGAGGCAACCACAACTTTCTTTGGACCAGTAACCCCCCCCAGTTGAGATTTACAACAGCCATGGGGTGGCTAAGTGTGTTGTTGTGAGCATCGGTTACTTGGTACTGGTGACCAAGTAGGTGTTGTTCAGGGTGGACCAGTTTCTCTATTACCATAGTAACACTGGCACCAGTGTCCCTGTAGGCCTGAACCTCAACACCATTTATTAGGGGTAGTTGCTTGTACTTATCCATGTTAAGGGGACAAGCAACCAAGGTGGCTAAATCAATAGCCCCCTCAGAGACTAACACAGCCTCTGTGGTCTCCCTAATCAGACCAACCCCAACTAAGTTACCAAAAGTGAGCCCAGCTACTCCCATGGATTGGCTATTAGTAGGTTTGCTCCCACCACCACTGCTATTAGTAGGGACACTAGGTGTAGCAGTAGGGGTTGTAGTGGTAGGAGGCTTGGTGCTTTTCTTTGGACAACTGGGATCTGTTGTCCAATGGCCTTTTATTTTACATAAATAGCACCATGGTTTCTTTTCTTTGTTTTGATTAGAAGAGGATTTGGGCCCACCACCCCCACCAGAGTGTTTTTGTGGGCCTGATGAAGACTCATTTTTAGATTTGTCCCCACCCTTGTCAGAAGACTTACCATCCTTCTTCTTGTTGCCATCTTTGTCACCCCCTGTATGAACTTTTCTGTTCACCCTTGTTCTGACCCCTTTGTCTGCCTTCTTTCCCAATTCTTGGGGAGAGGTCAGATCAGAGTCCACCAAGTACTGGTGCAACAAATCAGACACACAATTATTAAGAATATGCTCTCTCAGGATCAAGTTATACAGGCTTTCATAATCAGTAACTTTACTGCCATGTAACCACCCCTCCAAGGCCTTCACTGAATGGTCAATGAAATCAACCCAGTCTTGTGAAGACTCCTTTTTGGTCTCTCTGAACTTCATCCTGTACTGTTCAGTGGTTAAGCCATAACCATCCAGGAGTGCATTCTTAAGAACTTTGAAATTATTGGCATCACTTTCTTTCACAGTAAGGAGCCTATCCCTACCCTTTCCACTAAATGATAGCCATAGGATAGCAGCCCACTGCCTTTGAGGGACATCCTGTACAACACAGGCCCTCTCAAGTGCAGCAAACCACTTGTTAATGTCATCCCCCTCCTTATAAGGGGGAACTATCTTGTGCAGATTCCTAGAATCATGCTCTTTTGCAGGATGACTATTGGGAATACTGCTGCTGCCACCATGGGTTTCTAAACCCAATTTCTGTCTTTCCCTTTCTACCTCTAAGGACTGCCTATCCAAATCCAGCTGTCGCTTCTTGAGCTTCAGTCTGGTTTGTTCCACTCTCAATCTATTGAGCTCCCTTTCTAACAATCTGTCATCAGGGTGGGTGGGTGGGACATTCCTTGAAACAGAAGTATGGTGAGAATGTACAGAAGGAGAACCATCCCTTACAGAGGGCATCCTAATAGCTTGGTTAACAGAAACATCACTTCTACTATGATGTGAAGCAACACTCTTGCCCTGATGTGAGACAACACTATCAGTATGGTGTGACTCTACCTCAGTACCAACTATGCTAGGCTGTCTTGTAATGGGCAGGCTAGGAAGTTTCTTTCCTGAATCTTTTTCTAGGGGAGTCCCTGGATCAGATTGGGAACCATTAGCTACTTTTTCAACAGATGGGGCACCTCTGGCCTTATCCTGTTCTATAAGCATGTTAACCAACAGTTCTCTGGGGGGATTCTTACCTACACTTATACCTCTTTCTATGCAGAGACTCCTTGCTCCTTTCCAGCTAAGGTGATCATAAGCAAGTTTGGACAGATCAACAGTTTGGCCTGTGCCAGACATTTTAGAAAGAGTTAAAGTGATAGAAAAAGGAACAAAAAGTTTGTCAGAACTTTTAGAAAGACAGAAAAAAACTTTTTAAACTTTTTAAGAACTTTTTGAAAGTTTAGAAGTACTTTTCAGCACTTTAGAAAAGAAGTGAGAAAAGAAATGCAAAACTTTTTGGTTAGGTGTACATACACTGAACTTGTTTTGTATATTTTTCTCTTATGAAAAGTACAATGACAAAAGTGGTAAGTAGTTGCAAGCACTTATCCCACCACTGCACAACCAATGTAGGAGGCTGGACTGGCTTGTAGTGAGTACCTAGGGGTACTTGCACCTTGCACCAGGCCCAGTTATCCCTTATTAGTGTATAGGGTGTCTAGCAGCATAGGCTGATAGATAATGGTAGCTTAGCAGAGCAGCTTAGGCTGAACTAGGAGACGAGTGAAGCTCCTACAGTACCACTAGTGTCATATGCACAATATCATAAGAAAACACAATACACAGATATACTAAAAATAAAGGTACTTTATTTTTATGACAATATGCCAAAAGTATCTCAGTGAGTACCCTCAGTATGAGGATAGCAAATATAAACAAGATATATGTACACACTACCAAAATATGCAGTAATAGTATTAGAAAACAGTGCAAACAATGTATATTTACAATAGGATGCAATGGGGACACATAGGGATAGGGGCAACACAAACCATATACTCCAAAAGTGGAATGCGAACCACGAATGGACCCCAAACCTATGTGACCTTGTAGAGGGTCGCTGGGTCTGTAAGAAAACAGTTAGGGTTAGAAAAATAGCCCACCCCAAGACCCTGAAAAGTGAGTGCAAAGTGCACTAAAGTTCCCCAAAGGACATAGAAGTCGTGATAGGGGAATTCTGCAGGAAAGACACAAATCAGCAATGCAACAACGATGGATTTCCAAACGAGGGTACCTGTGGAACAAGGGGACCGAGTCCAAAAGTCACAAGCAAGTCGGAGATGGGCAGATGCCCAGGAAATGCCAGCTGTGGGTGCAAAGAAGCTACTACTGGACAGTAGAAGCTGAGGTTTCTGCAGGAACGACAAGGGCTAGGAACTTCCCCTTTGGAGGATGGATCACGCACGCCGTGGAGAGTTGTGCAAAAGTGTTTTCCTGAAGAAAGACCGCCAACAAGCCTTGCTAGCTGCAAATTGTGCGGTTAGGGTTTTTGGATGCTGCTGTGGCCCAGGAGGGACCAGGATATCACCAATTGCGTCTGGGGACAGAGGGGGCGTCGAGCAAGACAAGGAGCCCTCTCAGAAGCAGGCAGCACCCGCAGAAGTGCCGTAACAGGCACTACAAAGTGGAGCAAAACAGTGCTCACCCGAAGTCGCACAAAAGAGTTCCACGTCGCCGGAGGACAACTTAGGAGGTCGTGCAATGCAGGTTAGAGTGCCGTGGACCCAGGCTGGACTGTGCACAAAGGATTTCCGCCGGAAGTGCACGGAGGCCAGAGTAGCTGCAAAAGTCGCGGTTTCCAGCAATGCAATCTGGCGTGGAGAGGCAAGGACTTACCTCCACCAAACTTGGACTGAAGAGTCACTGGACTGTGGGAGTCACTTGGACAGAGTTGCTGGATTCAAGGGACCTCGCTCGTTGTGCTGAGAGGAGACCCAGGGTACTGGTGATGCAGTTCTTTGGTGCCTGCGGTTTCAGGGGGACGATTCCGTCAACCCACGGGAGATTTCTTTGGAGCTTCTAGTGCAGAGAGGAGGCAGACTACCCTCACAGCATGCACCACCAGGAAAGCAGTCGAGAAGGCGGCAGGATCAGCGTTACAGAGTTGCAGTAGTCGTCTTTGCTACTTTGTTGCAGTTTTGCAGGCTTCCAGCGCGGTCAGCAGTCGATTCCTTGGCAGAAGGTGAAGAGAGAGATGCAGAGGAACTCGGATGAGCTCTTGCATTCGTTATCTAAGGAAATCCCCAAAGCAAAGACCCTAAATAGCCAGAAAAGAGGGTTTGGCTACTTAGGAGAGAAGATAGGCTAGCAACATCTGAAGGAGCCTATCAGAAGGAGTCTCTGACGTCACCTGCTGGCCCTGGCCACTCAGAGCAGTCCAGTGTGCCAGCAGCACCTCTGTTTCCAAGATGGCAGAGGTCTGGAGCACACTGGAGGAGCTCTGGGCACCTCCCAGGGGAGGTGCAAGTCAGGGGAGTGGTCACTCCCCTTCCCTTTGTCCAGTTTCGCGCCAGAGCAGGGCTGAGGGGTCCCTGAACCGGTGTAGACTGGCTTATGCAGAAATGGGCACCATGTGTGCCCATGAAAGCATTTCCAGAGGCTGGGGGAGGCTACTCCTCCCCTGCCTTCACACCATTTTCCAAAGGGAGAGGGTGTAACACCCTCTCTCAGAGGAAGTCCTTTGTTCTGCCATCCTGGGCCAGGCCTGGCTGGACCCCAGGAGGGCAGAAGCCTGTCTGAGGGGTTGGCAGCAGCAGCAGCTGCAGTGAAACCCCGGGAAAGGCAGTTTGGCAGTGCCAGGGTCTGTGCTAGAGACCCGTGGGATCATGGGATTGCACCAACAATGCCAGGATGGCATAGAGGGGGCAATTCCATGATCTTAGACATGTTACATGGCCATATTCGGAGTTACCATTGTGAAGCTACACATAGGTAGTGACCTATATGTAGTGCACGTGTGTAATGGTGTCCCCGCACTCACAAAGTCCGGGGAATTGGCCCTGAACAATGTGGGGGCACCTTGGCTAGTGCCAGGGTGCCCACACACTAAGTAACTTAGCACCCAACCATTACCAAGTAAAGGTTAGACATATAGGTGACTTATAAGTTACTTAAGTGCAGTGTAAAATGGCTGTGAAATAACGTGGACGTTATTTCACTCAGGCTGCAGTGGCAGGCCTGTGTAAGAATTGTCAGAGCTCCCTATGGGTGGCAAAAGAAATGCTGCAGCCCATAGGGATCTCCTGGAACCCCAATACCCTGGGTACCTCAGTACCATATACTAGGGAATTATAAGGGTGTTCCAGTAAGCCAATGTAAATTGGTAAAATTGGTCACTAGCCTGTTAGTGACAATTTGGAAGAAATGAGAGAGCATAACCACTGAGGTTCTGATTAGCAGAGCCTCAGTGAGACAGTTAGTCATAACACATTCAGGCACACTTATGAGCACTGGGGCCCTGGCTGGCAGGGTCCCAGTGACACACACAACTAAAACAACATATATACAGTGAAAAATGGGGGTAACATGCCAGGCAAGATGGTACTTTCCTACACTCCCCCAAACCTTCTGAGGTGTGGGTGACTTGGAGTTGGGGCTACGCTGGACTCAAGAGTTTGGGAAATGGGCCTCCAACCAATCCCGTGCCCCCTCCGCTGTCTCAAAGAAGAAAGTGTGCACCTGATGGATCACCTTCAACTTTGCGGGAAACTGCAGGGCATATTGTAGTCCAATGGAAGACATCTGTTTTTAAACTTCTTGGAATGACAAGCGTTTCCTCTGGACAGATGAGGTGTAGTCTGGAAATAAGGAGACCTTGGTATTCTCTATGTGGATGGGGGCTCTTTCACATTCCACTCGTAACAGTGTGTCACGGTCTCTGAAGTTCAAGATCTTAGCTACCAGGGGCCTAAGTGGTGTTCCTGGAATGGGCTGTTTAGTGGGGACCCGGTGCGCTCTTTCCACAACAAACATCCCTGAAAGTCAGGATAGGGCCACCACTGTGTGGAACCAGTCCTCAATGAATTGAGTGACGTTGCACTCCTTCCTCTGCCCTCGCTATTCGAACATTATTTCTTTGGGTCCTACCCTCTGCATCATCAGCTCGGTCCTGCAGATGACCCATTTGTTGAGAAAGGTAATTAAGCTGGACAGAATGTTCCACCTGACATGGAGCCAGGACTAAAATGGTTATCTCATTTGTTTTAATTTTATCAGACAATTGACGCGGACAATCTTTAAGTATGCTGATGTCAGTCATGTCCTCAAGAGTTGCTCAAATGCCGTCCTTGACTTGCATATCTCCTGTAGGATAAGGTCCAATTTGTCAGTTTGGGCAGACAGGACATTAGGGGGGATGAAATCTTCGGGTGTTTGTGTGACAGAACTCTCAGAGGGTGTAGATCTGGACCAAGAGTGTGTAGTCGGTGCACCAGATTTATTTTTAGGGCAGCCCATAGTGATGTTTATGGAGGTAACAGTTCTAAGAGTTAACCAATGACCAAGTTAAATTTTGACATCTGTTGAAGCAACCAGTCCAGCCCAGGATATAAGGCGAGGCTTACTGGCATCTGCCCCTTATCTCCACGTGGCAGTGTATTTGGTTGTTAGGCACTGAGTGGTTTGATGTTGTGCAATCCCAGCCGCTATGAGTATTTCAAGTTCGTCATATGGGGCTCAGTAATTATGCGCAGTGGTAAAGTCAGCACAGTAGTGAGCATACAGACACTTTGAACATACGCAGAGCGCAGTATTCATAGGTGACTCTCTGTTATTCACGCAGGCAACTGGCGAGTCGTGAGTATGCAGAGGCCAGCGACCTACCGTACGGAGGGCCAAAGATGTCTGGCCAGTGCTGCTCCTGTTCTGCACCACTGGTGCCCGCTAATATAGCGAGGGCGGAGGTTAAAGCCACAGTTTGGAGCAAATAGCCATGAACATAGATCTGGTCCCACCAGGCAGGTCAACCACTACGGCTAGAAGGACCCGAGCACAATCTCTTTAGGGATGGCTTATGTGGTCCTGCGGTGAAGTGAGGTATGTATTCCCGACAGCAGCCCTAGGTGGTCAGGAGCCATGCACACTGCTTGGTCACTTCCATCCCTCAGCAGCGCTCTCTGTTATTCACAGCACGGCAGCCATTCACATCTTGTGGGGGGAGAAGCCAGTGGCAAAGGGGCCTATCAGTATGCAACATCCAGCATACCCCCATCTCTGCCTTTGGGTGAGTCTTTCCTGTTTTCGCAGAAGATGATAAGCCTGCGCTAGTGTTCGTACTTCCCCCCAGGGGCAGCCCCATCTCACAGGCTTGACTGCACTCCTCCTCACTGTCTTCCTGTGCGAGCGGCATCTCAGGGTGTAGTCGTTGTTATAGGCCTTCCGACACAGTGGTGGTGCAGAAGCGGTGTTGGCACTCTGGACGTCTCCGCACCTCCCGCCAGGGGTGCGCATGTACCTGTTGGGGCCTCCAGAAGGTGTAGGACTCCGCTGCAGAGTTGCGCACTTAGCTTGAATAGACTACTCAGTGTGCCTCCGCCAAGTACAATGTCAGCATTTCAGGCTCAGGGCATCTTGAAGAGCAACTGGATAGTATCGCTAGGCTTTGATGTTGCTCAGTGCTGGTACTAATGGCAGGATTCACGCGCCGGGTCCAGGAGCTTCAGATTATGCAAACGCCATCTCAGGCAGCTAGCCACCACCCCAAAAAATTTAAAAAATCAAAATACAAAATTAACCATCAGGAATTTAGATAATGAGATACATTTTATATTTTTAACTTAAAATAAAATTTCAGTTTTCATACAAAATACCATCTTTATACAATTGTGAATATTTTTAAAAATAAGGTACATATTTTAATTTCAACATAAAAATATTTCTAAATATTCCACTTTATTAATTTTTGTATACTTTTAATATTTTATAGAATTTGTTTTTTCCTATTAAAAAATGAATACCATTACATATATTTTCATTAAAAAAACACATACAATCAAACACACTAACATTCAGTACATACTTATTAACACTTAAAAACAATATTACATGTAGCAATATTTTTTACATCAATATTTTTTACAACAATGATAAAAACAACACTAAAAAAATTATTTTTTACCTTCAATACTCATGTCTACGATATTTTTGATGTCCCGCTATTCTGGACATGAAATTTTTGCATCACAATATGTTTTCCCAATATTTTATTCAAACACCTTGTACAGTTTCAGGGGGCATAAGCACACTAGGAAACAGTCCAATTGCATCTCACTGGCTACCAGTGAATAATTGATCCACAATTGAAATAAAGGCCATTCAGAAGTTAAGCCAACTATAATACATCACAGTTATGTAGGGAAACAAGCGCACTCAAATCAGCCACACTGGAGTAAGGCACTAGGCTCTCCTAAAGTTTATTTCACCTTGCTTTGGGCTGAAGCACCTCAAGTCCTCGAAGCAAATTCTATGTATCTTGTTACATTGCCTAGAGACAACGGCAGCAAAGTGCTGAGGGAATCGGATGCTAGTATGCCCTGGTTTGAGATTCCATCCCTTCTATTACTCATTTGGGTCCAATGAATGGCTCAGCAAGTCTAGCATCCCTGACTGGGAACTAGTGCTTAATGTCGGACTGTCTGTTAGGTCCATAGCAGGGTCCATGCTCTGGTCATACGGCAGAGTCTCACTTGAGCTCTTTCTCATCCATCCACCATATAATGGTGAATCCCATTTGTTACTTTTCAAGAGTGCAGTGGATCCGGATTCTAAATATTTCCCCTTCATCTTCAATCCATCTTGAACTTTTGCGTAATACAAGGGAAATGGATGGCCTGGGAAAACTGTCTTACACTGACAGACACCTGCCTAGTGCTGGTTGTCCCACCCTTGAGAACACAAGTTTCATGACCCTTTTCATAGGCCCATATGAGGTTCGGGTCTCAGTGAGAAATTACCCTCTCCATACCTGGGAGAATCTGACCAAATTCTAGCATCGCACCTCCACTGCATGCAACAACTCGGCCTGTTTTCCTGGAATCTCCTAGAAAATTCTCATATCATCTGTACTCTGTGACTCTGCTTCAAGCACACAAATAATCAGAACCCTTCATGCCATATCACTCATTCCTGCATGCTCCACCCATGTATTCAGCAGGCACACTGATCCTGTCACTCAAGGAGGAAGACACATTCAATACTCTATCTGAGCACACCTGCAGTGGCACCTCTTGGATGTTTTACAGGTTCACCATACTCCCACAGCCCTACACAAACATTGGACCTGAAGTCCAGACACACTTGCACATGTTTCAATGAGGTCAAACTTATACACAGGGCTAAATGATGAGCCAACTATGTTGCCCCATCGTTACCCTAAATCTGTTTTCCTAAATATTACAAACGCAATACTCTGGCACACAATAAACAATAAAGTTTTAATGTTACACAAAAGTGTTAGCATATATTTATACGTGTAGATGGACTCCTGTGTAAATGTACCTTTGAGAGTAGCCACCTGCGTAACTAGTACTCCTTTATTCCAGTTAAAAAAACACATTTTCTGTGGAGAAACATTTGACCCTCATGCATCATGAGACGAAATGGCATGATATAAGTTTTACTGTGAGTTTCACAGACATTGAGGACCTCATTACGCCTTTGGCGGTCCTTTCATAGGACTGCCAAAGCCGCGACAGGCAAAAGACAGCCAGTAATGGAGGTCTTTTGCCCGCCCTATTAGGAGTTTTCCCCTGGGCCAGCGGGTGAAAACAGCATTTCCGCCCACTGGCCCAGAGGAAAACTCACCACAGCATTGACGCCAGCTCGTAATCAAGCCGGTGGCAATGTTGTGGTGCGTCGGGTGCGATAGCACCCGTCGTGCATTTCACTGCCTATAATTTGGGCAGTGAAATGTGTGATGGGGCTGTCCATGGGGGACCCTGCACTGCCGATGGCAAGTTCAAGGGAGTTGCAGGGGCCCCCATGGAGCCCTCAACATCCCCTTTCCGCCAGCCATCGCAAGGCGGTGAGACCGCCATGTGAGGGCTAGAGGAAAGGGGCCTCGTAATTCCCAGGGCAGCACTGCTTGCAGTGCTGCCCTGGCGGATTGTGACCGCCAAGATCGCCAGGCTGTTGACAGGTGGCAACCTGGCACTGCCGGAGGTCGGACCGTGGCCCATCTGCCACGGTCATAATAGGGCGGTCGGACTACCCTGTCTGCGGTCGTCCGACCGCCATCGCAAGTGTGGCAGTCTTGAGACCGCCACACTCGTAAGGAGGGCCTTAGTCCCATTATTACAAGCAGCCTGCGCCACTGGTATATCACCCCAGGAGTGGAGTAAGAGTGACGCAAAGGGGAGAGATATCTTTGTTTCTCCCCGTTTCTTACTCTGTCTATGTGTGCTGCATTTTGCAGCACACATAGGAGGAAAACACCACCATTGATTGTTTTTGTGTAATAAGGTGTCCCTTCCTGCACAAAAACAATCATCGCCACAACGCAGGCAGCCTTGCACCATGGTGCAAGGGTGCTTGTGTTGGTACACTGCAGCAATTTCTGTACCAGCACAGGGGAGAGGACAGAAATGTGCCATATCTTATAGATAGGGTGCATTTCTGCCCTTTCCTGATGGAACGGGGAGGCGCAGTAAGGCACTTGGAGGCATATTTACATGCCCCTAACGTCACTGGGGCATCACTTTTTGTGGCGCTTCAGTGGCGCTGTGCACTGCGCCATATTTACAAGTCGGTGCTAAGCAACTTTTTGTGGCTTAATGCTGCCTTGTAAATATGAGCCCCTCCGACGCAGTTTAATGTGGCAGAGTGGCGTGGAAAAGTGTTGCTGTGGGCATTCCACTGCAAGATCTGTTGCCTTTGACACTGCCCCAGATTTACAAGAATTCATAGATCTGTGGCAACGCCAAAAACTAACGCCACCCCATGAGGCATGGCACAACGAGGGGAAATACTTTTATTTCTCCTCGTTTTTGCTTTTTCTCTGTGTGCTGCATTCTGCAGGACACATAGAAAGAGCAAAACACCATGAATGATTGTTTATGTGCAGGAAGGTGTTCCTTCCACTAGGAAGCCATGTTGCCAGTTTAACATAAGTACATTTCCAGTCGTTCAGCGAGGAACCCCTGATTAAAATCCACACCTGCAATTTTCCTTTGAATTCATGCATTCTCACAAAGGAAACGCTGCGCATAATAAGATCCTCACAGCAGCAAGCAGCTTCAAGTAGCCTTTTGTGAAAAAAAAAGGCGGTAGTCAGAAGCCCCGCTAAATTATGGTCTTTCACAACGCAGCAATTTGTGATGCGCAGAAGGTTAAAAACACAGGCTGTTCGTGCGCAATCTTTGTTAAAAGTGTTATGCAAAAGGCAGCTTGTCCGTAAGTGATATTATTAGTGGAGAAAAGATAAAATGTCAACAGGTATGAAGTAGATGACAGGAGGTGACAGGAAACTGCCACGTCTCGACAGATGGCGGGTACATTTATGAAATGCGCGCACTGGCAGGGATCGTCGGAGCCACCGGTGGAGTCCCCTGACTGTCGCTCCCTTTGCAATGTATTTGATTCTTTTTGACATGCGGTGGTTTTTGCTGGCTTGTTTTCCGCTTACAATTAACTTATTCCATGCATAAATTCCCTGGTAATAGGATATGAACATACTGTACTCTGGAAGGATTAATTTTGTCATCAATCTTTTAGTATCAGCACCTCCACTTCTCCACTGAGTTGGTGCCCACAATAGAGGGATTAATGTTCAGCACAACAATCAGCCAGTATTCAGTGTGCCTACAGCTTTAAGGGAAAGAACAGATTGCTTTGAGGTATGGAAGGACCGGACTGTCACACTTCTGGAGGAGGGGCGCCAGTAATATGGCACCTGCAGAGCAGGTGTGCTTAGGATGTAAGCATCAAATGCAACAACAAGGTGATAGGTGGGATGCTTGAATTAATCTCAGCCACTGGCAATTGCTCGGGCCATATCCCAGGCCATCGTTTTTTGCCAACTATGCCACCTCAGTTTGGACCCAAACTCCAAGTGTGGCAAATTCATCAGGTAGTAGATGGATGGGGCCATTGCTTACCATATGTTCTTTTGGAACATATTAAAGTGCATAAAAAGGTGAATATAATTCTAAAAAACTGAGTCAGAAGGCATGTATTTTGCATTGTGCGTACAACATCTTTTTCAGCTGTGGAACATCTGAAAAAGTATGTGCAAAGGCGTGTTTGTACAGAGTTCAGAATGTATCCCTTAACTGGTAACGAGGGCCTTAGAAGGACGTTTTTTTGGTCTGGGAGGAGCAGCTTTTTCTGTCTTAGACTCGCATCAGGAATGACCCGGAGTGGTATCTTTCAGAGGAACACCACCCCAGGACATTCTAAGTAGCCTGCTGTGTCCGTTCCTAGAACACGAACCGAGACCTGCATGCAGAGATACTTGCGCAGTGGGAACCTGTAGGGCCCACCCCCACTGGCACTAATGCGCATCAGGGGGAGCTGCAAATGCTTCTTCATTGTTCCTGGCAGCCCCTAAGGTCCTGGCCAGCTCTCCAATCTCCTTTAAGAAGCATTCACTCCACTGCGAGTTATCTCCTGCTCCAAGCAGGTGCACGCAGAAAATTACCACCTGCTCAAAATGGTAGCAAATTGCAATGGAAAAGGTCACAATAATAGCCACAGAATTGGAAATATCTCCAGAAAAGGACTCAATAAAACCGGGTTCCCAAGTTATTTTCTGTTTTAAGCTCATTACTCCCAATTACTGGATTTTGGTGCAGGGATACTGTCAAGAATTACAATACTGAAAACCGCATTACTGTTAATGGGCCCAAAAGAGAGTATTCTACTAAACGAGGGACATCCTGGTGTTGCTATTGATGTTATGAGCTCCACCGCTACTTCATTGTGCCATACATCATGTTAATCAGTCACTATTTCATTGATGGTGTCATTCAGGATCTCTTGAGACTTGCCTTTGAAGAATTAGTATAAGGCATGCTACTGTTTCATTGGGGTAGTCCTGAGATACGTCCACAAAGGGAGGAGCATCTTCTATTTGTTGGGTCTAGAGTTAGCCAAGACCATTTAATGTTACTATAATTATGTACACAATATACTTGCTTGTAGGGACTTTCAGTCAACCCTCTTAATCTATTGGTCTGTCATTGTGTCATTGAAATATTTAATCCGCCCACTACAGCATACAGCATTGGGCATTGAGTCAGCCCACTTCAACCATTAACTAACTTCACTGTGAGTGACAACAGTCTGCACTTTCATAAGGAGCATATCAACAAGGAAAGTAGTTCCCTTAAGTGCCAGGGATAAGAAGGGCAATCTGTGCTTTTCGAGTCCAAAAATATGTTTTTGCTTTTAGTCAATGCGTTTTTAGATCCACGAGGGCCCAGCAGCTTCTCTAGCAATTACATTTTGTAAAACAAATGACATACCAAAACAAACATTGACAAAGTCAAAAGTCTGGAGGCTAACATAGGCCTATTGTTGCTGCTAATGCTTGTTTGTTGTATGGAGAGAGAAAAATCTTTTCAGCAGTTGGCTTTAGTTGTGGCCAAGGACTCTATTTAAGGTTGTTGTCTCATTGGCTTTTTTCACTTAGCTAAACATTTAAGGGTGGGCATGAATCAGTCACATACCAGACACACCTCTGTATATGTAAGTTCGACTGGGGAACTGTCAGTAATATATGATGCATACCCCAGACAGGGTAGGAGGACAGCTGCATAATTAGTTATACATCAGGCGCTCACCTGAGAAGCCTCTAGGGCAGGGGTATTGTTAGTAGCACATGCCTTGCACAACTTAGAAAAGCCAATACTGGTAGGAATAGGATAGTGTCAGCTATGTGTTAGATGCCACATGGACCTCTCAGACATGTGTAGGGTTGTCCAGAAATCATTTGAAGGCCCTAAAAGCTGTTCTCTGTTTCAACACCTAACCAAGCACTGACAAATCCAGTAGGTTTGGCTTCTCTATTGTGTACGCACACAGAGGTACACATGCAGGCAGAGAACGTCATTGATAAGGCTTGCCTCTGGACACACAGTTCAACATTTTCACAAGCAGCCTGGCATTCAGACAACACAAACACAGGGACCCATGCACAGAGGGAAAACAAGTACAGACACCCATGTACACTTGTGTGTGTGTGTAACTTACATTGATGATGTTGAGGCCAAAGTAGAAACTGTCCCCTTGCTTTCTAGGTAAGTTTACAGTGATGGTGACAGTGTGGTACTTGCAGTGATCAATGTGTTAAAAAAGTAAGAGTGCTGGAGCCCTAAGCTCTGCTCAGAAGCCTGCGGCCGGTGCAATTAAATGTCAGCACTCGAATGCCAAGGCTGGTAGTCTTAAATCCACCAAAGGCCTCTATAATCCACTGGCAGACACTCCCTGTCCCTTTAGCTCACACTTGCAGGTTCCTGCTTATCTCTTTTGTGACTCTTTTTCAGTCCTTCTCCTCCTCTTTCTTACAAGTGTTTTCTCTCTCTTGCTTTTGGTAAATATCTGATGCAGAAAAATAAGTGCCAGTGGCCCCCCGTGGCTGAAATTAACCACTGGGTACCTGTTCTGTGTTTGTTTACAAGTGATTGGGATTTGCGCACTGCTGCTGGCGCTATACTTGTTCTGTGTGTGGGAGGGCAAGCCTGCTCTTTAGATCTCCATGTGTTACATGTTCTGAGTGTGGGGGAGTGTGCACTGTTGCTGTATGAGCTGCATCTCCTGTGTGTAGAGGAAGCCAGCACGCCTTCACACGATATGCTCCTCCTTGTACCCTCCACATCCTCTGCCCTTCTGCGGCCTGTACTCCCCGCCTTCTACTTCATAACACAAGTATAACATCACCAGCAGCATTGCAAGCTTTTCTAACACAAAGAACAGCTACAGGACAGGCGGATGTAACACAGGCTTGGCCAGACTCACGAAACAGGTACACCATAAGTAACACCCCCTGTGAGCAGAGGAATAAGCTTCAACTGCGCTACATATTCTGTGTATTATGCACATTTCCAAACACCTTTCCAATGTCTACTGCAACATACATTTTCGACTTTAAGTTAAACAAATGCAATTTCCACACATACTTGTGCATGGATACGTTAACACAAAACATAAAAAACAACAATTTGTAAAGTGTAACACTACAAAAACGGCAGGGCAATAGTTACTCTCTGCGATATTAATCCTGGCTTCAACATAATGTTTTATATCTGTTACTTTAAGTCTATGTTGCCTTACAAATAAGAATGCAATCATTTAAAAACGCATGGTGTATTTTATTTCAGCGATGTCATCATGCTTAATTGCACCCCTCTTCGTCAATGCCTCTATATGGATGTCACCAAATACAGATTACTGGGCAGAGTATTGGCTTTGTTAGATCTGGATTTCTCTTGAGTTCTGCCTCAGTGCCCCCTTCCTCTATATGTGCACAAATTGATGCTTGGAAAGTTCTCATTGACTGCTCATGCTTACTTATACTTTGAGAATAAATAAATGGAAGGCAGGATACCTTACCTCACTAGTAACTTCCACTTTCTTTGTTAAACAACTAATTTACTCCGACATTCTAAAGCATTGATGTGAAATGAAGTGTCAGTAGAGACAGTGATAAATCATTCAACATGACTGCAGATCAGCTTTTATAAAAGTGTAATCCACACACTAAGCCGACAGAGGTCCTGCCCTTAGCTACTGAGCTACAGGCAGGCAACTGATCTCCTGGAAGCACCCAGTTTAGCTCCTGCAGACACCCAAGCAGGTCACTGCAAGCAACCATCTGTACCTTACAGGTATGCAACAAAGCAAGCACCCAACTGAACTCAACCAAGCGCCCACTGAACCATGGGCAAGAACCACACAATGCCTATGCAGGCAACTCAGTATTCTACTGCAGTCCATTCACTGAAGTGTGAAGCCTTTGTCAATGACTGTATCCTCAGCCACGTATCCAGCACCCAAGGGCATAGCTACCATATGGTGTAGTAAGTGCAGTGGCACCGGGGACCCAGAGCCCCAAGGAACTCATTGAACCCAGACAACAGCTGTACTACACCAACAGCATGGAGACACTTTTACCAGGGCCCAGTGCATCCTCGCTACGCGACTGCAGCATATTTTTTGCTCCTCTGCTTTCCTACTGTTTCCCTTTTCTTCTGTCTTTTAAAATCACCGATTTATTTCTCCCCATGGTTTTCCTTCTATCTTTATTTTAATACTTTCTTGTCGGTTTATTTTACCCACCCATAATTTCTACTTTGTTATTTTTCGCTGTATTTCTTTCACAGCCCTAAGCCCTATTTCTACACTGTTGCTTTCTCCTGTTATCCTTCATTATTCTTTCTCAATCCCTCGCCTCTGCCGTTATTTCACTCTCTCGCTCATTTCCTTCTTCAGTAAGACCTTATCTGTCTTTCCCAATCTTGTGCTGCTCTTCATGGCCTTTTCGTCAGCTAGTTTCTCTTTTATCTCATCTAGTCACTCTTTACCTCAAGTGCCCTTCCCTCTTCCCGTCTTTCACACAAGCATCTCCTTCTGCACACACATAATGCAATCTACATCCACCTCCTTTCCTTCAGCCCGCCCCACTCTTTCCTGTTTTTTCCTGATTTAATCCTCCACATCCATGAGCATTGCAGAGACACTCGGGGCATGGTTATACTCCATGTGCATCATTTTGTTTACACAAATTCGGCGCAAAACTAACTCCATTTTTTATTTTGATGTGAGACCCGTCTAGCATCAAAATATTGGACTTTGCACCATTTTTCAGATGCATGAACCTACCTTGTGTCAATGAGATGCAAGGTAGGTGTTCCCATCTAAAAAATGATGCTAACCCCAAACCCCCATATTTATCCCCTGTCCTAAAATGATGCACTGGTGGGAGGGAGGGCAAGCTTTGTACCATTATTTAATGCCTGGGTCAGACTAGGTGTTAGGGGACCTCTGGACCCATTTCCATGGTTGAACACCATGGAATGGGTCCACAGGTGCCATCCTCAAGCCCCAGGAACACCCCCACCCCCACCCCCCACCAAAGGAACACCGGAGGATGGGGGACCCCATCCCAGGTAAGTAGGGTAAGTATAGGTAAGTATTTTCTTTTTTAAATTAAGGTGCCATCAGGGGCACAGGGTGCAGTGGCCATGCCCAGGGGACACTGGTCCCCTGTGCTGGCCATTGGAGTGGTGGGCATGACTCCTGTCTTTTCTAAGACAGGAGTCATGTGGTATGGTTGGTTTTCTGTCAGAAAACGATGCTAGGCTGGTTACAGGCATTTTTCTTGCCTCTAACCAGCCTAATGTCATTTTTGGGTGCAAAGCCCCCTTCTTCCATACCGCCACCCCCACCTGGCTAAAGTAAAAAAAAATTAAGCTAGCCCACCCTTTGCAACGGATTTTGCCATTCTATAAATTTGGCACCCGGCTGCTGTCATGGAATGGCACAAGCTGGCACTATACTTTTTTGCACAAAACTGCGCATGGGCAGTTTTGCGTCAAAAAGTATAAATATGGGCCTAGGGGCTTGATTTATGAAAAGTTAGCACTGCCTTAGCATAAATTTTTACGCAAAAGCGGCGTAAACTTACAAAATATAATTATATTTCGTAAGTTTGCGAAGCTTTTTCGCCAAAAAATGACATAAGGTGGCGCTAACTTTTCATAAGTCAGGGGATTTTCAGAAGGACAGAAGAAGATTTACTGTTTTGAAAGTAGCCCCACCACAAGCCCCGTGACGTGCTTGATCACCACAGTAGTGGCTGCTGGTAGAGCTCACATGCTGTATTCGAGGGGCAGCGGTGTGTAGGAGGGTTCTCTGTGGTGTAATATTCTAAGCTAAGAGACAAGGAGCGCAAAGAGAACAATTCAGTGCGACCGGAAGTACATCAGAGACGACCCGGAAGTGGAAGCAGGACTCGACTCGGCGGATCAGCGGAGTGCGGTGGCAGGCAGCAAGTGAGCCGAAATGGAGCAGGGGAGCCGCAGAGCCGCAGAGCCGCAGAGCCAGAGCCAGGTGGGGGCCAGGTATCACAGCGGTACGGGCCTCACCTGGTCCAGACTGGTTCCGTTGTAGGTGTTTAACCCCCGGCATAACTGCACAGCCCTCCCGAATTGAGGCGCAGCGCTGTACTGATACATGGCAGAGCTGCAAGGAGGAGACGCAGACTCCAGCACCCGCGCAGAAGCGCCAAGAGGGAAAGCGAGTGGGAAACGAGCTGAGGTTGCTCAGTGGCTGCGTCAGCAAGGAGGTGTGTGGCATTGCTGCAGCCAGGGAGAGGACGTCGCGAGGCCAAGAAGCCAGAGGTGAGGCAAAGCAGGCAGCGAGGTATTGAGGGTGAGCCTAGGTGAGACTGCTGATTCTGTTAACCCTCACCCCGTCCTAGAACCGCAGTCTCTACTCCAGCTCTAATTTTTAGACTTTTAGACTTGAACTTGAACTTAGAATTTCGATCTTCTGACTTTTCTGTCTCTGGTCTTCGGCCAGATTGGATTCAAGTGGCTCAAGCGGATTCAAGGGGGCCTGGAGGCCCTAGTGAGAACGGATACTGTCATTGTGTCCACAGTCATAGTTTAAGCCATAGCCACTGCGGCAGTCCTTTTTATCTTGGACTACGTCCTGGAAATAAGGACCGGTATGTGGAGTGTAAAAGTGCGCAATTTAGGTGCAATTCAAGTGCAATTTACCATCGGTGCGGAAGCGACCGGCGCAAGGCTGGTGTGGCTTGTGCATAGGGGTAATCTGCAAGCCTTCTTTTGAATTCACTTTTTTGTCTCATCCTTCTACTCCTTCGATTCTTTGCCGCCATCAAGTGCCATCAAAGCAAGAGAAGTTGCTGCAGAAGGGTGGAATCCTGTGGCAAGTTTATTCTGAGTCCTTTTTGAATATGTAAAAAATCCCTGAATATTGTGTATATTGTGTACTGTGGCATACTGTGACGTACGTTGGACAGTGTGGTCAGCTCTTAGCTGATCAGTGGATTTGGGTGAGCAGTTTGTGAGGATCAAGTTGGAGAGCCCTGAGAAAACTTTGGAGTGTAAAAGGAATCTAGTACCAGCAGTAGTCCGTGGTTAGTCGCTGGTGGTGGTGCGGAAGCGGCTGGTACTAGGCCAGGCCAGTGCGGCTTGCCCCCCTCCGGTGCCGGATTAAGTAAAGGAACTCCTATAGCGAAATCCCTGCAGTGTGGAGTGTTGCGAGCTATTGTTGAAATCCACCTACCACTACGACCTGGGTATATACTTGAAATACAGTATGCCGGTAACCAAAGCTCGAGTAATTGGCATCAAAAAGGGTCCAACGAAAAGCTCAAAACCAAGGGAGAATTTGGGGATACACCAGCCCTTAGGAGTATTGCATGGAAATCTTGAAGAAGGTGAAGGAGGAAATGTACCCCAGTTGTTGGACCAGGAGGACTCCCTTAGAGACAATGGGGACAGTGGGGATAGTGGCGCAAAACCCTCAGGAACCCCTCTGGGGGTTTCAATTAGAGAGTTTATTGGTAAATATTTCAAAAAGACTCATAGCATGTCACAAGCGTCATAGGGAAACAACATGTTTGATTCTAATCAGAGTGAAATAGGCCGACCCATGAGGAACAACTCTCAAGCCTCAGACCCATCGCAGATAGAGGATATGTTTTTAGGGAAGGGGCTTGAGGAAGTGGGTGGGCATAAGGCCTCACTGGAACCTAGGCAATCTTCATCCCCATGCCCCCCTCCACACGCTAGGGGTAGTATAAGATCAGAAGTGGGTTTTTCGCCCAGCCCTGGCTCTGAGAGAATGAAATGGAGGGAAGGTTTTATAGAAGGTTTAGAGGGGCCTGTCAGAGAGGAGAGTGAAATGGGCGCTCTATTGTTGTCTTCCCCACTGGGCAGGCAGTCTGCACTTGCGTTGGACACTACTGCGGAGTCATTACTAGATGTAATGTTCCTAATGCAAAAGACCCTGCAAGCAATTTTAGAAGTTCTAACAGCAAATAATAGTTTGGGGAAAGTACATAAAAATCAATTACAAGGGATAACTGAGGAGTTGAAATGTATTAATAGCAGTATGCCAGCTCTAATGCGGCCTATATCGGAAAAAAAGGATCAAGAAACAGATACCCTTGACACCCCTGAACAAAATAAAGATGGAGGGGAAACAGCCATATTACAGACACTAAATAAACCATCAGTATATGTTTCCAAACATCCAATGTTGGTGATAAAAAGGAATCGTGGATGGGGGATAAAGGGCTATAGTCTGCGTAGTCTCGCCTACCAACCAAAATATAGGAAGCAAAGTCAGCAAAGTAACGTTGGGAGCAAAACTTTTGAAAGGGGAGAGGGAAAGATAGCGCAGGCAGCTCAGGACAATATCTTAAAGAAAGGCCGGGACCGAGGGTGGGAGGCAATAACTGGAGAGCAAGGGGCTATGTCGCAGAAGGTATCTAGTATAGCCCATAGAGAAGTCAGTAAGCGAGGAAAAAGAAAGAAGGGCAGGCAAGGAGGGGAAGTGGAAACGGAAGTTGTAGAAGAAATAGAAGAGAGAAAAGAAACTAGTGGTTTGGAGGGAGAGAATAACAGTAAGAGATCATTGAGAAGTAGGGGATGTAGAGAATCAGTAAACCCAGTTAGCCCAACGAAGAGCGGGGTCTCACTGTCACCTAATGATCATGAGAACAAGAAGGAGCTAGAAATCCCTAGTGGGAGTAAAGGGAGTAAAGGTAGGTGGATCTATTAGAAGCCTTGGGGAGGAGAGATTGGGAGGAGACGGCAAGGAAGTTAAAACCCTTGAACCGTAGAAGTTATGGCCTTGTGCCCAAGCCTATGTGAGATTGAGTCAGATGATATAAAGCAAATAGGATTTATATTAAGCCCGGAGGGCGAAGAGGTGACCAAAGCACTCTTTTACTCTGACTGCATTAGACGATTAGTACTACAAGCAGAGGTAGAGCTAATGAAGGAGGGTATAAGATTAGTGCAGGGAAATGTGACAGAGGATGAGACACAAGATAGGCGAGCCCCTCATGTGCCATGCAGGACTATTCCCAAATCAAGTGCAATGTAATCAGTTATATAATAAAAATCGCAGAAGGTGCGTGGACGGAAACAATGGTAGTTTAAGTGTAACCATAGCCCCAGAATATAACGACTCACAGTAGAGGAATGAGTCCATTGTAAACCCCCTGATAAGTATAATAGGGGGGAAAAGAGTGATGTGGACTAGGAATTAAGCCCCGCACACAGCCATTCGATTTTATCTTGGATCTTGGGAGGTTATAATAAACATTTAAAACAAGAGCTATTCAAAGGAGAGTTTGAAGAATATGATGTAATGTGCTTCCAGGAAACTTGGCTGTGTGACGAACCAGAACCAGTCGATGGTTTCATGAGGCTTTTCAGAGGAGCAACACGGCAAGGGTTAGGACTTCCAATAGGGGGCCGAATAACGCTAGCCTCTACTAGAATAGCAAACAAGATCACAGAAATAAAAACTAAATGTCGCTGGCTATTGGTAGGCCAGAGAGATCACTAAAATGAAATTGGAGGTGTCAAACAGGTTTTGATAATCAATGTTTGTATACAACCGGGGAACATGTTTGATTATAATACCCAGCGGGGTCTATTTGAGGAAGATCTGGCACTACGATGTACTGGTAAATCAGGATACTTGACTTTAATGCTGGGAGATTTTAACCACAAACTTAATACTAACAGCAGTGACAACTTATATAAGGAGTTACTGGTGCTGCACAAATCCCTAGTACCATCTTTCCCAATGTAGAAAGTTCTGCCCGTGACTTGTCCCTAGTAAGAACTTTGGGAACCCTAGGCATGTTTTGTTTAAATGGGCGTATGAAGATAGATCCTCCGGCAAAAAAGACTTTACGAATAGGTAATCAGGAATGCCCCATTGATTATGCTTTTGTAAACACCTGTTTTTTTGGAGAAGTGCTAGACTTTGAACATATAGTGATCACTGGCCACTCCGTTTAGTAATACGTTCAGCTGGTAAAACCCAAAAAGAAAGGAAAAGGCACTTATAGTGCTAGTTGAGTATCCCCGTAGGATAACGACTCGACTTAATGAAAGTAGTCTAGAAGTACTTAATAATCTGATAGTAAACTACCCAATCCTTAGTATGGAAGAAGACCCAAAATATATATTCAAAGGATATAATAAGGGCATTGCGTTAATGGTTAACTGCTTAAAAAGTAAATTAGAAATATCGCAAGAGGGAAAGTTAAAGGGAGAACCATATAAGATAAATATTAGTAAAATATGGTTTAATTTGGAATGTAGGAGGAAAAAGCAAATGATGCAAAGACTAGAAAGGAAATATAAGCTAAGACCCTCCACTGTTATGGAAGAGATGCTCCGTCAAGCAAAAAAGGGCTATAAAATACTGATAAGATAGAAGAAGCAAGAATATGTCAATAAAAACTGGGACACAATGTTTGAGGTGATAAGAACACGGAATATTAGGGGCTTTTGGCAGTTGGTAAGGGAGGGGAAAAAGGTAGGAACTATGCAGTGTTTGGTTGGAGAAGAAGATTGGTACAAATATTTGTCCTCAATATATAAAGGTACTGATGAGGAAGAAGGTTATGGTATTACTAGGAAGCTTGGCGAGAATATGAGATTAGCTTTTGCCCCACAAAAAATAAAAGAAACTATTGCAGCATCCAAATTAACTAAAGCGGCAGACCCAGATAATCTCCCAGCAATAATAATAAAAAAGAATATAGATCTATGGACTAATTTCTTCCATGTTATGTTTTGTAAAATTTTGGATCATGGCCGTTTTCCAGAGAATTGGAAGGGTGCCATGATAAGACCAATTTATAAAAAGGAGGATCCAACTCAACCAAAAAATTATCGGCTGATAAGTCTATTAGATGTAGGTGAAAAGGTATTTACAAAGATATTGCTGGGGCTAATCAAAGAATGGGCAGATGATAATGATTTGATACCAGTAGAACAAGGTGGCTTTAAAGCAGGGCATTCGACAATCGACAACTGCTTTAGTCTGTGGGCATTAGCAAAAAAATCAGTGGAAATGCGAGGCAGCCTATTTTGCTGCTTTGTTGATTTTCGTGCTGCATTTGACTTGGTAGATAGGAAATTATTATGGGGTATGTTAATACAGTTAGGGATAGATTTGAATTTATTATCTCTCCTTCAGGGTCTGCATGTATAAAATTGGGCCCAAGTAATTTTAGACACGAGTGGCTGACTTTAAAAAAGGATCACTATAAAGAATGGTCTTCGCCAAGGGTGCGTGTTGGCCCCAATGTTATTCTCATTATTTCTGTCAGATCTGCCAGGGTTGTTACGAGAGGTCAAAGGTTTAAGCCCAAAAATGGATGGTGTGCATGTTTACTGCTTATTATATGCTGATGATCTAGTGATAATGGATATGACGGAGCTAGGGCTACAACGGAAATTGGAGGTGTTTTACTCCTATTGTCAAAAGAAAAAAATGGTAGTAAATATGGAGAAAACAAAAATAATGTCTATAGGGAAAGATAAAAGTGCATTTACTTACCTTCTAGGAGGAGACAAAATAGAGAAGGTAAAAGAATATAAATATTTAGGTATATGGTTTGACTCACATTTGAGATGGAAAGTCCATACTGAAGCCCTAAAAAATAAAGCTCTATCATCAATTTAGGGATTAAAACAATTTAATAATAAATATGGGGGTCCTTCCTTCCTGCCGGTGATTTCTGTCTTCAATGCTATGGTACGTCCCCAATTTCAATATGGAGTGGAAGTTTTAACATTTCATTTTCTGGGAAATTAAATTGGGAGACAGAAGAAAGCATTTGCGTAAAGCGTATGCTTTCCCTGCTCCCTACAAGTATGTTACAAGCTATAAGAGCAGAATGTCAAAAGACGGCATGAACTTACCAGGGACTACAAGCAACACTGAAGTTCTGGTTAAGTATTGGAGATGAAGGGAATTGTAAGATCGCGAGATTATGTAAAAAATAAATAACAATAAGCGAGTTATATTGGGCGTTATAAGTGAGAGGACGGTTAGAAAAGATCTGTGCCCTCTTAGGTTTACCCGGCAACCAATAGTGTGGTGCACAAATTCCAAAATCCATTCTACGAAGATTAGTGAAGGAAACAGCAAGAGAATTAGACCTGAAGTACTTAGAGAGTAAAATATCAACTCAGGCTATGGTTGTCGGATGGAGGAATCCGGAAAACGTTCCCTATATAGAGGCTCTACCTAACCCAAGGTTAAGAAACTCAGTGTTACAGTTCCGAATTGGGCTAAATCCGGTTATAGAGATCCCAAAGTAAAAACATTCCTTAAGGATACCCAGGGTTTATGTACATGTGGCTTACAACAGGAATATACTAAGCAACACCTACTTTTGGATTGTCACTGGTTTTTAGAAGTGTGTAAAAAGTTTTTAAAACCAATTTTTAAGGAATATAATATAATTAATTGGGACCAAGCGCTTAGGTTACTCATTGATATGAGATTTTTAAATGTAACCTGAGCTTTGGGCCTATTTTTAAATAGCCTAAGAGGTGTTTTAATTGGATTTATAGGGTCCGGTATGATGTAGGAAGTAAAGAGTAATGAAGAGTTTTAAATACTATAATTGATTACTCTAAAATAATATTGGTTGATGGTATTTTAGAAAATTGGCCACGTTATACCGAGGCAAGAATTCAAATGTAGAGTATTTTATATTGGAAATTGCACTTTATGAGATTATAAGGACTTTATATTGGAAAATGCACTTTAGGAGATTGTAAGGACTTGAGTCCAATTGGAACTAGATGTGGGATAAATCCGATTGGCACGTTGCATTTTATGAAACTGTAAGAACTTGACCCTTGTAGGAAGTAAAGAGGAATGAAGAGTTTTTCATTATAGTTGATTATTTTAAAATTATATTGGTCAATGGTACCCTAGAACATTTTGCCACGCTTTAATGAAACATGATAAAATGAGGAGCACTTTATATCGGAAACTGCACTTTATGAGATTGTAAGGACCTGAGTCTAATCAGAATTGTCTGTGGGATAATCTGGTTGGCACATTGCACTTTATGAAACTGTAAGAATCTGAACTTTAAATTAATGAGTTATGTAAGTAGAGCTGGTTATCAAGAGTTAGAAATTCTTGTATGTGAAAGTAGTATGTAATAGGAACATTTTTTTTAATGAATTTGTATATTTTATTGGTTTTATACTTTTAAGGCTAATGCCAAATAAAAGGATTTTGAACTGATTGATAAATCAGGCCCTTGATCTTCCCCGATTTAGTCAAGGAAGTTCATGCCCGGCAATGCCTGTAATTTAGAAAGCAGCCAGACATGAATTATTCATCTTTGAAAAAACAAAAAGCGATGTCAGTCTCATATTAAAATCAGAGTTCAAAGTCTTGCAATCTAGCAACTAATAAACCTCAGATGCATGGAAGGCATAGTATATGCACTTTATGTAGGGGCATGTGGACCAAGATGAAATGTGGCAGAGAGGCCCAATAGGTTCAATCCCACCACACTGACCTCTTCCAGAATAACATTTATCTCCTGAGTGACCAGGATCACAGTGGCTCAGTTCTCTTCACCCTCCTCTGGTTAGGAGGCCAGTTGTTTAGCCATTCTCTTCTCCACAGCACTGGAAGGAGTCATCAGAGAGTATTTCACCAAACCCTCTGCATCCAGAGTGCTCCCTTCTATCAGTAGTGAAAGGAAGCTAAGTTGTTTCATAGAGTCTGAGGCAGCTATGCCACATTTGATAGGCAAGGGGATTTTAGAAAAGATTTTACAACAGAAAATAATTTTTTAGAGATGTTTTGGGGGCTCCCTGTGGAGTTGTATAGATAGGAACATGTTTATACATCTGAAATACCTTTAACTTAGACCCTTTACATGTTAGATATTAGCAATGAAAATCTGTGTGTGTGTGTGTGTGTGTATATATATATATATATATATTTTTTTTATCCTCCTTTGTATGAAATGTTAATATACAGAAAGATAAAATAGTTATTTATTCTCTTGGCCCGTGAAAGTATGATGCTTTAGTTCCTTCAGGTAATTTTTCATTTAGTCCAAAGCACAAAAGTACATCCTTCATCGCATTCGAGATTTACATTCATATCTCTCCGAGACCTGAATACATTAAACAAAGAATAAATGGTGCTCAGAGCTCCTAAGGAGAGCTCCTACTGGGACCTTCTCTGAGATTAAGGCAATGCTGCCAACCATATTAAAAATCATGCTTTAAAAGTCCATGCAAAGCATACAGTGGTTACACTGCCCGACAAACCTAAGAGGCTCCTCTTTAGCATACATCAAGATACATAGGCTCATATTTATACTTTTTTTGTGCCGCATTTGTGTAATTTGTTCTTTCTCAGGTAATGCTCCTACGACAAAGATGCTGCGTCCTCCATGTCAGTCTGGTCTCCTCAATACAGAGAGCTCGACTTTGTTCTCAAATCTGTGCATGTAATATCTGTTTTTACTTAATTTGTTGGAAAGTTTTGTACTTGCCAGAGATCCTAACTGTATTACATGTATAATATGATTGCTTCCATGTATATGTAATAATAAAGTGATATACTTATTTGTTTCAACTTTAAGCTTCATTTCTCATGCCCTCACCATGCCTCCTATCTACGTTTTTATATATTGTTGTTGCTTTATACTTATTCATCTCCTATCTGCATGTGTGATGCAATAACATTACCACGTCCTACTACACACTGGAACTCTATCCCTATGTTTAAATTGACATTAAAGTATCCAATGAACATTTCTAAATTAAATAAAGACTGCGTGCCTCACAGTTATTTCTGAACCCATAGATGCTCATTTCTTCTGTGGAGCCGCCATGGAGCAGTGGGCAATAACCACTCACATACTCATATACATGGCCACTGGAATTATGTGATTGCGCGTCCGCAGCAATTTTTGCATAATTATAGATTTGCTGTATTTACCACACAGTCCATCGTCTGCAGCATAACCTGCAGTTTTAACTAAAAAATTGCTTCTGGCTCAAATAGCTCATATTTTTATAAAAATGCAGCAACATGTGTTGCAGTGAAGTGGAAGGCTCTTTGGAAAGGTTGACTAGTTACCTTTTTGTAGCTTATTGCCATATTTGAACGTTAAAGTGGTACTAATAAGGTATAATTAATTTCCAGTGTCAACTTATAAATGGCAAAATAATGACGTAATAACCTCACAAAATGAGCAGCATAATTTGCCTTTACTTGTCCCAAAACGTACTCAATCCTGCTGCACAAATTGACCCTCCCCCGCCACATAATTCCAGTAGCCCTGGTCATATGTCAAAAGCCAACAAGGCTTTTGAGTCAAGGTGTCCTCACTGAACAGAGTTCTCCCTGCGAAGGATCCCCAGATGTCACAAAAGTTCCATAAAAAATACATTTTACTTTCAAATTCACATTTCTTTAAACATTTTCACACAGCAAATGCAACTGGATGTTTTTTTCCATTATTATAATCTCCAGCCTCAAATGTCTCCGGTAAAGGTGCTTCCATGATGGGAGAGGACGTGCTGGGCCATGCATTTGATAAGATCATCATGGTGGTAATGATTATACTCAGTGGTGCAGAAAATGAGCATCCCTTTATCGTTACTGGTGAGTATGTCGGAAGTCAGTGGTTCAAATGAGGGGAAAAATGAGTTTTGATGATTTTGCCGTTTAGGTGTTTGCATCTGAGTGTGACCCTCCTCCTGCTATTGAAATCTCTGTTTACATAGAATGTAGTATTCACTCGGCAGCAGTGTATCAAGAGATCCATGACTGAACTAGGTCAAAGTGAAAGGAAGAATGTCAAAGACTCTCTTATATACTGATGTTGCACAATTCCTAACATTTTACAACTACTTAATGTTCCACATCTTCTCGATTTGTAAGGAGCTCTGTCTTCTCTGAGGTGTGCTCTATGAAGAACTCAATAAATAAAAGGAAAAGGTTTATGTGGCACAAGGAGGCACCTACTTCATAGAGAGCTCCTTCCATAAAAGAGGTACAAAAGTAAATTTCAAGGACTGAATGAATTCCATAAATTGACTGTGCGGTAGCAATAATTAAGGCTGCCTGAAAAGGTTGTAGAAATGAAGAGAAGCAGGAACCTGGTGAGTAGGATGCAGATCTCTGAAAAGGTTTTCCACCTGACAGGAGGGGAGACCGGTGGTCGATGAACGAATAGGAGAACTTTATTTATGAGTTGGAGTTGCCCACTCTTGCAAAGTTTCCCAGATCCGATGCATGATGTACTGCTCCAGTCCGGGTTTTTCTTTGAACACTGAGATTTGCAGTCTTGTTTATTCCATTATAAAACAGGACTACAGGTCCCAGAATTCAAAAGAAAAAAAAAACATGGCTAGGAGCAGCACATTACGTACGGACCTGGGAAACATGGCAGCTATGATTTCCTAGGAGAAGGGGTTGGGAGGCCATGAGGGAACTTGTAGGTCCTTGATGGGGGATTTACCCTCAAAGTGGGACAGATAAAGAGAAAGATGTTGAAGGACAAAATATAGAAATCTGGCAGTTTCTCATAATATGATGGATGTTGGAAATAGCCTCTCTGCAGGGTCACCCCCAAACATTTTGCCTTCCTCCTCCACTTTTTCTGACCTCATTTTTGCTGGCTTTAGTATTGCTAGAATGGTAATAGAAAACCCTTCTTATTGGTGAAGTTGGATTTTATATTACTATTTTAGAAATGCCACTTTAAGAAAGTGAGCATTTCTCTGCACTTAAAATCCATCTGTGCCTTACTGCCTTTCTCCAATGAACGCCTGGGCTGGGCTGCTTGACAGCTTCCTTGTGCATTTCACCCAGACAACCACAAACACAGGATACTCAGTCACACCTGCACTCATCTGCATACTGAATGGGTCTTCCTGGGCTGGAAGGTTTGAGGCGCCTGGCACTTACATTTCAAAGGCTAGTGGCCGAGCCTAACACAATGGACTGCCAAACCCCTACTGGGATCCTGCCAGAAGGACGTGTACTGAAAGGTGACCTTGTGTACTTCAGAACCACTCTTTGAAGTCTCCCCCACTTCAAAGGCATTTTTGGGTACATAAACTGGGTCCATGACCCCACCAAATCAGTCACTTCTGGACCTGAACCTGCAATCTGTCAAGAGGAACTGCCTAGCTGCCCAAAGGACTCACCTGGACTGCTTTGCTGTGAAGGACTGGTGCCTTGCTGTTGCCCTGCTGCCTTGCTGGCCTCTGCCTTTGCTGAGAAGTGCTCTCCAAGGTCTTGGGTTGAGCTTGCCTTCTGTTTCTGAAGTCTCAGGGCCAAAAAGACTTCCACTCTTCAAGGAAAGTCTTTGTGTGCCGAAAATCGATGCACAGCCTGCCAGAAATGACGTACAGCCTGCCCTGCGACGAGAAAATCACCGCACAACCGAACTGGAACGAAGCAGCTCGACTTCCCCAGTGAAGATCGATGCAGCGCCTACATTGCGACCAGAACTTCGATGCACAGCCCTGCCGGATTGACGCACAGCCGAGCCGGAATGACGAAGCCTGATCTCTTGAGTGAAGAATTGACGCAGCACCTGCCGTGCGACAGAAACTCTGACCGATGGAACGCATGTGACTTCGTCCCGCACGACCAGGACTTCCACGCATCGTCCCAGGGCATCAAAAGAACCCCGCATCGCAGTGAGGACCCAAGACTACGCGCCGGAAATCGACCCAAAGCCCTTGCAGCATGGGAAGAAATGACGAATAGTCTGTGCCTCATCGGGAAAGCCGACGCACACCTTCCTTTTCCACGCATCTCCTCCTCTGCGGTCTCCGGGTGTGTAATTTTGACGCAAACCAGGTACTTTCTGAACACAAGAGACAACTGTTAATTTTTAAGACTTAAGACTCTTCTTAACATTGCAAAAGTGATATTCCAACTTGTGCTTAATGAACCTTTATCAGTTTAACCTTAATTTAACCAGATAAATATCTTATATTTTTCTAAACCTGTGTGGTATATTTTTGTGGTGTTTTCACCGTGTTGTTGCATGGTGTATTGCACAAATACTTTAAACATTGCCTTCTAAGTTAAGCCTGACTGCTCAGTGCCAAGCTACAAGAGGGTGGGCACAGGATAATTTGGATTGTGTGTGACTTACCCTGACTAGGATTGTGGTTCCTATTTTGACAAAGGTGAATACCTCTGCCTACTGGAGGCCCCATTTCTAACAATGGAGAATCATTAAGTGTGCAAGCTCAGGAGGTGAACTTCCCTCAAAAGGTTCCAGGAATCACAGATTAGATGAAAGAGGGGATGGGAGTTGGGGATAAACTAGCCTTCTCTGCAAAGGAAATGTTTTCTGAGAAGATGGAGGTGTGAAAGAGTGGAAGAGTGCGTGATTGAAGAAACTTGATTGCAAGGAAATACCTAAAAATCATTGGCACAATAAAACTGCAGGGGCCCCCCTGCAAAGAGCATGGAGGGGGGATCCACTCTTGACTCACTCAGGTGCTGTGCTTAGGGGGGCCCTCACACTGTAGGGGTCTTTGTTACACCACTGACTAAAATGAGAATGGGGAAGGTTATTTGGTTGGAAGAGGTGGCTGGGCAGGATTAAGAAAAAGAAGTAGACTGCCCAGTTCTTCAGATAGGACCAGGCAGTGGAGGTTTGCCTCTGGAATTGGTCCAGTGCAGTGCTACGTACCTCACAGCAGTATGTGGACACTGAATGCCAGGCCCTGGTGTTGCAAAGCAGGTTCAAAGCAAGCAAGGTAGTTTACATCCTTCTCAGCAGGGCATAGGAGCATGGATTGTTTTTGAGGTCCTAGGTATATAGTTCTTCTCCCTTCAAGGACAATAGCCAAGGTTTTGCCTGTAGTCCTCTCCTTTCACTGCACCACTGTGCACAGCTTCTTGAGGTAAAAAGGTAATACTGAACATACTGCAGAGCCATCTTCTATTCATTCCTGGGGACATTGAGCTCAGTCTAATTGTCCAATCAGGTTCACAGTTTGCTCAATTTGTTTTAGAAGAATGAATCCCAGTGTCATTCATTTAGCTTCGTGTTGGCCACAGCACCATGGCAAGCATTAGTAAATGCCACCTTCCCTTTTGCTTTGCGTTGGCCACAGCACCATGGCAAAAATTAGTAAGTGCCTCCTTCCCTTTTGTGGATTGTAGGTAGACAGTTTTTATTTCAGCACAAAGTCCAAGACCTGGGAAGTGGGCCAGCATTTCTAAATGGTGTGTGCCCTTAGCCATTCTTTAAGACCACTGTCTTTGGTCATCTGTACCTCTCTGGTGAGTTTGCCATAATGTGATGGAACTGGCTCTATTTCAGTCAATATTGTTTAAAAATGGTCCTTCGTCTAGAAGACGATTCAAATCAAACTGTGCATTTGTTGTCACAAAAATACAGAGGAAATGGAAATCTAAGAGGCAGTGTAGGAGGACATGCAAGAAAAGGGGAGACAACTTACTAGAACAAGCTACTAGAGGAGCTCTACACACACTGGAGGGGACACCAACATGGATATTTTTCCTCATATGTACAAAAGTACATTCACCTATAAAGAGCTTAAAGCAGAAAGAATTAAGGTGTCCTGTCTACATCTACTTCTTGAGTTTGCCATGGAAAGTCAATATGAAATTTTCCCCACTGGTGTTCAGGAAAAAGGACTGCATTTGACAGCTACAATTAGCAGCCACCAATTATAAGTAGTGCTATGGCCTCATCATAAAGCTGGGAAGAACCCATGCTAAATGGAGTACTGTTAGACCTGTTAGCTCTTGGCTAAGTTTTCCCCAGCTTTTTGCTTCTGACCTCCTGTTTTTGATCCTGTGCTGAATTACGTTTTTGCTGGCTTTCATACTATAGGCACTCTACCACTGCTGACCAGTGCTAGAGTGTTAGTGCTCCTTTGTAAATTGTATTGGTGATTGGTTTCTCCATGATTGCATATTTGATTTACTAGTAAATCCCCAGTAAAGTGCACTATGTGAGCCCAGGGCCTGTAAATCAAATGCTACTAGTGGGTCTGCAGCAATGATTGTGTCACCCACATGAGTGGCCCTGCAAACATGTCTCGGGCCTGCCATTACAGTGCCTGTGTGTGCAGTTTTAAACTGTCATGTCAATCTGGTAAGTGCACCCACTTACCAGGCCCAAACCTTCCCTTTTACTACACGTACATCACCCATAGAGTAGGCCCAAGGCAGCCACATGGGCCAGGTTCAGTGTATTAAAAAAGTAGGACATGCACTGGTGTGTTTTATCTATATACTGCTAAACATGTTTTTCACTATTGCAAGACCTGTCTCTCCCATAGGGAAACACAGGGGATTGCCTTGAAATACCTCTGAAGTGTAATTTCCCATTGGGAGCAGATAGAGGTCTGGAGTTTGGGGTCTTTGAACTCGCAATTTAAAAATACATCTTTTAGTGAAGTTGTGTTTTTTAATTGTAGGTTTGAAAATGCCACTTATAGAAAGTGGGCATTTTCTTGTTTAGCCATTCTGTGCCTGTCTGTGGAATACACATCTGGTTCAGGATGTCAGTTGGGCTGTTTGTCCATTTACTCTAGACACTCACACAAATGGATCTGAGGTGCGCCCTGCATATCGTGATGGCTCATCACCAGGCTGATGGGTCTTCCTGAGCTAGAGTGGTGGGAGGAACTGACACTTGCACCTAAATAGGGCTGTGCCCGTCCTTATACAAAGCAGTCTCCAAGCCCCTGCAGTGTCTGGGGCCTGTGCAGGGAAAGGCAGGCTCTTGTGCACAACAAAGACTTCTCTTTGAAGTTTATCTACTTCAAAGACAGAAATGAGTATAATTACTGGAACTTTCACCTCTCATAGTTGGAACACTTCTGGGCTGAGGACATTCTGCCAATAACAAGAGCTGGATTCTGTAGAAGGGACTGCCACTCTTCATGTTTTTTTGTTGTGTTGGCCTGCTGCTTCTGTCCTGGGAGTGAAAGGACTGGACTTTGCTTTCTACATCCTGCTGTCCAAGGTTCTCCAAGGGCTTGAGTTGAGCTTGACTCCTGTTAAGCAGTCTTAGGGACATCAAGACTTCATCTGCTGAGAGCCCTGTCCTCTCAAGTGGTGCCAAATCCAAGTCTGGGCCCTTGAAGGATGTTTTTGGTGCTACAGGAAGAAAATACACGCATCGACTCACTGCGTCATTCCAAACTGAAGCATCGCTATAAAGATTTGATGCTTTGCCACTGCCCGCACCAGAGCGTGGTCGCCGCTTGACGCATCAGCCACAGTTTTCAACAGCAAGCCCAGCTTTCCACTGCAACACATCAGAAGAAGCACCGCTGCATGAGTTTTGAGCACCGCATCACCGAAGTCCATGACGCACCACCCTAACTCCGACGCATCGCCTGCTTCATCGCTGTGAGATTGATTAATTGAGGCTTGACTTTCGACACATTGTTGAGGCGTCATCCATGGGTGCCATTTTCTTCAATGACACCACACCATGGTAAGGAACTGATGCTTGATGCCTCATCCGACACATCACCTCCCCTGTGGCAGTTAAGAACCAACACATCACCTCACCTCCTACCTAGCAGTAAGGAACCGGCACATCACCTCCCCTGCAACAGTAAGGAACTGAGCATGTCCAGCTCTTTTGATGCATCACCTCCACTGCAGCCCCCAACGTCTTTGTTTTTGACGCATCTCAGGTACTTTGCGTCAGTCAAGCACTTCATTGATTTTAAGGAACTACAGTTACATTTAATATTTTAAAAGTAATATCTTTGCTTGTGTATGTTGGATTTTTGTTGTTTGGTCTTGTTTTACTCAGATAAATATTGACTATTTTTCTAAACTGGTGTGGAGTACTTTTGTTGTGTTTTCATTGTGTTTCTGTGTGTGCGTACAAATACTTTACACATTGCCTCTGCGATAAGCCTGACTGCTTGAGCCAAGCTACCAAGGAGGTGAGCAGGGATTATCATAGCTTTGTGGCTCCCTTACCCAGACTAGAATGAGGGTCCCTACTTAGACAGGGTGCAAACCACTGCCAACTAGAGACCCCATTTCTAACAAATACCACTTTGGATGGACCCCAAGTTACCCAACAGAGTTGGTGGTGACCAGTAGAGCACTGGTCAGGAGACTTGAGACATGGGTCTCCCACACCAGAAAACATGGTAGTTATCTAAAATGATAATGATGAGAGCAAGATGTCACATGAACACTTTACAAAGGGACTATTGATCCTTCAGTAACTGAATGGCATGACAGGTAGGCTGGACCAGTGGGAAGAGCATGTGCAATGTGTCAGAGCTAGGCTTTCCGATTGAGTGCTATGATTAGAATAATAGAAGGGCTGTGAAATGTATGTGTGGCACTTGTACAAAAGTCAGACTGATGGAGAAAGGGGCTTAGGAGCAGATGCTGATAGGGTTAGTTGGACCTGCCAGCACCAGAGATGCTGATTTTGACCCCAGAGATGCCTCAGGGGTGGACTCTTAAAAGGCAGAGTCACCCTACAGCATCTTTCCTCAGCTATCCGGGGTGTCCCAGTGAGGAAATGCAAGCTCCACACCTTACAATATGATTGATTCTTTCTTCAAAAGATTTGACATAGATGAGAGGTCAACACTTAAGTAAAGGATACTTTGAGATGATTTGAGAATTCCACATAATACCACGTTCCAAGGGGGAATTCCATTTCAGACTATACAAACTGCACACCAGGGGAGGCTAGCATGAGAATTGGATGGTGATTGTTATCTTTCACGAAGGTAACTAACCAAATCTGAGTCAAAGATAATGTGTTAATTCACATATCCCCACAGGTAATGGTAAAGGAGGTGGCATGGAGCAGCTTAAAGTAATACCGTTACCAGGATCTGAAGGAGAAAAAGAAAAAAAAGCTATCTTAGCTTGCTGAAGCACCCCCACAGTTGTTGGGTTAAACTGTCAGATGGTGTGCTTAATACTGATCATCTTTATCAATGGTAAACGTTCATGGGAGATCTGAGCAGTGAACAACTCTCAGAAGGAATTATTGTGGAATTATAGCTCTACTGTATGCTTCTAGTGACAGTGTGGATGTATCAGTTATGCCGCAATGCTACAATGACAACATAACGTGGTGGGATAACAGGAAGAGACAAGTGAGGGGTAACTTGAACCCCATTGACGTATACACTAATTATCAAAATAAACATCTTACAAGAAACACTGTTCTTTAATGATATATTCAAGTAATTTTGTAATATTCATTATTGAAAGAAAGGTCTGATTCTTTGCATGTAAAAAGTAGTCAGTCACTGAAGGATGCGGCTACTACAGAGGCAAGATGTGGAATTGCACCTTAGAAGGAGTGGAATCACTGATGATATTATTGCTATGTGAACACAGTGAGTACAAAGAGCTCATTACAAGGTCCCTTTTAATTCTGAAGGGCCCAAAAACAGTCGTTACTAGCCCATCACAAGTATTAAAACTGCGGGAGCAACGTGAATTTGTTTTATTTCACCCAGTAGATGTAAGCAGCCAAAATATCCAGTGGAAGCATTACCAGGAGAATCGTACACTTAATTATCAATTTCTCAGAGAATTCCTTGTTTCTTAGTAGACCCTCAGGGTCAGACTTGCAATCCCACATTAACCACAGCCTAGAGTTGCCAGTACTACATGATAGGTAACTTCATAGGCAGGATTAATATAAGTCATAAGTCGTAAGGCCAAGAAAAATGCTGAACCACGTGGCCATCTATTTGAATGCAAGGTAACTTCATGGGCAGGATTAATATAAGTCATAAATCGTAAGGCCAAGAAAAATGCTGAACCACGTGGCCATCTATTTGAATGCAAGGGTGAGGCGGTCAGGCTTCCATCTCCTAACTGAAGAAGCCACTGTGTAAACATCAACAGTTAGGTACTGTTTGGTTAGGAGAAAAAAAGGAACATTGCACAATCATGTACACACTAAACTAACACAAACATGCTCAAACTTAGAGTAGACGCATTCCTATCAATACACTTATGTTTGAATGAACTATACTGAAGGCATGAAGATGAGAGATTCACTACTGCAGAATATAATGTCGACAGCTACGAGACAAAGGTCAATTCATCTGCTGAGTCAAGACATTCTTTCTGGAATTTTAGGCTCACACGCAAGAGGCAATCACTATCATTGTACATCTCCCCCTCAGTTCAAATCTATTTCCTTTTTTCCTGAACTTGAATGAAAGCTTTTATTCTCGCTGATTGCATCTGTTATAAGCTCCAGCCGGAGCCTAACAACTTGAAAATAACTCTTGCTTCGCACAATGGCCGCTGGACTTACGTCACCCCGCTGTCCTTCCCCGAGCCTGAAAGGAAGGGAGATTCTAAGCATACAGCGCCCCTGCCGGAACACATGAGAAATGCAGCTTAGAACAGTACCTGAGTTGAACTTTGACACAGGACAGAGCGTCAGACAGATTGGTGAAGATTCCTGAGCACTGTATGTCATTGTGGTCCTCTTGGACAGTGCATGACCAGTCCCTAACCAATTTGTGAAAGAAATACTCCTGCTGGACGAAGCTCTGCTCAGAAGCCCAGGACAGGTGCAATTAAACTTCGACCTGCCAAATACCAAGGCTGGTTGGTTTAAATCCGCCCCATCCCCCTTTTAATCTTTTAAGCCACCACCAGACACTTCCTGCACCTTTATCTCGCTCTTGCAGTTTTGCCTGTCTTACTCTTCTTTGTCTTTCCGAACTGTGGGCCAGATGTATGAAAAATTCCTTTTGCGATTAGAATCTAGCGTTTTTTTAAAAATCGCTATTTCTGAGTCGCAAAATGCTATGTATAATATTTGCGATTCGGTAATAGCGATTTCTTAAAAATCGCAAATGCTATTACCGAATCGCAAATTGCGATGCAGCCCCCATTCGCACCTATGGGCCTGTCGGCCCATAAGTGCAAATTTTTTGCATTTCCCAAATATGCGAATTTCTAACTGGAATTCGCAATTTGGGAAATACAAACTCCAGGGTGCTGGGGCCTAAGGACCCCTCTGCTGCACCCCAAAACAATTTTGGAAGACATGTAAGGTGCACACATGCCAAAAGGGCATGTGTGCGTTACATGTCAATTTAAAAAATGCATTTTTAAAATTTGCACATGGTTACCACCAAGGTCAACTTGGTTGTAATAGCTATTCCTTAATGCCCAATTCGCATTAAGGAATTTCTTCATACATGTGCTTAAGGAATCGCAAATAAGGATTCCTTATTTGCGATGCCGCAATTAGAGAATCGCAAATTGCGATTCTCTAAATGGGGTCGCAATTTTAAGGAATCGCTATTTTAGCGATTCCTTTAAATTGTGTTCAGAATGCCTTTCATACATTCTGAAAGGCCTTTTTGCATTCGCAAACGGGCATTCGCACCGTTTGCGAATGCAAAAAGGCTTCATACATCTGGCCCTGTGTGTTTTTCTCTCTCTCGTACTTGGTAAGTATCTGCTGAAGAAAAATAAGTGCTGGTCCCCAAGAATAACTGCCGGTGGCCCCACTTGTATCCACTGGCTCAAATTAAGCACTGCTCCGGACCTCGAGAGTGGGAATAAATGACTCTCATAACAACAATGTAGATTTTCCTAGTTTTAATGACGGAAAGTCTTAATTTTATTAAAGACACGGAGGCGAGTATTATGCCTTCTTTTCTTGCTTTATTTAAAACAGCAGCAAAAAAGAAAAACCACAATTCCCATGAGCGTGGTGAAAACCAGCCAATGGGAAACAAACGATAGTCCATAACAAATAACCAATGAATAACCACTTGAGCCCTTATGACGTAACTGGACTACGAACAGCCCTCTTTTCTTGCGCTAAAATCAGCTGTGACGAAACAAAGGAAATATAGCTGCCAAAATTAACAGGGCCATGATGAAAGACAACAACTCAGTACAAAAGTTCATGAGACCAGGAAACTGCTGATGAAGGGAAGCACACTGATGATCCGCCAAACAGAGCAGAGGATACGGAGAAAGCGCTGACGATGACGATCCCTCCGAACCATAGGGAATTGGTTTAAGTGGAAGGTTGAACCGCCGATGGCACTAAAGGGAGGGAAGATAAATAAAGAACAGTAGTTATCAGGAAAACAACGGGTGGGATAATACTCGCCTCCGTGTCTTTAATAAAATTAAGACTTTCCGTCATTAAAACTAGGAAAATCTACATTTTATGACAAGACCGGAGGCTCTTATTATGCCTGTTTAAAGCGACTTAATAACATTCATAATTGTATTATCAATTGGTTTACAATAAAATACTTTAAACACATTGTCATTAGACCAATCTGCAGATCTAAGAATGTCCTCCAGACGAGATCCCGCCCAGAAAGCTTTAGATGCCATGGCACCCCTGGAAGAATGGGCTCCAAATATGGAAGTGTCAATGCCAGCCAAAGACATAATCCACTTGACCCAACGAGCCAAAGTAGCTGCGGATACGGGCTTGTGAGGCTTTTGAAAGGAAATGAGCAGTTGGGAGGAAGAGGACGTTCTTAGATGCGCAGTCATATTCTCATATGCTTTCAAACATCGTGCTACACACAATTTGGGATGATTAGGTAAATAAGGGTAAAACACAGAATGCAAGTTAGTTTTCGTTCTTCTAGAGATAGTAAATAATACTCCCGAAGGAGTAAACTGACGAGAAGAAATATCTAAAGCTTTGACATCAGAAATTCGTTTAAGCGAAACCAGACACAATAACATGGCAAGTTTAGCCGATAACATCTTTAAAGAAAGAGCCGAATTATCGGGCTAGGAGAGAAAGAAATTCAGTACAATGTTAACATCCCACAAAGTTCTATATTTGGGAAGAGGAGGATTAGAAAATGTTACTCCCTTTAGAAGTCGACAAACAAGCGGGTGTTCTCCCACTGGTCTTCCATTGATGAGACAGTGATTCGATGAGATGGCGGACCTGTACAGATTAATAGTACGGAACGCTTTGCCCTTGCTAGCCTCTGCTGCAAGGAAATTCTCTATAAAAGTAACATCTGCTGAAAGGGGATCGATGTGTTTTCCCAAACACCAGCTGTGCCATAAAGACCAGGCTGACTTGTATGCATTCCTAGTTCCGGGGGCCCAGGATTGTTTGATATATTCCGAAGCTTGTGACGAAATGCAAGGGAAAGACTGGTAATTCCCAACATTTTCCAGGCTGACAGGGAAAGAAGATTGTCGATAATGAGGTTGTGAGGTCGTTGAAGGGGGTCTAGAAGAAGATCCGGGAAAGAAGGAATGAGAAAAGGAAAATCTATTGCCAGTTCCAGAAGAGTTGGAAACCAAATTTGGGATTGCCAAAAAGGAACGATAAGAACCAAGGTAGCTTGTTGACGTCGGACTTGGGCAAGAACTCTGCTGATCATGACGAATGGAGGGAAAGCGTACGAAAGGAACTTGGACCAATCCTGAAGGAAAGCATCGCAGGCCAGGGCTGAAGGGTCCGGTCTACAACTGTAAAATTGGGGAAGTTGTGTGTTGAGCCGTGACGCGAATAAATCTATCCCCATGGGACCCCATCTGTTTTGAAGAAATTGAAAAATTGCGGGGTGGAGCTTCCAGTCGCTTGAATCGTGAAGATGACGTGAATGCTAGTCGGCGATGGAGTTTAGAGATCCTGGCAGATACTCTGCCTGGACTGAGATTTGGTTTGCAAGACAAAACTCCCAAAAACTTTTTGCCAGTTCTGCTAAGGGTTTGGATTTCGTACCCCCTAGATGGTTGATATAGCGGACCGTGGAAATGTTGTCCATCCTTAAGAGAATAGCGCAGCATACCCTGTTCTTTGCTAGGCTTCTGATCGCAAAGGAGCCTGCAAGCATCTCTAAACAGTTGATATGCAATTTGGACTCCTTCGCAGACCATGGACCTCCAGTCGAGATTGGTCCACATCGGGCCCCCCAACCGGTTAGGCTTGCATCGGATTCTAATACAAGATCTGGGGCTGATGGAAAGATAGTCCTTCCGTTCCAGGCATCTAAATGGTCTATCCACCATTGCAGTTCTGTACGGGAATCGTGATCTAGGGGAATAACGTCTGCGTAAGAAAGCCCTTTGCGGAGATGTTGAATCTTTAACCTTTGGAGAGCCCTGTAATGCAAAGGGCCTGGGAAAATGGCTTGAATGGACGAGGAGAGGAGACCGACGACCCGGGCAAGGGTTCTCAGGGAAATGGACGCATGATGAAGAATTTGAAGAATCTCTGACTTTATAGACTTGATTTTTGCAGAAGGGAGAAGCAACGTGGACGAAACTGAATTTATAAGGAAACCTAAGAATTCTATAGTTTGGGTAGGAAGAAGAATAGATTTCTCTTTGTTTATGATAAAGCCAAGATCTGTCAAAAGAGAACACGTAAGATTGAGATGGGACAAGAGGAGATGAGGAGATTGATTCATGAGAAGTATATCGTCTAGGTAAATTAGAAGTCTGACTCCTTGTGCTCTGAGTTGTGCAGTCACTGGCTTCATGAGCTTGGTGAAACACCATGGAGCTGACGACAGACCGAAAGGAAGAGATGTAAAGTGATAAAATTGGTCTAGCCACTGAAACTGAAGAAACTTCCTGTGTTCCGGGTGAATTGGAACTACCAGGTAAGCGTCCTGTAAATCCAAGCGAACCATCCAGTCATTTTGAAGGAGAGAATCTCTGAAATGGAGAATGGTTTCCATCTTGAAGTGCCGATAAACCACAAATTGATTGAACGACTTGAGATTGATAACCGGCCTCATTTTCTTGTTCTTCTTCTGAACTAGGAAAATGGAACTGGTGAAGCCTAGCGGATGAGGTATAGTGGGGGCAATAGCTCTCTTTTGAAGGAGTATTTGAACTTCTGAGGAAATAAGAGCGGACATATCTGTAGAGAATCGTGGAAGTGAGGGAGCCCCTGATTGTATTGGAGTTGAATAGAATTCTATTGTGTAACCTCGAACAGTATTGAGAATCCAAGGGTCTGAAGAAATCATTAGCCAATTTGGGAGAAAATGACAAAGCCGGCCGCCTACATGGACGGAAGACGGAAAAGGATTTACCTGACTGGGTGGCATTTCTGTTGTTTCTGAAGCCTCTGGTACGGAAACCTCTGGTTCGTTGTGGATAAAACTGGGGCCTGAAGTCTTGGTAAGAAGAATTGTAGGATTGGTTACCACGGGAGCCTTGGTTGTAATATGAACGGCCGGCAAAGCGGCTCCTGCCTCTGCCGGCCCTGTTGAAAACCCGTTGGTTGAACATTTTCTTTAAAGATTGTTGCGCCTTGTCGATTGAAGTAAAAGTAGCCACGTACTTGCCTAGTTCCTTGATAAAGTTATTGCCGAATAGGCAACCTTCTGTGTTGGAAAGCGCTTGAAGTGAAGCCAAATGGACTAGTTTGGGATCCAGTTTGAGCAAAATTCCTTTGCGACGTTCTTGCGAAATCGCAGCATTTGCATTGCCTAACAGACATACAGCTCTTTGGACCCAAAGCGAAAGTTCTTCCGGATCCATCGTGGAACCATCGATTCTGGCGGACTCCGCCATATCAAAAATACGTGTGAGGGGTCCAATGATGTCTAATAATTTGTCTTGGCTTGGCAAGAAGACCAGGCTTTATCTACCCCTTTCCTGGGGTCCTTGCCAAATTTAGTGAAAAAGGTGAGGATGGGTTGGTCGATAGAGGGAGTAACGGATGCCTTATGCTCTAGAGAGGGGCGAGGACACTCGGATTTAAGTTTAGATCGAGTTTGTTTATCTAAAGGACAAAATAACTTGGTTGAAATGTATTCTCCAACGTGAGGAGTCGGAAACCATTCAGTTGAGTTGGGATGCAATATAAACGAAGGGTCAAACATAGGCAAACCTTCCGAGTCTAGCAGTGGAGTAAAATTATCAGAAGAAGTTTTAATTCTTTTAGGAACAGGGGCCGAGTCACAATCGTCTTGATCAGATGGATCAACAACTGAATCCACATCTGGAACCTCGTCATCTGTGTCTGGAATGGAGGTGATGACTACAGGAGCCGAAATGTTCTTAGATTTTGTTTTGCGTTTCTGAGCAGTGCTCTCAGTGACTCTTTTCTCCTTAATTGGAGCCTTTTGAGGAGCCGCGTCCTCTGCCATGGGTGAGGGAACCTCACAAACTTTCTGCGCCAATTTATGAGAAGTCTTAGAAGTAAGCGAAGGGCGCTGTCTGCATTCCCCTGCAGACTGGGCATTAAGGGGCTCATTCTGACCCCGGCGGTCTCAGACCGCCGGGGCCAGGGTCGGCGGGAGCACATCCGACAGACCGGCTGTGCCCCGCAGGGCATTCTGACCGCGGCGGTTCGGCCGCGGTCAGACAAAGAAAACCGGCGGTCTCCCGCCGGTTTTCCGCTGCCCTTGGAATCCCCCATGGCGGCGCAGCTTGCTGCGCCGCCATGGGGGATTCTGACACCCCCTACCGCCATCCTGTTCCTGGCGGTTCGCCCGCCAGGAACAGGATGGCGGTAGGGGGTGCCGCGGGGCCCCTGGGGGCCCCTGCAGTGCCCATGCCAATGGCATGGGCACTGCAGGGGCCCCCGTAAGAGGGCCCCACTGTGTATTTCAGTGTCTGCAATGCAGACACTGAAATACGCGACGGGTGCAAACTGCACCCGTCGCACCCCTGCAACTACGCCGGCTCAATTCTGAGCCGGCGTCCTCGTTGCAGGGGCATTTCCTCTGGGCCGGCGGGCGCTCTTCTGGAGAGCGCCCGCCGGCCCAGAGGAAATGTCTGAATGGCCGCCGCGGTCTTTTGACCGCGATGCGGTCATTTGGCGGCTCCCTCCAGGCGGGCGGCTCCCGCCGCCCGCCGGGCTCAGAATGAGCCCCTAAATGTGTTATTAAACATTTTCAAAACGGAAGATTCCAGAGTCTTTGACAAATTATTCATTGAATTATTTACAGCTTGTTGAACTGTATTTTGAATAAAATGGCTGATATCTTGCTTAATAGCAGAAACCTCCTCAGGATCCTCCTGATGTGAGGTTGAACTGCCAGCATCCATGTTCAGAGCAAACTGGTTAATAAGGGGTTAATGGTAAAAGGAAATGGAAACTAAGCCACAGCTCCGCCCCAGGGCGTGTTTAATTCTGCTTACTGAAATCCCTGAGCACGACGGCAGGACTGGAAGGAAAGGACGTGTCCGGAAAAAAACTGCTGGAGAAGCGGTAATTATTCTTAACGTAGTAGCGGCGGTGAGCGAAGTAAAGCGCTGTCAGAATAATAGGAGGCACACGAGAGTGAACTGTTCCTCGCGCGTCGTCGAGTTAATGGCGCGCAGCGAGGAACGGTTAAATCCGTTAAATTAGGCTAGCGCGCGCCGGAGAGCGGGGAGGCACCACGGAAATGCGGCAACATGCCGACTAGGACAAACAGAAGGTTATTACCAGATAAACATTTCGCGTTGCCTGTAACCGTGAAAATAATATACAATAGTATGAGAAGAATAAAAAAGTCGACTTAACTGGATTACGAGCAGCAAGAAAAGAGGGCTGTTCGTAGTCCAGTTACGTCATAAGGGCTCAAGTGGTTATTCATTGGTTATTTGTTATGGACTATCGTTTGTTTCCCATTGGCTGGTTTTCACCACGCTCATGGGAATTGTGGTTTTTCTTTTTTGCTGCTGTTTTAAATAAAGCAAGAAAAGAAGGCATAATAAGAGCCTCCGGTCTTGTCATAAAATGAAAGTCAATTAGTAGGTGAGATTCCACGCAAAAATCCTGTGCACTCAATCTTTTACAATCCACAGAGCAAATTGTAAGGGGAGAGGCGGAGTTTGTAGTAGTCTCAATCTAAGCACAGGGAGTCCTTGTAGGTATTTAGCGAAAGGATGTAAGGAAAGGCTATTAGTTTACAAACACATCCATGGATACAAAGCTAGAGGTGACGTTTGAAATGCAGTGAAACCTGAAGAAGCAGTGTTTTCCTGGTTTCTATTCTTTTTTGTGTTTACATGTTTCACTGCTCAAATGCAGCTACATGCTACCACTGGGCCATGACAGTGGACAAAGAAGGATATGCTCTAAATGCGGGGCAGAAGATCAGTGTTTGGTTAATTGTCACTAATTAATCACTGATGCAGATATTGTGCAATCTTCTCTTTGGAACCAATGCATTTAATAGGAACTGTAGTCTACATATCATATACATCATGAAACTGCACAAAGAAATAAATTACAAAAGTAGATTAGTTTAGGGTGATACTGGTCCACGCATGATCACTGTTGGCATCATCGAAGGAGTTCTGGTTTTTAAATGTTTGACTCCTACAATCTGTCGGTCCATCCATCCCTCTATAGATTTTTTTGTCTTACCAGCCACGTGCCCCTTTATATGTGTTGTCTGTGATTTTTTAGCTGTCTTTGGACATGTATTGTCTTTGAGTAAATATTTGCCTCGTGGTATATTTGTGGCTGTTTTTTCCATGATGTATGTTGATTTGCATGCATGAATGCATTTGTGGAGTGGTACCTTCACATGTGTTTGTATGAATGAATGTGTAGGTGTTTGTCATTGGCTATGTGCATGAGTGCGGGTATCTATGTTGCTCTGCCCTCATCGGCACCTGCATGTGCAAAAGCCTTTGTTGGTCTGCGTGCCTTGGTTCCTGTAGCTCTATTGACCTGTGTGGCATCTGGGTTGGCAGAAAAGATCCAAGGCTATTGATGGCTTATGAAAGGCGGGTTTTACTCGATATGACTCCATTAACACGTTGTACCCAATGCATTCCTAGCTGTTTCACGAAGTATGCCAAACCCAGACCTGTGATGCCCCCAAGCTGGAGTCCTAGCCTAGCCTGTTAAAGCTGGCAGCCTGTTATTCATCTAGATTGTTCCGTTTCACAAATACCACATTTCACGATTTTCGAACTGAGGACATATTTTGAAAATAGGGACAACACTTGGATCATTGAGTCCCGATGAATGTTCCTCATTTAGTGAGGCATTTAACTGGGGCAGAAACATGAGATATTCAGGGACAGAAGTGCTATTCTTTCATGCAATGCAGGGCAGCAAGAAAAGTTGCATTGTGTTGCATGAAAGAGAGAGAGCAGAAATGCTCCATATTTACAAAGAAATTGAGCATTTCTGCTCTCTCCTTGCGCTGGCGCATTCTGTGCAGCCTAGCGCCAACACAGGCACTCATGTACCATATGGGGAGCGAGAACAACATGGCAAGTGATTAGCTTGCGGGGAAATAGGCATAGAAGTGACATTATACAGTTATGTACAGAGGGGAGATGGACACTGCTGAAATATCATATTATCAGCAACTATACACTTCCTGTTCTGCAGAGACATCAGCCTCCATACGCATCCATTTAAATGACACAACAATGGTATGGCTGGATAACAGCCAACAGCAATTCCTCACCAACCCCTTAACAGCTGAAGAGAGAGAACAACAGCTATTGAAGCCTTGCCAGGCCACAAAGCCCCCGACACAGATGGTCTAAAGGTGAGTTTTATAAAGAATATAAACACATACTTGCCCCGACTACTAGAAGACTATGATGAATCACTGGATAAATGATCTTCCTGCCATCGCTTCTGGAGGCTGTAATCGCCTTGTTGCCAAAACCTTCTAAAAACACCACAGCCTGTGCCTTATACAGGTCCCTATCCCTTATTAATTTAGATTTAAAAAATGTTGGCATTAAGTGACAGGCTACATATTTTCTCTTCTTATGGAGCAAATTATGTTCCCAGTCCCATCAAGGTTTGTACCAGACAGATCCACAGCAATCAACCACCGCACTATTGTTGCCACCCTAAAACCAATTTGAAAGTAGAGTTCCCACTATTAGATGCCAGAAAGGCATTTGAATCTTTGAGGTGCCCCCCCCCCCCATGATGTGATGGCATACATTAGGACATGGTGTGGCACCATAAACGAAAATTGCAGAACAAACTATTTTTGCACCTTTTTTAAGTCAATGGGGCATTCATTGGTTTCTGCATGTTTTTGTCCAAGTAAACAGATACATTTTGCAAACTATGCCACTTTGTGTAATCTTATGGTCTAAAATGTGATTTAAACTGTAAGACTCTAATAATGAGTGGGTGGTTGTTTTCCTATCCTGTACCGATTTATGTTTGGAATTACGAGTTGGGTGTTATTTAATGCATCCAGTAATAACTGGGTGCATTGACTATCTCACCCTTCGTTAAATTTCAGCAGGTTGAACCTGCCAGAATTTTACATGGGAGACGTGTGCAGTATTTACTGTACCTTTGCCGATTTTGGTGCAGTAAGGACAGAAATCTGCTTTTAATTTCCCAAAAACTCACGATAGCCATTATTTATTGTATCCAATAAGCTACGAGCTCTGCGGCATCATTATTTATCAGATACGATAAATAGTACCTATATTCAGACAAACTCGAATCAGGGCCTAATTGCTCATGCAAAGGCACCATTTTTCTCCTAAGACATTTTTGGTCTGGAATCCTGTCTTGTGCAATAATAAATAATTTACAAGTAATATTTATGTAGTACTTTAATTCAAGCTATATGCTAGACATTTACTTCAGTAACATACCAACTGAATGTCAAGTCCAAACTGTGCCCAGTCTGTATCCCACTAGTTAGTTATATAATCAGTCAGTAAACATTGGTAGTTTGTCAATACAAGCATATGAAAAAAAATCAGATGTTGACTCGCCTGTTAAGAAATTGGGAGAATTCTCACCAGTGCTGTAATTCTTGTGGCTGAAATATCAATTGCATGCCATTTCACAGCCAGCATTTGCATGCTCCTGGGCACCCACTCTTTATTGGCCAGGGCCCTGGCGGATGGGGTCTCCCAGGCCATAATCGGCTGTGGGAGGGGGGCCACGTGGCCCCTCGCCCCCTTAACTAATTAGCCAGTCCTATGGGTATGGGGTTCCCGGGGCTGAAATCGGGGAGGAGGTGGTGTGTGCCCCCCTCTGGGATGGGCTGCCTTTGAGAGGATGGCTGCATGCAGGGGGTTGGCTGCAGGACATGGTTGGAGGCCAGGCCCTGCGGCCAACTCCCTGCCACCCACAGCCTTCGTCAGTATTTGGCACAGAGTTGGCTGTATGCAAGGATTGGCTGCAGAGCCTGTCCAGAGGCCCGGTCCTACCACCAAGCCTCCACCACACATGGCTTTTAGCCGTGCACAGCATGAGGTTGGCTACAGCCAACCACCCATCGCGCACAGTCTTCAGCCATGCACAGCATGAGGTTGGCTACATGTGGGGGGTTCGCTGCAGGGCCTGGCCGTAGATTGTGTGCAGCTGAGATTGGACTAATTTATGGTATTTAAATATTACATTACATTTAAAAAAACAGAGAAAGTCACTAACAAAACAAAAGTTACAGGGATGTTATAGTTAGGAAATATAATTAAAAAAATCTTAGAAATTCACTAAAAAAACATGGGGCAGAAGTAAGAGCCCCTTGCGGCACTTTAACGCTGCCTTAGTATTGTTTTTTCTACACTAAGGCAGCCTTTTACCAGCACCATATTTATAAAGTGGCGCAATGCAAGCATTGCGCCACTGTGTAACCCCTTTGCGCCACATTATGCATGTGCAAAGCATTATGTATGCAAAGGGGGCATTCCAGTGCAAAGAGTCCCGCAAAAATGGTGCAACAATAGCATCAAACATTTTGATGCTATTGTTCCTAATATCTCCATGGTGCGCCGTATCATAAATACAGCGCACACTTGGTGTTGTCAGGGGGCGCAAGATCAGTGGTGTTACATTGGATGCAGGGCCACTTTTCTTAAATTCAGCCCCAAAGGTTACAGGGACATTATAGTTAGGTTCATATTTTACACGAACAAAACCATAGAAATTCAGCAGTTATAGTTAGAGTTATCTCAAGTAACCATAACTCACGCCCTGGTCATGCACTGCTAATTACCCCTCATATTACAACACTCATAACATCTTGTATGACATCATTGATAATACCACTGCAACATTTGCAATAAAATTATTGATGAGAAAACTGTGCATGGGCACAAGTTATAGTTACCTAAGGGCACGGATTATATTTACTTGACATAACTGTAACTATAACTGCTGAATTTCCTTGGTTTTGTGGGTGCAAAATGTGAACCTAACTATAGTTTAACTTATGTTAAGAAACTATAACTCATGGCCTGAAGTTACTTTCCAGCACGAGTTATAGTTTCTTCAGATACCTATAACTATAAGTATAACTATAACTGCTGAACATCTATGGTTTTGTGCTGGCAAAATGTGAACCTAACTATAACACCTCTGTAACCTTAGTTTTTTTCAGTGAATTTATATGTCTTGTTAATGTAAAGTAATATATAAATACCATACAATAATACAATCACAACCTTACATGGACTGCTGCCAACTCCCCGTATGCACCCAACCCCATGATGTGCAAGGCCTTTGGCCGACGCAGCAAGGGTATGGTGTATGAGAGGGTGAGGGTTTTTTTTTTCCATTGGGCTTCGGTTCTGTGCATCCATAGCAGATTTACACTGAGGGTTGTGCTGTGTGCCGCTGTGGATCTGCAGATCCACAGACGGGCCCAAAAAGAAAATTGAGCAATTGTTTGCCCATGAGGGGTCCCTTGGAGACCCCTACATGTATTCTATGGGGTAAGGATACCTGACCCCTTGTTTGTGTTTTTATTTACATTTTCTCCCCAGGAGTCCAGCCAAAAAATAAAATGGTGGCTACAACTTTCCTTTCAGGTTGCAGCCAGCAATTAGGGCCTTGCCTTTTGCTTGGATCCGCAGGTACCAGTGGGTAACCTGCGGTTATCCACATCCCTGGATATCTATATTTTTCTTTCTTTAGTAACCCCCAAACTACTGAACTGATTTACATAAAATTACAAAAAGGGCTTCTTTCTACACCAAGATCTACCTTCCTGCAAACTTTGTAGTAATTCCGTTCAGCGGTTCGGACTGCAGCGTTGTCTAAATTTAGCAAAATCCTCATAGAATGGGGAAATGCTTTTTGGGACCCCATATTTTTCTCGGCCTCCACTTGACAAATCAGCCTAAAACTTTCCGGACAGTAGCTGAACTAACTTGTTTACTATTTTTAGAAATGTTGTGAAGTTTCATCAAATGACACCAAAGTTATTAGCAAAATTAAAAAATGCTTTGTCTATGGGAAAATATGGTCCTAATTTTAACTACCTACTGGCTATCACCAGTACATTTTATATGTGTAACCTGTGGTTATCCACATTCCTGGATATCTATATTTTTCTTTCTTTAAACACCCCCAAACTACTGAACTGATTTACACAAAATTACAAAAAGGGCATCTTTCTACACCAAGATCTACCTTCCTGCAAAATTTGGAGTAATTCCGTACAGCGGTGCGGGCTGTAGCCTTGTCTAAATATTGCAAAATCCTCATAGAATGGGGAAAAAGCTTTTTGTGACCTCCTGTTTTTCTCGGCCCACACTTGACAAATCACCCTAAAACTTTCCAGACAATAGCTGAACTAACTTGTGTACTGTTTTTGAAAATTTTGTGAAGTTTCATCAAACAGCACCAAAGTTATTAGCAAAATAAAAAAATGCTTTGTCTATGGAACAAGATGGTCCTAATTTTAACTACCTACTGGCTATCACCAGTAGATCTTAAATATATATATATATATATAATTATACATAGTTTTTCAGTGTTCATATAGAATGAACTTGGCTCAGATGGTTCATGCTCATTTACTTATTTTCCAAACCCCCAGTTGTAGATACACAAATCAAAATGCAGCCCTCTGACTAGTCTGTCTCCATAAAATGATACTGAGGCAAGGAAATTCGGCACAGAAAACCTACATGCTGAACAGGGAAGTCCAGAAACCACTGTCATCTGAAAAAAAGTCTGCTCTGAAATTCCTCATTCTGAAGTTCCTCATTCTACTTATCTCAGATATCAGTACAAGGTGGCTGGAGGTGGAAGGAGTGCTGGAAATTTGCACACATGGATGTCAGGCACCTGCGTATTGGGCCCATCCAATATCTAGTTGGGCTAGAAAATAGCATAATCATACTTCTCTGGACCACTCTCCTCTGGCTCATACTTAATCTTCTCTCTCACTCTCCTTCCATTCAGCTCTTCTCACTCAAATTCCTAGCAAAATCAGTTCTCTCATATTCCTTTCACTCTCACTATCCTCTTGTTCGCTTCTAACACTCACTTCCCTCACTCACACTATCTCGTCTTTCATACTCACACCCTCTCACTCACAGTCCTCTCTCTTACACGCTTCTCTCTCACTCACGCCTGCCTCCCTCTTATCTCTCAAATTCACAAATCCCATATTCTCACTTTCACAATCACGGCCACACATCTTAAAGTCTCTCTATCTCCTCTTACCATCCTTTCTCTCACCACTCACCCTCCTCTCCTGATACTTGCCACTTACTTAATTAGGGCATTAAGGCTGTTTAACAGTAGATACTCTTTGGAACAGGTACGGATCTCGCAGAATGCTCAGGGAAGCATGCATTCATTTCCTCGCCCACTCCAAGTATGTCTGCCCCAGGATGCACTATGATTGCACATCCATATCTAGTATCAGACCGAGGGCATCTTAGCACCACTGACATTGGGACTGGCTGAGTGCCCCGTGAGCACCCTGGGGCACAGGGAAAGGGGCAGTGCTGTGAGAACTCAAGTATCGACTGCAATAGGGGAGAGGTGATACTGTGACTCCAGTCTTGCTGTGGTTGAGTTCGCTAGGAAATACCAGGAGGGGGCAGGTTTGAGATCTAACACAACCCATCTGGCATTCAAGGGTCCTCAGCTCAGTGCGCTATCAAGATGGCTATTGGCATGATGCAATCAGGAGAATTGGGGACATAGCTGAGGCTCACAGCACATGTAGAAAAGGGGGTTGTATTCCTCTTCCTCGTTGACTGATGTTACTTATGTCTAGCAAACACCTCACAGCCACCTCCTTCACCATCCACTATACCACAGAGACTCTATTCTTCTGCCAGGAAACAGCAGTGGCAGGAATCAAGGTACTAGGGTACAAAATGAGTTACCCAACCAATTGCCCAGGGTACAATCAATCAACTGTCCCAGGCAATTGCCATCAGTCAACATCTCATCCCAACGTACAACAGATCTGCAAGCATCCCACTGCACACAGTCTGACATTGAGACTGATGGATGTCAGGCCTGTCTAGAAAGTCAGGAAGATGCTTAGGCAAGCATCTGAGTCCCATATCAGTAACATGCGAGCCCCCAAGTGATGGTAGAGGTTGTGGTGTATCAGGAAAGAGATAGGGACTCTGCAGACCTCATGCGTTGGCTATGTGATGGAGGTAGGCAAAGGCTGGCAGAGCTCGTACGATCACATACCCTTCCCTAATAAGACCACCTCAAGCCACTAAAAGGGAGAGTTAAAGCTAGCTAAAACAAGAGATGCACATGAAAAAAATATGCACAAACATTCCAAGCCTATAGGCACTTCATGCTTATGTCCACAATATGCATGACATGTTGAGCATCAAGGTAGCAAGTCTTATACTGCCCACACTGGTAGGTCTTTCTTTAAAATGCTAAGTTTGAACAAATGCTGCATACAAGCCAGACGTATTGGCTTTGTCAATGCTTATTTTCCTTAATTCTGCCTTGTGCAAGATTACACCTTCCTCCTCTCCAAACTGCCTCCATTATTATTACCACAACACCACGTAACAAGGGCTGAGTGGTGGTGAGAAGGTAATGCAGCTTGGTAGCTGTAGTGTAGTGGTCGAGGAGCTGTGCAGTGCTTGGGTTGGTCATGTGGTACTGTATGGGTAATAGCAGTGCCAGGTGTGGAGGCTGAGGGCTGATTCAGTGGTAGAGGGTAATAATAGGGTCATTTAGCCTGGCAGTGCAGCAGAAGTGTAGAGGTAGTGCAGGTTTTGGAGGTGGTGTGTGATATGGAAGTGGCTGTGCAGCTTTGTGGTGTGATAGTTTGGTGGTAGGGTGAGTAGTGCTGGCACTGGCAATGATGTGCAGAGGTGAATTAGTCTGGTGCTGCAGTAAACATGAGGAGTCATGTGTAATATTGTGTTCGGTGGATGGAGTGTGCTTCTGGGGGAATCGTTGTTTTGGTGTATAACGAGGTTCTATGATAAGGTGCAGTGGTGATGGTGGGAGTCAATGTACTGGTGGTCAGTGGCAGTGTGGCGATGACTGTGGCAGTTTCCACATTTCAGGAGTAGCCCTTCCTCTACTACCTGCTTATACACCACGTGACCAATACTCCAAATCATTTTGTTCATTTCTTTCATCGCTCATCAAATTGATTTGTGGCTTTGAAATTTTACAGTTCACAATCAAGGATTAGAAAGAAATGCATTTCAGGCATGCTGTCCTTTTCCAGGGATTTAAATATGCACACAAATTAAACATAAGGACCGTCAATCAGCACAAAAGAGAATTCTAACGAGACTATCATGAAATAAAATAAGAGTATACTGACTTATTACAGTGTCGGATCTAGAGTTTGATCCATCTGTGAGGCCAGCAGATGTTAGTGCACCGTATTTAGGGTTTCACTTGTCGGACTACAATCCATCATGATGGAGGATGGTCAATTGGCTAATCCTCAGACCTCCATCATCAGTCCTCTAGTCCACCGATAAATACAACTCTGTCAACATTGATATGGTGGATATGCACCTGCCCCATTTAGAGATGTCTGCCATCAGAGGGGTATGGAGACAGAGACACTCCTCAGGAGTAGGATATCCTTGCGGAGGTGGACTGATCAACTATGGCCAGCTGTATGGTCAAGCAGAGTGTCAGGTAAGCTGCTTACAGGAAGTTCACGTAATGTTATGTTCAGCTAGTTACTAATAGGATTGTGAGTAACTTCACACTTTGTCTGAAATACTTCAAAAGTCACATCCACCATATGGAAAACTATGTATAGCCCTACGATGTGGCAATTCATGATTTACACACACACTACTGCAAAACCACATATTATTTTGACCTAGTGTGTAAGGAATCTATTTGGGCTGACGAAATAAACTATATTTCTGTATAAGAAATATGAAAAACTGAGCACTGTGCGTGGCCACCCATTTTTTAAAATGAAAAAACAATGCCAGACCAAAAACACACAGCTATATATTTTTATTAGAAATAGATATCACTGGCCCATTATTTTGGCTGTGGGTAATTTCTTATTTATTCAAGTATGTCAGGAATTATGAATCCCACAAACATTATTGATGGCTAAACAAACATTTAATTAAATAGTTTAACCAAAAGCCTATACTGGAAAGGTGTTTTCGAGATTAAAAAACTAATGAAACAGACTCTGGTGAGGGCATGGGTAAGCTGTGTGGTCACCCAGGGCAAATGAAATCAGAATGACAATACGATTAAGATTCGTGGTGTTACTATACATCTCATGTTTTTGTGTGAACATTGTCCAAATGTCATAAACACTTTAAAACATGCCACTATTGAAAGTATTTTTTGTGAACTGGGTACTCCCTTACATTTTGAAAGTAGAACCCTCTGCAAAAATATAATTGTGCAGAGTTTCTTTTTGCCAGAACGGCTACTTCATCACAATGCAACATATAGGACATGCACTTAGTTATAAGTTCAATATTATATAAGACACTTGTACTAAGGTGGACAACCCATTCTCACATTGCAATGGAGTAACTTGCCCTAAAATGAAAAAAGGGTCCCTGAGTATGGGACCAAATGGCATCACATAACAGTGAGTGATGGATAAGGTAAAAGTAACACACACTTTTCGAACAAATAATATATAAAAAAAATCACTAATGATTTGTAAGTTCTTTGACATTTTAGTCACTCACAAGAGAATTAATAGTCCATCCACTTTGTTACATTTTACATAGTGTATCATGCACTTGTAATAAGGCAGACAGCATTACATTCACAGTTATGGTGCAGACTCACGTCAAACAAAATGTCAATCCGCACCAGTGCATATTAATAGAAAGAAAAAAAATAAAGACCTACAAATATTTGATAAAATGTGTTGTTGAAGTAAACATAACATTGATGTCTTATTGTTATTTTAGTTTCTTATGTTCTTCTCTGTAGGCCACTCCCCACAAGAAAAAGATCTGGTGGGTCATTAGCAGGTAAGTGTGACAACAGGAGGTCTGTAAGTGCCACAGCATCCTCTGCAGGAAATGTCCTCCCAGCAAAACAATTGTATGTAGCTGTTGCTGATCCCAATGATACAGCACATTCTGACAGAGCCCAGTGAGCTACATTAGCATTTGGCTCAGGTCAGTTTTTTCTGGACAGCTATTCCTTTACAAATGTGACAAATATCATGTTCATCTCAACTTGCAATAATATGGATGGGATACCTGTCACATTTATGATGCAGTAACATAACCAGTGAACTATAAATGAGACACAGTGCCAACGTTGTATTTGTAACGTTGCTAATGTAATATCTCTTAATGATGGATTACACCCTTGAAAATAATTCTAGCCTGTCCTTTCATCAAGTGGTTCACGAGGCTCACACTCCTGTGATGCATTTAAGCAGTTTTGGACATGCTCATATCTATATTATATTAAACATGATTTTGTGACATAACTGTGCTTAACTGTGTCACATGGATAATATCCCTTAGCCAGTATTTCAGGCTGTATTTTGTATGAAGCATTCAGGTCCCAGTAAAGTATATGAGGACACTAATATTTAAAATATGGCCTGTGCATTGACTTTCATACAGTTTTTTATCCTTGGTCCATATATGTGTGCAACTGTGGTAGCAGATATGTACACATGTGAATGATGGGCATAGGTCACTAGTATACAACATGTGTGGAACATTGGAGTCAAAAGCATTTCAGAGTAAACATATACCAATATGTGTCTGAGTTTCATGTTGCCAGATGTTATAGCCCTTAAAAAAGATGGCAGAACAGACATACACCATTTTCCAAGTGCATTACAGCATATCAACTTGTAAGATGTTGCCCAAAATGTAGGTCAGATATGTGACTTAGGTTCTGATTTCAACATTGACAGGCAGCTTATTCTGTTACCAATGTGACGGCTATCCCATCCGCCCTATTATAAATATGTTATGTCCTATGGCTCTTGTAATAAGGTGGATAGGGTGTTCATTACAGTTGTGAAGGAATAACCCATCCACCAAACGATAAATCGTGTTCGGCGTGTCACTACAACTAACTGTATAGAGGTGAACAGTGTTTGAGACTGGATTACAATTGTTTATCCTTAGGTAGAAGTAGTTTTACTTGAAATTTGTTCATGAACAGATATAGGGCATGAATCGAAGTTTTTCAGCTGAGTAGTTTGCCACAAAGTGATGGATATTCCATCCTCCTTATTACAATTGGTATATAATGTAATCCACTTGTAATAAATTGGACTGAATCACCATAACATTTGTGATGGACCAACTGGTCTTCCAAAATCACAATCACCCTCTTATGATGTCTCTTTGTGTGCCATTTATTGAAATTAGTGTGGTTAAATTTTCACTGTGATAATATTATCAGGTGTTTTTTATATTTAGTAGGGAAAGGTTCTCATAAATTAATATTGACATACATTCCGCAATTATTTTTGGACAGACTTTTCTGTTTGTTGAGGGAATGAGCCCATTGTCTTTCACTACTTTGTGCTTCTTTCCAGCATAAATAGGAAATGTTGTTTATATGTTGTTCCACTGACAAGTTGTTAAAAAAGCAGCATTTGTATACCTGCGAGCTCAGCCGTTGAAGTGAACACAAATTTGCGCACAATAGCTTAGACCATCACACCTTTAGGTAGAAGTAATATTGTTTTTAATGTGGTGTTCTCAAGTTGTTCCCCAGGAGCTTTAATATCCAGACTTAAAACTTCTAATCTAATTAGCACCACAGATGGAATTTTAAAGGAAATAAACTGTAATAAGCAGAGACAGTGACTACCCCTATGTTTCTTGCTAAACTTTAGTAGTACCCCCACCAACATGAAGCATCTTACTTTTAATGACAGAAAATGTCCTGTCCAATTGAAATTATTCAAATAAAACAAACCAAGCTAGTTATAAGTTTAAACTTTCTCAACTTTTTCATTAGATAAGTATAATTTATATTCCAGTTGTTTTTATACCAATTATTATTACCTTTGTTTTCTCAATATTAAAGTTTAACAGGTTTTCCTTACAATATTGAGCAAAGACATCATGTTTACTGTGCATAACAATCGAGGTGTAATTGAGTTGAATTCAACCAGTGGCATACAGAAAGCAGAGAATATATAACCCACCCAGTTTGGTTGAAAAGGAATTGACTGTTTTAAGAAGGAAAGGTATAACTGCTGTACATGGGCTGAATAGAGATGGTGTGGGGACACAGCGTTGACACAGCCCATTAAATAACTTAATTCTGTTTGTGAGGCATCTATGGGAATCTAGCTTAACAAGTGCCAAATTGGAATATGTAAAAGTTGAATTATTAAATTATTGATAAATAGTTGCTTCAGATGTCTTGAAAGTATTTTCCTATCCTAAAGATAACCCACTGATCTACTCTTGTGGGTCAAAACATTGTAAACTCTATGTGGCATCATATCACAATCTGCATTGTCATCCTAAGGATTTTTGGAGCCCCCTGTTTGAAACAACTTTGAATATTATTGCCTATTTTCTGATAAATCGAGACCACTTGATGTCCAACAATATTATACTTAAACTTTCACACAAAACAGCTGAACTCCATCTGGCCCAGGGCTTAGAGATCCATAAAAAGATACTGGGTAGAGAGAGACAGAGTCAGAGGCAGTAAGAAAAAAGTTCTGACATAGAAATACATAAAAGTGAGACATTAATGGAAACTGAGACTAACTGCTTTACAAAGGGACCCCTTAGAAGACGGAGGCCCTGGACAATTGCCTAATTTCCAATCTTGGGGTCGTTAGCTTGAAGATAAACTCAGAACTTCTATAATATTTTTCTTTTGGCCAAACATTTGGTTAGTTGAATAATTGTTTCTTCACTATTTTTGTTTATGTAGCCCCATTACTGCAAGTACAAGTTTGGATATTGACAACTGAATTGAGTGTGTCTCTTTTTTAAATTGTTGTATTTATATTTTAATTATCCTTCAAAACATTGTGATCAAAAGTACATAAGAAGAACCTTTGTTGCTGTTTAAATACTTTAACCTAGTTCCTTTTAATTTTTGGCTTGCCCTTTCTTGACTCATATGGTTTTGGCTTTTCGACATTTGTTGATGTATAGCCTAAATATGTGAGTCATACATCTCATTGGTTTACACATTGATGAATTACTCCGACATGTTCAAGGGTCTCCAGGATGTCCAGTCTTTTGGCAGTTAGTGCAAGAGTACACTGTGAGTTTCCCTGTGTGGAACAATGAGCAGAGAGAATTGTTGGGTAGGCAGCTGCTGCGGGCGGTTGAGGTGTCAGGAGGAATAAAGCTGTTGTACTTACCATTTGGAGAGTGTGTCTCCTTTTCAGACTCTCCCACTTCGGAAAAAACATAAAAATGTTTCACATCGTTTATTTTTTATTTTCCCCTATGTAAACAGGAATACCATCACAGCCAGAGCAATGCCCACCCCTGCCTGAACTTCCACCATGCTGGTGACAAGCTCCAGCATTTCGAGCCTTTTATAGGTATCACACATCTTAATCCAAACCCTGAACCTTAAATCTCATCTATATTTGCAGAATTTGTTGAACCTTAAATCATCCAAAAATTCTTGTGAGTCAAATTTAAAGTGTTTTGTTTTCTCAAGACTAATTCTGTCAGACCTCAGGGGAATTATTCCTAAGTTACAGCAATGATTAACAAACAGCTGTTGAACATTTGAAGCTAGTATAAACCAGTATTGTGGTAATGAAGCATACATTGTGACTTGACGTAAGTTAAAACACTAAGGGGCATATTTATACTCTGTTTGCGCAGGATTTGCGTCGTTTTTTTTTTACGCAAATCCGACGCAAAACTAACTCCATATTTATACTTTGGCGTTAGACCCGTCTAGCGCCAAAGATTTTGGAGTTTGAGTCATTTTTTTGCGTGGACACCTTCCTTGCGTTAATGATATGCAAGGTAGGCGTTCCCGTCTAAAAAATTACTCCGAGGCATGTGCGCCGTATTTATACTCCCGGGCAAAAATGACGCCCGGGAGTGGGCGGGTCAAAAAAAATTACGTCCAGCTGCTTTAGCGTCATTTTTTAGCGCCTGGTCAGGGCAGGCGTTAAGGGACCTGTGGGCTCGGAAGGAGCCCAGAGGTGCCCTCCCATGCCCCCAGGGACACCCCCTGCCACCCTTGCCCACCCCAGGAGGACGCCCGAGGATGGAGGGACCCATCCCAGGGAACTTAAGGTAAGTTCAGGTAAGTTTTTTTTTTTTTGTGGCATAGGGGGGCCTGATTTGTGCCCCCCTACATGCCACTATGCCCAATGACCATGCCCAGGGGACAGAAGTCCCCTGGGCATGGACATTGGGCAAGGGGGCATGACTCCTGTCTTTGCTAAGACAGGAGTCATGTCAATGGAAGGTGGGAGTCAAAAAAAATGGCTCAAATCGGGTTGAGGCAGATTTTTTGCCTCAGACCGACTTGCCCCATTCTTTGACGCCCAAGCTCCATTTTCCCCTACGCCGGCGCCGCCTGGTGTGGGTCATTTTTTTTGACGCACACCAGTCAGCTCCGCCGGCTAACGTCATTCCATAAATAAGGCGCCCGCATGGCGCTTTGGAATGGCGTTAGCCGGCGTTACATTTTTTGACGCACAACTGCGTTGGCGCAGTTGTGCGCCAAAAAGTATAAATACGGCCCTTACTAAACTTGGAGAAGATAAAGGAGCGAGGCATGTCTATTAAGAACAGTCTCCCTCAAGAACAACCTGGAGCTAGGGCACTCCATAGAACTGTCATGGCGGGAGCGGAACGAATGGAGGAAACTTCTTTTTGCAGTGGTATGGAGGGGAGACATCTGCACACGTTATTTTTCACTCAGGGGTGTAACAGAGGCCCCCGCAGCCCCTGCGGCGCATGGGTTCCCAGGCTTACTCACACTGGAGGGGGCTCCTTCAGCCCCTACTGATTTGAGTGCAGGGGGCCCCTTCAGCATATCTTGCGGGGTGTGCCCTCATGTTTTGTTACGACGCTGGGGTGAGGGCATCATCTTGTGTACTAGCGATCTGTATCTCTCAAGAGCCTGGGTGTATGTTCTCATGCAGAATTTCCATTTGGTGAAAGAAACGTTATGCACCTTAAAATTTGACACATCGATTATTTTTCTCGTGTAACATACAGTATTTCCAGATTTTCACTGGGGAAACCAATTGTCCCAAAAACCATTAACCAATGGGGTGTTCCTTCCCATTCCCTCCCCGGTAATGCACTTTTCTCTGCCTTTTACGTGAGCAACTTACTTTCACTTCAAGGGAGGACAATTACCGAAAGGTGTATCTGACAGCCTATTAACATAAGAATTTGTGTTTGTTAACCTACTTTTGCAGAGTGGCCCTCTCAGATATGCTTACAGTCCACTTTCATCCCTAAAGTTACTGTCAAAGGAATTCCTCATTTGTGAGTGCACTCTATGAGCGCAGAATTTCAGCAATCCTGAATAAATGAACCAGGTTGAGGTTTTAGGTTGCAAAGCCAATTTCAACATGGCGAATAAAATGCTTTGCGACTCACTCTCTGTGGGAAAACTGAAGTTGTAGGAGAAGTTGTGGCTAGCAGATGATGTCCAGAAGCAGACAGGTTTTAACGTGGGTGGGCAAACAGACTTGTCAAAGAATCTGTGAACTTCACTGTGCTTGTTCAGATGAGCATAGTTGCCAACATTTGGGGACAGATAAGAGTAGAGTTCCACCTGACCGGTACTTTAGCGGCCTGATCTGTATTTTCACGTCATAGTCTGTTAAAAACAAACTGGGATACCCAGTAACAGTCGGCGTTTTTTCTCATATAAAGTGTACACTTAAACGAACAAATCCAAGTAGAAATCGCTTCAAAAGTATTGTACACAACCGATACTATAGGTAAATGATTATGAAAGCAAAACGGGACAGAGTAGTCACGATGAGTAAGAAAGATACTTTTACAAAAACATTTTATTCAAGCATCAGAACCTCACAACATGAACAAATTTCTGTGAGAAAGGTGGCAACCCTCGAAATGAAGGGCAGTTAGAAAAAACTGGAGGGATTAATTTCCCAATTGACTCGCATCAAAGAGGATAAAGCTGTGAGCATGAGAAAGCTAAAACAAAGCCACATTTTCTTTTAAAATCGGAACCGTCTCCCACCTAAAAAGGGAGTGTTAGAATGTATGGGTGGGGTTGAGGGACATCCATGGAAAAGGATATTCACTACAGTTCCTTTTAAAATATGTTCTTTCAGTTACTGTTGCAATGGAATTATGCATTTGACACTGTGTAGCTATATTTTTATTCAGTACCTCCGAAATAATCACCGTCTAGAATAACACAAAAAAGTGTGTTGATGTTTACAGATGTATCTAATCCGGACTCTACAATCGATAATATTTTTCCTTTTTTAACGATGAGTCATTTCCGTGTGCACTTCTATTTTTCTTGAAACTTTTTGGGACATCGATTTTTACCCACAGCTACTTACAGGTGGGTGTATGAAATAATCCTAAGAGCTTTTAGCGAGCCTGCGGTGCACTTTCTGACATGCCCCGCTGATCTTCAAAGAAGAACTTTATGTAAATGAGTCTTCGCTCTGAACATTATCACCCGAGCAGTTTAATGCCTGTACTTTAAATGCATACCGGCGTACTCATCCACAGAAATTGTACTCAAGGCTCCCTCTTGCTCTACAATTATAGTTATTACTTCATCCATGTTCCGTTACACCTGTAATTTTGATGCCAGCTACAGAACGAGAGCAACGATTTCACGTCTGCACATAAAATGGCGGCTTCTACGGAAGGTGCATCCACCATGATGTTCGTGATGCAATCGTACGCAACAGCTCAGTAAAGTGTATAAGGCCATTTGTTAGGTCAGGATTACAATCGATTTAACATTTTAACATTTCAACATTATAAATTTACTTTGGAAAAACATCTTAAACACAGTCCCATTATACCACCACGTTCGCATTCCACACACTCTCTCCCCAGTCCTACTTGTTTCATTCTCCCTTTCATCCTCCTTCCATGAGCTCCTGCCGTACCCAATCCCATTCTCACTTCTTTCACCCAAGCACCATTCAAAGAAAACTCCTTGCCCTGTCCCAGGCATCCCACACACTGTCATGTTTCACCCATGCTCCCTTCTTCCCTCCTCCCAGAGGGGTGCATAAGTACTCATCTGAATCTCTACCCCTTCCCCAACTAATGCTCCTTCCCATTGCAATCTGCCCTATACTGGCAGCGTGAAAGAAAGAGATCCCTCACGCAACCACCCAGAAAAACCCCATACACAAATTCTTGTGGGTTGGGTGAGTGGCCAAATTAACTTGCTGATAGCACGAGGTGTGAGCCCAGGAAGAGAATGACCCCTTCCTGTGGTTCTTCATATACTACTACTATCACTCCGCCCCTGCCCAGCTCCCACCTATCCTGTCCCTCCACGTACTTTCCCAGCACGAACAATCCCTTGGGAAGACTAGGCTGCATATCTGCTTCCCACTCAACCCTCCATTTTAATACTTGAGCTCAGGACGGCTTGATTCTGAATCTGAATTGAAATTACACTGCATTTGCCTTGGAACAAAGAGTTCTGGACATGCATAAACTAGTGGAATAAGGTCTAGATTGGGTGCCAGTTCATGCAGCATGCAACCTATTCTTAACTAGGTGTCCCCCCTGTGCCCCATGCCCTCGTGCCCCTGTTTGAGCAGAAATGTTTATTAAGAAATTATTAATGACAATGCGGGTCATTACAACCCTGGCGGTCGGTGTTAAAGCGGCAGTAAGACCGCCAACAGGCCGGCGGTAAAAAAAATGGAATTACGACCGTGGCGGAAACCGCCAACATAGACAGCCACTTTAACACTCTGACCCCCACGGCGGTACAAACAAACAGCATGCCGGTCACCGCCAACAGACAGGCGGAGGACAATGTACCGCCCACAGAATTACAACCCACCAATCCGCCACCTTTTCCGGGGCGAATTCACCGCAAACAAAAACACGGCGGAAACAGGACTTCGAAGGGAAAACGCTCACCTCTACACACCCCACGAGGAACCAGGACGCCATGGAGCCAGAGCTCCAGATTTTTCCAGCCTTTATCTTCCTGCTCCTCTACCAGGAGCACGAACGCCGGCGGTGAAGACCACAGTGAGTACTGCACGTATGACACAGGGGAGGGGGGAGGGAAAAAACAGTGACACACACACTCAACACCCCCACCCCCACCCTCACCCACTACAACACACATGCTAATACATCATGATACATCACAGTTACGCCCCCCAATCCCTCCTGGAAGAATGCAAGGACAAAAGGAAATGAGCCGAATTATTGTGATATATTCAATTACATACATCCAAAATATTTACAAATATATACATTTATACTATATACAATTAAATACACCAAGAACACAAGTCCAAGGGAGTCCACCATCATAGTCCGTGGATCACTGGGCCCAAAAGGCATGGGCGAGGCCCACACAAGATACCCGAATAAGACGGAGAGAACACTGCAGGAGTATCAGATAGAAATAAAACAGACACCTCAGGGGGAAGGGAAAGGGTGGGCACCTCAGCCGATTGAGTGCACAATGCCAAATCCACAAGGGGGCCCCATGCCCACTGTTCAATCCTGGGGAGTGCAAAGCCACAGTCTCTCAAGTCTCTACAGTGGGTGGGTTGCCCACTGTTCAATCCTGGGGAGTGCAAAGCCACAGTCTCTCAGGTCTCTACAGTGGGTGGTTTGCCCACTGTTCAAACCTGGGGAGTACAAAGCCACAGTCTCTCAAGTCTCTACAGTGGGTGGTTTGCCCACTGTACCATCCTGGGGAGTGCAAAGCCACAGTCTCTCAAGTCTCTAAGGGGGTGGTTTGCCCACTGCTATATCCTGGGGAGTGCAAAGCCACAGTCTCTCAAGTGGATGTCAATCTCCACTGGTTCTGGAGAGGGCTTTGTGCCCAGAGTGCTTCATCCTGCCAAGGACAGAGGTAGTGGATGTATCTCTCCACTGGTTCTGGAGGGGGCTTTGTGCCCAGAGTGCTTCATCCTGCAAAGGACTGAGGTAGTGGATGTATCTCTCCACTGGTTCTGGAGGGGGCTTTGTGCCCAGAGTGTTTCATCCTGCCAAGGACTGAGGTAGTGGATGTATCTCTCCACTGGTTCTGGAGGGGGCTTTGTGCCCAGAGTGCTTCATCCTGCTCGTGGCGGCCTCAGTAGCGTCAGAGCTTTTGGTGCTCATGGGCCTGCAGTGCTTGTGGCGGCGGTGTCCTTGGCAGCGGTGCTTGTGGCGGCGGTGTCCTTGGCAGCGGTGCTTGTGGCGACTGTGTCTTTGGCAGCGGTGCTTGTGGCGGCGGTGTCCTTGGCAGCGGTTCAGCTGCTGGCGGTTCTGTCTGGGGCAGTGGGGCTGCTGGCGGTCGCCTCCTGGGCAACGGGGCTGCTGCTGGCGGCCCTGTCTGGGGCAGTGGGGCTGCTGGCGGTCGCCTCCTGGGCAACGGGGCTGCTGCTGGAGGTCCTGTCTGGGGCAGTGGGGCTGCTGGCGGTCACCTCCTGGTCAACGGGGCTGCTGCTGGCGGTCCTGTCTGTGGCAGTGGGGCTGCTGGAGGTCGCCTCCTGGGCAACGGGGCTGCTGCTGGCGGTCCTGTCTGGGGCAGTGTGGCTGCTGGTCGGTCGCCTCCTGGGCAGCGGGGCTGATGGCGGTCTTCTCCGCCGTGCTGATCTTCCCAGACTTGCTGGTTTTCTTGTGCCCCTTCCCCACCTTGGAAGGTGTCGCAGCTGACTCCATAATCCCAACTGTACCCCTAGGAGCGGCTTTGGTGGCTGGTGTCTTCCCCCTCTCCCGCCGGGCACTGGCCAACTTTTGATGCTTGACAGGTGGGGGACTGTCCATGCTGTGGCTCCTTGCCACACTGGCTGCCCTGCTGCCTGGTGCACTCCATAATCCGGTGACCACTGGCACCACTGGTCCCGCCGATGTTGTGGCTGAAGTGCTAGGTTGGGACCTGGAGAGTCGGGCCCTAGGAGACTGACGGGGTAGGGGAGGTGAGGGAAAGAGGTCAAGGGTGGCCAGGAAAAGTTTCTTAGGAACACTGGGACGGGTAGATGGAGGGGGTTTAGGAGTGGGGGAAGAGGTAGTGGTTGTAGGAGGTGTACGTTTGCTGACTTTGGGTGAAAGTGCATGGGCTGGAGGCTGTTGGATGGGTGTGTGGCTGAGTTTGTGTACCTTGGGAGGTGGGCTCACAGACACACTGGGAGAGGACACAGGGAATGTGTGAATGGTAGTGAGGGTGGTGACTGCACGTGAGCGGGGTGTGGTGGTGGGTGTGCTGGTGATGGACGTAGTGGCTGAAGATGTAGTGCATGCAGGTGTGAGTGGATACGAGACAGGGAGGAATGAGGGAGACGAGGAGGAGGGGGACACAGTGGAGGCAGTGGATGTTGGTATCTCTGCATGTGTCTGATGCTTGCGTGAGTGCCTGTGGGATGTGTGGTGCTTATGTTTACCTGAGCTTCCATTGTGTGTTGAGGTGTGTGCATGCTGGTCTGATGGTGTGCTTGGGATAGGCTGAGGTACAGGGGTGTGGGTCTGGGTGGAGGAAGTTGGAGGGGGGAGGCTAGAGACAGGGACAGTGGCTGCTCCTGGGTGACGGGCACGGGGCAAAGGCTAAGGGGCTGCTGGGAGGGCGGTGCTGGAGGGGGGGTGGCGGCTGTACCTGTAGTTGCGGGGGGCACAGATGGGCCCGCCACCGCAAGGGAGCTCCCATCAGAGGAGGAGTCTGTATCGCTGGTGTCAGCTCCTGTCCCCGCCGTGGAGCTCCCCTCGCCCTCCGTCCCACTGGTGAATTCGGAGTCCGTAGTCTCTCCCTCCAGGGCCATGTGGGATGCAGCTCCCTCCTGCTCCGGTGCCACTGCTCCTCCGCCTGATGATGCTAATGCACACAAGTACAGGGAGACCACAAAAAGTGGTGGGGGGGGAGACAGAAGAAAGACATGTTGAGTGCATGCAATACCGCTACCGTTGGCGGACACGACAGACACAGAAGGCCCCTGCACTATGCCGCGCACTTGGGGTCCACTATTCAATCCCTGAGACATGGCTTACAAGGCTATGGCCGATTTCTGCACACATGGATGTCACAGCAGCCTGACTAGGTGTAGTTGGCACTGTACCCAGGTGGGGTGGGGTGCCACAGGGTCTGCCAGAAAAAGGGGACTTAACTAGCAAACTCGCCCTGGCCTAGGGGAACCCACAGCCCACCTCCCCCACCCAGACACCTACAATGCGTGCTGAATCAGCAGAATGAGAGTGTACTCACCCCCTTGTTGCTGCTGTGATGCCCTCAAGCGCCCATCCAACTCCGGGTATGCCACCGCCAGGATCCTGAACATCAGGGGGGTCATGGTGCGACGGGCACCCCTCCCACGTTGGGAGGCCATCCCCAGCTGGGCCTCCGCCGTCTTCTTGCTCCAGCTGCGAATGTCCTCCCATCTTTTCCGGCAGTGGGTGCTCCGTCTGTGGTAGACCCCCAGGGTCCGGACGTCCTTGGCGATGGCACGCCAAATATCCTTCTTCTGGTGGGCGCTGACCTACAGGAATTGTACAGGGGAAAAAGAGAAGTTATTACCAACTGCACCGTCACAGTCATTGGCCCGCATCCCTACCCTTGCCATGTGGCACATGCACTCACTGTCGTTTCATGAACGCCTCATTCTCCCCCCTCTATCTTTCATCCACCCCACTCCACACAGGCATTGCCCATACAGCATGCTCACAGTGTACTTACCTGTTTGTCTGGAGGACCGTAGAGTAGCGTGTACTGGGGGAGGACCCCATCCACGAGTTTCTCCAACTCCTCCATGCTGAAGGCAGGGGCCCTTTCCCCAGACGCACGAGCCATTGTCTCTTCGAGACTGAGGTCACAGCAGCACTTGCAGTGTAGGTCCTCTCCTGTCGAAGATCAGGTATCGAGTGATTGAACAGATAGAAAATGGCGGTCACGTCCACGGCGGTGCGTACCGTCACCACTGGCGTGCATCGTCATTGGCTCCTGAGACCCATGGGGTCCAATGTTAACCAATGCAGGATTGCGCCGCGGTCTTCAGCCGCCTACCGCGACAGTTTACAACGCCAGCGCAGTTACCTCATATCCCCTTGTCCCACTTTACAGGTCAGGCAGCCGCCATTTCAGGGGCCCACATGGCTTTATTTTTAACTGCGTCACACATACCTAGGCCTTGGCTCAATATTCATACAGGCAAATTTCGGTTTATGAATAGTTTTCTAAGAGTAAGCTGTGTTTACGTACCTCAGAGTTGGTTGACTCTGTGCTCGCTGTTCTCCTCCATAGGCACCGTCCGCTGGGGCATGTGAGGAGATGGCGGCATCCTCCGGTGTACAGACCGCTGGTGGACCTGTCGACAATGGAGGAAAGACATGTGATCATCACCTACAGGCTTGATCGTGCCACAATCCTGGAACTGTGTGCCCAGTTGGAGCCAGACCTGATGTCAGCTATCCGCCGTCCCACAGGAATCCCCCCTCAAGTGCAGGTGCTGTCAGTACTCCATGTCCTTGCAAGTGGGTCATTTCAACCAGCAGTGGCCATAGCATCAGGGATGTCCCAGCGTATGTTTTCCAAAGTGTTGTCCAGAGTGTTGTCTGCCCTGCTGAAACACATGCGGAGCTACATCGTTTTCCCTCAGGTGGAGGATTTGCCTACAGTGAAACGTGACTTCTATGCCCTGGGACATATCCCCAACATCATAGGTGCCATTGATGGGACACATGTGGCCTTGCCCCCCCCCCCCCCTGCAGGAGTGAACAGGTGTACAGAAACCGGAAGAGTTACCATTCGATGAATGTGCAGATGGTGTGTTTGGCAGACCAGTGCATCTCCCATGTTAATGCCAAATTCCCTGGCTCAGTGCATGACGCTTACATCCTGCGGAATAGCAGCATCCCTTATGTGATGGGGCAACTCCAGAGGCACAGTGTGTGGCTATTAGGTGAGAACCTGGAACCAAATCAGTGGGAATAGTTGTCTGGGTCTGGGGATATCCCTAAGAGTTAGTGTGTGTCTAACAGTTGTCCCTCGCCATTTGCAGGTGACTCTGGTTATCACAACCTGTCATGGCTACTGACCCCAGTGAGGAATCCCAGGACAAGGGCAGAGGAACGCTACAATGAGGCCCATGGGCGAACTAGGAGGATTATAGAGCAGACCTTCGGCCTCCTGAAGGCCAGGTTCCGGTGCCTACATATGACAGGTGGTTCCCTATTCTACTCACCAAAGAAGGTGTGCCAGATCATCGTGGCCTGCTGTATGCTTCACAACTTGGCTTTGCGAAGACAGGTGCCTTTTCTGCAGGAGGATGGTCCAGATGGAGGTGTTGTGGCAGCTGTGGAGCCTGTGGACAGTGAAGATGAGGAAGCAGAAGAAGAGGACATCGACAACAGGAACTCGGTGATCCTGCAATACTTCCAGTGAGACACAGGTAAGAAGACAAACCTGCCTGCTACATATACTTTAACATTACTACCTCTCTACTGTCTGTCCTTTTCACCCAGTGTATGGTTACTGAGTTGTCACTTTCCCTTACGATTTCACAGATGTGGGTCCCACTGTGTGACATCTGCTTTGTTTCCTCATGGACTAGAGCTGTGTGACATAGGTATGTTGACATTACATTTGAAAGAGCATTTTGTCACTGTAATTGCTAATACACTAATTCGAAATCTCAGACAGACTCCAGATTGTTTTGTGCTTTAAGGGTGTTTATTTAAGTGCTCAATATTGGAGGGTGTTGTAAAATGGTGAGGGGTGATGGTGGAGGAATGTCCATGGCAGAATCCAAGCTATTAGTCTCACAGGTGCATTGTCCAAAGGGGCATAGGAAGTGGAGCTGGGGCAGTTTGAGGATGGACAGGGTGACAAGGTGAGACAAAAGGATGACAATCAGGGTGGTCTCATTTCTTGGCGGGGGTCTTGGTTTCGTTCTCTGTCTTTGTCCTGGATCTCAGGGACCGTTTGCGGGGTGGTTCTCCATCTGCAGGGGGTGGGGTGCTGGTGTGGTGGTCCTGTGGCAGTGCCTCCTGTCCACTAGCGCCGGCGGAGGTGGTGGGCAGTTCATCGTCCAGGCTAGTGTCAGGGCCCCTTGTTGTGCCACAGTGTCCCTCCTGGTGTTGAGGACTTCCTTCCGCACCCCTACGATGGTGCCCAGGGTGGAATTGATGGATTTGAGTTCCTTCCTGAACCCCAAATACTGTTCCTCCTGCAGCCGCTGGGTCTCCTGAAACTTGGCCAGTACCGTTGCCATCGTCTCCTGGGAATGGTGGTAGGCTCCCATGATGTTGGAGAGGGCCTTGTGGAGAGTGGGTTCCTTGGGCCTGTCCTCCCCCTGTCGCACAGCAGCCCTCCCAGTTCCCCTGGGCCTCTGTCCCCTGAACGGTGTGCCCACTGCCCCCAGGTCCCTGTTGTTGTTGGGGTGGGGGGTTAGCCTGGGTTCCCTGTAGTGGTGGACACACTGCTGCTTGACGTGTCCTAGGGACAGAGGTATGGGCCCGCTGGGTGGGTGCTGTGCTGGTGTTTCCAGAGGGGGCAAGCTCTGTGGTTGCCTGTGACTGTGTAAGGGGAACCGACTGTCCTGAGGTCCCAGATGGGCCGGGCTGGTCGTCTAGATCCAGTTGGACAGAGCTGCTGTCATCACTGTGGGCCTCTTCTGTTGGTGGTGTGGACATGTCTGGACCCTCCTGCCCGGTGACGTTGGGTAGGGGTCCTGCATGGGTGTAAAAGCATGATTATTGCATCTGTGTATGCCATGGTGTGCAATGGGTAGGTGACCGTGTACCCCAGTGCTTGCATTCCTGTGTGGGACCTTGTGTGATGATGGTTTAGGGGGGTGTATGGGTATGTGCAGTGGCCATGCTTTGGTGATGGGTGTCTGTGCTTTGTTGTTGCATGCAGGGCTTGGTGTTGGGATGGGTGGTTTGTGATATTGGGACATTTGTGAGGAGTTGGAGTGATGGGGGTGAGGGCGAGGGTGGGGGTATGTGATGGCATGCAGGTAGGGTGGGGGATATAGTAGTAAAGATTTGACTTACCAGAGTCCATTCCTCCAGCTACTCCTCCCCACCACCATAAATACACCCCAACATCACAACACACCCATCCCAGTACCCAGCACTGCATGTAACACCAATGCATGGACCTCCATCATAGACCTGCATGGACACCCATCACCAAAGCATGCCCAGTAGAGAGACTCACCCAGCCCACAAGATCAACACGCACACAAGGCAAAGCTGACAGGGAAATCACAATCATACAGGGAAACACACCCATGCACAAGATGGCACATGCAGATGCAATAACACTGCTTTTGCATCCCCACAGGACCCCTACTCAGCGTCACCGGAGAGGAGGTGTCAGCTACATCCAGTCCCCCCCAGAAGAGGCCCACTGTGACGACAGCAGCTCTGCACGCCTGGATCAGAATGACCAACCTGGCCCATCAGGGACCCCTGGACCCTGTCGGTTACAGTGCCACAACCCACCATAAAGCCTCCCCCCTCAAGAAACACCAGCACCCACCCAGTGGGCCCATGCCACTGTCCCCTGGACACGTCAATCAGCAGTGTGTCCACCACTACAGGGACCCCAGGTAACCCCACAAACACAGGACGATCAGGGACCTGGGGTCAGTGGCAGTGGGCACACAGTTCACGGGACAGAGGCACAGGACAACAGGGAAGCTGGGAGGACTGCTGTGCGACAGGGGGAGGACAGGCCCAGGGAACCCACTCTCCAGGAGGCACTCTCCAACATCCTGGGAGCATACCACCATTCCCAGAGACCAAGGGCCGGATACTGTACAAGTTGCAGGAGGGATAGTACCGGGGGATCAGGGAGGACCTCAAAAACATCTACACTATCATGGTCACCATTGCAGGGGTGCTGGCTGACATGGGCCAGACCATGAGGGAGACAGTGGCACAACAACGGGCCCCTGACACTAGCCACACCGAAGAACATCCTTCACCTCTGCCGGCGCTAGTAGACAGGAGGCCCGCCACAGGATCAACAGGCCACCAGCACCCTACCCCCTGCAGAAGGAGAATCATCCCGCAAATGGTCCCTGCGATCCAGGCAGAAGCCAGAGAACATTGCCAAGACCCCCGCCAGGAAATAAGACTCTCCTGACTGTCACTCTTCTGTCCCACTCTGTCACCCTGTCCACCTTGAAATGCCATTACTCCCCTTCCTATGTCCCATTGGACAATGCACCTGTGATACCAAGAGACTGGACTCTACCCTGGACTTTCCTCCACCATCACTCCAGCCCATTGCACATCCCCCTTTACGTATGAGCACTTAAATAAACACCCTTGGAACAAATACAAATCTGGAGTCTGTCAAATGATTGAAATATGTATTAGTTCAACATTATCACAGCATTGCAAGTCATATGTTCAGTTAAATATACTTTGGAATGACCTTTGGTGGGCAGCAGTACCCATAGCAGGAGCCATAGTGGGACACAGAGATCTGAAAATAGAGATGCCAAAGGGTACAGTAAGTGGTCAAAGACATAGGGAAATCAGGCTGCCATGTACAATGTCCAACAGAAAACTGAAAAGTTAAGTGAAGTTGCAGTGTCTTACCTGTGTGTCACTGGAACTATTGCCGTATTATATTACTTCTGTTGTCAACATCTTTTTCCTCACTGTCCACAGGCTCCACATCTGCCACACGACCATCTCCAGGCTCATCTTCCTGCAGAAAAGGCACCTGGCGTCTCAAGGCCAGGTTGTGCAACATGCAACGATGATCTGGCACACCTTCTTGGGTGAGTAGTACAGGGATCCACCTGTCAGATGGAGGCACCGGAACCTGGCCTTCAGGAGGCCGAAGGTCCTTTCAATAATCCTCCCTGTACGCCTATGTGCCTCATTGTAACGTTCCTCTGCCCTTGTCCTGGCATTCTTCACTGGGTCAGCAGCCATGAGAGGCTGGGGTAACCAGAGTCACCTGCAAATATCGAGGGATACCTATTAGTCCCCTAGGGACAACCCCATACCTAGACACCTACTTATACTGTGTGGGGCCCTTGGAATCACCTATTAGCCACACCCAGTGCCTCTGGAGTTGGCCCATCACATATGGGATGCTGCTATTCCTCAAGATAAAGGCGTCATGCACAGAGCCAGGATATTTGGCATTCACATGGGAGATGTACTGGTCCCCCAAACACACCATCTGCACATTCATACAGTGATAGCTTTTTCTAGTCCCGGGTGGGGGGGGACAAATGCCAATGTGTACCATCAATGGCACCAAAGATGTTGGGGGTATATCACAGGGCATAAAAGTCAGCTTTCACTGTGGCCAAATCATCCACCTGGGGGAATACGATGTAGCTGCGCATGTGTTTCAGCAGGGCTGACAACACTCTGGTCAACAAGTTGGAGAACATTGGCTGAGACATCCCTGATGCCATGGCCACTGTTGTTTGGAAGGAACCACTTACCAGGAAATGGAGCACTAACAGGACCTGCACTAGAGGGGGGATACCTGTGGGCTGGCAGATAGCTGACATCAGGTCTGGCTTCAATTGGGCACACAGCTCTTGTATTGTGGCCCGATCAAGGCTGTGGGTTAGGATAATGTGCCTGTCCTCCATTGTCGCAAGGTCCACCAGCGGTCTGTACACCAGAGGATGTCGCCATCGCATATTCAGCCTCAGCGGTTGAAGCCTATGGAAAAGAACGGTGAGCAGAGGGTCATATTCACACATCTATTGCACTAATGATGATTTTTTTCCTTTACAGAACCAGTTTGTGAATCCGACAGTCAGTTGCTGTGCCAGTTAGGTGCCATGCCTTTTGCCCCCCTGAAATGGCGGCTGCCTAACCTGTGAGGAGGGACAAGTGGAAATGAGGTAATTGTGCGGGCATTGTGCGCCGTTGCGGTAGGCGGTCGAAGTCCGCCGTGCAACTTCGCATTGGTTATCATTGGGCCCCATGGGTTCCAGGAGCCAATGGCAATGTACTCCGGCGGCGACGGTACGCATCGCCGCGGACGTGACCGTCATTTTCTATGTGTTCACTCACTTGCTACCTGACCTTCAACAGGAGAGGACCTACACTGCAAGTACTGCTGTGACCTGTGTCTGGAAGCGACAATGGCTCATGTGTCTGGGGAAAGGGCCCCTGCCTTCACTGCGGAGGATTTGGAGAAACTGGTGGGTAGGGTCCTACCCCAGTACACGTTACTCTACGGTCCTCCAGACAAATAGGTGAGTTCACTGTGAGCATGATGCGGGGGCCATGAATGTATGGAGTGCTGTGTGTGTCAGCCTCATGTAGGGCGGGGCTGAGTGGTCCTGGGCAGACTGCTGCACGTATGGTGGTCAATGTCTGTGCGCAAAGGAATGGGAGGGATATGGTGGGCCATGAGGATGACAGGATGACGGATGGTATGACTAATCCTTTTTCTGCTGTCTTTTCCCTGCAGGTCAGCACCCACCAGAAAAAGGGTATTTGGCGTGCCATCGCCAAGGAGGCGTGGACCCTGGAGGTCTTTGGCAGGCAGAGCACCCACTGCCGCAAAAGGTGGGAGGACCTGCGCCGCTGGGCAAAGAAGATGGCGGAAGCCCAGCTGGCGTTGGCCTCCCAATGAGGAAGGGGTGCCTGTCGCACCATGACCCCCCTGATGTTCCGCATCCTGGCGGTGGCCTATCCGCAGTTGGATGGGCACTTGAAGGCATCACAGCAGCCACAAGGGGGTGAGTACAGATTCTGAATCATGACTTTGCACGCGTTAAGAGTTACCTGGGTGGGGGATGTGGGCTATGGGTGCCCCTAGACCAGGGCGAAGATGGCAGGGTAGGTCCCTTGTTGGGCAGACTCTGAAGCACTCCTACCCAATAGTGTTAGTGGGCATCTACTACTGGGCAGGGTCCTGTGGGTTTCAGGTGTGCAGCTAATGGCGGTAGGCATTGTTCCCCATGGGCTGGTGACTATCTTAGTAACTGGTAGTGCATGGCCTAGTGCATAGGGCTGCTCCCTGTGTGTTGTGTTCGCCAACGGTAGTGGTGTTGTTGGCATTGACCAAGTGTATCCTCTGTCTCGCCCCCCCCCCTTTTTGTTTTGTCACCCTGTCCTTGTGTACATTAGCATCATCTGGCGGAGGATTAGAGGCATCGGCGATGGAGAGAGCTGTATACCTCATGGGCCTGGAGGGCCGAATCCACCGAGAGTAAAGGCACCAGTGGGACGGAGGGCGAGGGGAGCACCACGACGGGGACAGGAGGGGAGACCACAGACAGCGCCTCCTCCTTCGATGGAAGCTCCCTGGTGGTGGCGGACACCTCTGTGCCCACCCCAACAACAGGTACAGCCACCACCCCCCCTACCAGCACCGTCCTCCCAGGATCCCCTCATTGTGTTTCCCATGCCCGCTCACCCAGGAGGGTGAGCATCTCCTTCGCCCCAGGCACCTCAGGCCCTGCCCCAGTCAGCCCTCCTGCCCTAAGTGAGGAGGCTATTGACCTCCTGAGATCCCTCACTGTTGGGCAGTCAACCATACTGAATGCCATCCAGGGTGTCGAGAGGCATTTGCAACAAACAAATGCATACCTGGAGGGCATTCACTCTGGCGTGGCAGCCCAACAGGGAGCATTTCAGGCTCTGGCCTCAGCACTGATGGCAGCCCTTGTACCTGTTTCTAGCCTCCCCCTCCAATTTCCTCTACCCAGACCCAATGCCCTCAACCCCAGCTTATCCCAAGCACACCTTCAGACCAGCATTCACCCAAATCAACACACAGAAGTGGCTCAGGAAAGCACAGGCACCACACTTCATCTCACAGGCACTCACACAAGCACCATCCCCATGCAGACACACCAACATCCACTGCCTCCAATGTGTCCCTCTCCTCCTCATCATCCACTTCCCTCCCAGTAATGTCTCCACTCACACCTGCATGCACTACATCCTCATCCACTACCTCCATCACCAGCACGCCCATCACACCAAACCCCTCACGGGCAGTCACCACCCCCACATCCATGCACACTTCCCCTGTGTCCTCTCCCAGTGTGTCTGTGACCCCTCCTCCCAAAGTACACAAACGCAATCACCCACACACCCAACAGCCATCCAACTCACAACAGCATCCAGCCCATGCACCTGCACCCAAACTCAGCAGACAGACACCTCCTACAACCACTCCCTCTTCCTCCACTCCCAAACCCTCTCCCTCTTCCCACCCAAGTGTCTCTAAGAAGCTTTTACTGGCAAACATTGACCTCTTCCCTACCCCTCCACCCGTCCTTCCCCTCGGGCCAGGGGGTCCAGACCCCAGGCCAGCACCTCAGCCACCAAGTCGACGTCTGCTGTAGTACCTGCAACTCACAGAGGCTCAAAGGGGACACCCATCAGCACAGCCAGCGTGCCACCAACCCCTACAAAGGACAAAACCATTCTGCCACCTGCCAAGGTGAAGAGGGGGACAGCATGCAAGAAAGGGCAAGGACCACGAACCACCCAGCAAGGCCTCCTCAAAAACTCCAGCTGCCAGACCCAAGGTCACACCACCATCTGCCAAGGAGAGTAAGGGGCAGAAAACAACAGGCAAGGCACCGCGGCCAGCACCGCCAGCAGCCCCGCCGCTAGCACCGCCACCTGCACCGCCACCTGCACCGCCACCTGCACCACCACCTGCACCGCCGCTAGCACCACTACTGTCAGCAGCAGCAGCCCCAGTGGGCAGCCGTCCGAGGCTGCAGGAAAAGGGCTGGAGCCTCCCTCCACCACTGGCAGCACCAGCACCTGCACCAGCACTACCACCAGTTTGCAGCCTTAGCCGCCGCAGGATGGAGTCTAGTCTAACCTTGCCTCCATGGGCTATCATGCAACCTGTTCCCTGCAAATCAGACACCCAGGTGAGAGACTGTGACCTTGCACCATCCAGGATGAAGCACACTAGGCACAAAGCCCCCTCCAGAACCAGTGGAAGAAGGCATCCACTCACCCTATCCTTGCCAGGATGAAGCACACAGAACACAAAGCCCCCTCCACAACCAGTGGAAGAAGGCATCCACTCACTCCCTCCTTGGCAGGATGAAGCACACTGGGCACAAAGCCCCCTCCACAACCAGTGGAAGAATGCATCCACTCACCCCCTCCTTGGCAGGATGAAGCACACTGAGGCACAAAGCCCCCTCCAGAACCTGTGGAAGAAGGCATCCACTCACCCCCTCCTTGGCAGGATGAAGCCCACTGGGCACAAAGTCCCCTCAAGAACCAGTGGAAATATGCATCCACTCATCCTATCTTTGGCAGGATGAAGCACACTGGGCACAAGGCCCACTCAAGGACCAGTGGAAGAAGCCATCCATTTGGAAAACTGTGGCCTTGCACTCCCAAGGAGCAAGCAGCGGGCAAACCACCCACTTGAGAGACTTGTGAGACTGTGGCTTTGCACTCCCCAGGACCAGGCAGTGGGCAAACCACCCACTTAAGAGACTTGTGAGACTGTGGCTTTGCACTCCCCAGGACCAAGCAGTGGGCAAACCACCCACTTGAGAGACTTGTGAGACTGTGGCTTTGCACTCCACAGTACCAGGCAGTGGGCAAACCACCCACTAGAGAGACTTGTGAGATTGTGGCTTTGCATTCCCCAGGCAGTGGGCATGGGGCCCCCTCGGGGAGCAATAGCGTTATTCCATCTTCCGGCTTAGGTGCCCCCCCATCCCCGTCCCCCTGAGGTGCCTGTGTGTTTTTTACCTGATGCCCCTGCAGTGTTCTCTCCGTATTGAGGCAGGAGTCAAGTGTGGGCTTGGCCCATGATTTTTGGTCCAGTGGCCCATGGACATTTTGAATGGACAATGTACCGTCTTATGTACATATTGTATATTTTTGGAAATACTGTTTTTCTATGTATTAGGTATACCTGCCTATTTGTAAAATATCACTGTTTAACTCAATTCCTTTTGTTCTTGCATTCTTCCAGGAAATTACAGGGTGTAAATATAATGTTGATGCATGTGTTTGTGTATATGGTGTTGTGAGTGAGGGTGGGGGTGGGGGTGTTGCGTGTGTGTGTCACTCTCTTTTTCCTCCCCCCATCCCCTGTGTAATAGGTGCAGTACTCACCGTGGTCGTCGCCGCCGCCGCCTTTCGTATTCCTGGCAGATGAGGAGGTAGACCAGCATGGGCAGGACCTGCAGCTCGGGCTCCGTGGCGTCTTGGTTCTTCGTTAAGTGTCGAGAGGTGAGTGGTTTCCCTTCCAAGTCCTGTTTCCACCGTGCTTTTGATGGCATTGGTACCGCCCTGGAAAAGCTGGCGGATTGGCGGGTTGTGATGGGGTGGGCGGTACATTGTCTTCCGCTTACCGCCGTGGTGATTGGAGTGTTAAAGTGGCTGGCTGTGTTGGCGGTTTCCGCCGTGGTCGTGATCCCATTTTTTTTACCGCCGGCCTGTTGGCGGTATTACCGCCGCTTTAACACCGACTGCCAGGGTTGTAATGAGGGCCAATGTCTTTTAACTGATGAATTAATAAAGAGTTGATTTGAATAAACTTTGAACTAACAGATGACTTAGAATTGTAAACAATAGGGAATAAAACTTGTTAACTCTTTTCCTGAAGAGTGGTTATTTCTGATTAGTATGGTTTATATTGTGGTTTCATAAAGTGTTTTCCTTTACGGACTAGGTGGTCTCACACACTATATAGTGTCATGCTTCATCATTTGACAACCTAGTCCCACCCAGGTAGGACAATGTCACCTGGGCGGCCTCAACCTCACTGTTAAAAGAACAGGAGGGAGTGTGTAAATTAATTCACTGTGGTGATTGGGCTTTTGGGAATGGTCAACTGTTTCTTGAGAGGTTCAAGATCTGGTCAGAGTTACAAGGCGTATCCAACTTGACTACAGCAGGTTTCTGTTTTTTGTACCACCCCCCTTTATTTCATTGTTGCAGAGTTGCACAAGAGTGGTTTTTGGTGTTTCCAGGTACTTGCAGTGTCGATCACTGCAGGGCTCTCTTTGTGCCTCTGGAAAGGAGGCTATAAGTGGAAGATCTGCCCATTTCATTTGCCAGCTGCATACTTTTTCTTCTTTTCTGTATCTGGTGATACATAGAGTGGACAGGGTAAGGAGCTACTTGGGACGGCACTCTTCCGGGTGACATGTGTGACATGTGTGACCAGAGCCCTAAAAGGTGTTGATGTGAGTCCCTTCGTAAGCAGGGCATTGGTGATAGATGAGTGTAAGTGTTACAACACTCAAGCAAGTGCTGGAGAGACTGCTGGCTGTAAAATGACACTCCCTTTATTAGAGTTTAGGGGTGTGTATGTTTGGGGAACCTGTACATGCACACTACTATATCCAGTAGTCTCAACATGTTTGATCTCATATGGTTCGTCAAATATGAAAAAGGCACACCTACAATCTTGTGCTTTTGTGGGTAGAGTCAAAAGATGTTGAATGCAGTTTTGCCAGTCTGCCATTTTGCTATGTTCATTCATAAGTAGAAGTAAGTGGGCGATTTAAATTCTGTTTAAGTTCTCTCTTGAGGGGTTTCAGCTACATATATTGGAGTGTGAACCTAAAAGAGGAAGAATGGGCGTCAACAAGCATGACTGCCTCATTTATGAAAAAACCGAAAGGAGATAAGAATCTTGGTCTTGGGAAACCCGAGCCCCACCACTTCCTCTTAGACTTCTTCAGAGAACAGACTCATAGCAGATTGATTGCAAGTCTGATCTACAGACTTCTCAAGTTTTCTAATTCCATGCATGAGTAACTCATTCATTCTAGTTTTTTTTTCTTTATATGCTGGCAGACGTGCAACGCACATTGAACAAAGAGGGTGTCAGCCACCCCAGCAAGAGAAACAGGACAACGTGCTATCAAACACATAGAAGAGGGACAAAGGGGACAGCAATTGTGAAAGCTTCCCTCTCCCACAAAACATGTAGAACTCAAACAGTAGTACAAATGTGTCTCTCAGACAAAACAAGTATAGCTATGGCAAGAAGGATCGCTATGGCAGCAGTGATGCAAGCTTACTTTCCTTAAAGAACAGGCGTAAATAATGTGTCACCAGTACAAGTGGACCTCTCTTACAGAACAGGTATGGCCTGGGTCGTAGCACTGTAAGCTTCACTGCAAATCGGACCTCTACAGTGCATGCATTTGTTTCTACACAGAACAGGTACTCATTGATGAGAACAAAACATGCTTCATCTGGCTGTGGAAAGTGTCAGCAGTGCAAGCCTACAGCTCTCAAGTAACAGGCATGGCCTGGGCAAGAGCAACATAAACTTCACTTCAAATCTGACCTCTAAAGTGCAAGGGCCCGATTCACAAATGTAAACGCACTTTTATGTACGTTTACGAATTCTTGCTACTTACACAGGACTTTATGAGTGGTATATTTACGAGTGCGGAGTCTCCGCACATAAAAGAATTTGCAAGTATTATCTTTACGAGTGCGGAGTGTCAGCACATAAAAAGACGTATGTTTTTATATGCGGAGACTCCGCACTCGTAAGGATACTACTCGTAAATCCCATTGTGAATAGCAAACAATCGTAAACTTACACAAAAGTGTAAGTTTATTTTTGTGAACCAGGCCCTATGTGTTTTTCCTTCACATAACAGGTTCTAATTGACATAAACAAAACATGCTTCTCTTGCTTGCAGAAGGTATCAGCAATGCAAGCTTAAGTCTCTTACAGAACAGATATGGCCTGGGCAGTACCATTGTAAGCTTCACTGCAAGTTGGACGCCTAAGGTGCAAACATGTTTTCTTCACAGAACAGGTTCTCATTGAAAGCAACAAAACATGCTTGGTTTGCTCGCAGAAGGTAATAGCAGGCAAGCTCATCTTCCATTTAGAAAAGACACAATTGTAGCAAATACTTATATCGCTCACAGAACACGTACATCTCAGGATGAAGTGGACACACAGATTCCTGCAGCCACAGCTACATCCCCTGAGGTGGGTATATGGGTGTTTGAGCCAGTGAATGAAAGTGCGGGTGCTGCTGCTACTCTCACCTACATATCATTCTCCATCAGTGCACTTGTAGTCACACTCTTGCATTCCTGTTTTAACCTAGATGCTGTTAGAGATATTTCTGTTATATCCTGAAACTTTTGTCACATGGATTCCTGCTGTTACCATAACCCCAACTTATCTCACATCCCACAGAGCTTTGCTGTAGTCACCAAATCTTGCTTTTAATGCCTGCAGATCTTTTTGTCTCATTTTCATAGCTTCCAACCACAATGCAGAGGTTTAACATTGTCTAACTCAGTGATACTCAAAGTACGGCCCGAGGGCCACAAATGGCCCTCCTGACCTTTACATGCGGCCCCACTAGTCAACATCAGCACTGGACTCAACTCAGCACTAACATTAAAAAGATGTTAAGTAAACAGGCATGCATTTATTTAAAGGTTAATTGAGTTAAGAAAACCCTTCATTTTATCAAAAGTATAAAAGTATGATAAAGTCTGTTAAAATTTCAAATAGGCAGAACTATTTCACTTTAATACATCAGGTCATATCAGTGAATTAGGAAGATAGTTTTCGAACATGAATTTAGAAACTTTCATTCTTCCCCACAACCCTGACAAAAATGCCAATAGTGAACTAAGAAGCAATTTGTTTGTTATGGCACTCTTTGGGTGGCCTGGGAATATATTACACAAAAGAACATTATAATTTATTAAATCAAATACAGAAGATTTTGAAGAGCACACATCCTGAAGTCGGGTTTTTCGAGATCCTCATATGTGATAATGAAGAAAAAGAGAGAAAGTGAAATAAAACAATTGCCTGTGATCACACAATTAGGCCCTCGGTCACATCACAGACCAAACTTTATGGCCCCTGGGAAAATGATTGAGAGTACCCATGGTCTAACTAGTAGGAGTATGCAGCATGGAAGGTCAAATTATATGACAAGGTAATATAAATTATGTAACAAAAAAATAAAAATATGTGCCATATTCTCTGGCATTATTAGTTTCATCTATTTCAGCACAAACTTTTTTGTGAAATCTACAATTTTTGCAAAATATGTAGCAATTTTAGTAAATCTGTAATTATGTGGTAAAACACGCCAGCCAAGAATTGCATAAAGTTGCTGATTTCTCAATTGCCCATTGTTTTATTAAGAATGTTCTCTGACAAGTAAACCAAACCCCAACAGTCTAATTCGAATCAATGGGCATTGTTAGCTACACTTTGAAGAAAATAGCTTTTACCAGCTAATTATTTAAAAAAAAAAAAACATGTAATATAAAAATGCATACCATTTGCAAAATGGTCCTGCACTTACAATCCTTGGGGCTCTGGTGACATTTACAAACCAATTGACTTTCACCTCATGGTGTATGACATCACCAGGACCCCTTGTTGGCAAAACTGAAACTTATTACACAATTACCCAAATTGCATCCATTGTTTATTGATGCACATCACCTTAGCTTGTGTATATGCAAATAGACAAAACTGAACCTTAAACAAGAGAGAATATACTTGAGGTGCTGTGGATATTTATTTCTTTTGACCTATTGGTGACCCCCCCTTGTTTTTGACAGCCACATAGAAGCCCCCCATGATTTTTTTAACCCAGTATATACTTCACTCCTTCAATAAGGTTCATGTAAGTCTACTTCTCTATGTCTGTGGAAGCATTTTCTTATGCACATTCACATCCCCACCACACACATTTTCTTGTATCATGGAAGCATTTGTTTATAATGCACTTTGCGTCACTTTTAGTAAGTAAGGGCACCTTTCCAGTGAGCCTTTAGTACTTTCTATTTTGTGTGTCAGAAATGCATACTAGGCGCAGGACTCACTTGGTACCAACAACCTTGCAGACAACTGATGCTTACAAGTTGCAAGTATGATGGATGCTCTCCGACCTCATGCAGGGCTCAGTGTCTCAGGGGAATGAATTGACAATGCCAGCAGATCTGGCTTTAATGTGCTGAAGTACGAAAGCACAGGCATCCACACATATGCTGTTCGCATGTGCTACTACATTAAAGCCAGACTTCTGGGGTTTTCCAATGTGTGATCTAATACTGGCTCTGAGGATGTTGCTGCCCCCACTGGTTGAAGTACTAGACTCCAACTTCAAAGTTCAGGTCTACTTTCGCTACTGCATTCTGGTACCTGCAGTCATGTTTAGCCCATAATAAAATTAGGACTACAAATAACAGAATGCAAATATATTACCTGGACTGGGTGAACTACTCACATCTGGAATCTTGGAAGTTCTGGGCTCACAGAAACTTATGGTGCTGACTAGAAGTGATGGTAGTTTTTCCAAATCATGAATCCTCAAAAGGAACATTTATTTAAAAAAAACTCACAGTTGTAAAAGCACCTGTCCTGGAAAGAGGAGCTCCACCACATTCACTGCTAGAGGTCTATGCTAGAATCAGAAGATAGGTGCGTGCAAGGACCATTTCTCCAAGATCAAGTGGACCAACAATTCAACATTATTCCTCAGCTTTTATTGACTTTTCTCATTTAAAGAAGTTGGCACCATCACAAATTCATTCTAAAAATCTATTGATGAACAGTGGCAGTACTGTTTGACATACTGTTAGAAATAGGGGTCCTTGTATGGCAGTCAGGTTACCCCCTGTCCAAGCAAGGACCCTCACTTTAGTTAGGGTAAAAGAGAATCACCCTCAGCTAACACCCACTCACCTCCTTGGTAGCTTGGCACGAGCAGGCAGGCTGAGCTTCAGAGTGCTAGGTGTAAAGTATTTGTACCAACACACACAGCAACTTAATGAAAACGCTACAAAATGACACAACACAGGTTTAGAAAAATAGAAAATAGTTATCTAAATAAAACAAGACCAAAACAACAAAAATCCACAATACACAAGTCAAGTTATCAGTTAAAAACCAAAAAGAGTCTTCATGTAGTTTTAAACACAACACTAACGCTGTTAGAGTGAAAATGTAACTGGGTGCGTCAAAAATAACACTGCACGGGCGAGTGTGCGTCAAAAAGTGCTTGCGATGCGTCGATTTTCCTCACGAGTGAGACCTTGCATTGTTTATCCTTCAGTCGAGTTAGCGTGCGTCGTTTTCTCTCTCTTCAGGAGAGCGATGCGTCGATTCGGTCCACACACTCAGGTCCGGGCAGGCCTTGCGTCATTTTTGCACACCCAGCGATGGTTGCATCAGAAATTCAGCCGCATGAGGATCCGAAAACCATGCAGCGCAGGTTGCGATCTCACCATTCTCCGTCAGCAATGCTGCACTTCGTTTCTTCAGCCGCAGGCATTGATGTTCCGGTCTCGTTGCAGGCGAGCGTTGATTTTCAGCCTCGAAGCCGGCAGCACGTCGATTTTTCAGCCACAGATCAGAGTCACGTCAATCTTTTCCCCGCAAATCGGTCAGTGCGTGGATTTCTCACTCTTGGGCTGCCAGCTTCTCCTTTCAGGGTCCCAGGAACTGGATGGGCACCACTTGTCAGAGTAGGAGTCTCAGCAGAGGCTCCAGGTGCTGGCAGAGAGAAGTCTTTGCTGTCCCTGAGACTTCAAACAACAGGAGGCAAGCTCTAAATCAAGCCCCTGGAGAGGTATTCACAAGGAGGAAGGCAACACAAAGTCCAGTCTTTGTCCTCTAGCACAGGCAGACGCAGCAACTGCAGGATAGCTCCACAAAGCACAGTCACCGGCAGGGCAGCTCTTCTTCCTCAGCTCTTCGACTCTTCTCCAGGCAGAGGTTCCTCTGGGTTTCCAAAAGTGTTCTAAAGTGTATGGTTTTGAGTGCCTTTCTTATGCCCATTTTGCCCATTGAAGTAGGCTTACTTCAAAGAAAAGTCTCTCTTTTTTGTGAAATCCTGCCTTGCCAGGCCACAGACACATGCCAGGGGGTTGGTGACTGCATTGTGTGATGGAAGGCACAGCCCTTTCAGGTGTGAGTGACCACTTCTCCCCTCCCTCCTATCACAGATGGCTCATCAGGAAATGTAGACTACACCCCAGCTCCCTTTGTGTCACTGTCTAGTGAGAGTTGCAACCAGCCCAACTGTCAAACTGACCCAGACAGGGAATCCACAAACAGGCAGAGTCACAGAAATGGTTTAAGCAAGAAAATGCCCACTTTCTACAAGTGGCATTTTCAAACGCACAATCTTAAAACCAACTTTACTAAAAGATGTATTTTTACATTGGGAGCTCAGAGACCCCAAACTCCACATGTCTATCCGCTCCCAAAAGGAATCTACACTTTAATCATATTTAAGGGTAGCCCCCATGTTAACCTATGAGAGGGACAGGCCTTCCAACAGTGAAACATTTTTTTTGCAGTATTTCACTGTCAGGACATATAAAAACATTACTACATGTCCTACCTTAACCATACACTGCACCCTGCCCTTGGGGCTACCTAGGGTCTACCTTAGGGGTGTCTAACATGTAAGAAAAGGGAAGGTTTAGGCCTGGCAAGTGGGTACACTTGCCAAGTCGAATTTACAGTTGAAAACTGCACACACAGACACTGAAGTGGCAGATCTGAGACATGATTACAGGGCTACTCATGTGGATGGCACAACAAGTGCTGCAGGCCCACTAGTAGCATTTGGTTTACAGTCCCTGGGCACCTCTATTGCACTTTACTAGGAACTTACTAGTAAATCAAATATGCCAATCATGGATAAACCAATCAACAATACAATTTACACAGAGAGCATATGCACTTTAGCACTGGTTAGCAGTGGTAAAGTGCTCAGAGTTCAAAAGCCAACAGGTCAGAAAAAATAGGAGGCAGGAGGCAAAAAGATCGGGGATGACCCTGCGTAAGGAAAAAAAGTCCAACACATACTTATACCTCCAACACACCATAAATGAGTTTATAACACATCTGTAAAAAAGTATGGTGCAAAGAATATATTCCATGCACAACTATTTACTGTCCTCTTAACAGATATGCCTTCTTACGTTAAACTGTTTTCACTTGCTTTCTGTCTTACTGCTTAACATGACCGCTTGTCACTTTCTAGGTCTGGCAGCACTTACCCTTAGGATTGCATCATATGGAGTCCAGCATACCTAATGCCACCCAGTTCATAGCCAGAAGAGATGACTAGATAGGTAGGCTGGGCATCTAGCTCAACACTAGTCTCTGTGAGATCTATATACAGCGTATATATGCTGTGAATAAATCATGGGCAAGGAAATGGACTGGGCTTTAAGCCTTTAACGAGATGAGAGGGAGAGGAGAGAAACAGGATTGTCGCGTGGGCTCTCATTATACCAAATGAGACTACTGGATTTCTAGGCAGCAGGATCGATAACGGTGTGGGGGACTGAGTCTGACCCACTTGTAAAGAACTCTGTCACCCTAAATCCGGTTTTTGCTCCGGCTAACTAGCAGTGCCTCATTTCTCCCACAGGGAAGAAATGATTAGGCAGCCGAGCGCATGACATCTTTGGAACTTCTCAGGGAAGTCGTGGTCACTCAGATCCAAACCAACTCTCTCATTTACAATATGATCTCATATACAAATGACAAAAGATAGTATAAGTTTTATATAATGTTTTAATAAAACGACTGTATTTTAGATAATAAGGCGTGAGCCGCAATAACCAGAACAATACAACACAGTAGGATTGAAATAGTCACCAGGAGAGTAAAACATAAGAACAAAGCTATCATAGTGCCTAACAGTTTCTACTCTCCCTCTGCTTGTTCTATTTAGAGCACAGCATGTTAAGCTTCTAGCTTGCCTTTCCGACTCACTGGGGAGACATCAGCCCTCATACCTGAGCAAAGGCCTGTGATCTGGTTCAGCATCTGCAACGAGGCAGTCAGCGTCTAGTTGTGGTTCCCTGGTCGGAATCTCCCTCTTGCGTGTATTGGGGCAAGGAAGTGATTTTATAACTAACATGTCATTGTGATCACAAAATGTCCCTACGCAGGAATGCCAAATCTAAACTCCTACCACGTCTACCGGCAATGTACCAGACTGTATCCTTGACTGAAGCACAGAGTGAATATGTTATGGAGAACTCCAGTGCTGAAGTAGGCAAAACAGTGTGATATGAATAAAAAACAACACCGTAGAACTGGCTATTTGAAAAATAACAGTACGAAGCCTAATAAAAAGCATTTAGAGCAAAGTGCACAGAGGCTCTAAGCTGTCAGCAAATGAATAAAATACATTCAGGGCAAAGTGCACAAAGGCCTAAAGCCTGAAGCTAATGCGCAAAAGGATACATAAAACTAACCACACTACACCCTCCCCTTGTCGGTAGCAAGTGGTTCCAATAATATAAAAGCATGTCCCAAATATAAACAACATATATTTCGACAAGGTAAGAAGACAACAAAGTCATAAATTTAGGAAACATGTGACGATAAAGCCAAATTCAATATAGTGTCAATTTTGCCGGAGAGAGAAAAAAATCCAATTGTCAGACAGAAGCAATAGAACGTAGGAGCTCCTCCACTTCGATATATGTTAATATCGGAAGATCCACGCCACAAAGTACCATGGAGCAGGTGTGTTCCAAAGCCTCAAAACCATTCAGGGCGGCACCCCGTGCAGGGCCTATGAAAGAGACAATACCATCTTCCTCCAGGAAGGGAATCTCATAAATCGCCTCACGAAGCAAACGCAACCGTAGTGCACAAGTCTGGGAATGATCCCTAATCGGGAACATCAACAGATCAGGATCGACCACTGGAGGGCGCTGCAGTGAGAGACAGAAAGCCAGTGCATGTTCAAACGAGCACCAAAGGCACCGAAACACGGGTTGCACACAATCCAAAACTGGTCGGAATGACAGAGACCAGTCACACTCCAAATGGCCCAGGAGTGTAGCTCCAAAATGCTGCATCATGCGTTCACGACACAGCTGCGCTGACGGGAGAAGCAATATAGGATCTCGTCGTGGCGGGACAGCCATTGCGAAAAAATAGCAACAACAGCAAGACTCCAGCCAACAAAGCCAAAGTAATCGGGAAACCCCCAAAAATGCTTCCGAAAATAGAGTGTATAGCCGAAGGTATCAAACCGAAAATGGAAGAGAAGGTGTGAGCAAAACCAACACCAACGGCTTTGAAAAAATGAGCAATACCAGCAGTGCTGGATGCATTAAATATACGTCCCACAAGTTCACCGAAGTGACTTGGAAAGTTAGTATTCAAAAGGGACTGTATCTCTGCCGATGACCTTGCCACCTGAAGTGCGTAGGTTTTGCTAGCAGATGTAAGGGCCACATGCTTTTGAAACAATGAAGCTTTTAGCCGACTCAACTTGTCGAAATTAACCTTGGAAGTAGCAATATGAGGCCAGATGTCCGCTACCTCCCTAATTTGAGTGGGGGGAAATAACACATTCCCGCAGCACGTAATGGCCTTGTTGACAACGACAACGTAAACTATTCCGGCACGCATGCCACAGCAGCGTTCGCTGTTAAGAACAATGTAACTGCCGTTAGAAAGCACCTGGAAAGTGTTTTTAATAACCGGGACTGGAACTCCTTTTAAATAACAAGCTAAGTTAGCAATCAAAGCATTACACGCTCCGTGCAAGGACAGCTGTTTACAAACCATGGAATGGCTGACAGAAGCTTCGCATTCGCTACCGCTAAGAAAAACCTCCCTCAAACCATTAACACATCTGTATTGAAAGGGAAGCTCCCACTCCTCGTGTATGTAACTGTCTTCCAATAGTTCATATCTACCCACCGGAATGTGCTTCAAACAAGAAGTAAATTGCAGAGTGGAGATAGGCAAATTAATAACCCCATGAATTAACCACTCAGCTGACGGAATCTCAGCCACCGTGAAAGGCAGTTTCTCCAATTTCTCAATATTCAACATAACATATGTCGCTTCCTTTTTAGCCATCAACTGTTGTTGACGAGTCAAATTAAAGGAGATAAAGATCTCTCTGGCATGAATGTGCTGCCATGGAACGCGACCCGCCTTCAAGGTTTGAAGAGTCCAACCCAGCTGCATGATGGACCGCGTCTGACTCTGCCCATGATATAAAGAAGACATGTCTGATTTAATAATATCAATAGCAGAGGAAACAATGCTGTCAATCGTGTAAACACGGTCAGAAAGGGTATGCATGCCATTATCAACAACAGACAAAGTCTGCAGCAGATTTTCCTGATCAATCTGCCTCAACCGGGCTGCAGCCTCCTGTTGTGAAAGCTTCCAAATCTCATTATAAACTTCGTATAAAAATCTTTCTTCCGTGGTACTTTGGGACCTGACAAAAAATCTTGTAAATCAGTATCATTAGACAGCAACGTGAGATGTGACTTAACTGCATCCAGCGTGGATGACTTCAACCGTTGCTGACAAAGCTTCCCCACGCTGTATGTAGTTATAATATCAGCATTTTCTGGTGAAATGTAACGAGGGTCTGCCCTACTAGTCCTGAACCCCCCTGAAGAGGTGACAAAACGTCGATAACACTCATTAGTGTCTATGGGCCATAATAACCACGCGCCCGGATGTAACGATGAAGTGTTAAGCGTACCATTCTGGACCTAATGTGTAAATTCACTAAAAGTAGCATTCACATAGTGCTGCCAGTTGTTTAATTTGGAAGGGACAGGTATACTAGGCAAATTCAACTCTCTAATTGTCGCCAAGCCCAAACAGCTAGTCTGTTGTACTGTGTCATTGATGAAAATCATCTGCACAGGGATAAGACATGCTGTAAATAATGTATCCCTGCCTTGCATCTGCCAATTTTTCGTACCCCAAACACTTTTCAAGTCAACAGTCTTAAACCAGTAGTCATACCCCTCGACTGAAAGTTTAGATACAAACAAATTTGAATACAGTAATTTAGTATCGGTCAATAACATTTGCTTATTAAAATACGGAGTAACTTTAAAATAGTAAGACCTAGCATTTCGTTGATTATGCCCAGAAAAATATGCAAATTTATCATAATACGTTTTCGAACTCCCTTGTGGAGGAGTCGAGCAATGTTCCCATTGCACATAATTAAATATGGACTTAGGGCTACTAGCTTTATGAATGAAGTGGTGTCCATAATAGTTGTAGCAAAACATGTCACCATGATTATCTCTAAATTGGTAAGCATCTTCATCGTCATAGACAGTATAATATTGCAAATCTGTTAGCATAGAATCTACTGTCTTCACATCCCAATCATCAGAAACAATGCCTGGTATAACAATATCATTCATTGATAACTTGAGGACATACAGTATTTGAATCAATTCAGTGGGACCATATATATCAAACATTACTTTATCCCACACAATCCCATCCGGAATCGGTATTGCAGAAATGTTCACATTGGACAAGTCTCTTCGAACCATATGAGACAAAAAATGTGGTCTCAACACAGTCTCCACGTGCTCAATGTCAGATCGATCAGGAAGAAAATGAACATGTATTACTAGAAAAAAAGTAACCACAAATCCCAACCATAAAAAAAGAGTCATTACAGCCATAAAAAGCCACAAATAGTGCCAAGGAAAAACAAAATATGTGCGTTTAAGCCAACCCAGCAGCTTACGTGGACCTCGGACAGAAGACATCGAGGACGAGGAGCTGGTCACTGCTTCATCAGCGTCATTGAAGCAGCCAGAGGCAGTTCTTGCAAAAGGTGCAATTGTGAACAAAGAAGCAGATGGAGGCTCTCTCGTAGGCATGCTATAAACCACATGTTCAGAAACATCAGTAGAACGTACAGCAACTTGATCAAAAGATTCCATATTAATCGATGTCTGTGGAACAATCGCAAGATCATCTTCCACCCTCCCCAAGCTCGGAGAGGAAACAGCGTTGGTGTAAATCACCTGCAGCGGGACTTCTTCCCCAGTAGTGAGAGGGATTCCGGAACTACTGGGTGTCCCTCTTGGTCTGCTGTGCAGAATCGGCCACATGTTGTAATTTGACATTATCAATGGAAACAAAGCGATTTCCTTTGGCCCCTTGCAGCGGCGGTAAAATCACAGTTCTCGTGCCGCTAACCCCTAACACAGGGACAGGTGCTTGATAAGAAGGACCAAGGGCCAGATGTAGGAAAGGATTTGCAACTCGCAAACGGCAAAAACTGCCGTTTGCGAGTTGCAAATCGCATTTTCCTATGCAGAAATGCATTCTGCGAGTCGGACCGACTCGCAAAATGCATTTCAGAATCGCAAATAGGAAGGGGTGTTCCCTTCCTATTTGCGATTCCTAGTGGTATGCAATACCATTTGCGACCGCATATGCGGTCGCAAATGGTGTTGCAGTTACCATCCACTTCAAGTGGATGGTAACCCACTCGCAAATTGGAAGGGGTCCCCATGGGACCCCTTCCAGTTTGTGAATGGACCCAAAAACATTTTTTCAGGGCAGGGAGTGGTCCAAGGGACCACTCCCTGCCCTGAAAAAATACCGAAACTAAAGGTTTCGGTTTTTTTTTTTTAAGTGCAGCTCGTTTTCCTTTAAGGAAAACGGGCTACACTTAAAAAAAAAAAAACTGCTTTATTTAAAGCAGTCACGAACACGGAGGTCTGCTGACTACAGCAGGCCTCCATGTTTGCGAGTGCCCATAGTCGGTATGGGGCCGCAATTTGCGACCCACCTCATTAATATTAATGAGGTGGGTCATTGCAACCCCATACCGACTCGCAGACGGTGTCTGATACACCGTTCTGCATTACATTTTGCGAGTTGCAAATAGCGAGTCGCTAAGACTCGCTATTTGCAACTCGCAAAATGCTTCTTTACTACATCTGGCCCCAAATTCTTTCTTTACTGCGACCTTTTCACGCACTAGATCCCCAATCCTGGGTATCCAACCAGTAGGTGTTACTGGCTCATCCTTAATTCCTGAGGAGGCAGCACTTGCAGAAGAGTTATCTTCACGGAATTGTTGTAAATCCTGCAAAACAGTGACATGATCATTTATGTCAAAAGGCGTATCTGCCGCCTCCACACCAGGACCATCTAGATCAGGAACATACATTTGTGTTCCAAACAGGCACTCATATGAAGTACGACCCCCCAGTGACCTTCTAGGCAAGTTATTAAGTGCTCTCTGTACTCCATACAGGTGGGCTAGCCAACCACGACCCGTACCTATAACTCTGGCCGTTAAGGATTGCTTTAAATCACGATTTAAACGCTCCACGACAGAATTTCCCTTGGGATGAAATGGAGACAAGAATTGGAGTTGGACCCCCAACGAAGCCATGGTGTCCCTGAATGCCTTAGAGGCAAAAGCAGGGCCCTGGTCCGAATGAAAAGCCGCAACTGCAAATGTATCGGCAAAGATGCGCAAATCTTTAATAACAGTCCGAGCGTCAGCTGAGCGTTGTGGCCATACCCACACAAATCTGGAGCACGAATCTACAGCAACCAAAATATATTTGTATGCACTATCTGGTGTCAGCGGACCACAATGATCCAAGTACACACACTGTAAAGGTTTGTTTGAAATCAGAAGGGGGCGTCTGCTGCGGGCGTCTAGCCGACGAAGCTTTAATTTGTTGACAAACGTCACAACAAAGGACATACTGCTTTGTCTCTTTATAGAGACAAGGCCACCAGTAACGAGCCTGTAAAAGTGAAATCGTGGCAGCCACACCAGCATGTGCAGATGCCACCCCCTCATTTGCTGCAGAAATTAATCGAGGTCTCTCAATTCTATTGGGTAGTTCACGTACACCAATGCCTGGGATATTAACAACAGCATTTAGCACACTACTCAAGCAGTAACCATATTTAGAAGGAAATCCTTTAGGAAACGGCGTGCCATCAGCCGTAGCTTTTATGGCAGCCGAAATCTCTGTGTCTGGTTTGGAACTCGAACGAGTCACTGCGGCCACAGTGGCGACAGCCACTGCCAACTTTGCGGCTTCATCAGCCAAAGTATTCCCAGCAACATGTATTCCAACGCGCTGGTGTCCAAGTGTATGCACAACATGGACCTTAGGAAGCGTTTCTTTCAGATCCTCAACCTTACCCCACAACAATTTATGTTTAATGGTGTTGCCTTTAGAATCTCTGAACCCATTCAATTTCCAATAGTGCAGATATTCATTGAAAGACTGAACACAGTAGTAGGAGTCACAAACCAGCAAGGTCAAAATCGCCGGATCCGCGTGCTCCAATGCTAACAAAAGAGCTTTGAGCTCAGCCAGCTGTGCCGTGCAATCTCCCAAGATTTTAGTATAAGTATGACGGGGCAGAACACTTCCCCCTCCATCGTGCCGTTCACCATCGCACATGCAGCAGAATACTGCTGTTTAGTCCCAACCGCTGGTTGCGCAGAGCCATCAGTATACATGACCACCTGATATTGGTCAATAGGCAATGTGTCAGCAGGGACTGGGTACTCTATTTCATATTGAAGAAATTCTTGAGTCTGCAGTTTAGGGTCAAATATGTAATCTACATCAGTGGCTGTCAAAGACGTAGCCCATTGTATCCATCGCGGGTGTAAAGCTTTCGAATTAGGAACACTCGCTTTTGTAACAGCCCCTAAGGCCGGAATCAGGGAAACGACAATGATGCGTTGGCCCTGGGCAAGCGGTCTTTCTTTAATCACAGCCATCTGTACTGCAGTGAGTATTTTCTCAGTCTGTGCAAATCGTTGTTCTGCAGCAGAATACAAGTGGGACTTGTATGCAATCGGGACTGTCTCACCCTCATTAAAGGTGACATACGTAAACCCAACAGCCCCAGGTATCACCCTGATGACTAAATGTGTCTTATTGTCCCGTGTGTGTAAGTGTTTAACTGCTAAGAGATCAGTCTGTAACTCTCGCAGTATGTGTGTATGCTCAATCGTCCAAAATCTACTCGAAAAATTTGGGCGAATCAGTTTGTATAAGGGTTTTATACGCGTAGCATAATCAGGAATGTAAGTTCTGCCAAAATTCAGAAACCCCAACAATGACTGGAGCTTCCGAACCGTATTAGGAGGCTGCAACAAAGCACACTTCTCCAAAAAATGTGGCGCTAAGCTCTTGCCCTCACTCGACAACTCATATCCCAGGAAAATTACGCTGAGGAAGGCAATCTTCGATTTCTTAAAATTAAACTTATAGCCAATATCAGCAAACCCCACAACAATGCGCGATACACGCCTTAGATGTTGCAGAATCTCATCGTCTGTCAGATATATGTCATCAACATATGATAACGCTTCAGGGTCCAACTCGTGCAGCATTTCAGTCACACGAGCCGAAAACAGTCCTGGGCTATTCTTATTCCCCTGAGGCAAACGACAAAACTTTTTCTGAGAGCCAAACGCACTGAAACTGGTATAGTCCCGACTTTTGGGCGCTATATTTTGGCAGAAAAATCCATTCGAGATATCTAACGTTGTTTTGCATTTCTTACGTACTATATTATTCATAAGCGCTGCGTTATGTGAATTCTGTATTGCATATGTGCGTGTATGACTATTCAAATGGCTGTAATCCACCCCTATCCTATATGAATGGTCCGGTTTAGCAACCGGAAATAAGTGATTATTCATCGGCGAGACACAGGGCTCAATTACCCCCTGGTACTCCAATTGTGTAAGAATTTTCCTAACCGATGCCCTTGCCTCAAATTTAATAGGATACTGCGGCTGTGGCTGAGGTGTGCCCTTTATTGGAATTACATGATAAGGTGATTGTCTATCCCACCCCACGTTATTTCTATATAGGGCGGGAGCCTGTGCTAGAGCCCATGTCTTACCATAGGACTCCGCTAGCTCTCTCGGAACAAGTGGTGAGAAGGAAGGTACAATAACATCCTCCCCAACCAGACAGTCGCAAACAAAGTCAGGTGGCCAATCCTGTTCGGCCAACAGAACATCATTTGATTTTACTACATGGTCCCAAAAGATGGCGTGAACAATGCGGTCAATGTCCCCTTCTAATCGTAGAGTCACTTGATATACTCTATCAGGATCAGAGACTCGCATGTCCGCCGTTTCGACTTGTATGAAGTCATCAGTTGCTTTCACCTCCAGATGCTCTAGAAGACTCCGGCGAACTATTGTGACCTCTGCCGCGCTGTCTAACAGTGCTAACACCCATGTCTTGTTTGTCAAGAGAACTCTCTTCTTGAGCGGCATGTCTAACTGAGACTGCTGCCACTTTCTTCTTTTTAAATTGCTGTTTTTGTTGCAGCGGTTTCTCTTCTTGTTTAACAGAAACCTCCGCTGAGCGTTGTGAATTCTGTCTCGGTTTCACGTACTCCGTCCTCCGCTCTGACCGCCCACCTCTCTCACTTCTCTTCTCTGAGGAGTCCTGAAAGGAACGAGATTGGCGTGTATCAGTATATTGATATCTATCAGGCGTCTTCAAATTATCCCTATTCCTGAGATTATACCTAATCTGCGGGGTCTCCGGTTGCGGAGACTGTCCCCCATCTTTTTTAGGTGTTTGCTGTTTCTTTTCCCAGTGCTTTTTTGTACCCTCAGGTTGCTATTGCTTAGCATTATCTTTATTATTTTTACCCTGCAACTGGGGTTTTTGCGGTCTAGCCCCTAGGCTATCGCGACCAATACTGGAATATGTCTCTGCTATTATTCTCGGAAGTTCCCGCTCTTGATTAATCTGCGGAACATCCTGAAGACCCATTCGCACTGCTAGTGCTACTGCCTCTCCCTTGAGATTACTCAAAATAATAGAAGAAACTGCGGCAAAATTGCCCATTAACTGCATGCCCAAATCTAAGGCAGGGGCAGCCCCATATTCATCTTGAATTTGTTTAAGAACTTCAGGTAAATTAGCTAATGTCGGTGTGCCGTAGTATAGAGCGCAGCAAACACCGTGCCCCAGGTATTACAAAGGTCCACCAGAGGAACCATGCCATACGGCAAACACATCGTCAAAATTCTATGTTTATCCTGAGGTCCCGTATGGGGAAATACTGCTTCCAGCATATTAATTTTTTGCGCCAGCCAAAATGGAGTCTCCTCACATTTAGCCGGTACCTTACCCATAACTGAGTGTACAGTGGCCGGATTGATTCCCGGAACCACTGCTTGTGGGTGCGCCGGAGCAGCATGCGCTGCATTAGTATTTAATGTCTGCATTACAAACTGAACCAATCTTCTGTATGTAGTTGCTAAGTCTATATATAAACGACGCACATCAGCCACTGCCAAATTTGCAACTGCAGGATATGGTGTGTAAGTAGCCAATAAAGGCCAGGTCGGACCATCATTACTCAACGGACCTAACCTCACTTGTGCTACTGTATGTGGGAGGGCGCCATCAAGCCAATTATGATGTTCTTGATAAGATAGAGGTATCTCTAAGTAAGCGTAAGCCCTGTATTGTCCAGGGACATTCGCAACAGTGTATTCGTGAAAAGTATTTGTACCCCCATCAACTGCTGGAAATATGACCCAAGAATAAAAAAGTTCTGTCCTATAGGCTGCATGGGCGTCCACCACAAAAGTGACTGGACCCCCCTAGACCGTCAGTCCATGTGCTATCAGATGTCCCGTGAGCGGGTGACGCATATTGATAGCTATATTCACTACATTAGGATTCGCCATTTGTAAAAAATAGCTCTAGGTCAGAGAAGGCACACCAATATCGGGGTTTTTCCTTTCAAAGTTCAAGCTTGAACAACCAACCCCTAAGCAATAGGACGTACCTATCCTGTGGTGGCGGAAACCCTCAGCCCCACGGACGTCTCCGCGTACGGAACCGAGGAGTCAAAATATATATGAGACCGAGAGAGTCAGTCGGACCTAAATATTAGAGCCAGACCAATCGTTGGCGGCGCCATGTCGCATGGGCTCTCATTATCCTAAATGAGACTACTGGATTTCTAGGCAGCAGGATCGATAATGGTGTGGGGGACTGAGTCTGACCCACTTGTAAAGAACTCTGTCACCCTAAATCCAGTTTTTGCTCCGGCTAACTAGCAGTGCCTCATTTCTCCCACGGGGAAGAAATGATTAGGCAGCCGAGCGCATGACATCTTTGGAACTTCTCAGGGAAGTCGTGGTCACTCAGATCCAAACCAACTCTCTCATTTACAATATGATCTCATATACAAATGACAAAAGACAGTATAAGTTTTATATAATGTTTTAATAAAACGACTGTATTTTAGATAATAAGGCGTGAGCCGCAATAACCAGAACAATACAACACAGTAGGATTGAAATAGTCACCAGGAGAGTAAAACATAAGAACAAAGCGATCATAGTGCCTAACAGTTTCTACTCTCCCTCTGCTTGTTCTATTTAGAGCACAGCATGTTAAGCTTCTAGCTTGCCTTTCCGACTCACTGGGGAGACATCAGCCCCATACCTGAGCAAAGGCCTGTGATCTGGTTCAGCATCTGCAACGAGGCAGTCAGCGTCTAGTTGTGGTTCCCTGGTCGGAATCTCCCTCTTGCGTGTATTGGGGCAAGGAAGTGATTTTATAACTAACATGTCATTGTGATCACAAAATGTCCCTAAACAGGAATGCCAAATCTAAACTCCTACCACGTCTATCGGCAATGTACCAGACTGTATCCTTGACTGAAGCACAGAGTGAATATGTTATGGAGAACTCCAGTGCTGAAGTAGGCAAAACAGTGTGATATGAAGAAAAAACAACACCGTAGAACTGGCTATTTGAAAAATAACAGTACGAAGCCTAATAAAAAGCATTTAGAGCAAAGTGCACAGAGGCTCTAAGCTGTCAGCAAATGAATAAAATACATTCAGGGCAAAGTGCACAAAGGCCTAAAGCCTGAAGCTAATGCGCAAAAGGATACGTAAAACTAACCAGACTACAGGATAAGGCATGCTTGTGTACTCCCCTACAGGCCTACGGGCCGAATTTAAGTGCCCAGCTGAAATCTGAATGGTGGCGGGACAGAAAAACATCTTCCTGCACATAGCAGTGCTATGACTGCCACTGCATCCACATAGACCACTGACCTCCCCAGGGTCACTCTGCATGCTGCTGTTTCAGAATTATCAAGTTATAGATGATTCAAAGACTATTATACGTTTCCAGTTTCCTTGCGCCTCACCAGGGGTGCCCTGAGGGAACCCATTATCCTCTCAACCATGCAGTGAGCACATCATTTAACATGTAATGAAATCAGGTAGGATATATAAAGCGCAACTAATGCCCAAGAAATTGACTTCTTTGCCCTCATACCTGAAACAGCATACCTATAAAAAGTCCAAACTGCTAGAAAGCTGTGAAGAGCCATGCTTTCAATTCTTTGAGAAATAGTAGCTGGTTAGGGAGGGTTCTCAATCTCACCAGGAGTTGGTGCCACAGACTGACACCTAGAACTGCAAATGAATGGCTTTCACTCTAGTTAAGAGTTGAAGGATCTCATTGTTCTTAATGAGGAAAAGATCTTGATGAGATTTCAGAGGCTTTGTAGGCCAATTTTATGTATAGCTCTGTGTACAAGAGACAGCATTGTAAATTATATTTTCTGTCTTACTGGAAGACAGTGAAGGTCTCTGAGTTTGGGCGTAATGGAACATTTTTTGGAAAATTAAGTAAAAGTTTGGCTGCTGCATTTTATGCTGACTGGAGTTTCTGGATAAGATTGAGGGGTAGACCGAAACATTAGAATAGTCTAATCTTGAAGTCACAAGAGTGTGTACCACTATTTCTCTAGCTGCCTGCAGAAGAAATGTTATCATCTACCTTAAAGGTTTTATAATGCTGAAGCAAATTGCAGGAACTTTGATGATATTTTGCTTAAAGGATAGCTGATTATCAAACTTGACTCCAAATTTTGTTGACCAATTCAAGTGAGGCTGGGTGCTGCCCGAGCTTGATCGGCCACGAGTAGTTAGTATAGCTGTTGGCTTTTTCTCAGAATGAGTATTTTAATCTTCTCTGAGTCAATCTTTAGGCAATTGTTGTTCATCCAGGATACAACTAAGATCAGACAATACTTAAATCTAACTTGACAGGATTCCAGCTCACTGGAGAGTGATACAATGAGTTGGGTATTGTCTGCATAAAATAGTACTTCAAAACCAAAATTGCAGATCATGGAAGCCAGGGGGATTGTATAGATATTAAAGGGTGGGGGGCTCATAGGTGACCCCAGCTGTACTCCATGTTCGAGAGAGGATGGTTTTGAGGTGAGTGGAGGAAGACAAAAGGATTAGGTTCTGCTAGAAACGAAATCAATTATCCAGGAGATTGCCTTTCGATTGATTCCTATTTCCACTAAACTTTAGATTAGTATGGTGTGTGATATTGTGTCAAACGCTGCCCACAATTCCAACAAGACAAGGACAGCTGTTCCTCCATTATCTAAAATACTTTTGAGGTGTTCTGACACAGTAAGAATAATCGTTTCTGTGCTGTGTGCCACACAGAACTTCCAGAAGCCAAATTGGGAAGTGTCTAGGACATTATTAGCTTTGCGGTAGAAGGATAACAAACGAGTTATGTGTTTTTTCAAGCATTTTAACTGCAGCTGGGAGCAGTGATATGAGACATTAGTTGCCTAGTATGGTGGATCAACCTTGTTTTTCTTAAGAAGAGGTGTAACCTAAATTTGTTTCCAAGATTCAGGGATGATAGCAGTCTCAGTATATGTGTTCAGTGGTTTACATGGGTTAGGGATGATTATAACTGCTCCTAGTTTAAGTATAGAGAGAGGACAAGAGTGACAAGGTGATCCCGACTTTTGGTTAATTAAATCCAGCATAATCTGTAAGGCTGGGCGCTCTAGCTGGGGATTAGCTGGTAAAGGAGTAAGGGTGTTGCACACTTCTAAGGGAGGGGATGAAGGATTCATCTATAGGAGTTATTTTATTGTGAAAGAAGGCAGCTAAAATGTCACAGTGGACTTGAGAATTGGCTGCTGTAGGGTGGGTCAAAGATTTGACAATGGGAAAAAATCTTTCTTGACCAATTTTTGACAGACTCTATCTTGTTTCCTTAGAAGTTCGATTTGGTAAATTTCATCTTCTTTTATTGTGGAATTCCGTCCCCTTTGCCATCCGATCCATGACCTGGCTTTTTAAGCTATAACCGTCCAGGTGTCACCTCTGGCCTTAATGGAACTGTTCTTTCTCAATTAGCGCTAGGATGTCTACGGGTAGCCATGCACTCTATAAATCCCTCTATAAACCCTGTTAGCAATTTCATAGCGACATGAAGATCTTTTTTGCTGACTCCATTTCTTTTCCACTGACACCATTGCTGATAATGGATACATTTTATGGGTTAACAAGAGTGCAGGTGTTTTACAGGGTATTATTTTTCTTTTTAGTGGTTCTAGCTCATCCATACTTGAGCTTCATGGCTCCTGGGAGCAAAGGCAGATTTTTGACTAGTATGCAATTAAATGTGAGTTCAGTGACCAAATGCCTAGCTCTTTTTGGGGACAGAAAGAGTCTGATTTAAGAGGCCCTAGCGCCACCTTTGCGCCGTCATTGCGGCATTTTTTGACACTAAGGATGCACTAAAGTGTTTTTTTACATGCGCCATATTTAAAAAGTGTTGCAAAGCATGCAGTGTGCCTCTTTGTAAACCCTTGCGCCACATTATGTCTGCTTCAGGCATAATGTAGGTAAAGGGGGCGTGTCCCCATTAGGGGGGGCTGAACAAATGGTGCAAAGAAATCTAAGAGATTTCCTTGTGCCATTTGTTTTCAGCACTTTTAACGCCTGCTCAGAGCAAGCGTTAAAAGGGGGCATGCCATTTAATACAATGGGCCCCTATGTACTCTGCAGGAGTAGCGCCACAATTTTGGTGCTACTCCTGCAGAGTACATCAATAGAGTCAGGAATTCTGATGCCATTGCCCCCTACCCTGTGCCATATGGCGCACACATGGTTGTGGAAGGGGGGTGCTAAGGGGTGCAAAAAAAGTGGCGCTGCACTAGGTGTAGCACCACTTTCCTTAAATTGCCCAAAGTTCCTTATTCTGACCATGGATGGAATTTAGGGGTTGACAGGGGTCACAGCTGTGACCCGTGACTTGCTCTTTGCACCCCCTGGCACTGATCTTGCGACCCCTGGCCTCATAGGTGGCAAAATTAGTGCCAGTGGTGCAGGGATTATGGTCCCCAACCTCCTTATTCTCGGCTTCACAGGGATTCATTCATTTTAGGACACCAACACTTTTTCTAGTGCCCTGTGCTGTTCACCCTGCAAATTGACACTATTTACTGTTTTTTTTTTCTTCCTTTTTTCCTTTCAGTGGAGATGGGCTGTTGTGTTAATTGAAATAATGTGCATACATTTTGGGGGAAGGGCGCCATCTCGGGGGTACCACCTCAGCACTGCTACTTTTCTATTCAGGGCCCAGTTGCCACGCCCATGCACACTTGCACAATTAAAAATTTGCATTTACGGCCTTCTAACTGTGCCATTGCAGATTTCAGTCCGTGGTAGGTCATGGAGGAGAAGGCCAGTCAAATCGGTACCGCAAGCAAGGAGTTAAGAGCTGGCTGGAATAAGTGGATTGTCTTCGGGCCTATCTGAAGTGGTGGAGTCTGTAAAGGCAGAAAAAAAGAGCTGCTAATATACGAGGCTCAGAGTGAATGAGAAATTTCCTAGCTAGCGTGAAGGAAAGTTTCAATTCTATTAAGGACACGGAGGCGAGGATTATGCAGAATCTTTCTTCACTTTTATTGACAGCAGGTTCAAAGTTTAACAAGAAAAAACTACAAAGCCCATGAGACCCACTCCCATGGCAACCAATGTTCAATCACACTGCCGTCCGACCGAATGTATAAATATCCTCATGTCGTGACGTTCTTCCTCGTCTTCACTGCGAACTGATGTGGATCGTCACTATGTAGTCGCAGGACTCACTCCTAAGAAGAAAGTGAATAATAGGTAAGCAAGCGAATCCGCAAAGTCAACAAATCATACAAGCGAACTCGTAGTCCCCTGACCAACATAGCAAAGAAAGCTAATAGTAGCAAATTAGGTAAAACACATGGCATCGCAACTTGAATTTACATAAAGAAAACTGATTATACCACCTCTCAATGGATGAATTCGCTCCGGGCGGGCGCCATGGCCACCATGGCGGGCAGGATAATCCTCGCCTCTGTGTCCTTAATAGAATTGAAACTTTCCTTCACGCTAGCTAGGAAATTTCTCATTCTATGTCAGGACGGGAGGCGAGGATTATGCATGTTCAAAGCTTACTCACCACCAACGAAGCGGCTTCATGAATAGGTTTAAAATAGAACTTTTTAAAAGTCGACTCGGAGGACCAGTCGGCCGCATTTATAATGTCTTCCAATCTACCGCCAACTTGGATAGCCTTAGAAGCCATGGCACCTCGGGTGGAGTGAGCTCCGAACAGCTGGACATTAATGCCCGATTCCGATAGGATCCACCTGACCCACCGGGCGATAGAAGGGGAGGAGACCGCCCTGAAAGGCTTCTTGATGGAAATGAGCAACTGCCTCTCCCCCGACGGCCGCAGTTCCACCGTCACCTCTTCATATCTCCTTAAGCATCTAACTACACAAAGCTTTGGTGTATGCTCAAAAGCAGGATCGGTTACTGACCTGGTACTAGACTTTGTACGCCGTGAAATCGTGAAAGTAACTCCCTCCGGCGAAAAAACTCTAGCGGATACATCTAGAGCCCTAGAGACCCGTTTGCATGAGATGAGACAGAGCAAGATTGCCAGTTTGGCCGATAACTGTTTACGTGACAGGTGTTGATTATCCGGCCATGCGATCAAGAAGCGTAAAACCTGATCAACATCCCACAGGGAGGTATACCTGGGTTCCGGTGGCTCAGCCATACGAATGACCTTCAGTAGCTTGCACACCCACGGGTGTTCTCCTACGGGACGATCATCAATCGGAGGGTGTCCTGCTGAAATCGCGGAACGAAAAGAATTAACTGAGCAATAGGATTGTCCAGAAGCCGCTAGGCCAGCCAGAAAGTTCAAGATATCGGTAATCTGGGCCCCCAAGGGATCGAAGTGCCTTGCCAGACACCAACGAGCCCAGCCGTTCCAGGCTGATCTGTACCTCTTGCAAGTACTAGGGGCCCATGCTTGTCTGATGAAATCCTCAGCTTCCTGTGAAAGTCTGTGGTCTGCCCAGCGTCCCCTGAAATCCGCCAGGCCACTAGAGAGAGATGGCCCTGAAGAGCTAACGGGTGGAATTGCCCCTCTGGATTCGACAGTATGTTCGGACGAACCGGAAGCAGAATGGGAAGATCGCAAGAGAGCTCCAGAAGCACTGGGAACCAAACTTGAGACCACCAGAGCGGTGTGATCAGAATGACTGTCGCCCCCTGGCGACGAACCTGAGCTGTTACTCTCGGAATCAGAAGGAAGGGGGGAAACGCATAGTTCTGATCTCGGCCCCAGTTCTGAAGGAAAGCATCGACTGCGCTCGCCCCAGGATCCGGGCGCCAGCTGAAATAGCGAGGAAGCTGAGTGTTCCACCTGGACGCAAAGAGGTCCACTGTACAAGGACCTCATCGATCCAACAGAGCTAGGAACACCGCTCTGTCCAGACGCCAATCGCTGGGATCCTCCAGATACCTGGAGTTCCAGTCCGCCAGGACGTTCTGGGACCCCGGAAGATAATCCGCTGTGACCGAGATTTGACGCTGCAGGCAAAAATGCCAAAAATCTTTTGCTAACTCCGCTAGGGCCCTCGAGCGGGTCCCCCCCAAGCGGTTGATATACTGTACCGCTGAGACGTTGTCCATCCTTAGAAGCACACAGCAAGAAACCTTGTCCCGCGTCAGGGATCTGATCGCAAACGAACCCGCAAGGAGTTCCAGACAATTGATGTGGAGATCGAGCTCTTGCTGGGTCCAGCGGCCCCCGAAGGAGATGTCCCCACAACGAGCTCCCCAGCCGAATCGACTGGCGTCCGACTCTATGATCAGATCGGGGGCGGCCCCGAATATTGCTCTGCCGTTCCACGCTTCCATGTGGTCCAGCCACCACTGGATCTCCGTCCGTGCCTCCTGGGACAAAGCTATCAGCTCCGAGTACGAAAGGCCCCTCTGTAGATGATGGGCCTTGAGACGCTGCAGGGCCCTGTAATGGAGAGGGCCCGGGAAGATGGCCTGGATCGAGGAGGAGAGAAGCCCCACCACCCTGGCCAACTGCCTCAGGGAGATCCTGTCCTGTCTCAAGACCGTGGACAGTTCCTTCTTGATCTCCTTGATCTTCGGGCCCGGGAGACTGAGGGAGGCTGCCTGGGAATCAATGAGAAACCCCAGAAAGGTCATCGACTGCGAAGAAAGCAGTTCCGACTTCTGTGAGTTGATCACGAACCCCAGATCCTGCAGAAGTTGAATAGTTATGTTCACATTGGATACGAGCTGCAAGCGCGACTGATCTATCAGGAGGATGTCGTCGAGGTAAATAATCAAGCGAATCCCCGAGCCCGCAGGTATTCTACTACTGGCTTGAGTAGCTTCGTGAAGCACCACGGGGCCGACGACAGGCCGAACGGCAGGGAAGTAAACTCGAATGCCTGTCCTCTCCAGATGAACTGCAGGAACCGGTGATGAGGAGGAAAGATGGGGACCGTAAGGTAGGCATCCTTGAGGTCCAACCGTACCATCCAATCCCCAAGCAGTAAGATATCCCTGAGCATGTGAATGCCCTCCATTTTGAAGTGGCGGTACACCACCCATTCGTTGAAGGACTTGAGATTGATAACGGGACGAAACCCTTTGTCCTTCTTTTCTACGAGGAACAAATTGCTCACGAAACCCCTGGGGTGGGGGTGGATCGTCGACGGGTGGATAGCTTCCTTCTGAAGGAGTTCCTGAACCTCTGCGTCTATCAATGTTGCTTCCGCGTCTGAGAAAACCAAGGGCCGTGGAGGAAAGTCCTGAACTGGAGTTCTCAAAAATTCTATGTGGAACCCCGTGACCGTCTGCAACACCCAAGCATCTGACGTTAAGGAGGCCCATTTGTGGGCGAAGAAGCGTAGCCTCCCTCCTAGAGTGCGAGGGGAAAAAAGGGTAATACTCACCGTTAACGCCTCCGGGGGCGTTAGCTCCACCACGGGCGGATCTCTTGGACTTCCCTCTACCCCGGTTGGGGAAGAAGGTACCCTGACGGCCATCCCTTCATCCGTTGTTTCGCGGTGGGTAGGGCGAGGGGCCTTGCTGGAAAGCACGGCCGGAGGAGCGACCCCTGCCTCGTCCGGCCCCGCCGAAAACCTTTCCAGGAAAGATTTTCTTAATTGAGCTCTGCGCCTTATCGAGCGCAAAGAAGGTTGCTACAAACTTGCTCAGCTCCTTCAGGAAAGGATCTCCAAACAAGTTCCCTTGGGCCACCGCCCCTGCCTCTGAGTTGGAGAGTTCTCCTAGCTTAGGGTCTATTTTAATAAGTAATGATCTTCTCCTCTCCGCAGAGAGAGCGCAATTTGCGTTCCCCAACAAGCAGACCGCCCTCTGGGCCCATCCCACCACGATATCTGTGGGTAAGGGAGAATTGGACCGCTTAGCCCGTTCGGCAAGCTGTATGATCTGCGTGAGGGGACCCAGGACATCCAGTAACTTATCATGGCATCCCCTCCAGGAACGATCGATACCCTTCTTCGGGTCCTTGACGTACTTCCCGAAGAAAGTACACATCTTGGGATCCAGATCAGGGGTAGCCGCCACTCGATCTGGAAGAGTCGGGCGTGGGCATTCCGCCCGTAATCTAGCCCGAACTTCCTTCTCTAGGGGCTGGCGAAATTTGCTGGCCACATAATCTGCCACCTTTTTATCCGGGTGCCACTCCGAAGAGGGGGGGTGGTATAAGTCCTCAGGGTGGAACATTTCCGCCTCCGAGTCCTCAGTCTCAGGCGGGTCTGATAAATTAGAAGACGGACGCCAAGGACGCCCCACTTCCTGATCCTCCTCAGAGGAAGAATCCCCATCCGTGTCCCTCGCGACCCGCTTTGGGGACCCCTGGGTCGGGTCCGATCTGGTGTGAAACACTTCACCGGTCTCTCCGGGCTCAGACCCCTCCCGAAAGGGTGGTTGCTGTAACGTGCGCGCACTCATACGGAAGGATTCAGTCAGACGACCGAATCCTTCCAGGTGCCCCGCGACACGCTTGCGAGATTTCTTGGGGTCTGCCTCTCCCTGTAGGTCAGTCCCCATCAGTCCCATCCCCGTTCCCTTAAACACGTGGTCCGATAACCTGGCCACGCTGTCTTGCAAGGGCCCCAGAGCCCTATTAATAGCCTGCGTCAGCAGGAGGTCCATCTCAGGAGCCAAGGCCTTCTGGGATGAGCCCTCTCCCGGGGACAGGGTGGGGAAAGCATTGCGCTCGTGTGTGAGGGACATGGTAGGGAGGTTGCAGGAAAAAAACGCCCTTTTAATCTTACCGGACAGCCCCCCCGCACTCCTGCAGTGACAGAGAGTTTGGGCCGTCACGAGCGGAAGCCCGTTCAAGATGAGGCCCACAATGAAAAAACACCGATACGCGGTGTCCGCGGGAGTTGGAAGGGTTTAAAATGAGCAGGGACTCACTTTAAACCCACCGCGTTAATCCGAAGCATCCGAGCTCAAACGCGAATCAAAACGCTAAGGAAAAAACGCTCGGGAGCACCTGAGCGCGCGAAAGAGCGCCCTCTGGTGGACCCGACCTAGATTATTTTATCGATCGCGCTCGGGCTAAAAAGCCTACCGCGCGTTGATGTTGCCAAGCAACAAAGACACCAACACACACGCGCGCGCACGATCGTAACAAACAATGATATGCCAACACTAAATCGCTTTGAAACAAGACAGATCTTAGCTCAACAACTCAGAGACAGAGAAGGGGCACTTATCTGACAGAGAGCAGTGAAGAAAGAGGAAGAACGTCACGACATGAGGATATTTATACATTTGGTCGGACCGCAGTGTGATTGGACATTGGTTGCCATGGGAGCGGGTCTCATGGGCTTTGTAGTTTTTTCTTGTTAAACTTTGAACCAGCTGTCAATAAAAGTGAAGAAAGATTCTGCATAATCCTCGCCTCCGGTCCTGACATAGAATTTGCTACAGCGAGCAACATCGCAGAAACCATAATTCCACGTCACCCAGCAGTGAAATGTAAACACATGCAAGCCGTAGTGCTGGTTGGTTAGGCTGAAGCAAGTAATGTACCAAGTTGCGTACATAGTTTCTTTCCGTTTAATTTAAATACGGAAAAGAGAGACATCCATGGAATAGCTTTCTACGTTTAACCCGCTGTACAAGCACAGGGAAATACACTACTGGGGAAACAAGCATTTTCAATGCAACGGGTCTCGCATTTGTTCGAGTTAGAGCTATTAGCGTTGTAAAGCGCTGCGTGGAAAATAAACAGATAAAGTAGTCCGGACTCCAGGCTGAAAACATCGAGCCTCCTATTTTTTTGGTACTTTACCAGTGCTGTGTAGGTGGGCTAAACAGTGGAAAAGGCATGACGTATGCATGCCTTTCACAAATGAAAGCAAGCAGATTTTAAAAGGCAAGCCCACGAACCAATGTAAGTGACTGACGTGGCATGGGCGTGGTTTCAAGCCCAAAGAGAGATAACAGAATGGACGGAGCACTTCGTGCTCGCCCATAAAAAACGTCATTACCCAGCACATGCGCAGTAGGGTCATCTGCTATAGCCTGCTTACCTTTACAGCTCCCAGCTTGGTGACGAGGAGGGACAGATTAGAGTTTTAATTCTGTGCTTTTGTTTTTCATACTGCCCAAAACTCCTCCTGCCGTACTCAGGATCATCAAGTGGCCCCAGCTGCATGCCATTCACCAGCCCAGAACACCGGAACCATTACGTGTGCACAGGAATCCTTCAGAGCCTGTCTGCGTATGTACTGTTACACGATTGCCATTTATTGGTGGCCTTCTGATTAAGCTTTGCCTCTGCAACTGAGTCAAAAAGTCTTGGTACCCAAGCATCACACTTGACACTGCTCTGCCCAGGTGCAGTTTCTGATTCCCTAAATAGCTTTCTTGTTTTGTCTGCATTAATTTCAAGAGTCTGCATTATTTTTAAGTTACCGTTTTAACTGATAAATCTTAGCCAAATATAACAGCATAGCTCTGCCTGACAATTGTTTCTACGAAATTATTTAAAAAAACATTTGTGTGGCTGGATGTTTAAGTCAATAAAACATTGCACTTTAACCCAAGAGTCCAGGCTTTATGCTCCTGTCCAGGAGTTGTCATTTTTTGTAGATATGATGCTTTTGGCTTTAGTGTGGTCGTCCACTTTTTTTTTTAATCTAAGTTGCTGCTTTCAACTAAACGGTCTTTAATAACTCATTTAAAAATTAGTTTTTATTTTGCCTGATTTCGAAATAGGCATTTTTTTTTTCTACAGTGCAAATCATCTAGGACAAAAAACTAACACTTTAGAATCTCTTTACAATAATAGTACACCTCTCAACCTACTAAATCTCCAGTGAGGGTGAAGCCAGATGTTGTTGGTGCATGATCCCAATGAGAATAATCAAGGAAAAGCAAAGTTTACAAGGTAGGTGAACACAATAACACTGTAGGAACTACAAAGCAAGACACCCACCAACTAACGGTAAATTGTGAGATATAGCAAGTAAAATGCCCCTTCTCTATGGGTACACATTTGTGACATTCCTCTATTTATTTGGAGTTAGTACTGATGAAAGCGTATTCACTGTGTTATCAACTAAACTGTAGGGGCTGATAACTGCCAAAAGCTGCTAGCCATTATGGGCGTCATTTTTCTATTGCTGGGCATTTCCCCTATGTACTGGTCTCTCAGTCAGTGTCCTTTTAAACCATCTGTATCAGTTAACTACATGAAGCATGTAAGATCAATTATGTGAATTAGACTGACAAGGGTCAGTACTCTTAAGAGCAACATAAAGCATGAAAAAGCTATTGACAGCCCTTGCCTAACCTCACCTTCGAAGTTCAAGTTCAAGTTTATTAATGTTTAGACACTTGTCTTTAAAACAATAAATACACAGTTGCATATAATGAACAATATTATTAAAACTGAACCCACCCCTCACCATTTCAAAGTCCAAGGGCAATCTACTGACAAGGCCCCACACAACCTATTAAAAATATTTAAAAATGACTTAAAACTACAATCATCACAATATTAACCCAAGATTTGTTTTAGAAACGTTGCTAAGGCACATGCCAGATCTAAAAATTCCATATATAAGCAAAAAGTGCAATTGCTTCATTATGACATTTTATGCTATATTTTTAAAAAGCGGCTTTAAAACCAGGCAGCGAGCCCTATAGAAATGAAGACAATCAACTCAAAAGTGTACATTAACATTTTTAAACCTTCATCCACACGTGCAAATCTTCTCAACAACCAAAAATGCATTACATTTCTCCAGCCTTAGATACAGAAAATTCTAAGCAACCCGACATTTTAGCAATAAGTGCCTAAGCTGATCATTGGGAAATGTGGGTATGTAGGGGAAAACCCTCTGATTCTCCCAGGATTCTGTTGTATACTTTGCAGAGGGTTTTGTCCCTACATATCCTACATCAAATGACCTAGACACCTAGACGCTCTCCTACAGGCATCTTTTAGTTCACCTTTCGAAAGGTGGGAGGCCTCGGTCAACTTAAATTTCTCTAAATTTAAAGGCTGCAGCGATTTTTCCTTATCTAATCTATGCTTGACCTGCACAGCCCATTTTTACTTGCTCCTTAAAATTTCTGTAGCACGGAGGCCTGCCACCTTTTGGACCTCCACTGACCAAAGTTTGTCCCAAAATCACAGGGTTGACTCATAGACCAGGAAATTCCATGCCTGCAAAACCCCTTCCAGTCTCATTGCCGGGGCTATTACACTTTTTGGGAGACCTAACCGTTTTTTTCAAACATCTACCCTCAAGCTTCTCCCAACTTCCCTCCATACTTAAGGTCAGTAACTTGGCCCCATATAGGCGCTGAGAGTGGACCATCGTGTTATAGACTGTGAGGAGGGGAGACCAAGATGTACCACCAAAAGTATTCTTAAACCGTACTAAGCCTCCTATAGTTGAAGCTGCCCGCATTGCCACTATTTCTGTATATTTGACCCAGTTCAGCTTTCTGGTGAACATACTTCTTAGATATTTGTAAGAAGATACCACCTCCACCAACCTTACACTCAATATAAACGGTTTAGAATTTTTCCCAAAGGCAATTATTTTTGTCTTCTCCAGGTTTACCTAGAGTTTATTTTTCACACAATAGCTATTGAGTCTAGTCAATTTCCTCGGAAGAGCTACCTGAATCAGATATAAAATAGCTAGCTCATCAGCATGCAGGAGGCACGATATGTGCCTACCCCTATTTTTGGTGAGTAAGAATTAGTGGGTCTGAGTACCCCGGGAAGGCCAGCAAAGAATAGGGAACACAATGTAGAGGCCAAGACACAACCCTACCTCAGCCCATTTTCTAAAGGGAATTCTTTTCAATAAGATTCCATTTAAGTCAAGCTCAACTTGGGCCTAGTTCTGTGTATGTAGTTCCTGTAAAATTGCTAAAAGGCTGGAGGGGATTGTCTGGTGTCATAACTTTGCCAGCAAAATACTTCGATCAACAAGTTCAAAGACTGAGCTAAAGTCAACAAAATAACAGACCAAATTCCCTGCTGTTTCCATCCCCTTTTGCCCAGAGGCCCATAAGCTGAAACAGTGCTCTACCTTTGAATTCCCTTGCTTAAAGCCTCCTTGTTCCGTTGGGACAATGTTATTGCACTCTTACCAGTTCTTTAGCAACATGAGTATTACTTTTGAGTGAAGTTTTGCACCAACATCAAGGAGGCTTATCAAACCAAAATTACCTGAGTTATCAGTCTCCCCTTTTTTATGTATGGACTTTATTATAGCACCCTTCCAGCTAGGGGGGAAATACCTGACTTTGTTATATATACAAAAACTTTGGAAGAGAAGATTGCCCACCACCCTGGGTTAGACTTTATTACAATTGCAGGCACCATTAAAGTATTTGTATAGCTCAAGAGTGCCCTTTTAAGCCTAAATGAATGAGTGAAAATGAGTGAGTCAAAGTGAGTGAAAATAAGGGATTGAGAATGAGTAAGTGCAAGTAGATGTGAGTGAGAAATATGAGTAAACCAGAATGGGAACAAATTAGAGGGAATGAATGCCAATGAGTAAAGTAAGAGTGAGTGCGGAAGCGACTGAGAATGAACAAGTCAGTGCAAGTGACTGAAAATGAATGGGTGAGACTGAGCTTGAATGAGTGAGAATGAGTATGAGTAAGTGAATGTACGTGATCATGAGTGAGAATGTGTGTTTTTTGCTAATTCTTCACTTGTAGAGGCACCTGTGGCAAAATACTGGCACTGTCATACTTAACGCAAAGCTTAGTATGACAGGCACCTCTGAGAAAATACTGACACTGGCATAGTGGAGGTAATTCTTGACATAATAGACATCCATCCTAAAACACTGGTACTTGCATACAGGATTTCATTGTAGACATTTGTCCACCCTTTGAAAATGCTGGCACTAACACATTGGAGCTAATTCTTGGCATAAAGGAGGACGACCATGGCATATGGACAGAGGCAGTAATGACAAAATGCTGGCCCTAACATAGTAGATGTAATTTTATTTTTACAGATGGGTCACCCATGATATAGGGATGGCCTTACTGGCAGAATTCTAACACTGGCATATTGTGTGTAATATTTAGTATGGGGGCACCTATGACAAAATGTTGGGCTTAGCACAGAAAAAGGCAATTTTTTGACATGTGGCGGCGTCCATAGCACATTTTGAAAAAAACAGGGGCCAACTAATGGGAACTCCATAAAGGACTTGAAAATTTAATTTGTACACCTTCAGAGTCAAAGGCCCATATATATGTAAAATGATGCACAACTGCTACTGTCATTCCCAAGCGCCATCCGTGCGCCATATTTAAAAAATGATGCATGATGGCGCTAAGAAATGGTTAACGTCATAGAAAATGACACTAGCCGGTGATGGATGGCTTTCCCAAAAATAGCTAGTGGGCCAAAAATGATGCTAGACTGATTAGCGGCAACAATTCTGCTACTAGGCAAGCTAGCGTCATTTTCCGGTCACACAAGTAGCCAAATAATGACGCCTGTCTAAGAATAGACAGGAGACAGTACCACAACCATAATTTCCAACACAGGGCACCAGTGTCTCTAGGACAACCCCAACTGAACCAGTGCCAGCCTGGGGGCCCCATGTAAGAGGCCCCCGGTGGCATACAACAGACAAGCACGTATACTTACGGAGGATGGGCTACCTCCGCTTCAAGTGTCCCTGTGGTGTGGGTAGTGCTGATGCTGGGGTTTGGGGTGGGCCTTATGTGCCCAAAATAGTGAAAATAGTGATACTATGGTGGACTGCAAAGTGGTGGGCACTGTGTTTTCCTATGGAACTGTGCCCAACATCACTTTAACGCCTGGTCTGACCAGGCATTAAATGTTGATGCTAATCGGCATTAGCATCATTTTTTGGGTCTGCCTCCTTAGTGTGCATTGTTTTTGCGTCGGGAGGTAAATATGGAGCTGGAGGGCTAGCATCATTTTTTGGAAGGGAACGCCTACCTTGCATATCATTGTCGCAATACGACGCAAGGTGGGGTGGCGCTCCCGAAAAGTGACGTTAACTAGAATATTTTGATGCTAGAAAGGTCTAGCGTGAAAATATATTTATGGAGTTAAGTTAGCGCCACTTTTGCCTAAATAAATGAAGCAGAGGTTGCGCAAACTTTTCATAAATATGGGCCCAAGCCTTTTAGCAAATTTATGTGACAATTGTGCTTTAAAATACATCATTTGACTCATATGTTTTAAAGTTTAATCAAGGGGAAAGCTTCAAACCCCTACAGAAAAGGTCTGGCTCCCATGCTTCGCTCGCTCACTGTAGTTCAGGGCAAGAATTTCACCCCACCACTTTCATAGATCATGTCAGCACAGTAATATTGATGATACTGAAAAGAGGAATTTGTTTGTGTTGTTATTTTAATACTATTCTTATGGTGCTTCAGCAATGTCAATTATTGTCATGCCATTAGGTTTAAGGTCATGTGACCTCACATCTTAGGAATATTCAGGGTCAAAGGTCAAGATGTCACTTCCTATTATGTTGGTAAGGTCAAAGGGTGTGTGATGTCACTTCCGCTGCCCCTGGCATGTTGGTGAATTGATGTCAATGAGTCTGATGCAGGAAGTAGGTTTAGTAACCATGAATTGCACCACAAAATGGTCAGAGGAAATCAGCGGAAGCGGTGTTTCACAAGATAGATTGTCTAAGTTGGAAAAATCAGGTCTAAAACTTGCCCTGCAATGAGTGTGGCTTCAGATACCAATTGAGTAAGATTTAAGGTTTCAGGTAATGTAAAAACTGTTTTGCATCATTTCCACTCTTACATCAACATGATAATTGAAATCCCCCAGGGCAGTAGAGTTTGGGTAAAACAGAAACGATGCCCAAGAGTTTGCAAACATGTGCTCGGGACACACATACAGTGACACCCATCATTAGTGCAAAAGGTCATCTATTTAGGACAGGATTTAAACATAAACATCAATAAACTTCAACTGTGTACCCCAACTTTAACAAACCCCAACTCTTCAAGATTTCCTTGATCCTCTTTCTCTCTTCCAATACCTCTCTTCGATTCTCCTCCCCTAGACACTCCCCTATTCCTCTCATGCCCTCCTTGCTTGGAGCATACCCCCCCACTCTGATCCTTCACCTCCTTGTTTTTCCCCTTGGAAGGGTGGACAAGCCCGCATCTGGCTCTTCACCCTCCCCCATCTTCTGCTGAACCCTATAAAACCACCTGCCCTAACTGACTCTCAACCCCCTTCTTCCATACCCCTTCTTATAGCCCCCTAATGTCATCTTCCAGCCTCCTAACTACCTTAAGCTGCCGGGTGGGTGGGTGGCCAAATCTCCGCTCCTTCCTAACACGGTCAGCGTGGAAAAGAGGCCGACCCTCCCTCCCACCCCCTTTATAAACCCTCTCTAAAAACCCACCCCCACTTACCTGCAGCCAATCCGGCTCTCCTGCGCCACTTCCTGTCCTCCCGAACATGCCCGCGGAGAGACTAGAACGAGTCTCTCTCTCTGCGGGCCCCTCCATCGGGACACACATACAGTGGCACCCATCATTAGTGTAAAAGGTCATTTATTTAGGACAGGATTGAAACATAAACATCAATAAACTTCAACTGTATATCCCAACTTTAACAAACCCTAACTCTTCAAGATTTCCTTGATCCTCTTTCTCTCTTCCAAAACCTCTCTTCGATTCTCCTCCCCTAGACACTCCCCTATTCCTCTCATGCCCTCCTTGCTTGGAGCATACCCCCCCACTCTGATCCTTCACCTCCTTGTTTATCCCCTTGGAAGGGTGGACAAGCCCGCATCTGGCTCTCCACCCTCCCCCATCTTCTGCCATCCAGCAAAACCCGCTTGGCGTTTTGCTGCCCCACCCCGGGAAAAACAACCTTCCTCGGGGTTTCTTCTTTTTTTTCTTTCTTTTTTTTACATGTAACTCCTAAACTTGTTCCCTGAACCACAGCTTCTCACCCCATAACTCCCCTAACAGCAGCCGCAACTCAGTCAAATAGTGTGCATTTCCCAATTGCGACAAATGTACCCCATCCGCTCTGAACAATGTCTTGTCTTGCTCTTTAATGTCCTCATGCCTCAGGACTTTGATCCCCTGAGCCCAACAAAATACCCTCATAGACCTGTTCAGTTTCTTGCAAGCCCGCTCAATGGCTCCATGTTTAACTGCCTCTCTCCACACTCGTATGGGCACAAATTCTGTCCACACCAAACATGTCCCGCGTAACCTCTGTTTCAAAAGTTCCAAGTCTCTCTGCATATGCTGTATCAATGTGAGCCCCGATAGCGTCACAAGGTCATTTTCCCCCAGATGAATCAGCAATAAATCAGGACATCCCCATTGTGGCAAACTAGCAGTGATAAATGGAAGCAAACTTCCCCACCTCATGCCACTCTTCCCCCACCAACAAACTTCGTGGTGTCTGCTAGGCAGTCCCATCGCCCTGCCGTAAATTTGTTTCTCTGCAAACTTCGCCGCCCAGTGAACGAAGGAATGGCTGACCAGCCATGTCACCATCTTGTCTTTCTGTGGACCAGCCACACATCCTGCAAAGAAAAAACACTGCAAAGGCTGTCATGAAAACCTAAACAACTCCCCCCCACCCAATATGTCTCCGTTAATCAGACCACCCACCTGAACCATAACTACATCACAGCCCCACATAGCGCTCGCAGCATCTAGATTTCCATCTACCTATGGCCTTAATTCTAGCCCAGTCCCAACCTAAATGAGCTGCTGCTGTAGCTGCGCCAATCCTAAACGAATGTGTGCCAAAATCCAATGAACGCCGACCTGTCCGCCCAAGAGCCATTCTCAAAACCTGCAGCAGCTGATAGGTAGTAAGCTTCCCCCTGTGCCATGTACAAACACCCCGCTTTCTCCCGTCATGTGTAGCTTTTGCTTAAACACCATCCATTCCCTTACTGGGAATGCCAACTCACCCCCCTCACCTATCCAGCCATACCCATTTTCCCTTCCCCAACTGGTCCATCTTTGAGCGCCTGAGCCAAATACCTAACCTGTCCCTATGCATGCAAACCTCCTTGACCTTCACCCCAATCACTTTCCCTACCCCCAGCAATTCAGATACTCGGAATGCGCCAAAAAACATCCAAACCATACACAGGCGAAATAAACCCACTTCGTACTCATCCGCACAACATACTGGCAAAACATGCAATAACTCCAGAAGTATTTCAAAAGTGATGGGTTCTCTGGCTGGTTTAACCGCACTAGCCCTGACCTTGCCCCAACCTTTCAACATCCTTCCTAACAAGTCATTACGCGATGGATCAGAACCAAAGAAAAGATTCCCATAAAAGGAAACCCCAGCCAGCTTCCCTCCGATTGTAGCTGGGGATAAACCCTCCTCAATCAGAAAAAGCACAAAACGTAATGCACGTGCCTCGAGGGCCTGTGGTCCTTGTGCCCAAAAATTGCCCAAAAACAACTCAAAAGATTGAAACTCCAACCGTGCAAGCCTGTAACTCCGCCGCGTGGATACCGCTAAAGACATCTCCACCAGCCCCGTGATCATCACGCCCCCTCTCTCCCAAATGTCTGCCGGGACCGCAGTCTTGCTCCATTCCGCTCCTGGCACCAACTCGCGAAAACGCTGCCACTGTGAACGAGACAGGGAATCTGCAATCTCGTTGTAAACCCTGGGTATGTGTGCAGCTTTAAAAATAACATTTAGAGATAAATATCTAAGCATAAACTGGCGCAATAAGCGCAACACTCTGAGATCCCTAGCCCGCTGTCTGTTTACTAACTCCACAACCGTCATGTTGTCCACCTGGAAGACCACTGTCCTGTTGGCCAATTCCTGCCCCCAGACTGCCAGTGCCACTAACAGTGGAAAAAACTCCAGGAAGGCAATACTCCTCCCTTACTGCAGCCATTGCGTGGGCCATGCCTCAGCGCACCACCTTCCGTCCCAGTAAATACCGAAGCCCGAAGCTCCTGCTGCATCAGAAAAAATTTGTACCTGCCACACCGTGTCAGTATCACCGAAAGTCATGGGTACCCCATTGAATTCTTTAAGAAAGGTTTCCCAAACCTTAATGTCCTCTCTCAGAGCCAACGAAACCCTCATCCTGTGGTGTGGTAGCACTGCTCCTGACATGGATAGCCCCAATCGTCTGCAAAAGGTCCTTCCTCCCCTCACCACCCTGCATGCAAAATTTAGGTATCCCAACAATTTTTGAGCCGTTCGCAAATCCATCTTGCGAAGTACACGCACCATAGCCAAAAACTCAAGGATCTCTATCACTTTTGTCGCTGGTAATCTGGCCACTAGCGCGTTTGCATCTAATTCAATGCCCAAAAAGGTCAAAACTGACAGCGGCCCCTCTGTCTTTTCAGGGGCCAAAGGCACTCCTGTCTGCTGAGCTAGTCTTTGAAAATCTGCCAGCTCCCGACCACAGGCACCAGATGTGGCCGTCCCTACAAATAAGAAATCGTCCAGGTAGTGAGTCACCATCCGGTGGCCACTCATTCTGACAAAAACCCACTGCAAGAAAGTGCTGAAGGTTTCAAATAGAGTGCATGAGATTGCACAGCCCATGGGTAACACCCTGTCCACATAAATGGCTCCGTCCAACTGCATACCCAGGAGGTCAAAATCCACTGGATGAATGGGTAACAACCTAAAGGCAGATTGTATGCCACATTTTGACACTTCCGCCTTACGCCCGCACCTCAAAACTAACCTCACGGCATCATCCACCGAGGCATAGACCACTTTGGTGTCCTCTTGCGCAATAAAATCATTGACTGACGCTCCCTCAGGCCATGACAAATGGTGAATCAACCGTAACTCGCCCTTTGCTTTTTTGGGGACACTCCCAAGGGGGATATCATCAATTGATCACTAGGCCAGTCATAAAACGGCCCTGCTATTCTTCCCAGCGCCACCTCTTTTGCCAGTTTGTCACGTACTACCTGAGGCCTTTGCAGACCGCAAATTGTTTGCCCCCCTCCTATTTCAGGGACCCTGGTAGCCCACCCGGAAACCTTCACCAAACCCCCACTCCACCTGACAAGCCTTATCCGAATCTGGATAGATGCGTAACCAAGGCAGCAGAGTCTCCAATCTAACTGATGTAGGACCCCTTTGGCGCAGTAGCGCCCTGCGTGCACCGTCCTCTGGACGCCCTCCATTGCTCCGCCGGGCTGGAGAGGGAAAAACATTGAGTGACTGGATGACGGCCCCCGCACTTGGAGCAGTCATGTTTGAACCTACACTGTTGTCGTGAGCAGAAACCTTTGTTAAAATTCCAACAAGCCCCGTGGTGTGCACCGGGGTCTTGGTAGCCGCCCCGCCCCTCCCTAGGTGGGACGGGACTGAAAAGGCTTGTAAACTACTGGCAGCCCACTCGCCGTATGCGGGGACGCCGAGGATAGAGCCGATGCCATCCATTGCATCCATAATTCCAGATCTACATTCCCCCATGGCTTCCCCGGATTTACACTCACCCGAACCCTAAACTCTTCATCATAGCTCAGCCATGCAAAGCCCCCAAAATGCATCTGTGCCTTCCATATGATGTCCATGTATTTGAAAAGTGCTATAGCCCTGTCCGGATATTTCTCACGATATATGCTAGCGAATATCAGGAAAGCGGACGTCCAATTGTCCATTGTGATAGGAACCCTGTGCCTGCGTGCCAATTCCCATTCCTTCTCCTTGGATCCCTCCTTGGCCTGTATGTCCCTATGTAGAAGCTTAACAACGTCCACATACTCATGCCTCCAGATTCTCGCCTTTGTTTTGTCAGCCACATGAGACCCCAGAGGCTTGGCCAGTCCCATATACGGGAGCCGCTTCCTATGACTTCCCTCCTCTTTGTCCTCTGTGACCGTGTCTTCCCCTGTCTTCTGACTGCCTGATTCTGCAACTGCTGCAGAAGTGGCCTTGTTGTCCTTGTTCGCGTCTCCCTTCTGTCCTGAACCCAATCCGGTTGTCTCAAACACTGACCCGTCCCCCACACCAATGGACTTGCTTGTGCATGAAACCTTAGCACCCCCCCCCATCACCCCAGACTGACCACCATCTCCCCTTACCTCCGTCCATTGCCCCCAAATTGCGTGGCGTTCTCTTCAATAATCTACCAAGTGACGTTGTTTGCCGTACTCCTGATGGCCCTTCAGCCAACACGGTGTCCTGTAAAACAAAAGCAGAGTAAGAGGTTGCGCCGCACTTGCGCCCTCGCCCCCCCTTTCTGACACCGCTCACCTCCTCCTCCCGAATCTCTCCGTCTTCCCAATCATGCCCGTCTTCCTCATAATCCAATTCCAACTCTTCCTCATCTTCCCACTCACACCTGTTTTCAACATACCCCCGTGGCTTCGTTAGCATTGCAGCTGTTGTTTCCTGGCTCACATGGCGCAAACCATCAGTGTGGTACCCACGATCCTGCGGTGTAGAGAAGGCCGCCGCAGTCCCCTCTAGTGCTTCAGACCAACGTGTTTGGGCCGTGTTGCGCCCTGCTGGCATTGCCCTTCTTCTGCCAACCTCAGCTGTTGGCATTGACTTGCTTCTCCCCATGTGGCGTGTGCGCCACTGGGCCTTCCAGCGCCTCCTGTCCCCCTCCCCCTCAGCCTGTGGTACCCAGACCCAACTCCCTGCCCTTGAACTAGCTGGCTGTGGCCCCCTGATGTCCGGGACCTCTCTAGCCCTCTTGCTTGTCTCACCCCGGGCTCCTAATTCCTCCCGGTCCTTGCACAACTGAGCCCATCTAGCCTCAGTTTCAGCAACAACCCTGCGTTGTTATTGAATCCTGGCTTCCAGGTCCCATGCCTCCGCATGGTCCCAACCTCCCTGCACAAAGGGGCCCGGGGACCCCAGGACCCCCGCCTCCCCGCCTGCCTTGGGCTTTGCTGGTCTGTCTTGGTGCTGCCTTGGGTTTGGCCGCCCCCCATGGCTTTCCCAGTATATTTTCCTAGCTTTTTTTCTGGGGCCCCAGGGCCCCCTGTGTTAGTGGGCCCCCGGGGCAGGACAAATCTAAAGGGGCCCACCCACCACTGGGCCCGGGCAAGGGCTGCCCCCCTCCTCTGCCTGTACTTCAGGGGCCCGCCCCTCACCATGTCCCCTTTTGCCCCTGGGGGCCCCTCCAAGGCTGGGCCTGAGTCACTCTCTCCCATGGCCCCTGCTTCTGTCACCTGTGTGCCAGGGGCCTCACCACTCATGTTTTGGGGACTAGAAGCGCTTCGCGTTCCCATCCCCGTGTTTATTTCCTGCTCTTGGGCCCCCCCTCCGTCTCCATCAGAATCTACAGATTCACAAGTGGCAATTGCAGCCGCTACCTGGCTTGACGCGGCCCGCGTCGGCAGAGTCATTCCGACCCAGGCCTGGTCCAAAACCCCAGGCCTGAGCAGGTCGGAACGGTCGGCTTCGCACAAGACGCGAAGCGCGGCCTTTACGACTCAGCGTCATGGCTCGTTGCCATGGTACTGCGCGGTCAGAGCGGCGAAGCGGCGTGTATAAATACAGCCGCGGTGCCCGCCTGGCCTCGCGCACAAGCAGAAACCTCCTGGCTCCCTGACGACTAGCGCGCTAAGGCCGCAGAGCCTCACGCTTCAATTAACTTGCCAAAAAACCCTAAACTAGCAAACGGAAGAGCCGCAGAGCCTCGTGGCCTAAATATAACTATTCAAAAAACCCTCTCACTTGCCTGCCAAATCTCTGCTCCTTCCTAAAACGGTCGGCGCGGAAAAGAGGCCGACCCTCTCTCCCACCCCCTTATAAACCCTCACTAAAAACCCACCCCCACTTACCTGCAGCCAATCCGCCTCTCCTGCTCCACTTCTTGTCCTCCTGAACGTGCCCGCGGAGAGACTAGAACAAGTCTCTCTCTCCGCGGGCCCCTCCATTGCCCAGAGCATTATTTGAAAGGTTCACGAGTTCAGATCACTTTGCTTTAACCTGCACTTCATTTGTGAGCTAGAGCTTGCTGCGGGAGTCCCATCGGGAATATTGTTACTCATATCTGTGGTTGTCAAGCTGCTCTTCCTTCCATCTCTGGCCCATGGGCCACCATCTTTCAAGGAGCGGGCCCAGGCTGTGACAGCATCATCAGCTACCTATATACAGCCCTTCGTTATCGGTCTCTTCCCTGGACACAAGCCATACGCTCTTGCTGAGCCTCCCAGGATTCTACCTTCATTATGTGTATCATCAGAGCTTGTCTATTGAAGTTTAATGCCAACCTAGTTAGGAATGTGATTATTGGGCCTGCTGTGACAATATTCCAAATTATTAATTGTTGGCTTGTGCTACAGTATTAGTGTTTAAAGTGGTGTGTATTATACACATAGGATTATTTATCCTACTTTATAGCGTTCCATACTCCCATGGAGCCCTCAAAGGTAGGCACAATTACCCCTCTCACATGCATCACGAGGTTGGGGAATGCTAGGTAAATTCCTTTTGAGGACTTTATAATCTCCCTTAATCATTCTTCCCCATTTAAAAAGCACCCCCTTCCTCACTGGGTCAATTACAGTAATCTTCCGCTTTCCCATTAAGAAATCAAATTCCCACCATATTCCATTTAAGATCCCCAGCATTGTTTTTTCCTGAAGAAATCTTTGAATTTGTAACTATTTTGTGGAAAATATACTCCCCATTAACAATCGACAAGGAGGCATTAACAGAAGCCATATTAACACAATATGTATTACTGACCATACAAGTCATTAAGGGGGTCATTACGACCTCGGCGGTCTTGCAAAAAGACCGCCGAGGCCGCGGTAGACCGAATACCACCATTGCCGGCGGTATTCCTGGCTCCCTATTATGACATTTCCGCTGGGCCAGCGGAGGGTAACAGTGTTACCGTCCACTGGCCCAGCTGAAATGTCACATCAACATTGCTGCCGGCTCGTAATAGAGCCGGCGGCAATGCTGATGTGCAGCGGGTGCAGTAGCACCCGTCGCGCATTTCACTGCCCGAAATTCAGGCAGTGAAATGCGCGACGGGCTATGCCTGGGGGCCCCTGCACTGCCCATGCCAAGTGCATGGGCAGTGCAGGGGCCCCCAGGGGCACCCCAAGTCCCCTTTCTGCCAGCCTTTCAATGGCGGTGTTTACCGCCACGGACAGGTTGGCGGTCGGGGACTCATAATCCCCAGGGCAGCGGTGCTTGCAGGATTATGACTGCCAGGCAGAATCCTGGTGGGATATTGGAGGGGCCGGCGGTATGGCCGTGGCAATTCCGCCACAGTCATAATTGCTGGCGGAACACCGCCAGCCTGTTGGCGGTGTTACTGCCAACTTACTGCCGGACGCCAGGGTCGTAATGACCCCCTAAATGTTGACTAAATGTTTTATATGTAACTGAAGCATTACTCACTTTGTATATGCGAAGAATGAGAGAAGTGAAAAACAGCCTTAGGTTCTTGGTTGCCAAAATCAGAGCACACCTGCTTTAAATTTCATATCATTCCAGAATGTTCACACATTTTGCTATAATCTACTTAGATGAAGTTTTAGAAATAAAATGCCTTTTGTATAGCAGGGAACCCATATCTACAGAATGAACACCTGACAGGAGATGAGACATTTCCCACTTCTACTCATCTCATAAAAGAACCATTTGAGAACTTTAGAGATCTCTTTCAAAGTTTTCTCTAGGAAAACCAGGAAAGAAAATATACAAGGCCTTGAATAAATGTCACAAAATTAGTTAGGCAGTGAGATATGAAACCCCTCATTGTGACCTAGACAGATTCTGGAGCAGGGATACAGCAGTACCGGAATTTCTGACTGCATGCGATATTCATGCACCAAAATGCACCAGCTGCTAGTTTTTTTCCAGTGGTGATTCCTCCATGGGAGCGGAGGAGCGTTGCCCCCCTGCACTGCTGTGTAGAAAGCGTACAAAATAAATTGGTAATAAAATAATTTTATCACCATTTTCTTTTTGACGCATTTTGCCAGCAAATAATGTACGAGGGCAGGGCGGGGCAGTGTGTCACTGCTGCCAATGATTGACAGCAGTGAGGAGTGACCCCCATTGTTTGAAGAGTGCATGATGATTTGACCGGCTTCCTTGCTATGGCCAAACCAACATGCTCATTTCAAACATCTCCCAACTCAGCTATCTTGGACAGCTGGGTCGAAGAGAAGGCACAGCCATACAGTGCCTTTTGGAGCATGGAGCTGGCTTGCTCCAGCCAATCAAGACACATTTTTCATGCTGCTTAACAGCATGAAAACAGTGTTTTGATTGGTTGAGAGAGTTGGCTGTGGGCTTCGCGCTCCTATGACGTGCTGTAGGTAAGTGTTTTTTTAATATATTGGTGTGCATGTTATGTGTGTATATTATGTTATGTGTGTATGTTATGTTGTGTTATGTGTGTATGTTGTAGTTTTTTGTGACCCTCCAATTTATTTTGCCGCCAACCGCCACTGGTTTTCTCATGAATGAGAAATAAGCACACAGACTCAGAGATATCAGTCCTTTTCCGGAGTTTAGGGTCCCAATATTTTCCGGCCTACAGACACTTAAAATTGCTGGTGACAGAATTTCACCTGTTGTTAACGCTCAAGGTGTAATTCTGCCATAAGTTTCTAAGTGGGAGGACTTTTCATAACTTACGTGCCAGCATCTGAAAAATCAGGTGTACAGACATTTGCCTACAAACAAAACGTCAGAATAAGAAATAGAGCCAAACATGTTTTCACAGGTAGGTTATGGAACAGCAGTGCTAAACACAGACACACACAAAGAACAGTGACTCTACGACATAAACAAGTATCTGCAGTGCAGTTTTTTCGGCATATGTTCGGATGTCAGAAATACCCTGTGGAACAAGATGGGGTTTATTTATTTATGAACAAATGCACATTTTTTAAGTAGAGCGAGGAGAGGTGAACACATTCTCTGAGTAGAATACATTTGTGTGACTGAGAGACGCCGGTGACGAGTACAGGCGGAGCTGTTGCACAAACAGCCAGGCAGTAGGAAGACAAAGCGGTAGCGCGGCAGAGTTCTCCACTCCCGGCCGGTCGGGAAGAACCGGGCACTGGGGAAAGATGCCGCGAAGGAGACGTGGAGAGCTGCTGTGCAGGAGGGCAGCATGGTAGCGCAGCCAAGCATGCTACTTCTTCACTCCTGGCCGGGAAGAACCAGGCGCCGGGGAAAGACGCCGCAAAGGAGTTGCGAAGGAGACGCGGAGAGCTGCTGTGCAGGAAGGCATGACAGTAGCTCAGCAGAGTGCGCTCCTTTTCTCACTCCCAGCCGGGAGGAACTGGGAGGAACCAGGAAAGAGACGGACGACGCAGAGAGACACGAAGAGAGGCAGAGCTACCGTGCAGGCCAAGTGGTAGCATGGAAGAGTGTGGTCCTTTCTCCACGGCTGGCTGTCAGCCTGCAAAGACAGCGCCCGCAGAGATGAGGCTCCTGTCGGGACCCGGCAGGAGCCCGTGGTGTAAAGAGGTGGAGGCGGAGCCTCGTAAGGCAGCACGAGCGAGCCTGCTCCTCTCCCTGAGGTTGGGACCATGTGAGCCGAACTTGTCAGAACACATAGATTCGATTCCCTCAGGAGCAGAAGGTAAGTCCTCAATGCCAACCCAGACTGCTCGCAACAATTTTGAATTCCCGTCTTGAGCACCCTGCAGGGGGAAGGGGAATGGGATTTAGAGAGACTGCCTCAGAGATGGAGAATCTTCACGTGCTCAGTCTGTCACTCACTTCTGGTCTTAAATGGATGACAGCATCTGCAACAATCACAAATAAAATTACTAAGGACACACTTTAAACCTGCTACCTTCTTTAACATTTACTATGTTTTATTTCAATAACTTTCTTACCCTGAGTTCTCTGAGGCTATATATATATATATATATATATATATATATATATATATATATATATATATATATATATATATATATATATATATATATATATATATATATATATATATATGTGTATATATATATATATATATGTATATGTGTGTATATATATACATATGTGTATATATATATATATATATATATATATATATATATATATACACACATGTATATATATGTATATATATATATATACATACATATATATAGGTAGGAGCAAATAAAGGTGTTTTGATGTGAAAACCAGAATTCTCTAGATTTATGTTGTCTATGTTAGTCTTTTTATCCTGTGTCCTTTGCTAACTTCTTCGAATTACCAAAGGTTAATTCAGTTTTTGAATTCTGGTTGTTTTGTTTGTCAAAAAATAATTTGGTCATATTGAATGTTGAATATCTTTGGAATATTCATAGAATGTCTTTTAGAGCTTATAACCACCAAGGTTTTCTCTAATCTGCTTGATAATTCTTTCATCACAGGATTTGTTCGTAAAGGTCAAATTTATCGACAGTTGAACTTGAATTATCCTTTTTATAACATGCAAACGAAACTCACCTCAAACTTCTCATAACAAACGTTCGACTTGTCTCTAATGGTTACATATTATCGAAGGTTAAACCTGAATTGTCCTTCTGAAAGCGTGCGAAGCGGAACTTGCCTCAAAAACTTTTACCTCATAACAAGTGCTCTACTCACACATCTGGATACCAGTCAGGTCTCAGTTGAAGTGCGAAACTCTTTAGCGGCTTGCGTGTATTGTAGCAACCAAAACTGAATGCAACACGAGAACTGCAACTTAGCCCTTGGACTACTTGTCGGCCAACTTGGATTCCTCGTTTCTGCATTTCCTTTGCAACACATGTAGCACGACTCGGCAAACCATCTTCCAACACGGACTTCGCCTTTTCCATTGTTAATACTTCATTACCCATACTCCTACTGCTTTTCTCTTTCGTTTTACAGTTTTTGCATGACATGTTTGAGGGTTCTTGACAGTACTGGGCAGAATCGGGCCGATTTGGGCAGTCTGTCCAAGGAAGTCATCGTCAACAAAGGAAAAGGTTGGCGGGGCCTGTGGGGGTGAGACGGATACGACAAGGCTGCAGCGTTTCTCTTGAGATAACTGCAGGCAGAGGGGGAAAGAGGAAGAGACTCCCTCTGCGCACCCTCGAGGGGAGCATTCGAACAGCATTGAGGAAGCATTAAAGAGCACGCCTGCGCAGAGGATACAGGTTAGCAGGACATGGTGAGCAGTGGGCAGAAGAGAGTTGGATGAGCCAGCAATTGAGGGGAGCTTGTATTTTAGACATTGAGACATTTGAGGCATTGTGGTTTGTTGCTGGTCCCTGGCTTATCCCTCTTTTCCTTACTCCTCTCCACCTGGCCCTGCTTTGCTATGCTCTGTTGAGTGTCAGCCAGTTTGCATCGCTATAGAGCGAGTTATTTGAGGCCCGCAGACTGCAATTTTTGGGGATCCAGGGGGCAATTTTAATTTAGAGTGCAGCGTCAAGGTGCAGCTGGAAAAATTGCATTAAATTTTATACTCAGTCCTGGTGCAATGGCAAAAAAATTCTTGAAAGTAAATACTGGTCTGCTTGGAGAGTGGACTTAGGAGCAAAGTAGAATAATAAGGAGTAAAGGATCGGAATTAATAAAAATGACTTCGAAACGCTTGAGAAGGAGCAGGACTTTCCTCAGTTGGGCCTGTAAAAAAACTAAAATGAACCCCTTAAGAAATAAGGGTATTCAGCATTTGAACGTAAAAAGTTTGAACTCTATCCTCCCATTTCTGCAAAAGGACCCATGCGAGACATCGGTTGGTAAGGCGTGAAATTAACTCAGCACCAACAGTATCTCCCAAGGTTCCGACCAGGGTAATGATTTAAATCTCTTGATGGATCAGGGCAATGCTGATCGGGGGAGGGGAGGTTTAGTTGATGTCATCGCCTCCCCTCTCCTTAGTAGAGCCAACAAAACTGAAATTCGGGAATTTACCCTGCCCGACATTGACATTGACACGGATGAGGTGCCCGGCTCCACAATTGTTCCTCCATCCATTCCAGCGATGCCCGTAGTAGCTCAATCTAATCCTTAATCTCCCATGTTAAAACGTTTTAGTAATACTCCTTCGGACCACTTCCTTTCAGAGTTAAGGTCTTCAGAAACCCCAGATTTGGTCTGTATGGGGAACTTTTCCAATTGTCCACCGGATCATCACATAGGTGGTCATTACAACCTCGGCGGTCTTTTAAGAAGACCGCTGAGGGACCACCGTGCGGAAGACCGCCAGTAGTGGCGGTTTGCCACTCGGCGTATTATGACCGTTGGCTGCCCTCCGTCGTTTTTCCGACAGAGAGCCGCCAACAGCCATAGTTGCGGGCAACGGGGAAGTGGAGGTTGCTCCACCGCCACGCCAACAGAACACCGCCGAGCTAATCACGTCCTGTGATTCTGCGCAGCGGTGTTCTGTTGGCGGTGTGGTGTCGGCGGAGCTGCCCCCATGGCTCCCGTCCCCTCCCGGAGGATCGACGGAACAGGTAAGTCGATCATCTGTTAGGGGGGTGGTGGGTGTTGTGTGTTGTGTGGGTGCATGGGGGTGTGCGTCTGTGTATGTAGGGGGGTGTGTGAGTGCATGTATGCTTGCGGGGGTGTTGCGTGTTTGGGAAATGTGTGCGTGTCTGTCTGTATGTACAGTATGTCTGTATGGATGTGTGCGTGAATGTGGGTGTACGTGTCTGAGTGTGTGTGTGGATGTTGGCATGTATGTCGGTGTGTGTGCGTGTATGTGTGTTGGTGGTGCCTGCGTGGGTGTCGGGTGTGTGTCAGTAATGTGATGTTGGGGGTCGGGGTGGGGAGGGTGGCCCTGCCACCTTTGGGGGTGGCAGGGGTGGTGGGGGGTGTAGGGGAGGGAGTCGGGGTGGGGGTGGGAGGTAAGGGAGACCCCTATCAGTGCCAGGGAAGGAATTCCCTGGCACTGATAGTGCTTACCACCATGGATTTCATGGCGGTTCCTACTGCTGGAAATCCACGGCGGTAAGCAGGGTCACAATACCGGAGGCGGTATTGTCACGACTGCTGGGCTGGAGACCCAGGTCTCCAGGCCAGCGGTCGTCTCCGCCCTGGTGGGCGGAACGGGGAAGCGGCGGATGACCATGGTGGTAACCGCCATGGTCATAATACTAAAAAAAAGACCGCCAGCCTGTTGGCGGTCTTACCGCCGCTTTAACACCGTCCGCCAGGGTTGTAATGACCCCCATAGTCTTTTCTGAATCTTTTAAGTGCCTCAAAAGAATTCTTTAGTCGATCCTGGAACTCCTCGAAAAATCCATAAAACATTCTGATCACACCCAGGACGTCCTAGTTTCCATATTGAAGATTTTATTAGTAAAACAAAATTTGGGCCACCCTTCTGACGAGTCGGTTAAGACAACTGTAAAGGATGTATGTCAATCAGTGGGACTAAACATAAATGGTACCTGTAGGCATTCCTCAACCGTTGGGGATTTGACGAACATAGGTGATTTGTTTACCCATTCCAATAAAGGAACCCAAGCCCTAAAATCACAACTGGACAATGCAGTTCCAACACTAGAGAATCCTGCTCCCCAAGAAAGTGTGGAATATTCTCTGGACAATCTTTTTTCCAGCATGAGTTCAGTGTGTAATACTCCACCTGTGGTCCAAGATGTTCAGAAAAAGTAATTTGCCTTAAACCCTCAGGCTGCTCCATTCCCAATCTTCCTTCCTAAAGATCATTCCTCTGTAAAGTCGATTTGAACTGAACGGAAATGAGATGGAAAAGTCCAGTAAATCAATTAAGGTAAGTGGGAAAAAGGTGGGGAAAAAAGGAATCGGCGAATCACTAAAAAGAAGGCGAGGAAGGTCAAGTTTCAGGAAAGGGAGTATGTGGGATCGCCAGATGTGCAGGATCAGGTCCCCATTATGGAGAACTCCAAGAATGGGACTGAAGAGGCGTTTCCTACTTTACAGCAAGTGCCAGATATGGGGTCATTGTGAGATCACAGACAGACAGATTACCCGGTGATGCCACGTGGTGTATTTGACTCAACTGTTGCAATCTTGCCTGGCACCGCCTCATTAAGAGCCCCGGTCTCCAGCTCTATACTTGACATTCTGAATGTGGGAGAAAAACCCAGAAGGGATAATGACCTTATTAGGCATAAGTAGGTACCGGATAGCCTGGAGTTTTGACTATTTTTGACACTAATATAAGTTTAAATCAATCCTTTCTATTGTTGTGTTTTCTGGAAATAGAGGAACTCAAACTAATTGAGAGTAGCAATATTGTGAGGGTCTTAACCACAGTATAGGTGGTTGTAAGGCAAAGGTTTGGTACACCTCAAAAACTGTTTTGAAATACATTTTGGTCAATTAGGCTCAACTTCAACGTAGAGGTATAGATGTTATCCCAGTTTGGAATAAGCTAACTTACTTTGGTGGGCAATATTCTTTTCATGGTCTAGGCTCCCCGAATAGTAATTTGAACAGGGGGGGGAAATGTTCATCAACCTCTGGCGAAATTGTGCAAGTTTCTTTATTCCAGGGTGCAACGGTGGTGAAGGTTTTGGAAGATACCCTACATCAGGTCACCAGTCCTAAACATGAAAAATGGAATTGGTTGGTGGGGGCTTTGAATAGGTCTCAGACGAAGGGCAAGTTGAGACAGTCAAGTTACTAACACAGACCTCTCAATGGTCTCTTGGAATGCTGCAGGATTAGGGAAACAACTAGGAAAATTAAATGTTATTTGCTCATTGGATATTGATTTGATATGCATTCAAGAGACCTGGTGTTTAAATGATTTTTCATGCCCCGGTTATACGGTTTTAAATAAAAAAGCACTCCCCTAAAAAAAAAGAGCGTGCCTGAAGGTGTATAGCCATGCTTTTAAGCGATAGATATAATTAGGAATTTGTTAATCTTCCTGTGACTACAAACTTTTTTCAAATAGTGTGAGTCCAGGTTCGTGGGGAGAAGGGTAGGAAATTCCCCTTGATTATCATAAATGCATTTATCCCTCCTGAAAAGCAATTTGACATTATCCTTCAACAGATGCTTAACCACGTTTGTGCTTTAGGAAATTTCTTTGACTTAATTACAATGGGGGATTTAAATTGCAAAATTTCAAATTCCACGCTCTACATCTATTGCGACCCAGAAAGGGACAAAGCAATGAATATCCCACCCATCATATTTCCTCCCAGAATCAGGACAGATAAAAGAGGACTTATCTTTTTGCAAGGTCTGAGGTTCTTTAGTTGTATTTAACTGAATGGGCGTTTCTGTTCAGACTTGCCCGCATCCTATACTCATAAGTCCCCTATGAGTAGTTCTATTATAGACTATATCTGCACCTCGTATAATATTGCTCAAACAGTTGAGGATATGGTAATAATAGATGCCATGCATAGTGACCACATGATTCTAAAACTCACCTTAAAAATCCAGCTAGTTACGGTGGATCCTTGGTCTATAAAAGGCATAAAACCTAGCATTAACGAGAAAAATAGGAGAATGTACTGGTCTACAGCTAAAATAACATAGTTGAAGCCACTTCTGGAAAATATTGTGGGAAATATGGAGGTTTGGGGGAAGGATGCCTTAATATATTTTCCTAATTTAATGAGACATATTATTACGTGTAATCATCCCAAGCGCAGAATACCTAAAAAAAAAAAAAGCTCAGCTACCCATTGTGAATCTGAATAGAGAAATTAACAAATTGGTAAGGCGACAGTTGGAGTGCAAGTCTCTGGAAAGGAGTAGGAAAATATCACTACTCAAGAGAAGAAGATCGCGGGTGAAACTGGCCATCTGAAGGAAAGAAGCGGATCATAGGTGGATCGCACCAAGGGAAGCAGCTGCAATGAGAAACCCTAGTAAATTTTGGGTTATTATTTCCGAGGGATGTGGAAGTCGCAAAACTCTTTTTCGCCCACCCGATAGCATAGGATGACTGAAGGCTGTACATGCTGGCCCTTTATGCTGAAAACTGGGTCGTGGACCCTTGGAAAGAGGTGACAGCATTAAACTGGGTGAGGGAATTGGACAATATGGGCTCACCCTCCGTGTCTGAGCCAGAGGCGATTATAAATTAAATGCGCTCATCGGGTGCTATGAGTTCCGATGAGGTTCCTATGACACTAATTAAAAGGGAGCCATTACTTTGGGCAAGACTTCTTCACCCAGTATTTTGGGCCTGCTACTCTCAAGGTAATATTCCAGAATCTTGGACTGGTAGTATTATACTCCTCTTATACAAAAAGGGAGATAGAACGGTTCCGTTAAACTATCGACAAATTGCCTTGTTAGATGCAACGGGCAAGATTTTTGCGAAAAGTATCCTAACGCAATTAACTGAGTGGGTAGAGGAAAATGATATTCCTCCGGTGGGACAGGCATGATGTAGAAAGGCCCATAATACCTTAGGTAATATCTTCATAATGCAAACAATAATTTATAAATATGCCCAGACTGGGGGGGGGAGCAGTGTATGCAGCGTTTATTGATTATTCCACCGAGTTTGATAGGGTGGACAGGAAGATCTTGTGGAGGAAACTTCAGGAGCAAGGGGTTCCGCCTTGCCTGTTGTGATTAGTGATAGCCCTTCCCTCTTCGACATGGTGTAAAATCCTTATGGGTGGAGAGCAGGGCTTGTGTTCAAAATTTTTAACCAAAAATGGCTTGAAACAGGACTGTTTATTGGCTCCACTGTTATTTTCCCTATACATCTATGACCTCCCTAAAATCCTTAGGAGTGCAAATGGGTACGCACCTGTGGTGGGTGGCTGACCAATCGCCTGCCCATTTTACGCGGATGATATAGTTGTCTTTGATCTCACCCCGAAGGCCTAAATCAGCGCCTGGACGCTCTAAACTCTTACTCTGTGAAGCACCACTTGAGAATTAATACATCTAAGTCTCAGGTTGTATGTTTCATGGGGGAAAAAAAACAGAAGGAAAATTTGTTCCTCCTGGGTTTTGGGTCAACATAAGTTGGAGCGATAGATGCATATCGTTTTTTTGGGGAAAAAATGTGGTTATGAAAAATGATCAAGATCATATTCATAATAATATTAGTAAGGCTCTCTCACACGCTGAAGGTTTAGCGGCTTATTTTAATGCAAATGCTAAAGACCATTTTTCACATCTATTGTCTGCCTATCAGGTTAAGATCCCAGCTACTCTTCTGTATGCGATAAAATGTATAGCTATAGATAAATGGGACTTTCTTGATAAGACAGAAGGCCGGATCCTAAAACGCTTGGATTCCTGCAATAACTCAGCTTGGGGGCAGCTCTAAGGCTTGAATTTGGCATCAAGAATATCTTTGACACAGTGAGGAATCTATATTGAGAAACCTGGTTTCTAATGACATTTTTAACAATTTGAGAGAAAAATCCAGGTTCTTTAGAAATTACACATATGCTATTCAGCTTTTAGAGCTGGACCCAGAATTTATTTCTTCAACACCCCTTATAATCCTAAGAAAAAATCTTGAAGGAGGTGACATGGTCCAAAGGTTTTTCGATGGATCTTGATTGTTGCGGCCCTAAAAGAGGACTCAAGAATTTAATCAAGTCAGTGTCTATGAAAGTGGTTTAACCTTACCTGACTTGGAATCTTCCACATGGTGTGAGCAATATTTTATACTGATTAGAATTGATAGAGTACCTCTTAGGGATCTAATTTCCAAATGGGATGGTGCTACTAATTCCTGTGACTTGTGTCAAGGTGGGTGTTACAGGGACACCGTAAGCAAGACTCACAGCCAGTGGTTATACTGTATATTTTCTTTATTAGTTAGTGCTGTTGCACTAGGAGTTTATTATTTTGTTCGTTTCCTTCTGTTTTGTTGTTTGTGGCTTCCTTTCCCTTCTTCTTTGAGGGCTCATGAGGTCTTCATCTTCTTATTTCTCTTCCTTCCATATGGTGTTTCAGGAGGCGCATGGGGAAAAGAAGAAGAAAAAAAAACTGTTGCTGGACGGGTAAGTGTTATTCCTGTTTCCCTAGGCTGTCTTGCTCTCCTTTTCTTTCTTTTTTTTCCTCTGACTTCCTCGTACTGTCTGTTTTTCTCTTATTCTCTGGTTCTTGTACTGTTCTCGGCTACTAGCTTTCCTTGTCTTCTTTCTTTTCTTCTATATTCTATTCTTCAGTTTTTTCCTGTCTGTGTCCCTATTTCTGGGGTATCTTCTCCTACCCCTTTTCTATCCTTTTCTCCTCTCAGATTTTGTAAATAAAAGGGGTTGGGTTTCCTTTCCTTCTTGTTTTCTTTTTCTAATTTTTCAAAAAAAAAACGCTTTTCAAAACAAAACAAATAAAAACAATAAAAGAGGAATATAAAAAAAATTAGAGTCGGACATCACTCTTTACTGTCTTCGCTTTGTACTTCCTTTTGTAGTGTCGCTGCACAGCCGTGCTTGTATTATACAGGGAGTGCAGAATTATTAGGCAAATGAGTATTTTGACCACATCATCCTCTTTATGCATGTTGTCTTACTCCAAGCTGTATAGGCTCGAAAGCCTACTACCAATTAAGCATATTAGGTGATGTGCATCTCTGTAATGAGAAGGGGTGTGGTCTAATGACATCAACACCCTATATCAGGTGTGCATAATTATTAGGCAACTTCCTTTCCTTTGGCAAAATGGGTCAAAAGAAGGACTTGACAGGCTCCGAAAAGTCAAAAATAGTGGGATATCTTGCAGAGGGATGCAGCACTCTTAAAATTGCAAAGCTTCTGAAGCGTGATCATCGAACAATCAAGCGTTTCATTCAAAATAGTCAACAGGGTCGCAAGAAGCGTGTGGAAAAACCAAGGCGCAAAATAACTGCCCATGAACTGAGAAAAGTCAAGCGTGCAGCTGCCACGATGCCACTTGCCACCAGTTTGGCCATATTTCAGAGCTGCAACATCACTGGAGTGCCCAAAAGCACAAGGTGTGCAATACTCAGAGACATGGCCAAGGTAAGAAAGGCTGAAAGACGACCACCACTGAACAAGACACACAAGCTGAAACGTCAAGACTGGGCCAAGAAATATCTCAAGACTGATTTTTATAAGGTTTTATGGACTGATGAAATGAGAGTGAGTCTTGATGGGCCAGATGGATGGGCCCGTGGCTGGATTGGTAAAGGGCAGAGAGCTCCAGTCCGACTCAGACGCCAGCAAGGTGGAGGTGGAGTACTGGTTTGGCTGGTATCATCAAAGATGAGCTTGTGGGGCCTTTTCGGGTTGAGGATGGAGTCAAGCTCAACTCCCAGTCCTACTGCCAGTTCCTGGAAGACACCTTCTTCAAGCAGTGGTACAGGAAGAAGTCTGCATCCTTAAAGAAAAACATGATTTTCATGCAGGACAATGCTCCATCACACGCGTCCAAGTACTCCACAGCGTGGCTGGCAAGAAAGGGTATAAAAGAAGGAAATCTAATGACATGGCCTCCTTGTTCACCTGATCTGAACCCCATTGAGAACCTGTGGTCCATCATCAAATGTGAGATTTACAAGGAGGGAAAACAGTACACCTCTCTGAACAGTGTCTGGGAGGCTGTGGTTGCTGCTGCACGCAATGTTGATGGTGAACAGATCAAAACACTGACAGAATCCATGGATGGCAGGCTTTTGAGTGTCCTTGCAAAGAAAGGTGGCTATATTGGTCACTGATTTGTTTTTGTTTTGTTTTTGAATGTCAGAAATGTATATTTGTGAATGTTGAGATGTTATATTGGTTTCACTGGTAATAATAAATAATTGAAATGGGTATATATTTTTTTTTTGTTAAGTTGCCTAATAATTATGCACAGTAATAGTCACCTGCACACACAGATATCCCCCTAACATAGCTAAAACTAAAAACAAACTAAAAACTACTTCCAAAAATATTCAGCTTTGATATTAATGAGTTTTTTGGGTTCATTGAGAACATGGTTGTTGTTCAATAATAAAATTAATCCTCAAAAATACAACTTGCCTAATAATTCTGCACTCCCTATATATTGAGCTTGTTAGGAAAAACCCCTATTGCAATACCCCAAACTAAAGGAAAAATAAAAACAGCACTAAACATTCAGCCATCCTTTACACCATCTTGCCGCCTCTCGCCTCCCACCAGTTCTGGTGTTTCTATTCCCTTGTCCTATTTAGGACCATACCTGGCAGGGCCACGCTCTCCCCAGAGCGTGGCCGGTATGCTGAACTTGCCGCCTCCTGTTCCTCCATCTGGACTCTGGAACGGGGAGTAGGCCTCTGTCATTGCGTTCCTCCTGCTGTGCCTGGTGTCTTCTTCGTCGGTGCCGTTAAGAATGGCACGTCATTCGTGGCTGTGGTGTCTGCTGCTCTCCTCTCCTGGACAGCCTTCCGATGTGTTGTTCTCACTGGTGCTGCTGCTGCCTGCCGTCATTTTTTTAATCCATCCTGATAGGTATTTAAAATCCCCTCCCTCGACCGGAGATGCTGCCTGATTGGATGGCGTCTGAATCACATCCGGGTCATGCACTCCAGACGTGATGGTGCATCCGGGGTACCGCTGGCCCGGCTCATTGTCAGTCGGCCCGTTACAGTGGGGTACAGAATATTAAACACATTTTATTTGTCTGTCTAGTTTTAGCCGCTCAGAGGAAATTATGGTTGAAACCCCTCTACTTGCGGTTAAATATTAGATCTTATGGAGAGGCTTTAGACTCCTGTTATAACCCTCCTAATGAAAGATTTTGTTACAGGACTTTCATATTTTTTTAAACCTTCATGCAGTTATATTGAGATTTTATGATTAGATCGCCCCTTGGTCCCTGGCGTGGAAATTAAATATCGCAGGGATTGTAGGGGTCTTTTATAGTTTTTCAGGGGCTTTGAGGGAGGTGGGCCTGTTTATAAATAGAGATTCTCCGGAAGAAGGAAGGGAGGGGTACGTGTCTCAATTTTGCTGAGCAGGAACTACTTGAATCTAAGAATTTGCGCATGTAGTAGGAGGTTACATTTATGTCATATCAAGATTAAATACTGCCATTTATTGGTAGTTCTTGTAATGTGTGAAGTATGTTGGAACAAATTGATGGTCTGGAGTTTTATTCATTTTTAGAAATTGTATTAATTTATTATGTATTTATATGGTTGTATCATTATACATGTGGATCTCTTTGGAGTTCTAAATAATGATAATAAAATAAATTGAATCCACAGTGCATTTGGAGGCTGTATATTTCTTGTTTTTGACAAATCACTAAATACTTTTTTATGGAAATATGTATTTTCAGTAAATTAAACTCACATAAGTCTACACCACACACATTTTAAACAACATCAACAGAATATGCTTATTTACAATCAGTACAACGAACACAGTGTGTGCCTTACCAGTGGCATAACGTACAATTATGCCACTTCCCTGCAGAATGTGAAATGGAGGCTCTTGATTCTCTGATATCTTACATGTAGTCACTGGCCATGGGTAAATAAGGCCTTTAGAGGGTTCTGGGGCATTGAAGAGATATGGGCCACCTTGCATCGCCGGAGCTACAGGGGCCTGCGTTACGACCTTTGCATCTCACAAAAACTAAAACTGTTCATTACAATGCAATTAATATTTTGAAAAACACCACTGCATTTATAAATGTAGGATATCCAGATGTCAGTTGGTAGAATTACCCACTGCCTCGAATGTTCAGCTAGAAAGAACAGGTGGAATCACATGTATACCTGTCTCTAAAGTGATGGCTTTAATATACCAAAGGAGAGTCAGGTTGAAATCTTCAAATATGACACATGAAGATCTAAGATGGAAGTAAGTCACTCAGTTAATCCCCAACCCCAGTTGGGAAATGCAAAAAGCATATGGTCAAGCGATGTCACATTCTGCACCGTCTTTAACGGTGTTAGTGAAAAATAAAAACTTCTGGTGTCATAAAGATGAACTTTTTGTACAACAGAGCCGGATGGGGTGAATGGAAACATGCCTTCAATGATGGAAAAACCAGTATGAACGTCATCCAGACAGATAAGGTGAAAGTTCACCTTCTAATCATAGAAAAGGGAGGTGAACAGCGCTAAATAGAGATAGAGGTAGATTGAATAATGGATAAATAGACTGAGAGGGCTGAACTTGAAGAACTTATCCAGGTTTACTTTAACTGCCGAGCACAGGCAGGACAGCTGAAATAGGACACATGCACAAACAAACATGCTTTCAGCTGATTCAGGTAACATCCTTCCTGACTAGTTCAAATTAACTTTTCTTTGATCATTTAGTGGAAGGCCAGATAAGGATGCCAAGAATTTTTTAAACACATAACTGCTGGGGCTTTCCACACCACTTGCCCCTACCACCCCAGTGCTGAGCCCTTTTTTTTAACTATATGTTGTAGTTCGCTTTTAGGGCTCCATAACATTTCTTCCACATAAGCAATTAATGTCAAATTTCTGTCTTTTTTCTCAACAAGGTACTCAGGATTTGTGGATTCCATGGATGCGACTGAGAAGACGGGCAAAGTATAGGTACACTTTGAACTTTTGGGAAAAATAGAAAAAAAGTGTTCTGGATAAAAGTATATTTTTTATCTCCTAAAAATGGCATCAACAAATGGTTTGCTATTCTAAAGTCACCAACTTTCCAGCTTTCAGGAACATGCAGAAGTGAATGAGAAAACCTACTTTTTTACCACAGTTTTGGCATTTTTCTTATAGAAGTAGCCCAGTTTTCCTATTTTTGTGCGCTTTCAGCTTACTTCTAGTATGTGGTGGAAACCGGTGTGAAACCCATGAGTGACCCAGGAAAGATATAGATTCTTGAAAATTAGAAAACATTCAGAATTCAGCAAGGGGTCATATGTGTAGATCCCTCAAGATTTTCTCAAAGAAACTAAGGGTCAAATAAAGAAATCTTGAAAATTAGTAGACAAGACACAGACATTTGTGACAATGTTTTCATCAGTAACTTTATGTCACGATCGCGGATTTACAAAAGCCATATACCATTACACCCACTAGGCCTATCTGGGTGCAGGGATATATGGGGCCAGATGTACCAAGAAGGCCTTTTGCGATTCGGAAATAGTGATCTTTAAGAAATCGCTATTTCTGATTCGCAAAATGCAGTGTATCACATTTGCGATTCAGTAATAGTGATTTCTTAAAAATCGCAAATGCTATTACCGAATCCCAAATTGCAATACCGGCCCCATTCGTACCTATGGGCCTGTATGCCCATATCTGCGAATTTTTTGCATTTCCAAAATTGTGATTTCTTAACTGGAAATCGCAATTTAGGAAATGCAAAACCCCAGGGTGCTGGGGGCCTAAGGCCCCCTCTGCTGCGCCCCAAAATAATTTCTTTACAACATGTAAGGTGCACACTTGCCAAAAGGGCATGTGTGCTTTACATGTAAATTTTAAAAATGCATTTCAAATGCATTTTTACAATTTGCACATGGTTACTACCAAGTTCAACCTGGTGGTAAATAGCGATTCCTAAATGCCCAATTCGCATTTAGTAATTGCTTCTTACATGTGCTTTAGAAATCGCAAATAAGGAATCCTTATTTGCGATTTCTTATTTAGAGAGTCGCAATTTGCGACTCTCTAAACTGGGTCGCAATTTTAAGGAATCGCTATACTAGCGATTCCTTAAAATTGCTTTCAGAATGCCTTTAATACATTATGAAATGGCTTTTTGCATTCACAAACAGGCATTTGCACCGTTTGCAAATGCAAAAAGCTTTCATACATCTGGCCCATAGTGTTTACAGGTTCTCCAAGAACCCAGGTACCCATAGCCAACAACTGGGCTGCATAGTACAATGGTTTTTCATTGTGTACCAAATAGAGACTAATTCATGTGGAGAACTGTGTAGAGTAAACAATGGGTTGTGAGGAAACCTTTGCATTTTTTAAATGGACACAAGATATGGACTTTAGGAGCTTTGGTTCTTTTTACATCTCTGATTTTGTGGGCACTTGTACTAGCATGTGATTTACAGGGTATTTTTTTTTTTTTTTTAAACCTGCTTCCTTACCCACTGATTTACATTTGGAAGGCAAAAATGCAGCAAAATCCAACCTGTAATAACAACTACTGTTCTATGCTCCCACATGTCTCCCGATAGAAATGGTACCTCAGTTGTATGGGTAGGCCTAGTGCCCGCAACAGAATATGGCCTAAAACGCAACATGGACACATCACATTTTTCCACTCAAAGCTGATCCTTCTTTTTGCAACATGGGTAGCTGTGGATTTTGAGCCCTAGTTCAGCCAGCACCTAGGGAAACCTAGCGAACATGCACATTTTTGAAAATTATATGACTCTGTGAATCTAGGATGGGGTGCCTTCCATTGCTGTCCCAAGATTCTCTTATCCAGAACCCATTGGAAACCACATAGGTAGAATGTTTTTTTTTTTTTTTTACCTACATTTCTGTGATGGAAAGTTCTGTAATGTGCAGGGAGCCATAAACTTCTTTCCACCCATCATTCTGCTGCCTCTTGATAAAAATAGTACCTAACTTGTGTGGGTAGAGCTAGTGCCTGCAACAGGGAAGGACCCTAACCACAATATGGACACATCACATTTTTCCATTTGAAGCAGAGCCTTTTTTACAATGTGGGTAGCTGTGGATTTGGGCTGTATCTAAACCAGAACCCAGGGAAACATAGCAACCGTGTACATTTTTGAAAAGTAGACACTTAGGGGAATCTAGGATGGGGTGACTTGTGTGGCTCTCACCAGGTTGTTGTACCCAAATCCCTGAGAAACCTAAAACCTTGAATGCAAGCACATTTTCCTCACTTTTCTGTGATGGAAAGTTCTGAAATCTGTGGGAAGCCACAAACGTACTTCTGCCCAGCATTCCCCCAAGTCTCCCAATAAAAATAGTACCTCACTTGTGTGGGTAAGCCTAGTGCTTGTGACGGGAAGGGGCCCAAAACGCAACATGGACACATTACATTTTGTCACTTGCTGGCCCATCTTTGCAATGTGGGTAGCTTTGGATCTTGGGCCCTAGCTCAGGAGCCACCTAGGGAAACCTAGAAAACCTGTTTATTTTTTAAAACTAGACACTTGACGAAATCCAGAGTAAAGTGACTTGTGTGGCACTCACCAGAGTTTCCTACCCAGCATCCCTTGCAGACTTCAAACTTTTCCACAAATTTCTGTGATGGAAAGTTCTGGAATCCGTAGGAAGCCGCAAACTTCCTTCCACCCAGTAATCCCCCAAGTCTCCTGATAAAAATGGTACGTCACTTGTGTGGGTAGGCCTAGTAGTAGCAACAGGAAAGGGCCTAAAACACAACATGGATACTTCACATTTTTGCAGAGAAAACAGACCTGTTTTTTTACAGTGTGGGCAACTGTGCGTTTTGGGCCCTAGGTTAGTCGGCACCTAGAGAAACCTAGCAAACCTTCACATTGTTTCCAGGGGGTGTGTGTGACTAGTGCAACTCTCACTTGGCAATTTCACCCAGAAGCCCATGCAAACGTCAAACTTTGGTATTAAAAACCACCGATTTTCCTCACCTTTTCTGTGACTGAAAGTTTTGGAATCTACAGAGAGCCACACATTTCCTACCACCCTGAGTTTCCCCGGTAAGAACAGTACCCTGCTTGTGTGGGTGGGCCAAGAGACCATGACACTAAGGGCCCTAAAGCACCACACTGATAAATAACCAACCGGGGTACCTGCATTATTTGGAGTCACGCTGGAGCGCCATCCATGCAATCCTACAAACCACAGACATTTGTGAAATGTAGACAATCTGGGGATTCCAGGGTGGAGTGTCATGCGTGGATTCCATTAGGTTTACTTGCGCACAATGCCCTCAAAACCTCAAACTTCACCTGAAATGATGTATTTTCCTTACATTTCTGTAGTAGAAACTTCTCGAATTCACAAAATTCCTACCACCCATCATTACACCATTTGTGCTGATAAAAATGCTGCACCATTTGTGTGGCTGGGCCTAGTGCTCATGACAGGAACAGATCAAACCAAAATCTTAGGGAGGCCCCTCGCACAGGACTTCAGGTTTGCTTTCAGCTTACTTCACATTTTACCTTCACTTTATTTAATAACATTAGCAGGCCCTGTGCACTGTTAGTCACTACAGTAAAACACTCAGCCCGAGGTTAACGTAAAATAAAGGACTCACTCACCAGAGGAGTCTTTAAATACCTCCACAGTCAGTCAATGGCCGACACAAACGCTGTGGAGGTAGCACGGGTGTTGGTCATTGACTTACACCCACACTTAAAAGGTTAATAAGCATGCCAGTAAAACGTTTCTAAAAACCTTCTCACTGTGGTGTAAGATTACAGTTGCTTACTTATTTCCCCAGTGATGGACTGTGGATTCCCCAAGTCTTGGATTTGGAAATTGAGAGCTGACAGTGCTCCAATTTCCCAGGCTAGCGAAAAACCTGAAATTAAACTAGGATCAAATACTAAATAAAAATATATACTTACGTAAATACGTATATATATATATATATATATATATATATATCAAGCCAGTGTGTCGAATGAAATGCATCATGTTCGTGTCGCTGTAAAAATTGCTAGCAATGCAACCTTGAGTGAGCATCTTACCTTTTATTTTAAAATTTGAAGTTTCCAGCCAGCGCCACCCCCCACGGGTATTGACTCCAGCAGGAACTTTTGTGAATGGGATATATATATATATATATATATATATATATAAAAAATAATGATGCTATTATTCAAAACATATATTTTACATTATATTTCACTTTTCAAATTATTTGAAGTGTACTAAAAACATACACAGAAATATTATTTAAATATTATTAATATTTATATTATAAAAATATTACCAAATCAGTTGCAGAACATTAAAAAAATGACCAACTTCATAAAACGTAAAACATTTGAAATCCAGAAAAATATTACATATATATATATATATATATATATGGTGCTGGATGCTGTTACAACCATTGGTCTCCCCTACCCTTTTCTTCATTCAGCACTCTGGTGGTGTTAGGTTTTCACCTTTTTAGTACTAATTATTAGTTATGGTATGGGCGAGTATGTGCAGTATATGAACGGTGTAGAGGTTACATTGTGCAATACAGAACACATGGAGTTTTGTATTTGTATTTGTAAATTTCAGATACATTTATGTACATGGCTGCGCTCAGCTTAGATAATAGTATGAGGGTGCCATCTGTTTTCAAAAATACTATGCATCCTGCGATGTTAATACAAATTTTATTTCATGTATATTTATGATATTTACATTTTGTTTGCTATCAGTTTACTCATTAAAGATCTCTTTTACTAACAATTTGTTTGATAATTTTAAAAATGGTATCGTTATTAACATAACTACATCTATATTATTATATATGGTGCAGGGGCTATAAGCGATGAATATAAACAATCATTTTGGAGTGATGAAGCAGAAAATGAAGGTTTTGATTTATTAACGCTTAAACGTAGTACTGAAATAATCATGTGTGACTTTAACCGAACTAATAAAGATTGTACGGGGACAAAATGTGCCCTCAGAGTAGTTTGCCATCATTTATACGCGTGCTTTATATAACATGGTGTATTAGAATTGCACTAATCCGACATAATCATAAACGTGTGCTACGATTTGCTTGTTTGAATTGCTTTAGCTTAACATTACTTTAGCGGATGCTTTGGCCTAGTTGCCCGGTCTCACGGTTTAGATGCTCGTATTTTTCCACTGTGCTATTAAACGTGTATTTTTGCTTGAAGCTGTACTTTTCCACAGAAACTGTTCACATGCTTATCTTAAAGTTAGTGCCAGCCTGGCATATTTTCTCTTTAATTCAAGGTCGACTTGCAGGTGCGGACAATGGAGGCTCTGAAAGTGAGCTAATTGGGAGACAATGTTGCGATTTGCGTACCCATCTCCAAGGATAATGTATGCTTAAGCAAAAGCTTGAGAACTGTCGTTTTTGATTGGTCAATTTGAAGCTAACCTATGAACCCTCCAATGGAGACCCTACTGGATTTGAACTGTTGTCTATAAAACCCAGGTGCACGAGAAGAAGGTAGCCATTATAGCTATCATCGGCCATTACTGGACATCCCGCCATTTTGACTTCGTAGCTATTATGGCCCACTTTGCTGCGACGCCATTTTGAAAGAGACTTTGATGCTTTCTCTAATCGAGAGAAAGAGACTTTAAATGATTCTGGCCTTAGAGACTTTAACTTTGATTCGATCCCTTTGCATGAAGTAGTAGTTTTACCTTGCCGCCGTGAGGCAATTGCCCCGTCCACCCCTGCCCCTTTGTCCCGTCCTATGCTGATCGAGACGGTACCCATGATGACCGAAGAACGGTACCTGTGAGACGAAGACTTCCTTGTATGCTGATCGTAATTGGTAAATATGAAAGGAAATTGTAAAATTGCATTGTGTTTCTTTTAGGTAACCAACTGCTGATTTTGATAAGGGCCCTAGCTAGGAGTTTTCTAAATTAATGTTGCTAAATTGTTTTTGCATGAAGTCCCACATGCCGATGCTAATTTGAGGTTAGATGAGGATTCCGTATGTCGCACGATGCAATTTTGAGATCTTGTTATGCTGACTAAATGTATGCCATTAGTTCATTACAGATTATCGTATTAGTGATTTGCATTGCCATTATCGAATGCCTCGTGATTCAAATGCTTCATAGATTGCACTTGTTTCGACGTTATGGACAGCTATTAATGTTCATATATGTTTATCATTTGGTGTTGAGACACATTTATATTGTGCTAGCTTTGTTAATATAGGGAAATAAAATTCACTAACTTTGAATAAACTGGTGTGGTTATTCCTGACTGAAAGGTCAGGGTTCGCCGAAATGTATTCTGGATTAATTGTCAAGTGTTATGTTGATCAAGGTATTGCTTATGTTCGTTATTGATTATTGATTTGATGCGACTGATTGATTAAGAGTACAGAGAGTTCCCACTAAGTCAAAAGATTCATCGGCCTAAAGAGCGTCCGAACACAGGTAAATTATTACTACGGACCGCTCTATCAGTAGATGGTAGCAGAGGATGGTTTCGTCTTTTGGGACCCTGTACTCTTAAAGTACATGGTGTTGAATTAACGGTTACGCATTTTGAAACCCCCATTCGAGAAGTTGAATTAGATTTTTCTTGGATAAAACGGATTGACAAGATGATGATGGGCTAGGTCCACCGCGACTTTCCCGGGATCTCGGAGCTTGCGAATGGAGAGAACGGAGGTGTGGAATCAGCGTTGGCGGTACTAGTGATGGTATGAGTGAAGTTAGGGTTTTGCGCTTGCACAGCTTATTGCCGCAGGGTGTGTGAAAAGGTTGCGAGGATTTTTTTTTTCTTTTTAAAGATAGCGGAGGTGCGACTCCGAGTGTAGAAGTAGAGAAGTCGTCGAACTTCATAGAGATAGCGGAGGTGCGGCTCCGAGTGTGAGAGTAGGGAAGTCGTCGAACTTCATGTGCGTGTGGCGCTTTGTGCATAAAAAGGTCCACGTGGTTGTTGTTGTTGAGACGGGCCCTGCGAGGTCAAGAGACTCCGGAGTATGTTGATCCATGTTGTGGTCTGGGCGGTTTAGTAGGTTGATCGGGCGTGGTCAACAAGTCGGTATGTGTGTTAGGGAGTGAAAGAAACTTCGACTTCGGGCTTTGACAAAATTCTAAGTGCACTAGAATAGATCATTGACAAGTTGAGAGTAGGTCTGCGGGTCAGATTTGCTTGCGAATGTGGGGACTGAGAAAGACGGAATAGCGGCCGGAGGCTAGTGAAAGGTCCCGGGGCTAGTGAAAGGTCCCTAAGGTCCTGAAGCGATTGTGTTACCCTTCCTGTAGTAAACCGACAGATCTGTTTTATTTTTTTGGTAGCTCGCAATATATGCAAGAAGTTGTTACGAGAGGAGGTGAGTGAAGGAAGACTAGCCGCGAGGCTTTGTCAGCCGCAGTGTGTGTGAGTGTGACGTCACTAAGAGCCGCGCTGGGATAGGTTGGTTGCAGAGAAGGGTCGCGCACGGATTGGACGCAGTCCGTGGGACTCGATTGGAAGGGGAAAGGCAGGTGAAGAGTATTCCGGGAATTAAAGTCACCTATTGATTACAATTTTTGCGGAATTAAAGTCACCTATTGATTATAAACTTGGTTAAATAAAAGACGGGGAAAATGAAATTCTTTAAAGCATTTAGGAGTGCGATGAAAGGGGAGTCTTACATTAAAGCGAGCGTAGGAGAGGAAACGCCGCCCGAGGGTACACCAGCTTACATTGTAATGGAAGAGAAGGGGGTAGCTCCGTGTCTTTGGCTAAAGCAATGGCACAAGTTGACAGAGAAACATGGGAGCGTAGCGTTCCCGATACATGGGACATTCAATATAAGGATTCTAGAGAATTTGAGATTCACGATGTATGACATGAAGGTGCCTCCAAGGCCAGCACAGTTTGAGGCTCTAGCAATTTGGGAACTAATGGCCAGACAGCAACAGCAAAAGAAGTTCGAGACCAGAATGAGGAAGGTAGAAAAGACACTAGCGGATGCTAGGTGGGATAATGCACAGAAGGTGTGGAGATCAGATGTATTACAGGGGATAACATTGTTTCCAGCAATTACTAAGGAAGGAGAGGAGACAGGGAAGAAAGCTACCTGTAAGACAGACAGGAAGTGTTCCAAGGATAGAGAGGACGAGGAAAAGTTGAGAAGAGAAGAGGAGTTAGAGGATGAGGAGTTGATAATGCAATTGCTGAACGACCGTCCACCGCCTTATGCAGAGAATGGACAAGGTCCAAGTACCAGTTCTGCCCCTCCGGCATCGGTACAGAACAGTGAAACCCAGAGTTCAGGAGCATCATCGGGACCAAAGGACCCGAGTCTGCTATTCACCCCGCAGATACCGCAGGTTAGGAGAATATATCCAGATGTGCCCGTGTTGAAACCAGCAGAAAATTATCAGCCGCAGATGCCAGGGTACTACAACAGTGATAACAGTGCAGGAATGATTCTAGATCCAACCGGAAGGGGAGTACAGAATGGTTACAACCAAACAATGGCACAAGCTGAATCAACTCAGTTTTTGATGCCTCAAAAGCAGATGCAGGGAGGAAACGCACATGCTCAAATGACGGGGAGCCAGATGGGCATGCCGGCAATGATGACCCATGGTGTGGGAATGAACATGCCTCAGAACATGGGGAATGGACAGAACCCAGACGCGATATCACTACCCATTACTTTAGGTCCACCGGTACCTCTGTATAGTCAGCCTAACTTGGGTCTGAGCAGTCAGGGATCAATGCCGCAGAATGGGACAGAAAGGAGGTGCATAGAAAACACCCCAGGGATAACTCCGATAGCGACTCAGCCAAATGGGTCTGGATCCTTGATGGAGTTTAGTCCCATATGTGCTCAGTCAACACTGGTGAGGTCGAGACCCCCACTGATAATACCCTTAACATCGAACACTGAAAAGTTGCCTCAACCATCGATGGCAGTCGATGTGAACGCCACGCTGATGGGAGTGAATGCGCAACAGTTGACACAATGGTTCAACAGTCTAAACTCCACACAAAATTCAGCCAGTGGGAAAGGAGAAGACTATATGAATAGGGTCAGGTTGAACATGGAAGCACAAGAATTGGTGGAAGGGACCATGGGTGTGAACAGGTTAGAGTCCTACACGGAAGAAGAGCTGAGGTATCTATGTCCCAGGATTACGAAGGAAGTGAACAAGGTACATAAGAGTCTGCAAGAAGCAGCTGACAGAAACGGGGTTGACATAGACAAGATGAAACACTTGAGCAGGAGCTACAGGTTAGATTTTGGGACCACAGACTTTGAACACATGAGGTCAGCAGGCATGAAGACCCACCTTAGAGAATTGCTGCAGAGTGCACAAGTGTGGAGGTGCTTAGACAAGTGGGAAAGCAGATGGGTAAAGAGGAAGGAAAAGAGGAGGGACAGTGCTACAGAGCACAATGAGAAAAGACCGCAGAGTAGTGATACAGTAACAATGTTACCAATGAGGGAGACAGCAGGGGGAAAATTAGTACATGTACCATGGCACAGAAGCGACATTCAGTCTTTTACGGACGATTTTCCCAAACTGAGAGAGAAACCAATTGAATGGTACCAACAGACTGATAGGTTTGTGAAGCTTTTAAAATGTCTCTGGGAAGACCTGAACACTCTCTTTGAGATTGTGGTTCCGGCAGATTTGTGGGAGGATTGCAAAAGAGCTGTAGGTTGGCCGACAAGTGAACCAGAGAGGGACAGGGAGACAGGTGCACCATCACCTTTGGTGATGAGCTTGTACTATAAGGTGATTGAGCATTTGAAGACTAAGGTACCCGCGAAGAATGTGGATTGGCAGAAGATTGATCGAACTGCCCAAGAGGCCAAAGAATCGATTCATAGTTACTATGAGAGGTTGTTGAAGGCGTTCAAGAATTACAGTGGCACGGAAACAATTGAGGCGAAGGACATGCTCCATTTTGTGTTCAGATTTGTGGAAGGGCTGAGACCAGAAATAAGTCAAATGATAAAGTCACATTTGATTTGTTGGCAGTCTAAACCGATTGACGAAGTCTTGACTTATGCGAAATACTGTAGCGACGAAATTGAAGTGAAACAGAAAAGGCTGAAAGAGAAGGTGATGATGATGCAGCTTAAGGCAGCTCAGACAGGTCTGCAGGGTTTGCAAGGGATGCAAGGGTTCCAACAGCAGGTACCGCAACAGCAGCTGCAGTTGCAGGGAAACATGGCGTTTCAGCCACAGGCCAGAGGCAGAGGCAGAGGAGGTTTTGTGAATAATGGTCCGGATTTGAACACTGTTGTGACGGGTGTGCAGACAATGAAGAAGGTGATGCCGTGTCACGTGTGCGGAATTGTAGGACATTGGAAACGCGAGTGCCCGATGGTGGTGCAGGAAGGTGCGGGTGCAGGTGCAAGTGTAGGTGTTGGTCAGCAAAACAATGATGTCAATGCATTTCAGACAATGAGGGGACCGAAATTGAGAGGTCCAAGCCCAAATTTTCAGACCGTAAATCAATTGCAGGGATTGCAACCTATGCAGCCGCAGCAGATGCAGATGCCTCGTATGCAGATGACGCAAATGCAGCCAATGCAACAGCAGTTACCTATGGTACCTAATCAGCAAATGCAAATACCCTTGGCACCAATGAGTCAGCAGCAAGTGATGGTTCCTCCACAGGTCTCAGGTCAGGTAATGAGTACAAATGGCACAGTACAACAGTTCCCATTACACAGTGAGAGTGGAATAAACAACGTATGGGAGAGTGAAAGTTCAGGAGAAGAAGGAGATTGTGTGCTTGCGGCATCCTTGGAAGTTGATCAAAGGGGTCCGTACGTAGAGGGAAGAGTAATGGGTCATCGTGTTTCATTCTTGGTTGACACGGGAGCCACGCGTTCAACTGTTAAGAGCAGTGAAGTACCAAATTTGCCACTCTCAGGGAGGACAGTTCAAGTGGTGGGAGTAGCAAACAGACATCTGACGAACCCAATAACAGATCCGGTACCAGTCAGCATCGGTAACTATCAAGGGGTGCATCAGTTTGTGGTATGTGACTCAAGCCCGATAGCACTATTAGGAAGAGACCTATTGTGCAAATTGGGTTGTTCGATCATGTGTTCGAACGAAGGAATAACAATCCAGACGAGCAGTGACGGGGAAGAAGAGGACAGTGTAGAGGGGGATGAGGTGGAAACTGTAGATGAAGAGTATCCTCTGATTTGTCTTTTCCCGATGATAACTGAAGAAGATATCCCAGCCGAATTACGGGAGACAGTCGGAAAGGAAGTGTGGGACATGACAGGGAAAGAGGTGGGATTGATGAAAGGAGTGGAACCAGTGAAAGTGGCTGTAAAGCCCAATGCAATCTTTCCCCAGACCCCACAATACCACATGCCACAAGATACCCTCATGAAAGTTGCTCAACTCATTGACGAATTTGTAAAACAAGGGGTACTGAAAGAAGTGTTAAGCAGTCCATGTAATTCACCAATAATGGGACTAATAAAGCAGAGTGGAAAGGTCCGACTCGTGCAGGATTTGAGGAAAATAAATGACATCATAGTCAAGTGCTGCCCTGTCGTACCGAATCCAGCTGTGATAATGTTTCAAATTCCTTGGGATGCTGAATGGTTCTCAGTCATCGATTTGTCACAAGCATTCTTTTCTGTGCCTCTTCATGAGGACAGCCAATTCCTCTTTTGTTTCAAATTCCTAGACAGAGTGTACAGTTGGTGTCGAATTCCTCAAGGGTTTTCTGAGTCACCGTCAATTTTCAATCAGATTCTAAAGAAAGATTTGGAAGCATTAGAATTGCCATTCGAGTCAACCCTAGTACAGTACATTGATGACTTACTGGTTGCATCAGAGACAGAAAGTGGCTGCACAGCCGATACCATTGCTCTGTTGAATCATTTGGGAAGGAATGGACATAAAGTGTCCCCCTCCAAGTTGCAGTTCTGTCAGAAGAAAGTGAAATACTTGGGTCACCAGATAGAGAAAGGGTCACGGAGAATAATGAAGGAAAGAATAAGAAGCGTACTACAAATGAGTCCACCAAAGACAAGGAGGGAGGTGAGGAAGTTTTTGGGAATGGTGGGATACTGTCGCCAGTGGATCCCCAACTTCTCGACTCTAGCAAAGCCCCTACTGAAATTGACCCAGAGGGATGCCTTGGATGAAATTGAGCTGAAAGGAGATGAGATGGATGCTTTTGTTGAACTGAAAGAATGCATGTGTAGGGCTCCAGCTTTAGGTATGCCTGATTACACGAAGCCTTTCACATTGTTTTGTCATGAACGTGATGCATGTTCTCTGTCTGTCTTGACTCAAGCCCATGGTGGCGTAAACAGACCAGTAGCGTATTTTTCAGCTATTTTGGATCCGGTCGCAGCAGCACTCCCAGGGTGTTTGCGCGCCGTAGCAGCAGTTGGTATCAGCCTCACTCAGAGTGAAGGAATAGTGATGGGACACCCAGTAACAGTCATGGTCCCTCACTCAGTTGAGATACTTTTGACCCGCTCCCGAACGCAGCACATGACAGGAGCAAGACTCACAAGGTATGAAACGATAATTCTGGGCTCACCGAATGTGCAGCTGAAAAGGTGCACTACGTTGAATCCAGCAACCTTGCTTCCTGGAGAAAATGCCGAAATTGAGAACGCTGAAGACGTCGAGCATGACTGCCTTCAGATGACTGAATTTTGCACAAAACCTCGACCGGACATCAAGGATATTAAACTTGATGAAAATGACCAAATTCTTTTTGTTGATGGTTCATGTCTAAGAGACGGGATGGGGATTTTGAAAGCAGGATATGCTGTATGTACTGTAACAGGAGTCTTGGAAGCGGGATGGCTTCAAGGAGTCTATTCTGCACAAGTAGCAGAACTTGTAGCCCTTACAAGAGCATGTCAACTGTCTGCATTGATGAAAGTCACCATTTACACTGATAGTCAATACGGGTTTGGGATTGTGCACGACTTTGGACAACTATGGTCACAGAGAGGTTTCCTGACTTCTTCAGGATCCCCAGTGAAGAACGGGGAGAGGATAAGGGAATTGTTACACACCATTCAAGTGCCAGCCGAAGTTGCAGTGGTAAAGTGCAGTGCTCACACGAAAGGACAGGACTATGTTTCTCTGGGAAATGCATATGCGGATCAAGTCGCAAGATTTTGTGCCTTGAACTGTATATTACTGAGAGACGAATGGAATACGATAAATGAGCCAGAACTCGAACCAGCTGAAGCATTTGCCTTGAAGGTTGTAGATACAATAGATGAACTAAAAGTATTACAAAATAATGTCAGGGAGGATGAAAGAGATTCCTGGATTAAATCACAATGTATAAAGAGACCAGATGAGTTATGGGTTTCACATGAGGGAAAATTTGTTTTGCCAAACAGTCTCTTATCACAGCTTGCGCGGTTCTATCATGGGCAAGCTCACCTATGGAGAGATGCGATGATAAGATTGTTCAAAACTGATTGGTTTAACCCCAGATTTCGTCAAGCTGCAGAAGCAGTTTGCCATCGATGTGTCACTTGCCAGCAGATGAACCCAGGAAAGGGAACGGTTGTGAACGCGAGTCACATTGGTAGGGCAAGCGGGCCTTTTAGTCGAATGCAGATGGATTTCATTGAGATGCCTGTGCATGGGGGTCTGAAATATGTGTTGGTGATTGTGTGCATTTTTAGTCACTGGATTGAAGCATACCCCACACGTAGAAACGACAGCCTTACAGTTGCCAAGCTATTGTTGAGGGAGTTGATACCACGTTTCGGATTCCCGATCTCTTTAGAATCAGATAGGGGAAGTCACTTCAATAACGAGGTGATAAAGTTACTTTGCGAAGCGCTGAACATTGAGCAAAAGCTGCACTGTAGCTATCGCCCTGAAGCCTCAGGACTGGTGGAGCAGATGAATGGTACGCTGAAATCGAGAATGGCAAAAATATGTGCATCGACAAATTTGAAATGGCCTGACGCATTGCCCTTAGCGCTAATGTCAATGAGAAACACTCCTGATAGAAAGACTGGATTGTCTCCGCATGAAATTCTCATGGGCAGGGCTATGAGACTTCCTGCAGTTCCCGCAAACATGCTTTTGAATATTACAGATGATATGGTGTTAGACTACTGCAAAGGACTGGCTGACGTGGTTCGCTCTTTCTCTCACCAGGTGGAAGCGACCACCTTGCCACCGATCCAAGGTCCAGGACACGCACTGAAAGCAGGTGACTGGGTCGTGGTAAAGAAGCACGTGAGAAAGTCGTGTCTGGAACCCCGTTGGAAAGGCCCTTTCCAAGTGATCCTGACGACAACTACCGCTGTGAAGTGTGCGGGGGTTCTTAACTGGATTCACGCCAGTCACACAAAGAAGGTGTTGTGTCCCACAGATGAGGAAGTTGAAGCGCTGAAACTACCAGTGCCTGATAAAACAGCGCTGAGTGCTGAGACAGAACAAAACCGAACTGAAGGCGAGCAGGCAGAAACGGGAGAGAAAGAGATATTCTCTGACGACGAAGACACCAACTCGCTTGGGGGAGACCAAGGAGAAAGTTCGGACAGCGACGAAGCAGCTGAAGGTGACAAAGAACCTGAAGCAGCTGAGGGTAGCAAAAAGCCTGAAGCAGCTGAAGGTGACAAGGAGCCTGAAGCAGCTGAAAGTGATAAGGAGCCTGAAGAAAGTAACGGTGACGAAGGGCTCGAAAAAGGTGAAAAAGCAGGAGAGCCTGATCAGAGGAGGGCTTTCCCAGAAGCAGACGATACAGAAAAAGAAAAAGAGAACGTGATTGATTCCCCAGAAGGAGGGAACGAGGCAGAACAGAACGAAAAGGTTCAAGCTTCCACAGAAAAGACAGCAGGTCCATCAAATGGACATGGTGCAAAGAGAAGACTAAGTATCTCACCAATAAAAGAAAAGGGTAAAGAAAGTTTGGGCGACGGAGGAAGGCCAAAAGTGAAAGAGAAAAGAAAGGAAGTGACGGTTGTGGAACAATCGTCAAGTGAAGAAAAAGACTTGACAAAAGAGGAAAGTGCCAGCGAAGCAGAGTCGAAAAGGGAAGCAAAATTGAAAAGGAAAAGGATACCAAACAGGAGATATTCCGGTCCTGAATGGGCATATGCAGTCAATGACGATTGGACTGACGAGTTTGTATCTCTAAGCATCGAGAACGAAGAAGAAGAAGAGATACCAATAGAAAAGAAAAGTTTCATAGACTCTGTCGATTGAAAGAGTAGTAAATGATATTGCTTGCTACAATTTAACGTGAAAGAAACAACCAGCTGAGACATTGTTAAACCGGACGAGACTTGCTAAACTGATAAAGACTGAGTTATTGCCGAATTGAGACAAATGTTGCTAACCGATAAGTGACTGGCCTTTTGAAGAAGACGGTGTGAACATTGCGCTCGCTCAGCTTTGTAACTGAATTGCTAAATAGTTTCATTTATAGGTGCTTCTAGCTCTCTGATTCTATACCGATCATGACTAGGTACGCTACGCAAAATAATAGAAAGAGATATTGTAAATATGTGTGTATAGGCTTGGTAATTACATGTGTAATAATAATAATGGCAATTGTGTTTGGAATGCATGGGAAGGGTGAAAGTGAGAATATCGAGGCTTCTACTATTGCTCCTGTTACTGTCACTGAACTAACCCCATTGAAAAGACTAGCATTGGATGAGAGGCTCTTGCACGATAAGAAAGAGCTTTCGTATAACGTTTTCTATCGCTTGCTAACAGAGTATGTTGAGACTATGGATGCGAAAGATTGTTATGTGTGTACACAGATACCGACATCAGTAAAGGAAGGGGTAACTTATCACCACATGCCTCTTACATATGGGATTACATGTAGTATAGTGATGTCTAGGTTTTATGGTCAAACTAACATACAGTATTTTTACTCGAATTATGATGTTACCTTTGCTTATGTTCCTATAATAGCACAGCTAAGCCAGATTGCTAAGGATTGGGATGCTAAAATAATGAGGGAATTTTTCGAGCCAATGCAACCTTTTGAAACGGCTCATGCTCATAGGGAGAACCTTACTTGCTCAGTCTCTGCTGTAGAAATAAGCTTTTTAGATCGCACAGATGATAGAAGGGCACAAATGAAGGCGAAATTAGAAAAAGAGCTACATAAGAGGACTTCAGTAGATAATTATGATTTTGCTGCTATAAAGACACAAGGGAAAATAGCTTTAGATGCTTGGCATGTAGGGAAATTTTGTATATATCGAGGTGAATCTTATTATGACAATATTTTTGTAGGAGCGAGTGAGTGTAAACATACGTTTATTTTTAAGGCCAAATGGACATTCATGATGAACGGACTTGACCCTGTCATTCCAGGTGTATATTACATTTGTGGGCATAATGCCTATTATCGTCTTCCAAAGGGATGGTGGGGGAGATGTTATTTGGGTATAGTGTTCCCAAAGGTTTATCAACTGGATGACGTATCGATGATTCAAAAGACATCTGGATCCCATCGTATCCAGAAGAGAGAGACCGCAGCTGCTGTGGTAGGTGATATATTTGGAGCCATGATTCCTTCATTGGGAGTTGTGTTGAATTCCATCAAAATAAGAAAGTTGTCTACTATAGTGGATAACATGCTGACAAAGTTTTCAGGTGCTATAATCCTGATAGATGCCGAACTTGCAGCGGAAAGAGCCATGACTCTTCAAAATAGGCTTGCTTTAGACATTCTTTTGGCAAAGGATGGAGGCGTTTGCAAAATGATTGGTGCCCGACACTGTTGTACCTATATACCCGATAATAGTGTGAAAATTAAAACTATGCTTGCTAATCTAACAAAAGAAAGTGCAGATTTGAAGGAACTGAAAGAACCAGGAGTGTGGGAGAAGGTTGGAAAAGGACTTGCTTCAGTGGGACATTGGATTGGGGGAATTTGGAATGGAATATTATTGAAAATAATAGAAGGAATATTAGTAGTAATAATTTGTGTGTTTGGAATTTGGGGAATAAAAAGGGGAATAATAATGATTATGGAAAGAATTAAAAGAAGAAAGGAAGAGAAAATAATGAAAAGAATGGCAGAAGAATACAAAGCGCAAACTAGGGGAACTAAAAGGAAAAGGGAACTGACAGAATTTTAATGGAATAAAATTTGTGGGCATGGTTTGGTGTGATGACAAGTAGTCATCAGAGGAGGGATTGATGAAGCAGAAAATGAAGGTTTTGATTTATTAACGCTTAAACGTAGTACTGAAATAATCATGTGTGACTTTAACCGAACTAATAAAGATTGTACGGGGACAAAATGTGCCCTCAGAGTAGTTTGCCATCATTTATACGCGTGCTTTATATAACATGGTGTATTAGAATTGCACTAATCCCACATAATCATAAACGTGTGCTACGATTTGCTTGTTTGAATTGCTTTAGCTTAACATTACTTTAGCGGAGGCTTTGGCCTAGTTGCCCGGTCTCACGGTTTAGATGCTCGTATTTTTCCACTGTGCTATTAAACGTGTATTTTTGCTTGAAGCTGTACTTTTCCACAGAAACTGTTCACATGCTTATCTTAAAGTTAGTGCCAGCCTGGCATATTTTCTCTTTAATTCAAGGTCGACTTGCAGGTGCGGACAATGGAGGCTCTGAAAGTGAGCTAATTGGGAGACAATGTTGCGATTTGCGTACCCATCTCCAAGGATAATGTATGCTTAAGCAAAAGCTTGAGAACTGTCGTTTTTGATTGGTCAATTTGAAGCTAACCTATGAACCCTCCAATGGAGACCCTACTGGATTTGAACTGTTGTCTATAAAACCCAGGTGCACGAGAAGAAGGTAGCCATTATAGCTATCATCGGCCATTACTGGACATCCCGCCATTTTGACTTCGTAGCTATTATGGCCCACTTTGCTGCGACGCCATTTTGAAAGAGACTTTGATGCTTTCTCTAATCGAGAGAAAGAGACTTTAAATGATTCTGGCCTTAGAGACTTTAACTTTGATTCGATCCCTTTGCATGAAGTAGTAGTTTTACCTTGCCGCCGTGAGGCAATTGCCCCGTCCACCCCTGCCCCTTTGTCCCGTCCTATGCTGATCGAGACGGTACCCATGATGACCGAAGAACGGTACCTGTGAGACGAAGACTTCCTTGTATGCTGATCGTAATTGGTAAATATGAAAGGAAATTGTAAAATTGCATTGTGTTTCTTTTAGGTAACCAACTGCTGATTTTGATAAGGGCCCTAGCTAGGAGTTTTCTAAATTAATGTTGCTAAATTGTTTTTGCATGAAGTCCCACATGCCGATGCTAATTTGAGGTTAGATGAGGATTCCGTATGTCGCACGATGCAATTTTGAGATCTTGTTATGCTGACTAAATGTATGCCATTAGTTCATTACAGATTATCGTATTAGTGATTTGCATTGCCATTATCGAATGCCTCGTGATTCAAATGCTTCATAGATTGCACTTGTTTCGACGTTATGGACAGCTATTAATGTTCATATATGTTTATCATTTGGTGTTGAGACACATTTATATTGTGCTAGCTTTGTTAATATAGGGAAATAAAATTCACTAACTTTGAATAAACTGGTGTGGTTATTCCTGACTGAAAGGTCAGGGTTCGCCGAAATGTATTCTGGATTAATTGTCAAGTGTTATGTTGATCAAGGTATTGCTTATGTTCGTTATTGATTATTGATTTGATGCGACTGATTGATTAAGAGTACAGAGAGTTCCCACTAAGTCAAAAGATTCATCGGCCTAAAGAGCGTCCGAACACAGGTAAATTATTACTACGGACCGCTCTATCAGGAGTTTTAAAATTGCAAAACTATAAGTGTGCACATTAGAATGCATAAGTTGGCGGCGCCGTATCTCTATTGTTTTTTGCACTTTGTCACATTTGTCTTTCTTTTATGTTTACAGTTGGGTTAGTCGTTCCTTGTTTTAAGGAGACGCGCTGTGCACATTGATTAGGTGATCAAGGCCACTGTGCGGCCGGAACGCATTCATTGTTTGCCACGTTTTTACCAATAAATCTTTTTGCTACCTCATGACTCCGAGTGAGAGTTTCCTTGAGGATCGTTTCTGTTTAGGTTATATCTATATATATCTATATATATGTATCTATATAGATATATATAGATATATTTATACATATGGCTATATAGATATAAATACATATCTATATATAAATAATGTAAAAGTAGAAAATAATCAATATTAGGAAAAGTCTAACAAAAATAGATATACTATTCCCACTCCACCCTGTGCAACATTAGGGAAAGCGCTGGGCTTCGGAGGGGTGAGTTTTACCATTCCCACTCCAATCTGTGCAACAGGAGGGAAAGCGTTGAACTTCAGGGGGCTAACATTGACTATTCCCACCCAGTCTGTGCAGCAGTAGGGAAAGTGTTAGACTTCAGAGGGGCAAGATTTACTATTCACACACCAGTGTGTGAAACATTAGGGATTGCGCTGGACTTCGGAGGGTTAAAATTTACTATAAGGAAAACATGGGACTGCGAAGGGGCAACATTTACTATTCCCACCACAGTCTGTACAACAGTAGGGATAGTGTTGTACTTCATAGGGGTTAAATTTACTATTTCTACTCCAGTATGTGCAACCGTAGGGAAAGTGCTTGCCTTTAGAGGGGTTAGATTTACTATTCCCACTCCAATCTGTGCAGCAGTAAGAAAAGCAATGGACTTCGGAGGGATTCAGTTTTTTATTTCAAGTCCCAGAGGGATTTCCTTTTACTAAAATCAGCCTCAGGAGTTGATTAAGAGCTTCCCTAGTACCTGAGGCTGTTTATTTTATCAATGTAAAGAAGACCGGTACACATGGTGCACTGACGTCATTACTTTGAAAGTGAAATGAGCTTCACCACATCGGTGCTCATATCTCAGCCCCAGGAACACCACTTCTGATGGGGTAGGTTTCATTGGAAAGGAGAGAACCTCAAGAAGGCGATCCCCAAGCAGGGGTCCACCCATTAGACTCCAGGGAGAGGGGGAATGGCCCCTCTGACAAGAGCTTGTGCTCCCCCCTTGCTGTTTTTTGATGCAGTCCTTCTGACCCCCTCTAGAGCATATGGGGGCAAGTACTCCCATCTCCCCCCACCCCAGAAAGCCCACTAGACACCAGGGATTACTTTTGACATATAATTATAGGTGTTGGAGTTGTCCGGCATGGGCATGACCATGCTCCAACCCCTATAAAAATGTGAAACAGTATTTCTACCCCCTCAGGAGGCAGAGGGGGCAATTAACCATCTGCCTCCCCGGAGCAGAATGCCCACTAGACACAGAGAACTACTTTTTTTTATTGTAGGGGTGGGAGCTGCCCATCATTGGCATGGCCATGCCCCCACCCCATAGATGTAGGGAAACAGTATTTCTGCCATCTTCCCCTGGGGGGCAGAAATCCAACTAGACACCAGGGATTACTTTTTTGTAGGCTTGGGGGAGTGGGGGATGCCCAGTATGGGCATGTCCATTTTCCCACCCCCATAAAAATGGAGAAACAGACCTTCTGCCCCCTCCTCCCAACCCCTCAGGGCACAAAGCCCACTAGACGCCAGAGATTTTTGTTTTAAAATATAGGGTTGGGAGTTGACCAGCATGGCTATGCCTTCAACTTATGTAAACAGGGCAACAGTGTTTCTGCCCCATCAGGGGCAGATGATGTAATTACCCCTGATCTGCCCCTGAAGGAGCAGAAAACCCATTGTATGGTAGCAATATATTTTTAATAAAATAATGGGATGGGTCTTTCCCAGCCTAAGATCAGGCCCCACCCTCACCCCTAAAAGCTCCACAGTCTTTCTGCAAATCTGCAGACTAAAGTTTTCCATCCCAATGACAAGCAAAAGTATAGTTGATTCTTTTGGGTGTTGTTTTTGCACATGAGAGTTCACCCAACTCCCAATGTCATCCCACTTGCAATGGTGAACGGCTGCAATGTTTGGGCTTGGGTAGGCTGCGACCTAGAAGAACCTACCAGACCTAGACAGTTCTGGAAACTAGACATCTGGGGTAGTCCAGGGTATTGTGCTGTGCATGCAAATCATACCATTGTCGTACACAAAGTGCCCTACAAACCTCAAACATTGATGAAAAGAACACATTTCCCCCATATTTTCATGAGGAAAACTTATGAAATCTGCAGGGAGCCATACATTTCCTACTACACAGCATTCCCCCAAGACTTCTGATAAAAATGGTACCTCACTTCTCTGGGTGGCTCAAGAGTCCTTGAAACAAAGAGCCCAAAGGTCTAAATGGAGAGATCAGCAACAGTGGTAGCTGCAGGATTTTGGGCCATGCTCAGGCGCCACACATAAAAACCTACCAACCACAGAAATTTTTGAAAAGTAGATAGCCAGGGGATTCCAGGGTGGTGTGCCTTGTTTGAATCCCATGAGGTTTCTCACACACAATGCCCTGAAACCCCTCAAACATTGTCTGAAATCATACATTTTCCATACATTTCTGTGACGGAAACTTCCTGAATCTGCAGGAATCCACAAAATCCTTACCAACCAGCATTGCCCGACTTGTGCCAATAAAATTGTTGTGCCACTTGTGTGGGTATGCCTAGTGGCAGTGACAGGAACGGATCCAACCGAGGTCAATAGAAGTCCTCACGCAAGGGCTCCCTTTGTCCTTGGTTTGACCTTGTCCTTGGTTCTTCGACAACCTACAAACCCTATATATCACTGCAACCAGAATGACCTAGCGGACTTAATGGTATATTGATTTTGTAAATCGGCCATTGTGACAAAAGATTACACAATGAAAATGTTGTTTTTCCCTACTCATTTTCGGTATTTCTTAATTTCAAAAGTTAGTTTCTTTGGGAAAACCTTGAGGGGTCTAAGCATATGACCCCTTGATGCATTTGAAATTTTGTCTACTTTAAAAAAATCTATAGCATTTCTGGATCACCCATGGGCTTTACACCGGCTTCCACTGCAAACTGGAAGTAGGTTGGGAGCACAAAAAATAAGAAAAATGGGCTACATCTTTGAAAAATGCCAAAACTGCTGTAATAAATGGCTTCTGTTCAGCTCAACATGTTCCTGAAAGCTTGGAAGATGGTTACTTTAGCACAGCAATTCGTTTGTTGATGCCATTTTTATCCAGAGTACTTGTTTCCTATTTTTCCCAAGAAACTCAAAATGTTGCTATATTTTGGCTATTTTCGCAGTCCCCTACAGGAAAACCCACAAATCCTGGGTGCCTTTAGAATTCCCAGGATGTTGGCAAAAAAAGGACAGAAATTTGGCGTGGATAGTTTATGTGGACAAAACGTCATTGAGGCATAAGCGCAAACTACCTCAAATAGCCAAAGAAAGGTTAGCACTGGGAGGAAAAGACTTAGCAGCGAAAGAATTAAAACGTCAGCTAAACAACTTGCATACTACTATAAAAACATAATTCATTATTAAGATCAATAATATCCATCAAGTAAGATAATGTGCAAAAACTTTATCTTTAATACATTAATTTCTTAAATCCATTTTCCTTTTTAGCTCGTTTTAATTTTGTGTCTGATCCAGGTTAAGTAATGCTTTGAAGATATTGTCAATGAAGCATAATGTAGGAAGCAATTTCTAGGAGTGAGTATATTTTCCCCAAAGTTCCAAGGTTTTTTCTATTCATGCAGGAGATCATAGCATTTGATAATCAGTTCTTCTTTCAGCAGTGCATAGTTCATTTCCGTTTTCTATAGTAGAATGTAGAGAGAGTGCTCATTTTCTTTAAGTGTTGCACTGTCAGTGAGCTTGCTCTTAACGCATGTTTTCATTATGATCTCTTGCTTTCTTATCCTTCTCATATTTGTTCATTCTATCTATTAAAGCAATCTTTATATTTGGGATAATTTTATTTCTTTCACCCTTTAGCAATTTTAACTCATCACAAATCTCTGATCAAAATCTATTTAACATTGAACAATCAGAGAACACATGCTGATAGTCTCCCTTCCTATTTTAAATCACCTGCACCTATTATAAACTTGGGGAAAGGTCCTATCGATCCCCTTAGAAGTCCAATACAATCAATTGATACAAAACATAGAATTTTCTTCAAATTAGACCCACTCACAGCTTTATGCATTATTTGGTAGAGGAGATCCCTCTTCTCTAAAGTTAGCTTTTCTTTTCCATTTCACCTTGTCCACCTCACTGCTCTGAATATGTGCACTGATTAAACTTTGATATAAATTGGAAATGTATCCCCTTGTTCTTTTCATACCTTACACTTTTTAGAATTCCTGCATGGCCCCATTCCTTTACATGTTCCTCCCACTAACTCTGTAGCTGGAGATACTTAAAAAGCCCATCCTGAATTACTATCAAACTCCATTTTCATATTATGGAATTATTTGAACTCTCTCCGCATATCAATTGTCTAAGTTACAATGACAATTTTGACTACTAGTGGAAAAAAGAGCAGCCAAACGTTAACACATATTTTAAAAGAACTGCAATTATATGGCTTCTCTAGAAAAATAAAGACCTTACAGCAAAATGGAAAAAAGGTGTTTGCCATTACTCATACACCAGTTGTACAAATGGACAAGCTTGCTGAAACAGAAATAGAAAGAGATAATCTCCACATCAAAGCTAATGCACTACTTTAGAAACCTAGATGTTGTGAGGTATCAGCAATAGGAAAGAATAGAATAACAATCAATCAGATTAATTATATCACATACCCCTTAAAAGAAAACTCCAGATTTCATCTGGTTTATCTTGCCCCAATGTCGACAGCAATTACTGACCTGGAGAAGTCTAGTTAGGAAATTTAGACCATTATAATGAGCAAAAATACAAAGCTGGAATCCAATAAAGAAAAAATACATGATTGACCATGGTGAAACTAGAACATTAATCAGACATTGCAAGGTCTGACTCCAAAGCTAAAGCATAAGTGGAAACTATAGTAAATGAATCTACACAAACCACTCATAACGATATGAGATACTGTCAGTGAGAAATTTCACAAACTCACTGATAAAGGAGGGCCTTTAGCAGACATACCTGACTTGTCGCTGAAGAAAATAAGAGTTAAAAGAATACTGTACACTTTGAGGCATCTAATGAAGATGAAAAAATGAAGAACCTAAAAAGGAAATCAGAAGATTTAGAAAACTGATCAATATGGACTAACCTATGGATGGTAGGCATTCGGAAGGGGACAGAGGAATAAGATTCAGGGGCTAAATGTGGGAAATAGGTTGTTACATGGATTACAGATCTTGTCCAGTCTGAGAATATGTCCTGGGGAAAGATAAAGGAACGTTCACAGATTTACTTAGGATCGCTGAAGCTCACCTGGTGTCATCTTATGCTTCAAACCCCAGCAGTGCTCCAAGAATATTTGTTGTCTTTTCAAGACTTCATAATCAAAGAGAAGGTGTTGATGACTGATATAGAAAAGAGGCGTAAGACAACCCCTTTAGGATTCAATTTTAGTATGCTTTTAGATCTTGATTTTGGATCAACAAGAAGACAGAAAGAGATGAGATCATTGTTAGTAGAGAACTTTGGGCCCATATTTACAAAAAAATAATGATGTATTTACGACACATCGCTGTACTTTCCTCTGCACTGGCACACAATTGGCTGCCTAGCGCCAATGCAGGCACCCTTGCACCATGGTGTATCGCATCCGCCAAGGTCCTAATCAGGACTTAAGTCATTTGTTTTAGGTGTAAGTTAAAACTCTTGATTTTGGACCTGCATTGCAGGGATGATTCGTTGTGTGCAGGAAGGGGCACATTCCTGCACATAAACAATCGTTAATAGTGTTTTCCTTCTCCTATGCGTGTTGCAGAATGCAGCACACATAAAAAGAGCAAAAAAGAGGAGAACTAAAGGTATTTCTCCTCATTGCGCAATTGTTATGCCACCCCTGGGGTGACAAATGAATCTGACTTATTCCCAGGCTTGTAAATCTGGGAATGTGCTAGATACCATGGGTATTGCGTGGGAACACCCACAGCAACACACATGGAAGACAGAGATATGCGTGAAATGGGGCCATGTATACAATACCATGAAAAGCCATGCAAAGTGGCTTTACGTGGCCTTGTAAATATGTGCGGGCCCACTGTGTCCCCAGAGCATCACAAAAGTGATGCTTCAGTGGCGTTATTGTACTACAGGGGCATTGTAAATGTGTCCCTCAGTGTACAAGTGTTAATTTTGGCAATCTCAGAATTGGAAGTCCTCTAGAAAGGGACTTTTCATGTGTTTCATGAATTCAAGTACTTCTTCAAATTTCTCTCTCAGGTCCAAAATCAAGAGTTTTAACTTACACCTGAAACAAATGACTTAAGTCCTGATTAGGACCTTGGCGGATGCAATACTCTGTCACAAACGTTATATCCTATGGAACTTGTAAAACGACGGGCGGGATATCCGTCACATTTGTGTCCCATCTGCTAAGGTCGTAATCAGTCCCTTAGATTGTTAGCATTTTTAAAAATGGCATGGGGACAACAGAAAAATTGCAGACTATATGTAATAATCACTAGACATGATGGTTAAATCGAGAAAGAGATATAGTTGAGCCATCCTGACGGCTGAAGAACATTTCATTCCAAGTTTTTAGAAGGGAACACATTGCAGAAAGGATATTGTTCTTGACACCAACCTAATTTTCCAAACAAATGGGTAGGGCAGAAGTGAAGGGACTGGAAGGGAGATGATGGGAGTGACACGAAGAGGTAAGAATGGAAAGAAGAAGAGAATAAAACTAAAAAAGAGTTAATTGACCTGACAAGTATCTGATGTCCTTTTGTATGATGGTTGAAGCTACTTTCTTGGAGTGTTAATGGCATAAATCTTTTGTGGAAATGTTGATCCATGTTAGCACACCTGGTGTGAATAAAGCTGGCATATATCAGTTCCAAAATACTCATCTTCGTAAAGAAGTTAAGAAGTCATTGCCAGTCTGCAAATAGGCAAACCAGGTTATTTTTTCAAATGCTGGGGCAGCATGCATGGGAGTGGCAATAACAATTTGGATGGATAGAGGAATTAATATTATTAAGTATGAACAGATCTATTGGGACTTTGTATAATAAATTTATGATAAGAAATATGGGATCAATATTTACCATAGCCACATTTTATGCTCCTATTCCTGATGACCTAGCATCCTTACAGAAGCTGGTACTTACTTTTTCTTGGTTCCCAAATCTGATCATTCTAGGACGAGATTTTAATTTAACTTTAAAACAGAAAACTAGACAAAAACTTACTTGTGATCAAGACAAAACAATAACACGCAAAATGGCAGAATGTGTAAATTCTTAAATGAGTCTAAGGAAATGTTGGCCTTAAGAGCTATACAAAAAGGTTAGAATCCAGGCAAATTAGGATCTGCATACTATAGGCTCATTATATGAGCATATCAATGGCTTGATTATTTCTTATTCTCCAAAGATTTAATTTCTAAAACATGTGCCAATTATACAAACTGGTACAAACAAATGGGACTTTCTATCATGGCAGTGTGTCATTGAATGTTCTTGAACTACTGCTTACTTCTAGTTTCAGGCCCTAGATGAATTAAGCTTGATACCACTTCTTGACAGAGGCCCAATTTAAAGGTAAACTTAACAAAGAAGCAAGAGAATATTTCTGAGGAAATCTAGGGACCTCATAGGTTGCAGTATTGTGGGACCTTGCTACAGGTATCTTTAAAGGATTTATAACCTCAGAACAGATTAGGCACAAACGGGCAATTAGGGCAAAAATAGAGGAACAACAGTGCTTATTGTATAAGATTCATGAAAACCTTTCCAAGGTTTTGCGAAAGTAGGCAAAGTATGACATGACCACATGAAATAATACCTTGTAATTTCCCCAAGGCAAAATGAAATAGTTAACTATAGAACATAAAAGCAAAGACATTATGAAGAGAATTACAAAATATGGAAACTCCTGGTATAGCAGTGTAGATAGAAAAAGACAGCCAATTAATTCAATAGAGTGAAAGAATGTTGTACCAAAGGTATATCGGCAGAAAAAAAGCTGCCTGTCGGGCATTTGGGAACATCAATAAAATCCTTTATACTAAATGAATCAGAGACAAACCTAGAAAGAAACAGAGATTTTTTTTATTGAAACTCCCTCAATTATTGAATAACACATTACAGAGTCTAGTAAGGAAGTTTACTGTATAAGAGATAATTGCTTCAATACCAGGCACACCATAAGGAAAGGGAGAAAGTACCCCTGCACTAGTAATTTTATTTAAAACTATTTTTAGAATGGGAGGCATGTGGGGAAAGGTTTGGTCTGATTCCACATTCTTCTAAAAAGGGCCTCTTTTTTTTTTTATTTTTTTAATTCCTCTTGGAGTGCTGCTCATATCGCCTTACTGCCCTTCTCAAATCTCATTATAAAAGCTCAATGAAAGACATGGCATGCCAAATTAGGAAAGTAATAGGAGAGCTGGTGCATGAATATAAGGTAAAATATACAACAGGGTGAATGCACAGTACTAAAATTGTGGTATTTATAGAACTAGATCATTCTTTCAACAGTTTTAAAGACTCAAATGTATTACCATGTGCAATGATTTTCCGCTATCTATGCTGAAACATGTTTCTTTTATTTTTCAATGTCATTTCAAAATACACATGTTCTGAACCCACTTGCAGAGTAAAACTGTTAAAAGGGTTTACATCTAAACTGGCAGTATTATTGCAATTGGGTTATATTTAGTGTCTAATGAAATATATACTTCTATTTAAGTGACTAACAGGAGATTCCTGCTAAAAGACAGGCCAGCAGGTTTCAGAAGCAAATGTATTATTGGAGTTAGTATGCAAGCTTGCTTTAATTTAGAATATTAGAAATGCATTGAACTCCCTAGGTAAAACAGTGTAAGGATTCAAATCATCGATCATAGGGCACATTAGTTTAGCATTAATTTAGCAAACAATCTACAAATTGTGAATATAACAACTTTCATAACACAGCCATACAGTGGTGGCATAGTTCAATTGGATTTTCAGGAGCCTGATTTAGAATGCTGATCAGCTGGGTGTCGTCAGCATAATTCATCACACTGAGACCAAAATATTTTATTAGTTGACCAGTGTGCAGATGTATATATTAAAAAATGTAAGTTCCTTTTTGGTTGTAGATATATTAGTAAATCTGATAAAATTGAAGTTTGGAGTTTGTAAACTGGAGTTTCTAATGAAGAGTTGTACACTGTGTGCCCCAAGACAAAATATTATGTTTTGTAGGATCAAAAAGAAACCAACACTAGGCAGTGCATACATTTTGTATAAGCCACAATCTTTGAGCAGCTTAATAATTGAACTATTTTCCTCCTATTCTTCACTTGCGGTTGGGACTTTCACTTACATAAAGTATTGACAGTGTAAAAGATTGAATAGGTTGTAGATTGGCATTTGAGACTGAAGATAGTTGAGTCAGCTCAACAGAATGACAGGTGCAATAAAGGTTATTGTTGGTATTGAAGATTATCCTAGCTCCTTTGCATATCAGTTGTATTTTGTTCATTTTTGTTGGACTAATCCTTAAATGCAAAGATCCCATTTGGGCTGACATTGTTCTCAGGCTCATTTTTCCTACCCTGTTCTCGTTAAGGTACTTCCAAACCTTAATCATTGCAAGTGGAGGGTGGGGCAACAAGATCTTTTGGCCGTCAGTGAGAATGCTGTTGGAAATGATGGTGGAGTAAGAGTGGTACACTAAAATATTGTAGAAAGAACATATTTCTGTATTTTAATTACATTTTAATGTCAATAAAAATATTGTTATGAGTTATTTAGTTGTAATTTTTATAATGTTTAAAATCTATTATGTTTTTTCCTATTAATATATTGTATTTGTGGAGTAGGATGATACGTTTATGGGGATATAGGATTGTATTAAGTTAAGATGTTTAGTTGTTTAGGTTTAAGTTTGTCACTTTAAAATTGTTGGTCAATTTTCCATTTTCATTTTTAATTTTAAATTATTTATTATTCTTTACATTTTTCCTTGTTTAATATGTAAAATTGTCATTTATATTTTTGATGTTTTTACAACTTTGTGTCAGGAATAAGGCATGCGCAGTCCAGGTCCCGCCCGAAACTCCGCTGCGTGGCTCTGCAGCGCTTTACGCGCACCACTTGTCATCCCCTCTTGTTCCAAAAGTGGCCATCAGCGTCGTCTGCCCTGGGGCAAAGCTCATAGAGCTGCAGGTTCAGGACATTGGTGATCAAGATGCACTTATCAGTGCTATTCCACAAAGAGACTACAATTCCCATGTTTTTAGAGGCAGCAGCCATCTTGGGGTGTGGCAGGCCTATAAAGCCCAGCCACACCCAAGCACGTTGCTCACTATTTTGAAGACTTCGATACAGTCAGACCTCGTGGGGGTTCCTCTGAAGAAGAGCAGATTTCCTGCATGGCAGATGGACGGCAAATCAGAGTACCTTTGTTTCCATGGTGAATTCTGATATGAGTAGGCCGTACTCGTAGCGGTAAGGTCTAGATGAGCCAAATCTTGAAGGGAGTTGTACTTCCGAAAGGTAAAGCACCCCTTAGCACAACGAGCAAAGCATTTTCAGTTTTCAGAGTAAAGCCGCCTTGGCGCGCCGATTAAAGCGCTTCAGAGCACAGAGGTAAAGCGCCTCTTAGTACAACGATTAAAGCGCTTCAGTCCACATGAGTAAAGCATCCTTGGCACGGTAATTACAGTGCTTCAGTCCACATGAGTAAAGCGCCCTTGGCACGGTAATTAAAGCGCTTCAGTCCATATGAGGAAAGCATTCTTGGCACAGTAATTACAGCGCTTCAGTCCACATGAGTAATGCGTCCTTGGCACGGTAATTAAATCGCTTCAGTCTCTATGAGGAAAGCATCCTTGGCACGGTAATTACAGCGCTTCAGTCCACATGAGTAAAGCGGCCTTGGCACATTAATTAAAAGCGCTTCAGTCCACATGAGGAAAGCGGCCTTGGCATGGTAATTAAATCGCTTCAGTCCACATGAGGAAAGCGGCCTTGGCACAGTAATTAAAGTGCTTCAGTCCACATAAAGGAAAGCGGCCTTGGCACAGTAATTAAAGTGCTTCAGTCCACATGAGTAAAGCACCCTTGGCACAACAATGAAAGCGCTTCAGTCCACATGAGTGAAGCGCCCCTTAGCACAACAATCAAAGCGCTTCAGTCCACATGAGTAAAGCGCCCTTGGGCACAGCAATCAAAGTGCTCCAGTCTACATGAGTAAAGCGTTCTTGGCGCGGCAATCAAAGCGCTTCAGTCCACATATGGAAAGCGCCTTTGGCACAGCAATCAAAGCGTTCAATCCACATGCTTAAAAAGCCCTTGGCACAACAATCAAAGTGATCCAGGCCACATGAGTAAGGCGCCCCTTAGAATAACGAGTGGAGCGTAGCGCTTCAGATGAAACAAATGAAAGCACTATCTGGCATAAGGAACAAAGCGCTTCAAGTTCAATGAGTAAAAACTTTCCGGCCTTATAGTTGTGAATGTGAAAGTATTTTTAGAGATAAACAAATTATAGTTTTCATTGTTTTTTGGAAAGCATAATTTGTGAAAAGCATATTTCATTCTTTCACATTTTCCAGGGCATGATCAAAGGTTTATGTTATGAATGCATAGATGTTACAGGATTGATATTCAGAGTATGATCATAGTCCAAAGCTCTTGCCATCTCTTGGTTCTGAGGTTGTAGTTTGTTCTTGTACCATGATTCAAAGAAGGGGCTTTGCCCTCACTTCAATTGGAGTCTCCATCTGATATCATGGAGACGCATGTAGTCAAGAGTCTATTGATGAGTTATACTGCTATGAATGAGTAAGTGCATATTTGTTCTAACCTTTTCTTTTCAGATCTTTCTCCCTGCTGTTCCCTACCCTAATTCCCTCCCCCCCGAATGGCTTCATCATAACTCAGTGCTATAATAGCTTTCTGAGTTGGTGACACCGGGAGGTGGGCCATTTGTTCAGCAACGTGCAGATCCAGAGGAAAGGACACTGTGACAGAATAGTGAGCCCACAAGTTTATACTTTCCTCTGGGTCTGTACGTGAGCTGCGCAAAATGGCCACCCTAGATGACCTTATGCAAGTAGTCACTCAGATGCAAAGGGATTTGACAGACTCAAAAAATGTTACAGCTGATTTAGTTAATAAAGTAACTCAGTTACAGAGTAAGGTGGATGGTTCTGGATCTGAGTCTCATCCTATGCCTTCCGCACCTACTAACATAGCTGTGAATGTGCCGACACAGATTCCTTTAGCTGCACCAGAGAGGTTTTCTGGGGACCCCAATAAGGTTAAAATTTTTCTCACACAGGTGGAACTACATTTTACGTGTCAGCCCAGTGCCTTTCCTGGCGCACAATCTAGAATTGCATTCCTTATATCATATCTGAATGGTGATGCAGCCACTTAGACAGTGCCATTAGTCCGATTAGACAGTCCTCTTTTATATAACTGGCGTCATTTTGTAGAAGAATTTGTAAAGGTATTTGACAGATGCGCAATAACTATGTCTGCAGACAAAGAGTTACTAGAATTACGTATTTGCCACATTTCAACCGGTTAGTAGTGGAAACTACTTGGCCTGAGGAAAAAAGGTCAGCAGTATTTTATCAGGGGCTAAAAGATGAACGAAAAGATGTATTGGCCCAAGTTGAACCACAACCAGAAACTTGCATTGATTTAATTAATCTAACCCTACGGATAGATCACAGATTCTCAGAAAGAAAAGGAGTAAGGAAAAAATGGAAAAAACCCAACTGGTTAATGCAAAGGTCCAGACACCCTCGGTTGTCTTCAGATCCTATGATAGAACTGATGGATATCAGCACTGTTCGCCCATCATTGACCAAAGAGGAGAAAGACATGCAACGAAAAAATGGTCAGTGTCTGTATTGTGGAAAAAAGGGTAATTTCGTAAAAGAATGTCAAAAGAAACCCAAAGGTAAAATTTATCCAACATTTGTGACAATGAAAAAGATAGCAGTTGCTTTGGAAAATTCACAGGAAAACTAAAGTGCCCAAGAAAAAACGAAGGGGACCTCTTCGGCAAATTGACAATCCCTTCAGTGTGCTCTTGCACAAATTGATATGTCAAACATTTTTTAATTTTAGTCCAAATGACTGTTCAGGGAAAAAGACTTTGGGCCTCATTACAACATTGGCGTGTGGCAAGCGCCGCCTGCCAAGTTGTAACCGCCGGGCGGCCGCCAAAGCAGCCACACTCCTGCGGTGCCCATTTTGACATCCCCGCTCGGGCGGAAACCGAGTTTCCGCCCGCCGGCCCAGCGGGGATGTGGGCCGCAACATGGGAGCCGGCTCCAAATGGAGCCGGCGGTGTTGCGGCCGTGCGACGGGTGCAGTTGCACCCGTCGCGCTTTTCACTGTCTGCACAGCAGACAGTGAGAAGTCGCATGGGGCCCTGTCAGGGGGCCCCTGCACTGCCATGCCAGCGGCATGGGCAGTGCAGGGGCACCCAGGGGCCCCGCGACTCCCCGTACCACCATCCTTTTCCTGGCGGTTCAAACCACCAGGAAAAGGCTGGTGGTCGGGGACTCGTAATCCCCTGGGCAGCGCTGCAAGCAGCTCTGCCCTGGCGGATTAGTACCGCCGGGGCCATTGTGGCGGAAAACCGCCGGCGCCGGCGGTGCGACCACGGCGCTTCCGCCACGGTCGTAATCCCCCAGGAAGCACCGCCAGCCTGTTGGCGGTGCTTCCGTCATTTTAGCCCTGGCGGTCTCGTACCGCCAGTGTCAGACTGACTCCCATAATGTACAAGTTCTAATTGATTCAGGGGCAACAGGAAATTTTGTGGACCAACAAACTGCACTAGACTTGCATATACCCAGTGTCAAGAAGAAGGTTCCAGAAGCTGTTTATGCAGTTGATGGTAGCAAGTTGGCAGGAGGTCCCGTCACTAAACAAACCTCACAAATACAAATGATTTGCAAAGATGATGAGAATCAGAACCACTGTGAGATAATTCGCTTTGATATAATCCAAGCACCCCAAAATGGTTTTATCTTAGGAATGCTGTGGTTAATGTTACACATTCCATGCATAGACTGGCGCAACCAGGTTTTGCGTTTTTCTTCTTCCTCTTGTGTAAAAAAATGTTTTAAATCAAGACGAAACAAAGAAGGAAATCTCCAACACTCTATTGCTACTGCAGTTGAGAAGGAAATTGACCTGCCATCACAGTATTCAGAATATACTGACGTTTTCTGTGAAAAGAAAGTGAGTTCCTTACCACCTCACAGGCCGTGCGATTGTCAGATCGACCTAGTACCTGGCACCAATATACCAAATTGTAGAATCTATGCACTATCAGAGAAAGAAAATCAAGTCCTACGAGAATACCTTAATCAATGTTTAGCCAACATACTAATTCGGCCATCACGATCTCCAGCGGCTTCTCCGCTGTTTTTGTACCCAAAGCTAATGGAGATTTGAGGCCTTGTATTGACTTTAGAGCAATAAATAAGATCACAGTTAAAAATAAGTATCCACTACCTCTCATACCAGTCTTGTTAGACCAGGTAAAATCTGCCATTATTTATACCAAACTTGACTTACGAGGTGCTTAGCACCTAGTTCGAATTCGAGAGGGAGGGGAGTGGAAAACAGCTTTTAAGACTTGTTATAGCCTCTTTGAGTTTCTAGTGATGCAGTTTGGTCTATGTAATGCCCCAGCAGCCTTTCAATATTTCCTAAACAATGTTCTGAGAGAATATCTAGACATCTTCGTCATCGTTTATATTGATGATATATTGATTTATTCAAACTCTGAAGATATACATGAAGAAAATTTTAAAAAGGTATTACAAACTCTACAAAACATAATTTGTTTTGCAAATTAAGTAAATGCGAGTTCCATACCAAAGAAGTTGAATTTCTAGGAGTCATTTTAACACCTGACGGCATGCAAATGATTGAAAGAAAAATTAAAGCTGTATCCGAATGGCCCACACCAAAATCAGTACGTGATATTCAATGTTTTTTAGGTTTTGCGAATTTTTATCGACGCTTCATCCATCACCTCTCCCAAAAGGTGGCACCAATCACCAAATTGCTAAGGAAAAAGACCACCTTCAACTGGTCCCAAGAGACAGAGGAAGCATTTCAAGATTTAAAAAAGGCCTTTACTATCGCTCCCATTCTAGCTCACCCCAATGTGGAGGAACCATTCATCGTGGAAGCCTATGCATCCGATGTTGCGGTTGGGGCCATCCTGTCCCAACGTCATCGAGAAACTGGACAATTACACCTGATAGCATATGCGTCAAGAAAATTGAATGAAGTGGAACAGAATTACACCATAGCAGAAAAAGAATTACTAGCAATTCGTAATGCTTTTAAAGAATGGAGACATTATCTATTGGGAGCAAAACACACCATAACTTTATATTCTGATCATAGAAATTTACAGTTTATGAGTTCTGCCAGACTACTAACTCCTAGACAACTAAGATGGATGCTATTCTTTGCAGAATTTGATTTCATAGTGAATTTTAGACCAGGAGTAGATAATCGTAAGGCCGATGCATTGTCTAGACAGGATTCTTCAATCACATATACTGAACAAAAACCCATGCCTATTATAACGCCTTCAAAAGTGTTGTGTTTAGTTGCAGCCGAGAAATTCTTTAATCTCATTCGTAATCATTTTCACATCACCAAGTGGCAGGAGTGGTTACAACAAGACACCAAAAGGTCCATTCAACAAGGCTTACCTCTACATGAATCTTGAGTATTCCTGCCTACTGAGGAGTTAAGAGAGACAGCTTTTCATTGGTTACACAGTCATCCTCTGGTTGGTCACCCAGGTCCTCAAAAAACAATAGAACTCATGAAAAGGTATTTTTGGTGGCCTACATTCATTCACGACCTTAAGCAAATGCTACAATCATATGAAGTATGTGCAAGATGTAAAAGCGAACATAGCAAGCCCAAAGGTCTACTGATACCTCTTCCCGTTCCTAATCATCCATGGGAACATATCTCTATGGATTTTATTACTGGTCTTCCTCAAATAAAACAATTTACAACCATTCTAGTGGTGGTGGACAGTCTTACCAAGTAGCTCTCTTCATTGCCTGTAAAGGGCTCCCAACCTCCGACACCTTAGCAACTATCATCTTAGAAAATATAGGGGGTTATACTAACTTTGGAGGAGGTGTTAATCCGTCCCAAAAGTGACGGAAAAGTGACGGATTTACCACCAGCCGTATTACGAGTCCATTATATCCTATGGAACTCGTAATACGGCTGGTGGTATATCCGTCACTTTACCGTCACTTTTGGGACGGATTAACACTCCTCCAAAGTTAGAATAACCCCCATAGTTCGCCTTCACGGACTTCCAAGAGTTATCCTCTCTGATAGAGGAACACAATTTTACGCACAATTTTGGCAACAATGGTGCAAGGCTTTACGAATTGATTTGACTTTATCTACTAGTTATCATCCACAAACGGATGGCCAAACATAGAGACTAAACCAAACTCTGAAACAATATTTACGATGTTACGCAACAAAGTCTCCTAAAACCTGGCTGGATCTTTTGTGGCTTGCAGAACTGGCTTATAATAACTCTCACCACTCTTCGATAAACTCAACTCCTTTCTATGGTTTATATGGGCGTCATCTGCACATTTTGCCAGTTACGTTACCTGCCTCTACTCAAACCACTCCAGCAGTCATGGACATGCTAACACACATGAAAAAAGTACATTCACAATTGCAAACAAATCTTTATCAAGCAAAGAAAAAATATAAAATGCAATATGACAAAAAACACCAGCCTGGTCCTCAGTATACATACACAGATAGAGTTTGGTTATCCACGAAAAACTTTGTATTAAAAAATAAAAATATGTTTCATCCAAAATTCATAGGGCCCTATGAAGTTCTACGACAAGTAAACCCAGTAACATATAAACTAAAATTACCATTGTCTTTGAAAATTCAACCGGTGTTTCACACTTCGCTTCTTAAACCTGCCTCGCCCTTAAACGTCACACAACCTGCTCCTCTATTAGTCCAAGGTCATTGGGAGTATGAGGTGCGATCTATTTTAGACTCTAGATATAGGGGATCTTCCCTTTGGTACTTGGTGTCCTGGAAAGGATACGGACCGGAAAATTACTGTTGGGAACCTGCAAGACATGTTCATGCACCACGTTTGGTGCGACGATTTCACCTCCTCCATCCTGATAAACCGGGCCCGGGACCACGCTTGGGAGAGGGGTGTAATGTCAGGAATAAGGCCATGCACGGTCCTTGTCCCGCCCGAAACTCCGCTGCGTGGCTCTATGACACTTTATGTGCACCACTTGTCATCTTTCTTGTTCCAAAGGTGGCCATCAGCGTTGTCTGCCCTGTGGCAAAGCTCATAGAGCTGCAGGTTCAGGACATTGGTGGTCAAGATGCACTTATCAGTGCTATTCCATGAAGAGACTACAATTCCCATGTTTTTAGACGCAGCAGCCATCTTGGGGTGTGGCAGGCCTATAAAGCCCAGCCACACCCAAGCACGTTGCTCACTATTTTGAAGATTTCGCTGCAGTCAGACCTCATGGGGGTTCCTCTGAAGAAGAGCAGATTTCCTGCATGGCAGATGGACGGCAAATCGGAGTACCTTTGTTTCCATGGTGAATTCAGATACGAGTAGGCCGTACTCGTAGCGGTAAGGTCTAGATAAGCCAAGTCTTGAAGGGAGTTGTAGTTCCAAAAGGTAAAGCACCCCTTAGCACAGTGAGCAAAGCCTTTTCAGTTTTCAGAGTAAAGCCGCCTTGGCGTGATGATTAAAGCGCTTCAGAGCACAGAAGTAAAGCGCCTCTTAGTACAATGATTAAAGAGCTTCAGTCCACATGAGGAAAGCATCCTTAACACGGTAATTACAGCGCTTCAGTCCATATGAGTAAAGCGTCTTTGGCACGGTAATTAAAGCGCTTCAGTCCATATGAGGAAAGCATCCTTGGCACGGTAATTACAGCGCTTCAGTCCACATGAGTAAAGCGTCCTTGGCACGGTATTTAAAGCGTTTCAGTCCATATGTGGAAAGCATCCTTGGCACGGTAATTACAGCACTTCAGCCCACATGAGTAAAGCGTCCTTGGCACGTTAATTAAAAGCGCTTCAGTCCACATGAGGAAAGCGGCCTTGGCACGGTAATTAAAGCGATTCAGTCCACATGAGTAAAGCCCCCTTGGCACAACAATCAAAGCGCTTCAGTCCACATGAGTAAAGCGCCTTTGGCACAGCAATCAAAGCGCTTCAGTTCACATGAGTAAAGCTCCTTGGGCACAGCAATCAAAGCGCTCCAGTCTACATGAGTAAAGCTCTCTTGGCGCGGCAATCAAAGCGCTTCAGTCCACATAAGGAAAGCGCCTTTGGCACAGCAATCAAAGCGCTTCAATCCACATGCATAAAAAGCCCTTGGCACAACAATCAACGTGATCCAGGCTACATGAGTAAGGCGCCCCTTAGCATAATGAGCGGAGCGGAGCCCTTCAGATGAAACAAATGAAAGCGCTATCTGGCATAAGGAACAAAGGGGGTCATTCCGACCCTGGCGGTCCATGACCGCCAGAGCCGGGGTCCGCGGAAGCTCCGCCAACAGGCTGGCGGGGCTTCCAGGGCTATTCTGACCGCGGCGGTAAAGCCGCGGTCAGAAAAGGAGAACCGGCGGTTTGCCGGCGGTTTTCCCCTGGCCCAGGGAATCCTCCATGGCGGCGCTGCTTGCACCGCCAGAACCAGGATGGCGGGAACGGGTGTCGTGGGGCCCCTGGGGGTGATGCGTTGGTGATGCCGGGAGGTGGGCCTTTTGTTCAGCAACGTACAGATCCCGAGGGTAGGACACAGTGATTCTTTGTTTGATATTATTATATTTTAAAATGTTCTTGTAAATAAGTATTTTGTATATAATCTGTATATCATTTTATTAAATGGTTTTGTTCTTTGTTAATGTCTTATAGTTTTTTAATTAAATTAAAATAATTGAATTTATTTAAAAGTAATGGATTCACTAGATTTAATTAAAGGCGTTTTTAAAGTTTGTGCATTTGTACATTGAAATTTGTAATTTTATGTAATTTAATGCTGTAATTTAAAATAAATGCTAATTTGTTTTGTATTTTAAAATTAACGGTATTTATGTTGAAAGTTAAAATAAATAGTTAAAGTAAATATTTGCTATTTGTTTTCAATTCTTTAGTACTTTTTTTTATTTAGTGTGGTTTACTTTTTTGTAATATTTAAAAAATAATTCTGTAATGATTTTTTTTAAATGTTATGTTTATTATTGATTTGAGAAGATAGTCAATTTTGAAGTCTAAAAGTACTGAATTGTCATCATGTCATTACATTTAGAGCATGAATAGTAAATTTGAACCCCATCCCCCCCACACACAAATCCTACAGTTTCCCTTCATGGTTAAATTTGGAGTTGAAGCCCAATCCCCCCCCCCCCCAAATTCCACCATAGACCAACAAGTTTCCCAATGTTGTTAGATTCGAAATTGGAATGATAAACTTGAGTCCCCCCACCATGTCCAACACTTTCCCTAATGTGATTAAGTTTGGAGTGGGAATAGGACTTTTGACCTCCTCATGTTCTAACACGTTCTCTATTGTTGTTAATTTTGGATTTGAAATAGTAAATAAGTTACTCCCCAAAGTACAACACTTTCCCCTTTGTGGTCAAGTTTCATGTTCAAATAACAAATCTGACCCCCTCCACCCAAAGTCCAACACTTTCCACAATGTGGTAAAGTTTTGGAGTGGAATAGTGAACTTGACCCATCTCAAAGTCTAACACTTTCACCAATGTGGGTACATTTAGAATGGGAATAGTAAGTTTGCCACACTTAAAGGTCAACACTTTCCTCAATGTGGTGATGCTTGTAGTTGGAGTAATAAATCTGTCCCCCCATAAAGTCCAACACTTTCCCCAATGTGGTTACGTTTGGAGTTTGAATAGTACATTCTAACTCCCTGAAGTCCAGACTTTTCCTAATGTTGTTAAATTTGGATTTGGAATGTTCAGTCTAAGACCCCCTCCAAAACTTTTCCCAATGTGGTTAGACTTAGAGTTGGAACAGTAAATCTGCCCACCCTCAAAGTCCAACACTTTCCTCAATGTGGTGATGTTGCAGAGCTGGAATTGTGAATCTGACCTTCACCAAAGTTCAACACTTTCCCCAATGCGGTAACGTTTTGGGTGGGATTAGTAAAATGCAGAAGCCAGAGCGACATTTTTCATGAACACTCCATGGATTAGGCACACCTTTTTTTCAGCGTCCCCTAAAACACTCCGCACACACTTTTGTCCATTCACACCTTTTACACTTCCCGTTTAGTGAGTCACTGTCGCCCTTAGTTTTTTTTTTTACCATGTCATGGGCGAAAAATCCCTGTTTTTCAGAAGATGAGTGGATGAAATCATAAGAGTAGAGTCACAATTGTTTGGAGCACAAGTCCAGCATATACTCCTCTCAGAAGGAAAAACGAAATGTGGGACAGGATTGTTGGTAGAGTGAATGCTGTAGGCACCACCCTGCGCACAAACAACGACATCAGGAAGAGGTGGAACGACCTCAGGGGCAAATTACATTCCCTGGGCTCCAGGTACCAGCTGCAGGCCAAGAAGACTGCTGGTGGCCCACCCAGTGCCCCATTACATCTCTTTCCCTGGGAGGAGGAGGTCTTGGCATCCTGAGGGCTTGACAGGAATACCCGGTGGAGCGGAGTCTGATAAGTCACAATGCAAAAACTGTCACTAAAATGCTATGTCATGCATGGTCATAGCTCACCTTTTGCCACTTTTATGGTTACACCACTCACCAGACCAGTGTTCACTTGCCCAAAGACCCCTATTTGGCAACTTCCAATTAAAGTGTACTCACGAGGGAGGCTACCATGTGTATAGTGTGGGTAGTACAGGGACTGACCTGACTACAACTCCCAGGAGGCACTGTTCCTATAACTCCAAACACCAGCACAGTGGTCACTTGCCCAAATACAGCTATTTGGTAACTCTCAAATGAAGTGAACTCACATGGGGAAATAACATTTGTATTGTGTGTGTAATACAGGGAGTAACATAACTGCTAAGGACACAGGTTACTGTTATCCCACTCACCAGCCCTGTGTTTGGTAATCCACAAATGAATTTTACTCATCTTGGGGGATAACATTTGTATAGTATGTTTAGTACAGGGACTGACATGGCTGCTAAGACCAGGAGGCATTGTGTCTGTACCTCCAAACAAAAGACCAGGGTTCACTTGTCCAAATCGATCTGTTAGTGAGCTCTCAAATTAAGTTTACTCACTGGGAGGATATCATTTGTCAAGTGTGGGGAAGTAGAGGGTTAACCTGACCGCAAAGCCCAATAGGCCCTGTTTCTCTAACTCCAACCTCCAGCCCAGTGTCCACTGGCCCAAATACATCTATATGTGAACTCTCAAATGAAGTATACTCACCTGGGAGTGACCAAGCACAGATTATGCCCAAATCACTGATGAATCTGTCAACATAGATCCAACTTGATTTGCTAACCCAAGATAAAATATTTGAGGACATAAATTACACCTTACCCAGTGTTCAGAACAGTGATCCCTAAGGCCTCAAGTTGCAGAACAAGAATGGTATTGGCAGCAGACACATTCACACTGTTCTGACCACATGATGACTCGAGCCGTATATAAAACTAACTCCTGGGTCTGCTTGCACCACAAACAACTGGGTCACAAAATGCCAAAGCCACATCTTGCTTAGCCACTGTATTGCCTGCTCTGGTGGCATTCTCAGGCCATCCTCCCAAGTGATCTGCATATTTCAGCAGCTGCTTGAATTAAATGGAATTAGCATTCTTTACAAATGTCATGTCATTGCAACCGATACCATGGGTAATTGCACAATAGGATTAACTGCAATTTAACTTTGTACAAGATCTCTGCTTACTGTAACCAGTAAGATTGTATGTTTTACATCAACAGGTCCAGCTGCCACTGGGCACACAGAGGCCACAGAACAGACTGGCACTACCCCCATGGATGTAGCCCTCAATGAAGAAGACACTCCTGGACGTCTGGATGTGGATGACGGTTCTGGCCCATCTGGGCAACCTGGTCAGACACTAAGTGAGTTTCACTCTGGCCAATCAACACCTCCAAGCCTGGTTGCTTCAACATCACAGGAAAACTTTTGCCTCCCTCCCACCTGTGTCCCTACCACGGTGTCTACCATCTCGTGCCCTCCAGTCCTGGGCTCACTATGCCACTGGATTCAAGTTAGCCTGGCTCATGAAGGGTGATACCCTGAAACCGGTCCCAGGATGCTTTTTTCCAGTCCAGGGAGGACCAGGCCTGGCAGTTTGGGCTGGACTGTTCCCATGGGGGGCAGGGTCAGGACTGATTTGCATATGGCTGGGTCCAAACTGGGGTGGCGTGGTGAGCAAAATAATTGATGGATTAAATGAAGATCTGTGACTGGGGGTGAATGTTTGATTTGTTCCGCATTCCATCTGTTATTTGTGTTTGTTTGCTTTTGTCTCCCTAAGTGCACTGAGTATGCTTAGACTTGGGTCCCAGGCTCACTATGCCACTGGATTCAAGTTAGCCTGGCCCATGAAGGGTGATCCCCTTAAACCAGTCCCAGGATGCTTGTGTCCGGTCCAGGGAGTACCTGTCCTGGCAGTTCAAGCTGGACTATTCCCATGGGGAGCCGGGTCAAGACTGATTTGTAAATGGATGGGTCCAAACTGGGATGCCGTAGTTAGCAAAGTAATTGATGGATTAAATCCAGATCTGTGACTGGTGGTGAATGTTTGATTGGTTCCTCATTCCGTCCATAATTTGTATCTGTTTGATTTTGTCATCAACACTAGGCACATCTATGTCAGTGGAAGGGAGGCCCTGCCAGAGGAAGAACCAGCCGCAGACACCCTTGCCTCTGTAGAAGGAGATCCACTCCACCACGTAAGCAGGGACGTCTGGGGAAGAATCTAGGAGGTGTGGATCGCAAAACACCCACAAGTGCCAGCAAGTGGCCTCTTCCTAAAGGACCTCCTTTTTACTCTGTTGACTTATCCTGAACCACCAACCAGTTCCAATGGTAGGAGTACTTTGGACTCCCAATGATATGGCATCTACTCCAGTTATTTAATTTACCATGACTGAGCCCTTCATGTTACGTTTTTGTTTCTCTAAGTCCCAAATTTCTTTTCTGCATTAACATTGTAATAAATTCACACGCCACAAACTTTGTCTGCTTGCTTAATTTTTAACTTTTTGCTAGGTTGCGATGTGAAACCATGTTAACTATATGATGAAGACACAAGCAACTTGTGCAATGAGGGATATGTTACAGGTACAGAGTCCAGCTCAGGATTACAACCTTTGCACAATAACACCTTAGAACAGATGTCTGATAAACCAAAAATTTAATTCCAGTGTATAGCACATACGCTGTCAATATGTCTGGACTTTTAGAACCAAGAATGTGTGACTCATACTGAGTCAAAGTCCATATTTCAAGGTATAGAACCCTAGACCACGAAAGGAAGGGATTTGTCAGATATTGTCCTGTAGAATAGGCAAACATTAAAGTGGTTGATATCATCTGTTTGAGCCCTATTACATACCACACCAAAGTTATCCAACATCACACTATCCAAGATACAGACAGATGGCAGTACAACAGTCACTGATGACTGACCCATCATAATCCAATGTTCATGCATCTGGGGGCATGACACAAACATATGTCAGTGTTATGGCACAGGCCCTGCGGCCTGCAATGGTGACACATCTACAACTATATACAGGTCAGTGTTTAGCCAATATGAAGGTAAAATTACTTGGTCAAAAGTTAGGACTACATATCTTATGACCACGTGATGACACAAATAATAAATACACCACAAGACACAAAACAAGTCCAATATGCACTTCTGTATCTCCACCCAAACACTGTGTAAACTCTCTTGGTACAGGTCTCATACATCCAAACTCTGCAACCTACATTACCTGGAACACTCTATGTCCACTTTGTATGTAAGAACAGCATTAGCAACCTGCAAATGTCACAACTCTGAAATGCCCACATGAAGATGACATGGTGAAGATACCTGTACAATGAACAAAACAAGGAATATAGGCTTGTAACCATACCTCTGATACAAGTGACATAGCAAGCAACTAGAAAACAAAGTATATTGCAAGGAAACCTAAACAAACAAAGCAACATCATCAAGGTGGGGATGTCTAAAAAGCTATTTTATCAATCAGCCTTTGGCTGAATTTTGCAGAGTATCAGCTCCCTAGCTGTTTCCAAAACACTCAACTCTTCACATTCTCATTACTACAGTTCATTGTACAGTCACAGTCCTAACATCACTTGACATACTTACACTAATTAAAAGTAGCTGTTGAGATCTTCCTGCAAGTCAGCTCCGGCCTCTTCACCACTGTCATCCTCACTTGGCATTTCAGGATTCTCACCTGGTGGCACTTCAGGCTCCCCCTCGTCTGGGATGTAGGGGGTATTCCTCTGCAGGACAGTGTTGTGGAACATGCAGCATGCCACAGTGATCTGACACACTTTCCCGGGAGAGTAGAGGAGGGCTCCACCTGTCCAGTCCAGACAGTGAAATCTGACCTTCTAGAGCCCAAAAGCCCGCTCCACTGACCGCCATGTTCTTTCATGGGCCTCATTGAAGTGGACTTCCCTTGGCGTAGATGGATGCCTCGGTGGCATCAAAAACCAAGGACCGTTTGGACATACTGAGTCTCCTGTCAAAGAATGGGACAGAAGTGCAACAATGAGTCACTCACTACATGATTATAGCACCTGACATTGCTCTCACACAATCAGGACAGATGTGACTTACCAACCAGCCAGGCCCTCTCTGGGTGCAGTTGGGTATGGTGCTGTTCTGCATAATGAAGGAATCATGGGCTGAACCCAGATAATGGGCACAGACGTGAGATGAAGAGATCTTCCAAACAGACAACTTGCATATTGATGGAATGGAAGTTCTTTATGTTGTGATAGACTTGTTCAGTGGCCTTTGGTGGCACCACTCCAACACGTGTGCCATCAGACATACATAAAATACCAACCAGCCAGGCCCTCGCAGGGTGCATTTGTGACATCTGCTGTGGTATTGTGTTGTTCCGCATAATGAATGAATCATGTGCTGAACCCTAATAACGCACACAGACGTGAGATGTAGAGATCCGCCAAACAGACAACTTACATGTTGATGGAATGGAAGTTCTTTATGGTGTGATAGACTTGTTCAGTGGCCTTCAGTGGCACCAATCCAACATGTGTGCCATCAGACATACATGATATACCAACCAGCCAGGCCCTCTCTGGGTGCAGTTGTGACATCAGCTGGGGTATGGTGCTGTTCTGCATAATGAAGGAATCATGAGCTGAACCCGGATAACAGACATGTGAGATGTAGAGATCTGCCAAACAGACAACTTGCACATTGATAAAATGGAAGTTCTTTCTGTTGCAATAGACTTGTTCAATTGCCTGCGGAGGCACCAATCGAACATGTGTGCCATCAATGCCCCCACCACATTTGGGAGGTGGCCAGAAACATAGAAGTCTGCCTTCACATTGGCTAAATCCTCACATCGGGGGAACCTGATATAGCTGTCAATGTGTTTAAACATAGCTAAAACAAATTCCTTCGACACCAGACTGAACATAGGTTGGGACATACCAGCAGACAGGGCCACTATATGTTGGAAGGAACCTACGGCTAGGAAGTGCAATACTGACATGAATTGTACAATGGGTGGTATGCAAGTTGGAGAACTAATAGCTGGTATCAGATCTGGCTCCAACTGATGGCATAAGTCCACTATTGTTTGCCTATCCAGGCGGTAGTACATGATGATATGGTGTTCTTTCATGGTCTGAAGGTCTGGCAGCGGATGGTAGACAGGAGGTTGTTGCATCTTCCCTCTCCCAGGGTACCCATGTGTGACAAGGCATGAGTTATGACATTAGTCGGTGAGTCTACAGCAACATACATGATGCATACCAATGATATCATGTGACAAATAATTTCTGACTGGATAGACATAACACTCAGTCTACATCACAGCTGCAAACTACACAAGGGTCACATGTGACCCCTATAGTTTTCAACAGATGTCCAAAACATGGATCTGAACAAAACTCATAGATATACAACACAATTGCCCCTCAAAATGTGACTGTATAGTCCGACCACCAAAATGACCGCCTGCGGTGGTGGACCATGCACCGCTGTAAAATGCCATCTGTGCTCTGCAACATACTACAATGATGGTTGAGTAGAAGAACCTAGATGACAAGAAATGGGAAGGATGTTTGTGATGCAACAAACCAGGTATTGTAGGTGTGACGCAGTTTAGAAAGCCCAATATAGCATTTCAAGCCACCAAAATGGCAGATGCATGAGCTACTCCACTGGATATTAGGAACCGCCCACGACTACCGTCGGAAGTCGTCATGGTGGTAGGCGGTTGCAACAACGTCGATCACAGCCATAGGCTAACGTTGTTGCCAGTGCCAGTCACAGCCTAATGGCTGTGTCTACCGGCTGTGACAACCAGGTATGTAGTGGACGTGACTGCCATGTTGTACAGATTCACTCACTTGACTCCTGGCACTGCTGTCAGTAACACCTCCATGACACAAGCTGCTCTGTGCTGGGAGCAATCATCCAATGTCCAGAAGGTAATAGAGCCCCTGCCTTCTCTCTCTCCAGAGGAGCTGGAGAGGATTGTCAATAAGGTCCTACCCCTGTATGAACAGCTCTATGGCTCACCAGAGGAGCAAGTAAGTACCTCGTGCACAATTGTCTCTGTACTTCACCATCCTTTCCCTCCTCACAGGTTACAGTGTGTCCCGGTGTGCCAGTTAGACTTCTTGTGTCCCTATTGTTGCAGTCTGTGTAGCATCAATGGGATGTACAATGTGAAGGTATTGGTGGCCAGTACCAAATGTTAAGTTCTGTCATATTGTGTTGTGTGAGGTTTTTGGGGTCCTAGCTCATCCTTGTGTTGGATGCACATAACTAGGGAAGGTGACTTTACTGCCATCTAATGACATCTTTTTCTTCATGATTGTTGTAAATATTGGACAGCATGTATGTGCATGACAGCATGGGCTATGTATGCATCTTGTATGGGTCAATTGAGAATCTTGCAAGCAATGCATATCATACCACAGGTCTTTCAACACACATCTGGCCTTGCCAAACTGTTGTCTGAAATCCATTTTTTGAGTCACTCTGCCCTTCAGGTTGCTACACACGCCACATGCCAAATTGCTAAAGGCCACATGATGTACAGTAATGCATGGAAGTGATGGAAATGGAGTGTCATGTAGGTTCTGAATGCTCAGCCTGCAGAGGCTATGGCCTGTCAAGTCTATCTTCTAATATGGGGCCTAGTCTAGGCTGTGGGAGAGTCACTGTGGCTATGCAACTATGGCACTGTGCCCACTCCCTGTACACCAGCAGAACCTGGCATGTTGACAATATGAAGCTCTAGTGGGTGGCAAAATGTGCCCTGAATGCCTCAGTCCATTGACTGAATTAGGAATGGATACTGAGGTAAATCATTAAAGTAGTCCATATGTGCATTTTCCATAATTTTTAATGTGTGTCTTTGACTCATGACAGGTCACCTACTCGCACAGCTCTGTTTTCACCTTCACACAGGTCATATTTGTCCTGTACTGCTTTATTGCACAAATGACAGTCCCACAGTGCAGACTTCCGTGAGGCCATGATATGTGAGTCAATAGCTTGGTCACATAGCAGAAATTGTACAGTGCATGCCCTTGTATAGTGGATGCCATCCCTGTAGGATGGACACATATGTCAAAAGGAGTTTTCTGTGGGACAGGTATGCACCACAGAACCCACCCCCGAAGTGGCATGGGTCTGCATTTGTTAGGCCATATGTCCACACATGGACAAGAAAGACACTTTCTGTACCCACCATGTCAGCTCCTTGATTGTCACTCAAGTGTAATGGTAAAGTCTGTACTATGTTAGTTGCCTGTAGGACTGTATGCAGTGAGTCAAACTCACACAGAGTGAATGTCTTAGTCCATTCAAGCCTAAGGAGTTTACCCTTCTGAAGCCACATGGGTGTGTAGTGTTTCATTGTGGCTCATATCACAGTTCATGTTGCCGGAGCATGGGCTATTTGATGACAGTAAGCTTGCTTAGTCATTGTAGGCCCTGAGTAGGGTAGTGCTTTAGTCTGCAGATGGAAATATATATGTCTGTGGTCATGCCCCTGTACTTACTGGCTTGTGTGTTTCTCACTTGTGAAGTGTTACAAATTGAAGTTCTAGCTCGGTGTTTCTGACATGTATGTGACTCAACCATTTGGGTAAAAAACATGTGATTATAATCTCTTGATTTGTCTTTTGCATTCATGCAGGTTAATGCCCATCAGTAGATGGAGCTATGGAGAGCCATCACCTGGAAGGTGCAGACCCTGGGGGCCCATAGCCAGCGGAGTGCCCACTGTCATAAGAGGTAGGAGGACCTGAGATGCTGACCCCGGAAGATTGCAGAGGTCCAGCGGGGCTGTCCTCCCAACGAGGACCGGGCGCACGTCTGACCATGACCCCCCTAATGGCCCACATTCTGGCAGTGGCCTATGCAGACCTTGATGGGTGTTTGAGGACAGCACAGCAGCCAAAAAGGGGTGATTACAGAGCATATTCCTGCCTGTCACATTGCCAAGTGAACGTGTTAGGTTCTGACAGCTCCCCCTGACAATTAGGAATGAGCCATGTGTAACACAGTAGATGAGTGATTGTTTTGTACGTCATGTAGTGCAAACTGATGTGCCTTGTTTATTGTCCCAGGGACCTAGGACTAGGACATAACCATGTACAATCCACAAACATTTTGCTCTCCAGGGACAACATATGGCTACGTACATTGATCAATCAAGTACTGTTTGTCGTTGTAGTTTGTTTAAATTCTATGCAACAGACCACTACTCTGTAGTGTTACAGGCCACAAGAAAGGTAGTGATGGATCACTGTCCTAAGCAATGTGTCTAGTGAAATAAGTATATTGGCATTTGCTACCCAGAGGCTACTTGTTTCCAGTGTGTGATGGGTGTTGGTGCCTCACTACTGTCTGTAATGTGAAGATGGCCATCATACATGTGCATACTTTTTTTGGGGTGCGCCTTCAGATCAATACTTTTTCTTGGTAAGTGGGGCATGATTTGTGTGCCATCACTGTTGCCAACATTCGTTGTTCCTACATGTCAGCATGTGACCCTTTCTCTTTTGGAAAACATTTCTAAGTTGCTAATTCATGCTTAGTCTACCTGTGTTAATGGGATAATTTCTTTATGCCCTCACAGATTTGTGCATACCAGCCTGTGTGTGGAATAGGACATTTACAATGGGGCTACATTTCATGTGGTGCCAAATGGAGGAGTGTGTCACCATTGATTATTGACACATACCCTCACTCGTCATAGCATGTTGTTTGGCATGTACAACTGCTGTAGCAATGAGGGATAAGACATGTATGACTAGATATTGTAGTCACAATGTTAATTTCCATGCCATTGATGTGGCATCATGTACCAAAGTGCACTGCACATGTGTAAAGGGGAAGATTTCCAACCTGACTGTTGGCATGCGTCATGGAATGATTTGCAGTTATCTTGAAATCACATGTGGTTGAGTACAACCATTCATCCACAGACATCTGGGTTTGCATGACCAAAATGGATACAGTGATGTAGCTTCCCACTGGGCAAAATGTTGAGGGTCTTCTACATATACTTGCAAATCTCTGGGCCTCTCCAACATCCAACAGACTAATGGTGTCTACTGATGCAATCACGTTATATCATTGTAAGGGGTGCCAGACATTAGTGTGATTTCTCTGAGACTTGCTGATTCATTCGTTGTAGATTTTAGGGACAAGTCTCCTTGACATTTTGCACATGATGTCTACAGTGTACATTTCCATGCCAAATTTGTGGCTTATCTGAGCAACATTGGTACTACCCCCATGACTCCTTTGGAACAAATTTCACTTGGTGAAGTGTGCATTGTTCATACGTTTCCAGTGCGACATAAGTGTTTCCATGTCACCTTTTCCATGCTATTGTACTGTTGTCAGCAACATGGCATGTTCTGGGAGCATAATTTCCTATTGTTGTGCTATTTTGTATGTGACAAATGTATGTCTGCATTACCTTGTGTGTAATCTGTGAGAATGCAGTTTGCATTGGCCTACTTTTGTGTGACAACAGGTAAATGATGTATGCTCCATGACGCAAAGCATTGAAGGTGATGTGGTCTCCTACTTGTTCAGTGGTTACTGTGATTGCACAACTTCAGTCATGCAATTGGAGCTGTCTGAGATCCTGATTTTCCTGTAGGCAACTGTTAACAGTTCAAATGGCATCCCTGCATCTGGTATGGTACATGTGTGGACCACTTAGGTGGAGTTTGTTGTTGGGGCCTACTTGACATCATGGTAAAGGTTGCTAATCACAGCTGTTGTTCAGGTGTTATCAGGTATGTATGATGACCCTATTTCTCTTTGATTTTGCAGCATCAGCCCAGGGAAGTGCAGAAGACAGGGTGCAGCTGAGTGGGGAAGCATCTGGCCATGGGACTTCTGGTCAAGACACCTCTGACACCGAGGGACCCAGTGGCCCGGAGGGTGAGGGCAGTACCACAGAGAAAACAGGATCTACATCCTCATCATCGGATTCTTCCTTCAGTGGTCATTCCCTAGTGGTGGTGAACCCATTGGGACATACTCCTGTACTATCCTTGTCTGCCACCTCCTTCTATCTCCACCATCCTTGTTGCTTCCCACCTAGTTGGCTGTGCCTGCTCACCCAAGAGGGTGGGCATCTCCTTTGCCGCAGGCACCTCCTCCCCACCCCCTGTTACCCCTGCTGCCCTGAGTGAGGAGGCTATTGACCTCCTGAGGATTATCTCTGTGGGTCAGACTGCATTGTGAACGTCATCCATGGGTTGGCCTGCCAACTTCAGCAGACCAGTGCTTTCCAGGAAGGCATTCATAGTGCCATCTCTGGCCTACAGAGCTCTTATCAGGCTCTGGCCTCCTCAATGATGGCAGCCAGTGACCCCCCACCTTCCTTCCCCCTCCACCTCCCTCTTCCCATTCCAAATCCCCCATTCCCTTATCTATCCCAAGCACACAGACAGATCTGCACTCACCCACCTCAACACACAAAAGCAGCACACATAAACACAAACACCACAAAACACAGTGGCATGCAAGCACTCAACAGACACCTACACACACAAAATCAGCCACCTCTTCCCCAGACACCCCCAAATACCCCACCGGCCCACACACCACATCTAGCATACCCACTGACACCACCACAACAGGCAGTGACACATCCACCATACTGGCAGACACAACCCCAACAGACACACAGATATTCACCACGCACATCAGACCCGCAGACACCACCCCAACAGACACACAGACATCCACCACATCCACCATACTTTCTGACAGCACCCCAACAGACACACACACATCCACCACTACAAGCATACCCACAGACATCACCCGCCACTATAAACATACCCACAGACACCACCCCAACAGACATACACAAATCCACCACTCCCATATTCAAGCCCCCCAGGACATGCAAATGCCCACACACACACATGCAACAGACACCACCCAAACACAAGCATACCTCACACTGGAACACACCAAAGACAGCCACACCGACACACCAGACAACCATTCCCTTACCCTCCAAATCCCCACCCCCTTCTGATGACTGTCCTTGTGTTCCTAAGGAAAGTTTTCTTTTTAGCTTCCCCTTTCTCCTGTTCCATCCACCCTGTCCTAAACCTGAGGCCCTGACCCACATCTCAACCCATCCCTTCCACCTCCAAGTCCTCCCCTGTCACACCTGCTCCTCCTACAAGCAGCCATACCCCTCCCTCCCAAGAAGAAGCCCACCCTTCCTAAGAAAGAGTCTACCCCTTCCAAACCTATACCCACCCATCCCAAATCCAGTCCTCCCACCCCTCCAAGGATGATCCCTGAGCCTTCCCACTTAAAATCCCTTCCTGTGGATGTTCCCTGGCAGTTATAGAAGTCAAGTGTTGGCACAGTACTGTGCAATGTAAGACTAATGGACTGGCCAATACCCTTGGAAATTTTGCCATTACTTGTTAATAAACCCAAACAGTTGTTTTGTTGGGTACACATTTGTCTTGCAATTCCTTTTCTACCTTTATGTTGTTCCTGAGTAACTTGTCTTGTCTGCCTACAGTTGTGTGTGTTTCAGCCTGACTGCTGATTCATTTATTGTTGTTTTCAAAATCTGACTTTGTGGGTAGTGCTGATGTCACCCAAGACAAAGGTATATGTTGACTATGTGGATATGTTGGTGTAAATGCAATTGTGGTGTCATTGCATTGTGTTCTGTTTGGTATGGTATTGTAAGTATTTCATCTTGTGTTCTCAAAAGTGAGCATGTATGGTATAAGACGTGTCACCTTGATATGGATTGTACATTCGTCACATGTGTGGGAGCTCGAGTTTTGTTTGTGCAGACATGGAGATTGTTCAATTGTGTTAGCTTCCTTAACATTTGACTGTGCATGTGTCAATTTTTCTGTGTGCACCTTGCAGCTACTTCAGCTAGATGTATGGCCCATGCTTTTGCTGTTGTATGTACTTTCTTGACATGCACTTCCACATTATGCAGATAGGCATTTCAGTTGAGCTCTACTTTTGTTTGTTCCTGAGATACCTAAAGGGCCAGTTCCTGTGCAATGGTGTCTTAGGGGTGTGTGCAAAGTTATATGTGTCTCAGTGCAGCATTCTTCCCTGGGTGCTCCTGATGCCCCCATCCCTATTGTGCAGGTATTATTTGCATTGTGAACATTGTATATTTGTCTGTCTGTCTATTGTGCATCCCATTGTTCTTCCATTGTGTTGCAATATGGGTGATGTGTGTGTCCATTGCAGGGCTGTTAAATGGGAGTGATGTTTGTGTTCCATGACATATCCATACATATGTGTGTTGAATGTGATGGCATTCCATGGCATGTGTGCAATGTGAGGGTATCAGTTGTATTGATAGATGTGATGTTGCTGTGTTGTTTTTGTTGTGTGACACAATGTTGTGTACACTTTATTGTCCCTGTGCCTGAGATGGGCAGATGTGTGTTTTTGTGTAGTATTGAGCTGCAGTGTGAGTGACCTGCCCAAAGGGGGCTTTTCGTAGCTGTGAATGTGTACCTCTTTTTGAATGACCTGGGCTGTGTACACAGTGACACATGTACTTGGTGCACGTAGCGTGACCCCCATATGATGTGAATTACATTGCGATGATCTGTTGTTAAGCGTAATGATGCAGGTAGGTGTGTGTGTACTTCCAGTTGGGTGCGTCCACGGTGGAGTGGATTTTGGGATCCTAGGATGATCAACAGCAGTGGCAGGTCGTGTGTGATGGTCTGCATGGTGACAGAGAATGTGTAAGGCTGCCTGCAGATGAGTTGCTTCCTTTATACTCTCCGTTTCCACCTGCTAAGATGTTGTGGTTGGACCGCCACAGTCACATTGGTGGTGTGCAACCTCATAATGTGTCCGGCGGAAACACAGGCTCTGCCAGCCTGTTTGTGCTGCCTCGTGGCCGCGGCAGTCTGTGCTGCCTGGTGGTTCCAGTGGGACCACAGCAGTCTTTGGCCTGCATAACTCTAATACAGAGGTCCGACTGCCGAGCCGATGGCGGTAAGGCCACCACTGCCGCCATGGAGGTGCACGGACCACCAAACTTGTAATGAGGCTCAGAGACTTTTTTCAACATTTTTCATGTTTATCATTTTTAAACATTAATAAGTAAACAAATTGTGGATTTATATGGGTTGAGAGTCTTTTTTCAACTATATAAGCATTTCTATTGCAGTTTTCTGATTTTATATTGTTTCTTCATCATTGTGGGGTGTTGTGGAGTTTGTGGTCACAGTTTCCCATTGCTGTTGGCTAGTTCAGTTAAGACTATTTTAAGTTTTTTTATGGGTTAGGATTGGGGTAGGTGTTTAGACTTCCTCAGGCTAGTCTTTGCAATTGGATGTTACTTTAGAGCATTTCTTTGTGTACTATGTGTTTTTTAGTTTTCAGTATTGTGGTAGGCTTTTTTTATGAAATTTAGAGGCAGATATATCAATCTTTCATCCAGCGGAACGCTGAAAACCACTTTTTCTGCGCTGCGTGAAAGAGCAGCAACACCCAGTATTTACCGTTACCTGGTCCTTTCCAAGCGCTGGTGCACTGTTTGCTGCCTAACACCAACGCAGGCTTATTTTTGTGCAGGAAGGGACGCTTTCCTGCACATAACAATCCTGAGAGGCATTTTCCTCTTTCTGTGTGTGCTACAGCTTGCGGCACACATAGAAACAGGAAAAAAAGTAGGCAAAATAAAGATAGTTGTCCTCATTAGGCCTCATCTGTGGAGGCATTGCATTTTGACACATTCCCAGGTTCACCACAAATGGTAAATCAGGAAATGTGCTAAAATCCATGGGTGGATTCATGTGAACACCGATTATCCACCCATTGAACACCTCCATGCTGCAGAGTAATGCAAGGCTGTGATTTCTATGGACATACGTTACTACAGATTTATCAAGCCAAGCAGGGCCACACAAGGTGGCCTTACCTGGCTTGATAAAGCTTGATAATTCTCACTTAGGTTTTGAGTCACCCTTGCACCTCCTTGTGTGGTTAGGAGCAATGCAAAACCTTGATAAATAAGGGCATTAAGGATTATTTGTGATGTACATGTGTGTTCTAAATGGTTAAAATTAATTTTAATGTTTCTTTACTGTACCTTTTTTTAATACAATTTTGTAAGAGTTTTTTTGGATAGATGCATATGTTTTTTCTTTTACAGGTTTTGATCATTGAACATCTGACTCTTTTTAGACCTGATGCAATGTTTTTTTTTTCATGGAAAAATAGTTGTTTTTTTTAATTAAAATTGTTTGGATTGGATTCCTTGAATTACTGGACTCACATTAGATGTTATATTTTTCTTTGGTTTATTTTTGCATTTTTTTGGTGGGTTATTTTTTGTCAAATTTTTTTTAGGATCATATTTTTTGGGCCATCATCTCAATTCAATGACCAGGAATTCAGATACAAATTGTAAGTGTGTTTATATATATATATATTTACTGAAAAAACAAAGGTTACAGGGGCATTATAGTTAGGCTCACATTCTCAATGTACAAAACCTTAGAAATTCCCCTGTAAAATAGCTCATAGTCCATTTACATTAGAGGGGTAAATATGCTCCTTAATGCTTTCAACTAATCAATGTTTATTCTTTGCCCGCAAGTAGCATGTATTTGGAAATAATTTGGTGGATTTCCAGTGTGTTTTCTCATGCTCTCTTAAATACATGTACACCCTCTGTAATTTAATAAAGCTTCTCTTTTTTAGATTAGAAGTATTTTGATGTTTCTGGCATTTTATCTCTGGGGTTTGAAGTATAGAACATATACATTAATTTATTAAAAAACAATATGTGATATATCTTAACATTTTTACATTGCATGTACATATTTTACATTAAATGGATATTAACTTTGCTTTTAATTGTACATGTTTGCTTTGCAAGTTTTCTTTGTATTGGTTTTGACACAGTTTCCTTTTGTTGTAGTCTGTTCAGAGCAAACATTTGTTAGCTGTGTTGGTTTATTTTTTAATATAAAATTTAGTTGGAGTGTCAGCTTTATTTTATTTTAAAATATAATTAGAATACTTACTTTCAAGATGGTATTTTCTGTTCAGGTGAGTTAGTGTCTGTGCTTTCATTTTATTTTCCTTTTAGCGTTTTTTCCATCTTATAGAGGATACACCTGTTATTTGGAGAAATTAACACGTTGAGCACATTAATTGTTAAATTAATATTTTTCAATTAATATTTTTCAAGTTAGTTATTGATTTTGTTAGCTTTCATTTATAGGTTCAGCTTACTTTGTTTGCAGTCTTTAATGGTTCGTGGAATGCTGCGATCTTCTTTTGATCTTTTGAATCTGATGAGTGATGCTGTCCTGCTGTGATTTATTTTAAAGAAGGTTTGATAATTGGACAAGCATTTCCATTTGGTAAATGATTTTTAGTACAATTTTATAGGCTGATAGGAGACTAGTTTGAATTTCTTTTTCTGCAACATTTATGGTAAAAACTAATAAAAGTTTTTGTTATTTATTCAATGCATATTATTTGTATTTTGACTTATTTTTATAGGTATATATATATATATATATATATATATATATATATACATATATATATATATATAATGTAAAATTGTATGTTTTATTTAATATTATGTCTATTTTCTGGTGTATGTCATTTTGATTTCTGTGAATGTTGTTATGTTTATTTTATTTTAATGTGTTGTTATGTCTTTATTTTTGTTTATGATATATTTTAGATATTGTTTCTGCAGTAGTTTTGTCATCAATATATGTGTGTTTACTGTTTACGAATAGGGTTGTGATATTTACGCTTCCAATATTTTATGGCAAAAGTTGTGTATGTCATAGTTTTTGTCGATATAGTATCATACCATCAGTGTTAGTCTAAATCAGTGCAGGGTGAATGCATCAGAGAGTGTATGCATGTTGAGCCATTCCATAGCAAAGTGTCTGGATTAGGATTATAGAAGTATAAGAGCCCCCAGTGTTGTTAATTGTTGTTGGCTCACAGATTACATTCCAGTGATAGGGGTGGGTTAACTGTGAGTGTCTCCATAGAAACCGTAAAGAGGCAGTTACTGAACCTGGCCTTGGAAGAATTGCCTATCATTATTGATGTGGTACAGATGTAACTGTTTGGAACTTGTGGGGGCTGCCTAAATTCTGTCTGATGACAGAATGTTATGGGGGAAAGAAGAAGAGAGCTTGGAGCCGCTACACTTCAAAGGTGTACTTGTGTGCGGCAAGGGAGGCTGTCCATTGTGACAGTGTATACAATACTTAGAGGGGCACTTAGGTAATCATTATGACTTTGGCGGTGACTGTTAAAGTGGCAGTAATACCGGTAACAGGCTGGCGGTAATTACCGCCAAATTATGACTATGGCGGTGATACCTCCCATAGACAGCCAGTGTACCACCCCTACCGCCAGGGCGTTAACACCAGTGACAACGGCGGTAGCCATCAACAGCCTGGTGGAAACATAACACAGAAAACTAAATACTCACGAACAAGTACACAGAGGACTCGGCCGCCGCCATGGAACCGGAACTTCAAGTCTTCCTGATGCTCTTCTACGCCATGGCCCTCCTGGAACACCAATGGCGACGGTGAGTACAGCCACCTAGCACACAAGGGAAGGAGGGAGGAAAAGGAGAGTGACACACACATGCACAACACACACCATTCACACACACACCATACACAAAACCAGCTGCAGAATTTAACCAATGTCACAGAACACCCGCTAAAATTAAAGGACCACAATGATAATCAACAAACACTGTAATCTGATGCCAACAGCCACCATATTGTCCAATTGAATACAAATGCAGGCAAAAATGTCCAGAATGGGCCAATAGCCAATCCAAAGTATAAAAGGGCCACATGGCCACAGGACACAGTCCAAGGCCCAACTTGACTCCTGACACAATCCGGAATCCACTGTACACGGGCACCATGTTGGAAATGGGCAGGCACCTCAGGGGGGAGGGAAGGGAGGGGAGTTTATACCTCAGCTGAAGTGGGGAACTTGCCCACTGGTTCTGGAGGGGGCTCCATGCCCATTTGTCCTTGGTGGTGAGCGCAAGGCCACAGTCTCTGAAGTGGCGAACTTGCCAACTCGTTCTGCAGGGGGCTCCTTGTACAACACTCCCTGGAGGGTGGCCTCATTGCCCTCTACTAGAGGTGAAGGCTGCTGTGCCTATGCTGTAAGTGGGGGCTCCTTGCCCTCTGCTGGAGGTGAGGGCTGCTGTACCTGTGCTTGAGGTATGGGCTCCTGTGCCTCAGCTGGAGGTGAGGGCTGCTGTGCCTGCGCTGGGGGTGAGGGCTCCTGTGCCTCATATGGAGGTGAGGGCTGCTGTGCCTGTGCTGGAGGTGGGAGCTCCTTGCCCTCAGCTGGTGGAGTGGGCCTCTTACCTTTCATTGGTGGTTGAGTGGGCATCTTGCCTTTCATTGGTGGTTGAGTGGGAACCTTCCCTTTCATTGTTGGTTGAGTGAGAGCATTCCCTTTAATTGGTGGTTGAGTGGGAAACTTCCCTTTCTTTGCTAGTGGAGGGGGATCCATGTGTCCCCTCTTGTGACAGGTCCCCTTGTCCTTTGACATGTCACTTGTGTCCTTGCCTCCAGGACTAGGGGTTGCCTCCACTGTTCCTGTATCCTGTCCCTTGTTTTGTAAAACCCTAGTCCTCCCTTTCTGAGTCAGAGGTGTGCCCGCAGCATGAGTGGCAGCCGTCACACTCTGGGGCCCCTTTGTGCCAGCAGCTGATGATTTGATGGGATCAGTGGCAGACTGTTACGGTCTCAGTGCTACCCACAGGGGCTCAGTACTACTAGCAATGGGCAATTTTCAACTAAATACATCTTTCGTACATAACTTAACAAGAAGGGTATGTTACGATTTGCCCTTTAGTGATGGCATAAAAATAAAAAACTATGGTAATATGAAACCACACTTTTTGCTAATAGAAGCGAGACATAAAGAAAGTATGCTCAAAATTCAACCAACATTTGCCACTTGTGTGCTTTCCTATGTATTGTAATGTGTGGTATTTGGGATCGTTGTATGTTATTGCATCCTGGGTTACTACATCTGCTTACCACTAAGTTAGAATGTCTACATGGACATGCCACTACACAGACCAGGTACGATGTGGTACCAGAATATCATTACCAGAGTATCACCAGACATAAATACTGTGTTGTAAATATCTTTTCCGAAAACATTGTTACACTGGAATTATTAATAGAATGGAGTAGAATAGGACGATATTTTACTTAGTGATATTTAGGAGGGTATATTTATATCAGAATATATTTTCTGTATATGATATTCTGGTGTGCAACCCCAGGTAAGACTGTAACGTAATTAGTCACCAATACATCATATGCCCATCTACACGAACTCTAATCAGAACACCAAACACACCTACACTGAATCTTAAACTTTATTTTAACTTCAATTGTAAGATTATTAACCATAGCATTTAATCTTTCCCTAAATGTAACTCAAAGCATTACCATAGTTTGTAACTTTACCCTAAGCATAACCTTACTCCTTTTTACCGTAACCCCATCCAAACTGTAAATCTAATCCCAGGCGTAACACTAAGTTTAAACCTACCCCTATATATTACTCTGTTTACACTTATACTTACTTTATACATAGTAGTGGCAGTCTCAATAAAAGTATTCTCGGAGAAGATTCATGTTCCTCCCTCCACCCAAAGCTGTGTCTACGCCCAGGAAAACACTGACGGGGAAGGGAATCTCTATTAAAAGAAGGTTGTGGTCTGTGGTGCTGGAACAATTTTCAGAGTGGGGCTGCTGCCATCAATGTTACATCTATGAAGTCATAGCGAACATTACAAGCGTGTAGCAGGTATATTCAGCAGGACATTGGTAATGGCACAGTATATAGCTGGTGGGGTTTTGTGGAGAGCACTGTTGCACACATATTACTAAAGCATGGTGCAGTAGCGCACTATCATTTCTAGATAGCAGATTTTTCATTGAAATGCCCATGAAATTTGTTAAGACATACAGGCCCTGATTTAAGAAAAGTGGCATCATGACTGGCTTAGATCTTGAAATAAATCATGCTAAGCCCTTCTTAATGACTTGTGGGCCACTAAGTACCAAAGCCAACATTTTTACAATGGGGACGTTGGTTCTGGAGAAAGTAACTCATTGAAATTATTTAGGATCTTTGTTTAGATCATCCCTGACCTGGAAGCCCCTTTAACGGTTAGGATGCAATATTTTAAAAGTAATTCCGAGGCGATGTTTAGATTCGCCCAAAAATTGGACCAGAATCCAGTTAAAGAAATTATCTACCTTTGTAAAACAAAATGCAATACAGGGGCACATATGGATCAGGCGTATGGGGATATGTATTTGCCGATTCCTCACAAACGGTTGAAAACTGTTTTTTGCGCAGACTTGTAAGCAATGCTCAATTTGAACCCAGTGGTTTCCGGAGTGGGGCACCAGCACTTATTTTTGAGGACTGGCACATATTTTTTGGCCTCAAGCATTTACTGCGAGCAAAAGACACAAATGGGAAAGACGGAGGAAGGGAAGCAGGGAGTGGCTGTAAATGGATTAAAGATACCCAAGAAGACTTTAGGACTATGCTACCTCAGTATTCTATGCTCACACATTTAATTGCAGCAGCGTGTTCCAGAGGAGAGCTTTGGGCACCGGCACGTTTTTATTTACAAATTAAGCTTTGCTTCTAAGGGTTCCCCAGGGCACAGCAACCATGATTTGTCATGAAGAATTGGGTCTCCCTCCTCCAACTGACTAACTTAGTTTAGCCCCTTTTGCTATGGGTTAAACATGGCAAAACCCTGACGCAGCCTTTGTTCGCACTTGCATTTCTGAGTGCTCGCACTTGCATTTCTGAGTGCTTATCTCTGTCAGGGGTGGCTCAGAATGCTTGGTTGTCCTATCTGAGGAAATCCTTTGACTTGATAGATTTGAAAGAGCTGTATGATAATCGAGCCCTGGACAGCTCTAAAACAAAATAAGTAAAATTTAGCTTTTTAATCCTTAGGTCGAACGAAAGGTTGCACAAGGTTCTCACCAAGCGTACCATCATTAGATGTATCCCGCTATCAATAACAACTGAGGAAGAGCTATATCTTATCTTGATTTCCAACCTAACTTATTGTTTTTTCACACTTTTTAGACTTAGCATTGTACATTTCAAGGTAGATTTTCACATTCCATGTTCATGGTCTCTCCAGTTGCCCCTATGCCGATGTGACAACATAACTCCACAAAGCAAGTGCCACGTTACCTTGTTTCGCCCACTTTGTGATGTTCCCAAGCCTCAGTTTTTACTCCCGCTATTACAAAAACCTTCCCTTAGGACACACCAGGAAGGTTTGATCTATTTACAGAGGTTGTCAGATTTAGACATTTGCTGGGCTGTTGTAAACTTCATCAGGACCTCAATGGCAATAAGAAAGAGGTATGAATGGGTCCCTTTGTGATAAACCTTTACGGCCTAGGGCCTTAATTAAAGAGATATATGATAAATGTATGTTTGTACATTTCAAATTGATCCCTTTTATTAGAAACCTTATGTAATCTATCTTTGGAGTTAGGTCAGTCATATTGAGTGTTTTATTGCCTGAAGTTTATGTTGTTTTTTTTTCCTTGTAAGTTTTTATCCTGTAGGCACATTTTTGGCCTATTAGTATGCTAATGGTGGCGAAGTGATTGTGGTATTTTGTGGTATTTTGTTTGCCGTTAAATCTGAATAAAGGTTTCTATGATGATGATGATGATGATGCCATCTACTCTACCCCTGCATGATTGCCAAATAGTTCACTTTACAAATCATCTCACTTTACTGTCAGAGAAAGCAAACACCAATCTCTGATTTAAAATGAAAACATCCATTTGCCAGAAGTTATTGTCTGACATTTGACCTTTGTGTATGAAGCACGACAGATGGTACCATATAAAAACACAATGTGAAGGCTTCTTTATTGCTCTTTACCTTCTGCACTCCAGCATGGTTTTTTGGGGTGATGCAGTGCCCCCAGAACCCCTACTTCCAGCGCTTATGGTCGTGGTTATCTAAAAGAGCGCCCTCTGCTTAATAGTCAGCCAAAGCAATGTCAGTCACAATACTGATGATAGCTGTTAGCCTAGCCTCTTTTCTCTCATCATAATCATTTTGGCCTGCTCGCTCACTGGGAGGAAGCTATGGGTCAGATGTAAGCAAATTTGTGCTACAATACATGTAGCACCACTTTTCTTGTGGCCTCTTGCTCCCTCCCCTACCACCACCAGTTGTGCACTGTATTTAAAATACGGTGACCATGACGCAGGGTAGGGGCGATAGCGTCAGAATTTCTGATGCTGTTGATGTACTGTTCAGGGTTAGCACCAACATTTTAGAGCAGTACAGTACATAAGGGCCTATCGAAAACAATGGCATGCCCCCTTTTATTGCCTGCTCTGAGCAGGCGTTAAAAATGCGACAAAAATTATGCAAATAATTCTTTTAGATTTCTTTGCACCATTTTGTCGGCCCCCATAACTGGGGAACACCCCCTTGCATACATTATGCCTGGCACAGGCATAATGTGGCATAAGGGGTTACAAAGTGGCACAATGCATGCATTGTGCCACTTTGTAAATCTGGCATGCCGCTTTTGGCCTTGTTGGGCCAAATTAGCGTTAAAAAAAATGACAATAATATGGTGCAAGGATGTGCTAGGGGCTCTTAAATATGACCCTATGAGTGTTTGCATTACCTAGCACCTCCCTCCTTGTGTCTGGCCCAGCAGCTACACTGTAAAAAGGCATCCGGGGTGCACCTTGGCAGGGGTCTGCATTGGGATTTAGCACTCCTGCAAAAAGGTGTCGAGGCAGGATGGAAAGGGGTACAGGGGGGATTGGGGAAACAAAACAAAAATGGGGAAACAAAATAAACGTACCTGTGGCATCACAGCAACTCCGGTCCTCAGGCTCCACTGAAGGCACAGGCTCCCAGCCTCCCCTGCAGCCAATCCTAACTCTGCTGTCATGCTGCTGGCAGCATGAGAGCAGCGTCAGGATTGGCCTGAGTGCTCTAGCTTTGCACTCCCAGGCCGACTGGAAGCCAGTACCTGCTGTCTCCGACCCGACAACACAGCTCGGGTTAGACAGAGCTCTGTGTGCATGTTGGCTGTCCTGAGACGGTCGGCCAAACACACATGCGCACTACGGGGAGTGCACCCCACTCCCCTTCGCTGCCTGTGATGACGCGTCCCGTCTTAGATAATTTAATTAGTCAGGGACTCGTTTTAGGTCAATTAATCTTTTGACCCTGATTGAAGACACCTTAGGACGAGACAATTAATCAGCATAGCAATCAACAGATTGATAACATCATCAATATTCACTATAACAAATCGATTCAATTTGGATAATAACATAGGTAAGACTTAAAACACACCGTGACCCTCCCGTCATTAATAACCACACAAAATTTGTAGGATTTATGATATTTATTCCCTATTGATTACACTCTACTAGCAAGTTTATTAGTCTCAACACCATAAAACACATCAACACTGTTATAATATGGCAACGTGAATACGTTTTCACCAAAGCAAAGATCATAAACATTAGGACAAAGCACGACGTCAACATGGATTAATCTTAGCAGAGTATCATTAGCGCACTATTCAACAAAGCATAGATTCAGTCTTTTGTCTATTTGCGTCTGTCTTAGTGAACTCCTCAACTAACCTCGAATTAGCATTAGCATGTTGGGCTTCATGCAAAACAATTTAGCAACACAAATTTAGAAAACATCTATCTATGGTCTCTATCAAAAGAAGCAGTTGGTACCTAGAAAGGAAAGGCAAACAGACAATTACAATTTCATTATCATATAGTTACCCTTCGTAATGGGTCAGCATACAGAGTCAGTCTTCGTCCTCAGGACATCAGTTGATTCGCCATCAGCAAGGAAACTCAGCAAAGTTCAGCAAGATGGGTAATAAGGAATACCTCCCTCATAAGGAGGAAAAGTATGAATCGGGCAAGGTAAGGGTGAAGATGGTTTGAAGAGTCAAACAGCAAAGTCAGAGTGACAAAGTGACTAGATAATAGCAAAAGGCACGTAACAGCTATAGAAAATGGCTCGGAATGGCATATAATGGCTGATTTCTCCTTGTGTCGGAGGATTATATTAAACTTGTTGTACAGTGCCCTAATTTCCAATTGGGCAAAATTCGGTGCATCATTATCTCCATCCAATAATCAGGTAATCACCTCATTGGAATTGTTGCTTTAGAACAGTTCTCACGTAGTTTATTGGCTCCTGTAATTGACGTCTCCAACGGGTAGAGTGTCAGGTACGAGTTTTAGTCTCCTAGACTCAGTCAGTAGTTCCATTGTCTTTACCAGTTCAGGCGACCTTGTACCTGTTATAAGTTTACAATGTTGCATTCAGCAAGAATGTCTCCTTGAGCATGTCGAATCTCATGAGAAAGAATTTACTACGGTTACACACATCTTCTAGCTCCTGGAAAAGTACGGGTACATGTTCTTCAGCAAGTCAGCACATTGCACGTTAGAAAAACACATTTAATATGAGACCGGCAGCTGGGCCCTGGCTCATGCTAACTATGGCCTAGTAATTGACTTTCGCAAATCCTAGCATATAACTCTTAATACTAATACAAAACCACACATTAGTACATCAATAATTCATTATTAGTCAATTTTATTGATCATCGTATACATTGGTGGCCACTCCCCGTGGGTACATTTTAAACACATGTTTAGTAAAACATGGCAGTACGTTTTCTATGCGGCATCATTAGACATTAATTTGCAAACATTTCATGTTAATTTTGATTATAATAACTACACTCCAACAATCCCTCCTCTGATGACACTTGTCATCACACAAATCCATTCTTTAACAAATCTTTTACCTTTTCAATTCCTTCATTTCAATTTCTTCCTTTTGCTTCGCCTTTTCGTATTTTGCTCTGAACATTTTCTCCCTTTTCTTTTCCTCCCTTCTCGCTTTATATTTTGCCCATTTTACTTTACTTCTTTCGCAAATATTGTTCAATAACCATAGTCCGAATAAACAAGCTAAAACAATTACTATTCCCTGTATCAATTTTCCCAAGAACCCATGCCAAAGACCACTAAACCAGCTTCCCACAGGCGCGAATCCCTCTCCAACCTTTTCCCAGACTCCTCGTTCTTTAGTTCTTTTAGTTCCTTCAAATCTGCACTATCTCTTGTTAGGTTAGTAAGCATACTTCTAATCTCATTACTATTATCCGGTATGTAGGCACAACAGTGGCGCTCATTAAGCATCTTACAGACTCCACCACTTTTCGCTAAAAGAATGTCTAAACCAAGCCCATTTTGAAGAGCCATAGCCCTCTCTGCAGCAAGTTCAGTATCCATCAGGAGTATGGCTCCTGTGAATTTTGTCAGCATGTTATCCACAATAGTAGACAACTTTTGTATCTTTATGGAATTCAAAACAACTCCCACTGAAGGAATTATTGCTCCAAATATGTCTCCTACTACGCCAGCAGCAGTTTCTCTCTTTTGTCTAGCACGAAGTAACTCTGTCACTTTCGGAAATGTCTTTAAATCATCTAGTTGATAAATCTTTGGAAAAACTATTCCCAAATAACATGTCCCATAAGTCCACAAATATAATAGACCCCTGGGATTGCTTGATCCAGTCCATTCAGCATGAACGTCCACTTATTCTGGAACAAAAACACATGCTTATACTCACTTGTTCCCACAAACACATTGTCATACTATGACTTTGGTCGCGTAATGCAAAGCTTTCCTACATGATTCTCATCTAAAGCTGGCTTCCCTTGTTCCCTAATTCCATTATTGCTATTACTAAGGAATGTTTGTTGCTGCAAGCCCTTTTCTAATTTTCCCTTTAAAACCCTCCTTCTATCTTCAGTATGATCTAGAAAACTTTTTTCTACGAGTGTAAGCAAGCATGTCAGATTATTGTGGTGTGCATAAGAAGTACTAATTGTCGTTCTAGGCTCAAAGAATCCCTTAATCAGCTTTATAGCATAATACTTAGCTACACTATTCAGGTCTTCTATAATAGGCACATAAGAAAACACTAAATCATAATTCGAGTAAAAATATTGCACTTCCTCCTGATTATAGAAACGCGTTAGTAGTAGACTACAACTAATCCCATAAGTTAATGGCAAGCTGTGATATGTAACCCCCTCCAGGACTGAAAGAGGAATTTGTGTACACACGTAACAAGCCTTTGCATCCATAGTGTCAACATATTCACTCAGCAAGCGATAGAAAACATTAGTAGACAGCTCACCTTTTGTATTAGTTTCATCATGCAAATATTTTGTATCTTGCTCAAACTTGTCCCACGGTGTTAGTGTAGCAGTCTCAGAAACTGTAGCATTGTTAGCTTCACTCTCATCCACCAATCGCATTTCCGCAAACAAAGCTATAATGAATACCACACACATAACGCCCAAAGCAATACCCAAATATTTACAGCGCTTATTCCCCTCAATGTCATCTCCTGACCTAGGCATGATCTGTAAAGAAACAGAGAGTAAAGTACTATAGATATAATCAACTAATATGAAGATGGTTAGAAAATTCCTTTTCTCTGTGAAGCTAAGCAAAGTCTTTCTTCAGCAAGTATTTACAGCTTTCTCATTCACTCCAGGGTCTTCTGTCAATCCAGTTAGCAGCTTGTCATAATCGGTTTTCAAAAGTCAACTCAAGTTAAAAATGTCACATCCGGTAAAAAAAAATATATATTTTCAGTCTCTTTTCTCAGGTTTCCCTTTACTCAATTTTCAGCTTAACACAGTCTCTTTTATTTGTTGCCAACTTCATAATATTGACCTGGGACTTCACGATCAAAACAAAATGCCAAGAACTCTTGTTGCCACTCGGCTGTCGTTGCATAAGCCCATTCAGGGCTTGCGTGTCTTCTGTTTGCAATTCTCTTTCTTTTCAGCTTGCGGTCACCCTGCAACTCTCCTTCACTCAGATCTTCCTTCCTTGTGGTATCGACCTCTTCCTCTGTAGTTTCATTGATAACCACTTTCTCTTTTGCAGCTTGGGACTCGGGCTACTTATCTCCTTTCAGTGACCTTTTGCTCTTTGGCTTTTCAGGTAGCTGTTCAATGCCCTCCTCTTGTGCCATGGTGTTTTCTCTTGATGGATCTGCAAGCGGCTCAGGAGGAGTCTGAACACTTTGACTGCCTTTTGCCTCAACTCCTTCGCCTTCTGGGTCTGTCAGGGGTTCAACTTCAAACCCGTATCCGTCTGCTTCTGGGAGAACCTCTCTTTGGGTCAGTCCTCCTGGTGCCTCAGTTGAGATAGGCTCACCGTCACCCTTCTTTGTCTTGGTTGCTGTTTGAGTGACCAAGACGTCCTCAACGGGCTCTCCTCCAGTCTCAGTTACCCTTTCATCACTCTCCGGACCTGAGACTTCCTTTTCTGTATCTGTTATTTTCGACAACTCAATTTCCTCATCAGTTGGACACGTCACCTTCTTTGTGTGACTGGCGTGGATCCAGTTTGGAATTCCCGCACATTTCACAGCAGTAGTGGTTGTCAGTATCACTTGATACAGCCCCTTCCAATGTGGCTCCAAACACGACTTCCTCACGTGTTTCTTGACAACAACCCAGTCACCAGCTTTCAGATTGTGACCTGGATCATTTATCGGTGGCAGTGTGGTTGCTTCCACCTGGTGAGAGAAAGAGCGGACCACGTCAGCCAGACCCTTGCAGTAGTCCAACACCATATCATCCGTGATATTCACAAGATCATTTGCAGGCACTGCTGGCAATCTCATAGCTCGGCCCATGAGAATTTCATGAGGAGACAGTCCTGTTTTCTTGTTAGGTGTATTTCTCATTGACATTAGCACTAAGGGCAATGCATCTGGCCATTTCAGATTGGTAGCTGCACACATTTTTGCCATTCTCGACTTCAAGGTACCATTCTTCTGCTCCACTAGTCCTGAGGCTTCAGGACGGTAGCTACAATGCAGCTTCTGTTCAATGTTCAATGGGGCACATAAGAGCTTAACCACCTCATTGTTGAAGTGACTTCCTCTATCTGATTCTAAAGAGATCGGAAACCCGAAACGTGGTATCAATTCCCTAAGCAACAACTTCGCTACTGTGAGACTGTCATTCCTACGCGTAGGGTAAGCTTCAATCCAATGGCTAAAAATGCACACAATCACCAACATGTACCTCAGACCGCCACACACAGGCATCTCAATGAAATCCATCTGCATCCTGCTAAATGGACCTCCAGCTCTCCCAATGTGGCTCAAATTCACCACGGTCCCTTTCCCTGGATTCATCTGCTGACAGATGATGCACCTGTGACAGATTACTTCTGCAGCTTGTCTGAATTTTGGGTTGAACCTGATCATGGCGTCTCTCCCAATATGTGCTTGACCATGGTAAAATCTTGCAAACTGTGACAAGAGACTGTTTGGCAAAAACATTTTCCCCTCCTCTGAAACCCACAAATCATCAGGTCTTTGTACACATTGCATTTTAAGCCAAGAACGTTTCTCTTCTCTGCTGGCACGTCCCTGCAACAATTTTAACTCTTCTATTGTGTCAACCACCCTCAATGCATAACCTGTGCATGTCTCATTTTCAGTTTCAGGTAACAATTCCCACTGATCTTTGAAAGATATACAGTTTAATGCACAAAACCTTGCGACTTGATCTGCATATCCGTTTCCCATTGACAAGAAGTCTTGTGATTTCACATGAGCGCTGCATTTCACCATGGCAATTTCAAGAGGTAACTGAATCGCGTGCAACTACTCCTTAATCCTTTCACCATTTTTCACTGGAGAACCAGAAGAGGTCATGAAACCCCTCTGTGACCATAGCTGGCCAAAATCATGCACAATTCCAAATCCGTATCTGCTGTCAGTATAGATAGTGACTTTTAGTTTGTCAGCAGCATGGCATGCCCTAGTAAGAGCAACCAATTCAGCCACTTGAGCGGAATACAGTCTCTCGAGCCAAGAGGCTTCCAGGATACCGGTGATTGTACACACAGCGTATCCGGCTCTTAGTACTCCTACTAAGTCCCTCAGGCATGAACCATCAACAAAGATAATGTAATCATTTTCCTCCAATTGAGTATTTTTAATGTCAGGTCTTGGTTTGTTGCACAGTTCTGTTACCTCAAGACAATCATGTTCTACTTCCTCAGCCTCATCAACGTCTGTATTCTCATTAGGAAGCAAAGTTGCCGGGTTTAACACAGTACAGGGCTTCAATGACACATTAGGAGACCCCAATAAAATCGTTTTGTATTTTGTTAAGCGGGCATTTGTCATGTGTTGGGTCTTAGTTCGGGTGAGTAGGATTTCGACTGAGTGTGGGACCATTACTGTTAAGGGGTGTCCCATCACTATGCCTTCACATTGAGTGAAGCTTTGACCAACTGCTGCAACTGCACGCAGACAACCCGGTAAGGCGGCTGCGACTGGGTCCAAAGTGGCTGAAAAATATGCTACTGGGCGGTTTGCACCTCCATGGACCTGTGTGTGAACAAGCATCACGTTCATGACAAAACAGTACAAAAGGCTTTGTGTAGTCAGGCATACCTAAAGCTGGAGCCCTGCACATGCACTCATACAGTTCAATGAATGCCCTCATCTCTTTCTTGGACATAGTTAGGGTATCCGGGCCATCCTTAACCTCCTTTACAGTCAACCTCACCAAAGGCTTAGAGATAATTGAGAAGTTTGGAATCCACTGGCGGGAGTAGCCCACCATTCCCAAAAACATCCTAACGTCTCTCTTGGAGGCCGGGGGATTCATCTGCAATATGGCTGTCACTCTCTCTTTAGAGATTTTCCTCGACCCTTTCTCAATTAGATGGCCTAAGTACTTCACTTCTTTCTGACAGTACTGCAGCTTCTTTGGGGACACTTTATGTCCGTTCTTTCCCAAGTGATTCAGTAAGGCAATAGTGTCATACCTGCAGTCATCTTTTGTTTTGGACGCAATCAGCAAATCATCAATGTACTGTACTAGAGTTGAAATAAAAGGCAATTCCAATGACTCCAAATCCTTTTTCAATATCTGATTGAAGATGGAAGGCGATTCTGAAAACCCTTGAGAAATTCGACACCAACTGTAAACCTTGTCCAAAAATGTGAAACTGAAGAGAAATTGGCTATCCTCATGGAGAGGCACCGAAAAGAACGCTTGAGACAGGTCCACGACTGTGAACCACTCTGCATCACATGGAACCTGGAACATGATCACGGCTGGATTTGGCACTATGGGGCAGCACTTTACCACTATCTCATTAATTTTCCTCAAGTCTTGGACAATTCGAACTTTCCCACAAGGCTTTCTCAATCCCATTATTGGTGAATTACATGGGCTACTCATCACTTCTTTTAGGACCCCTTGCTTTACAAAGTCTGCAATTATCTGCGTTACCTGTATAAGGACATCTTGGGCCATGTGGTACTGTGGTACCTGGGGAAACATGGCATTTGGCTTTACATCTACTTTGACTGGTTCTACGCCTTTTATCAATCCCACTTTCTTTCTTGTCAAGTCCCACACCTTCTCTGTAACTGTTCCTTGTAATTCGGTCGGCCAATCGGTCACTGTGAACATCGGGAAAAAGCTTATCAAAGGGTACTCCTCATCTGTGGTCTCCGTCTCAGGCTCTGAGATCTGACCATCGTCCCCTTCATCATCACTGTTTGTCTGTACCTCGATTCCCTCATTGGAACAGGTGATCGAACATCTTGTCTTACACAGCAAGTCTCTTCCCAGTAGGGACACAGGACTTGAATCACAGACTACAAACCTATGTAATCCCTGAAAGGTACCAATCTCGACTTGGACCGGATCTGTAATTGGATTAGTCGGGAGCTGATTTGCTACTCCTACCACCTTTATAGTACGTCCTGAAAGGGGCAATTTCGGAATCTCTGCACTTCTGAAAGTAGAGCGTGTAGCTCCTGTGTCAACCAGGAACGAAACCTTGTGACCCATCACTTTCCCTTGCACATAAGGGCCCCTCTGATCTACTTCTGGGGACGCTGCAAGCCTGCACTCCTCACTATCCGAACAGTCATCCGACCATTCATCGTTTATTCCATTCTCACCACGCAATGGGAACTGTTGTACTGCATTATTTTGACTCATTGTTTGACCTATGACCTGTTGAGGATGCATCACCTGTTGCTGTCCCATCGGAGCTAAAGGCAACTACATTTGCTGTCTAGGTACCATGGGAATCTGCTGTTGTACTTGCTGCACCTGTGCTGGTTGTACACATGGCATTTGCATCTGTTGCATGGGCTGGAGACCCTGCATCTGAACCATGTTATTCTGGAAGTTTGGATTTGGACCCCTCATTCCCAGACCCCTCCTATTTAGAAATGCACCGACATCATTGCTTTGTTGAACAACACCATCCTGCACCATCATTAGACATTCCCGCTTCCAGTGTCCCACGCCCCCGCATGCATGGTATGGTGACATCTTTTTCATCCCTTGCACGTCATTCTGAACCACAACAGTATTTAAGTCTGGACCACGGTTCACAAAAACTCCCCGACCTCTGCCTCTTGTTTGCGGCTGGAACATACCCTTCCCCTGGAGGTTGCTGCTGTACCATCTGCTGTACTCCATTTCCCTGCATCCCTGCCTGAGCTGCCTTAATTTGCATCACCATCACTTTCTCTTTCAGCTTTCTATGCTTCAACTCAATCTCATCACTACAGTATTTTGCGTAGTGTAACAACTCATCAATCGGTTTCGCTTGCCAACAGATCAAATGATTCTTAATCATCTGGCTAATCTCTGGCCTCAGTCCTTCAACGAACTTGAACACAAGGTGATTCATGTCTTTCGGCTCTATGACCTCTGTGCCGCTGTAGTGTTTGAACGCCTTCAACAACCTCTTATAGTAAGCATGTATCGACTCCTTGCCCTCTTGTGCCGTTCGATCAATTTTCTGCCAATCAATATTCTGCGGCGACACCTTCTGCTTCAAGAACTCAATCACCTTATAGTAGTATTTCATCACCTCAGGAGACGGTGCTCCTGTAGTCCTGTCCCTTGCCGGTTCCGTTATCGGCCAATCCACACTCCTTTTGCACTCAAGCCACAAATCAGATGGAACTATAATCTCAAATAGGGTATTCAAATCTTCCCAAAGGCATTTAGCAAGCTTCACAAACCTATCCGTTTGCTGATACCACTCTATCGGCTTTTCCCTCAACCTGAGATAATCATTGGTGAATGACAAAATGTCACCTCTAGACCACGGTACATGGACTAGAACCCCTCCAGCTGTCTCTCTCATCGGTAACATCTTTATGGTTCCCGTGTCTGGCGCAGCCTTCGCCTGCTGCTGTTCCAGGTAGTCACTTTTCCTCTTATCTCTCTTCTTCGCCCATCTGCCTTTCCCACTTCTCTAATGCCCCCCAAACTTGAGCACTCTGTAGTATCTCTTTAAGGTGTGCCTTCATCCCAGTAGATCTCATATGATCAAAATCTTTAGTTTCAAAGTCTAACCTATAACTCCTCTTCAGATGTTTAGCATTGTCTAAGTCTATGCCGTACTTGTCTGCCACATTCGCTAACCTCTGGTGCACCTTACTCATTTCTTTAGTTATTTTCGGGCACAGATATCTTAATTCTGCTTCAGTGTATGATTCTAACCTGTTCACTCCCATGCTCCCTTCAACTAGCTCAGCTGCTTCCACCCCCAACCTCACAAAATTCAGGTATTCCTCTCTTTCTGACCGTTCTGCTATCGCAGGAGTAGTTTGTGGGGGTGTTAAGCTTGTCTAACCATTCATTCAGTTGTTGCGCAGTCAGACTTTGCAACAAGATATTTCCAGCTTGTACCATCGGAGTCTGTGACATGTTTGCACTCAATAACTGTGGAGTCAGTATACCCAAACCTGCTTGTCTCATGGTTTCTAACAGAACCCCAATCGGACTGAAGTCCAACAAGGATCTAGACCTCTCCGCTGTCTGTTCTCCCGGTGTCATACCTTGGGAGCTTCCTGTGTACCCTCCTCTTATCACCTCTTGAGTCATTACTCCTTGGTCATACACACTAGGCTTCGCCTGCGCATACAGCGGTACCGGCGGACCAACGGTAATCGGCAACGATATAGCAGCTGGTGTCTGTCCATTTCCCAGTCCTGGTGGAGCATTAACTCCCATACCTTTATTCATTACAGGTGCTGTAACTGCCTGCGGTCCTGTGACCGAGGTGTAGTTCGAAACTACCTGTTGCGGCGGCTGGGGCAGCAAATGTGGAGTTGGCTCAATCTGCACTAACTTTAATCTCATGTATACTGGGTCAGGCGGCACCATCAAACTCGTAGTCGTCTCTAATACTGGGACATCAGGGTAGAGCCTCTGAACTAGTGGTGGCTGCAACTGTATCTGCGTCTCGGGTGATGTGGTAACATTATTTGCCTGTACTGTATTTGTGGTTCCCTGATTCTGGGTCGAATTTACAGAACCTGTGCTAGTACTCGGTCTATTGTCATTTATGGCATATGGTGGTGGTCGATCGTGTAACAACTGATTAAGAAACTCATCATCATCCGAATCATCTGCATCTGCCCAAGACTTCTGAGTCTCCTTTGGCTTGCTAGAGCCCTTGTCTGTTTTACAAGCGGCCTTTCGTCCCTGTGTTTCAGCCTCTTGAGTTATCGCCGGAAACATCCTGACTCCGTCTATGATTTCCCTTCTCCACATCCTAGTCTCACTATCCCACCTGGCCTCTGCTAGAGTCTTTTCTGCTTTTCTCATTCTCCTCTCGAATTTCTGTTGCCTCTGTCGTATGGCCATTAATTCCCAAATCGCTAACGCCTCAAACTGAGCTGGTCTTGGAGGCGGCTTTTGCTCATTTAATGCTTTCCGCAAATTCTCTAGAACCCCTATATTAAATGTTCCGTTCTCTGGAAATGCCAAACACCCATCTTTCTCTGTTAATTTGCACCATTGCTTTAGCCAAAGACATGGTGCGACTCCCTTCTCCTCCATTATGGCATAAGCCGGAGTATCCTCTGGCGGTGTAGGCTCCCCCACACTGGCTGTAATGTACAAATCTCCCCTCAAAGCGCTCTTCAAAGCCTTGAAAAACTTAATTTTTACGTCTCTTATTTAGTTTATAACTGAATCAGGAAGTGACTTTAATTCCCAGAACACCCTTCGCCTACCTTTTCAACCAATTGCCTCTCATGGATGGCTGCCAATCCATGCGTGACCCTTCTTACTGGCTGACCTATCCCAGCGCGGCTCCACTGACGTCACACTCACACACACTACGGCTGACAAAGTCTTTCGGCTTGTCTTTCTCACTCTGAATTCCTCACAAACCTAATGCAATATATTGCGAGCACTTCAACAAAACTCAAATTTTCCGGTTTTCTACAGGAATTGTAACACAATCGCTTCAGAACTTTACAGAGATTTCACTTGAAGCCTCGGCCGCTACTCTCTCCTTCTCAGATACCGCACTCGCAAGCAGAATTCGACCCGCAAATTCTACTTTCGACTTGTCAATGGCTCGTCCTAGTGCACTTTAGAACTTACCAAATCTCCATCGAAGGTTTCACTCACACACTTTGACTCAAACTCGACTCGTCAACCACGCAAATTACAACATAAACCAAGTGTCTCAGACACTTATCAATATACTCCGGAGTCTTAGACCACGCCGGGTCCGTACATTACCAACAACCACGTGGACAATTTATTTTAGCACAAAGTGCCACACTCACATGAAGTTCGCCGACTTTCCTACTCTCATACTGCGGAGTACGCCCACTCCTTCTAAAACATTACCTGGCCTAAATTCTCACAAACTTTACAATTCACCTGCGATATGCATAATCGGAGCAAGCGCAAATTCTACATCATGCATACCTGTCACTAGAACGCCGAGAACATACCCAACTCACTTCGGCAAGCTCCGAGATTCCGGGAAAGTCATTTGGGACTTAGGGGCACATCATACCTCCAATTTGCATTACTTTAAAAACAATTCTAAAACAATGGTCCCTCGTCCTAGGGCCCCAAAGGGCCTAAACCGTCCTCTGCTACCAGAACTGATGACGCGTCCCGTCTTAGATAATTTAATTAGTCAGGGACTCGTTTTAGGCCAATGAATCTTTTGACCCTGATTGAAGACACCTTAGGACGAGACAATTAATCAGCATCGCAATCAACAGATCGATAACATCATCAATATTCACTATAACAAATCGATTCAATTTGGATAATAACATAGGTAAGACTTAAAACACACCGTGACCCTCCAGTCACGAATAACCACACAAAATTTGTAGGATTTATGATATTTACTCCCTATTGATTACACTCTACTAGCAAGTTTATTAGTCTCAACACCATAAAACACATCAACACTGTTATAATATGGCAACTCAAATAAGATTTCACCAAAGCAAAGATCATAAACATTAGGACACAGCACGACGTCAACATGGATTAATCTTAGCAGAGTATCATTAGCGCACTATTCAACAAAGCATAGATTCAGTCTTTTGTCTATTTGCGTCTGTCTTAGTGAACTCCTCAACTAACCTCGAATTAGCATTAGCATGTTGGGCTTCATGCAAAACAATTTAGCAAAACAAATTTAGAAAACATCTATCTATGGTCTCTATCAAAAGAAGCAGTTGGTACCTAGAAAGGAAAGGCAAACAGACAATTACAATTTCATTATCATATAGTTACCCTCCGTAATGGGTCAGCATACAGAGTCAGTCTTCGTCTTTAGGACATCAGCCAGGAAACACAGCAAAGTTCAACAAGACGGATAAGAAGGAATACCTCCCTCATAAGGAGGAAAAGTATGAATCGGGCAAGGTAAGGGTGAAGATGGTTTGAAGAGTCAAACAGCAAAGTCAGAGTGACAAAGTGACTAGGTAATAGCAAAAGGCACGTAACAGCTATAGAAAATGGCTCGGAATGGCATGTAATGGCTGATTTCTCCTTGTGTCGGAGGATTATATTAAACTTGTTGTACAGTCCCCTAATTTCCAATTGGGCAAAATTTGGTGCATCATTATCTCCATCCAATAATCAGGTAATCACCTCATTGGAATTGTCGCTTTAGAACATTTCTCACGTAGTTTATTGGCGCCTGTAATTGACGTCTCCAACGGGTACAGTGGGTAGAGTGTCAGGTACGAGTTTTAGTCTCCTAGACTCAGTCAGTAGTTCCATTGTCTTTACCAGTTCAGGCGACCTTGTACCTGTTACAAGTTTACAATGTTGCATTCAGCAAGAATGTCTCCTTGAGCATGTCGAATCTCATGAGAAAGAATTTACTACGGTTACTCACATCTTCTAGCTCCTGGAAAAGTATGGGTACATGTTCTTCAGCAAGTCAGCACACTGCACGTTAGAAAAACATATTTAATATGAGACCGGCAGCTTGGCCCCGGCTCATGCTAACTATGGCCTAGTAATTGACTTTCGCAAATCCTAGCATATAACTCTTAATACTAATACAAAACCACACATTAGTACATCAATAATTCATTATTAGTCAATTTTATTGATCATCGTATATATTGGTGGCAAACATTTCATGTTAATTTTGATTATAACTACACTCCAACACCTGTCATCCCCCATCTGCCATAGCAGAGGAGCCACCGATGGGTAAGTGTGAGATTTCCAGGTGAACCCTAGAGAAAGGGAAACAAACTGAAGAAAATACAAACATTGGATTTTATGTGCTCTCCAGAAACGATTAGGACGAATTTGGTTTGACTGGTGATATTCTGGTCACATTTGGATGTTTACATATGATGACAACTCCTGGCACCAATTATCGCGATGCTTCTACTCAGCTACTCGTGAAGGCAGACTGTTAAAGTGACGAACTCGGGGCCAAGGCTTCGATATCTGAGCGCATATTTTGCAGGCCTAGGCGTGCTCGTTTGTGCTCTTATTAAAGTCAATCGTGTATTTAACTTCCCAGCGGCACTGTGCTGTCACTTCAATCACATCCTCAGGCGAAAGTAAAACGAAGCAGCCAGAAGCCAAAGGACTCTGCCTGGCGTCCCACAGGACTCTAAAAAACACATGAGCTACACGAAAGTGACACAACCTTGGAGCTTTGTTTGTAGTTGGCGCATTAATGCCCTGCTTGACGCATGTATTCTCTAATTGTGCAGCGCATCTCGTAAACAGCAGTTCCCGTACACAACCAAGCACACAAGGATGGACAGATGGGTAGGAGGAACAAAAGGATAAACAGGGACAAACAGACAACACACTTAAACACACAGATAAAATACACATAGGAACCTAATATCACTAACATAGAGACGCCTATGCAAAGACATACTGACACCATGCACACAGGCTAACTAACGTACATGTGCCCATCCTCACAACCCAGCGGGTAAAAGAGTAATTATTCCATGTCGAGGCACCCATGCAGGAGGTGTAGAACATAACAGCGGCCCATGTCTGCACGAAAGCAAATGCAAAGGGCCCAATTCACAGTGGTAAATTCAGTCGTACATTCAAGTTTAAGATCGAATTTACCTGTTATATGTTTGCCAGGAAATCAGAAATTAATCCCTTGCAGGCATAAACCCATTTACGAATATGGAGAAGAGCGCACCAGTTAATCCCAATCCAGGAGTGGGACATTGATGTTTGAATGTATTCCAAGACATGGTTAACCCCCAAAAGGTTGTGAAAACCCACAAACAAATATGTTTGTGGCCATTCAGAAACTCATGTTAATCCCGTTTCTACTCTGGAAAGGGTTACTCTAACAAAAGCCTGATGTAAATCTAGGTCGGTAGAGGAATGGATCATCCCCTTATATGCTGGTAGTGTAGGTGAAGGGGTTTCTCCACAAGGAGCATTGTTTTTAATGCAGAGAAAAAAAGTGTGTGTTTTCATAGGGAACCCTGCTGTCCTTTTGGAGAGCTTTGCAAAGGTGATACGATCCCGAAGGAAGTATCACATGACCTTCCCTGGCATCCACATGGAAAGCTTCACCTTGCGCAGTTTTCCATTCCTGGGAACGTCCGTTAATTCCAGAAATTTGTAAACGTGTACGTGCCCGCAGGTGTAAAACTGAAAGCAAAGATTAACACATGTGTTTGTGAAACCCTTAAAGTGTCATTTTACTGGCATATATAACCAAAGGCACATATGCAGACAGACAACACGCGTACAGATATGCACAATTAAAGTCTGTACATAGAGAGACACTCAGTATTAGAAAAAAAAACACATAGAGGCTCAAATGTGCAGTGGACTGGATGAATGGCTAGAGGGATGGACAGAGGGACTGATGGATGGACAGATATTGAATGAATGATAGATTCAGTGAGAATTGGTTCTCAGGAGATGCATGTCTGAAGAGGAACTCACATTCGACATTGAGAAATGAGTGAAGTGTCAATGCAAATTCAATCGTTGCCCTCTCCTGGGAGAAACAACGAGGCTCTAGAAGCCTCCTTTCTCTGTTGTCATCGAATCCTTGCAGTCTTTGAAATGATCATGTACGGGTCATAATGCAGGGTATTCTGCATGCTTTTTCCATCCCTGGCATCACTGGTATAATCAGCCATTTATAGCAATTCAGTACCTGCATCATTTTTGCTCCATGTTTGTTGGATGCCATGTGTTAATATCTGGGCTTTTAAAATCAATGCATTAGGTTCAATTGGATCGGCTCATGCAAAAAATATTACAACTTTCTCACAATTGTATTCAAGATACTCCACGATACATCCACAGATTACCTTGCCCACATAGAACCTAATAACAAGCTGCATTTTGTAGTACTACAATATGCTACTAAAGTACTACACAATGCTATTCACAAACAGATGAGTGTAAATGTCCACCTCTAGCTCTCCTATCTTGTCTATAGGGAGATCCTCAAACCCTTAACTTTTCTATTTAGTAGTAAACATGGGCTCACTTCTTGCGCCAACTCCCTGTCCCCCCTCAAATTCCCTGGTCCCCCTTAAACACAGCAATACAACACGATCCACACCCCAGGCAAGTTGGTACATGGAGGAACTTAGGTTGATGAAACACCCCTGCAAAAACTGGAATGCAAATGGAGAATGAGCCAGGACAATTTAGATAGAAGAATGTTCAAACCTGCCCTAAAACACTAGTCTCAAATGATCCGGACCACCAAACGCACTGCTCTGGTGGACCACATTGATGCCAGCAACAAAGAGAAGCAAACAAATATTTTCCATTTTGAAAGATTTGACCTCAAAATCAGATTTCACCTCAAGATTAGCTGCCCCAGTGAGATCACTTCTTCGCAGGACCTCTGCAACAATCCCTTTCAATTCTTTAGCAACAAAATCACTACCACTTACAGCAACTTCAGTCCACAACCGGACCGCACCAAACGTCTTCCGATCCTGTGAAAGAATCAATACTAACCACATGGTCTTTCATCACACCAGAAGAAACACCTGCTACCATGAAGTCTATCTACTCAGGCGACTCCTGCCCCCACCACACATACTCCTGAGGACCACAACCCATCAGCCCATGCTCACAACCATTCTGAATGCCTCTACTTTGCAACCTTTCCAAATGCTTCGAAAACCTCACTGAAAAGAACTTCTGCAGACCCTTCAACACTTGCCACCTACAGTCTGATCTCCCCGCTATAATTCTTGGCCAACGTCTTAGAGAAAATCATCAGAATACCTCAAAGCCCACTAACTCCTCAACACCACACAGTCTGGTTTCAGACATAACCAGAGCACGGAAACTGCCCTCATCACCATCATGGATGACATCCACATGACTCTGGACAAAGAATACATGGCAGCCCCCATCCTTCCGGACCTCTCTCCAGCATTTGACCCAGTCTCCCACCCCCATCCAATACCTTCACAACATCAGAATCCAAGGATGCACATTCCAATGGATCTTCTTGTTCCTGATTGGAAGGACCCAGTCAGTCAGCCATCCTGGCACCATGCACCTAGGACATCCTGGACCTCATCTGCAGAGTTCCATGAGGATCGTCCCCGAGCTCAACCCTTTTCAATGCATACATAATCCCTCTAGCTAGCATCATCCCCTCTTATGATATCACATCCTCTCCTGTGCCAATGACATGAAACTCTTTCTCTCCTTCACAGAAAAGAAACTCATTACTCAGATCAAGTTCAGTACCTACATGACTGAAATTGACCACTGGATGAAGACCAACTGTCTAAAGCTGAACACAGACAAGACCAAAATATCAACCTTCAGGAAAAGCACATCATGGTAGGGCTCCACCTTGTGGCCAACAAAGCTAAGACTGACACCCACCTACACCACCCATGCCAGAACCTCTAGATCATCATTGACAGCAAACTTGGCAAGACCACCCAGTCAGTTCCATCCCTGCCTCATGCTGCCACACCCTGAAGATGCTGAGGAAGATTTTCACATGGCCCCCAATCAGCACCCAGAAAATCATCACATGCACCTGGCCTCAAGTAAGCTGGACTTTGGGAACACTCCCTATGCAGAGACCAACAAAAAACTCATGAGAAGAGTGCAGCACATTCAGACCTCAACAGCCAGAATCATTCTCAACCTTCCATGCTGCACTCACATCATGCTACACTTGAAGGAGCTCCACCGCCTCCCCATTCATAAACGAGCACAATTCAAACTCCTCACCCACACTTTCAAAGTACTACACAACACTAACTCAGCATACCTCAACAACTGTATCTTCTTTCATAAACCTTAAAGACACTTCCACTCATCCCAACTCCTACTTGCATAAATCCTTCTCCTACATCACTCCTAAAGCATGGAATGGTCTGACGCTAAACATAAGTGCATCCTCCTGACTTCTTGGATTTCTCAAGAAGCTGAAGACCTGGCTTTTAAAGTGTGTGTGCCTAGACTCACACCTTCTCAGTGCCAGAATACCCCTGGGTGATATTATTTTTAAAAAATCTGTATATTATAACATAACAACATAACAGGGACCAAGAGGAGTATCTAGAAAAATGCATACTTACTACAAAATGGAAAGTCTTTAGAGAAGAGTAAGGAGGGGTTTAGGCAGGGTTGGGGGAGGGTGTTGGAGAAAGATGTGCTCCCATCTACAAAACAGTAAGCCCATTCACAAACTGAACTTCTAAAGCTACTATAGCCAAAAAGGGACCCAAAACCATAGCAAATGACATTAGGTCAGAGCTGGAGTAAGTCCAGCACCACACATGGTTAACCACTAGTACTGTAACATCCTCCCATAGAAGAAATGAAAGTAAGAACTTAAACTGAAACATCATAGGAAATAATGTTAAATTAAATTGTATTATTTAAATATTTACATTAGTTAAAATACTTAAAGTTATAAATGACATAATCCGTCCTAAACCCTTGCCTAACACTCCCTAAGCCCCTCTTTAATCCTCCTAAACACCTCCCATTTAGAAGTAAATCGGCCACTATTTCCTGCCACTCCCCAGTTCCCTTCCACATTAACTACTATGAAGGATCTCTCCATAGAAAGGGTAGGCAAGGTGGATATGGAGATTTATACTTGCAATATTAAAGAAAGTATCTGAATTTGAATTTGAATTTATTTATTGTTTAGTTAATTAAAACCATAACAATTTTACATTAAAACAATTTATAAAAGAAAAGAAACCGCCCAAATCAGTCCGCTCCGTCTCTAAGTAAAACAATTTGAATGCAAAGAACAATTTTTAATGCCTCCAAGAGATGTTGGGGGGTTGTAAGCACATCGAGCTTGACCTTTACGGGGTACATGTTGGAAACAGGGATCACAGGGGAATGACAAAGGGGACCGCCTCCCCTGTTAGTATACTGTGCTTAAAAAGGGGGGCCCTTGTCTTGTCCTAATTCTAGGATTCCCTGAAATAGTCTGTTATCAGTTTTTGCGAGAAAGTGACAGAGCGGGGGTCTAATGTGTGGGGTCAAAGTCAGTCTTCAAGCACTCTGACAAATTTGCTAAACCTCGATAAGAATCTTATTTTGTGTGGGAGTAACACAGTGAGAAAGCTTACAGAGAATAATGAATTCTCTTCTTTAAAAAATTGGTTTCAAGAGAAACCTCCTAGGAATGTCAAGCCTGAGACAACAGCACAGGAGGTGTAACCATGATTTGTTCTTGTAATTGCAGAGTCTACAGCCCCTCTCCTTGTCCGGTTGGGCGCACTGGTTAAAATCCACCACAGGTAGGCCTAGCAGACGCATAAATAAGATGTTTCTGTGGGCCCCTCTGTTTATGCCTTCTGAGAGATATGGTTGTGACTCCCCCTTAAAATAGGAATTGTTCAGGGTAGATAAGTTGTTTGAAAACTTCAAAGAGTGGGTATTCTGAAAATATGAGGTTGACTTCAACTGCCTGTTGATAACCCTTTTCCAGGCTGTGTAAGAAATAATGTTGGAGTTCAATGTAGGGCGATTTATTTGTAGAGAGGCTATAGCCTTTTGAACTTGTTGATAGCAAGGGTTCCCAGGGCTCTCAATTGTCTCTTTTAGAGGAGCTTTAAGTGTATTTGGAGGACCACTAAGGACCCTTATGTAAAATTTCAGAGTATCAGCCTCACATGTGAGCGATTGTCTTCAGAGGGCAAATTCCAGGCGTAGTCTTGTCCTCCATACTTATCTGGGCAATTTGAATACCCTCTTGTAGGCTGTGTATTTAACGTTTTCTAGGGTGGGGGCATATGCCTTGGGGAAGCCCAGTTGCCCGTATTATTCTGCCAGGGGAAGAGAGGCCTTCATGACCATCAATATGGATGCGGAGAAGCACTGTGTAAGGTCTTATTGAGAGGTGTCAGGGTGTATTTGATGGCTCCAGATTTATGTTTCAGGGCGGCTAGAGGGGCTGTTGGGCTGGAGGTCTTGTGGAGCCATATCCCCAGATAATTGTATTTCATGGTTGTTTTGATGGTCACAGACCCCATACCACATGTTTGAAGTTTCTTCTTTTTATAGTGACCAAAAATAAGAACTTTGGTCTTGTCCTGATTGATAGTAAGGAAGTTTATTGCGTTATATTCCTGGAGTTTGCTCAGGGCTCGCTAAGGACTGCTCTTTGTATGGTCAATGATGATGATGTCATCAGCATATTGTAACGTGTGAAGCCAAGTTGTGGTGTGTAGTATTGTATTAGTTGTGTTTCTTTAACATTCATTTATGTCCATGACATAGTGCCGTTCTGGAAGGTTGGAGGGTGTCATGGTGCGAGCGTCTTTGAGTACATTTCACCAGAAAAGCCTGATCTTCCGTTCAGCTCCGTGTCATGGGCTTATTTATCTCAATAAACCTAATTCATCTAACTTACTCTCCATCTCCTTGATAATTGGATACCCCTTCCTACATTTATTAGTACCAGGAATGGGGTCTCGTTCCCAGAGAGGACATCATCCCAGCTGCATTGTTCGAGAGGTAACTAGAAGCATACCCACTGACACAGAAGTTAGCGGCTTTTGAAAAAAGTATCTATTTGTGTTTTGCGACTATGTAAATATCGGAAATAATTAAAATCAAGCTTACAGTCGTTTTAACGATCAGATGGTGTTCGAATGCTGCTTGGAATCCATGGTTACGCAGCATGAAAGCTGTTTCTAAAGGCTTCTTCGTCGGCGGAACGTCGAGATTCTACACACTACGTTACGCAAGGATTCTGGCAAAATTTATGGCGTGAACCTGTTGAAAGGGGAGTGGTTTGGCGCTTGTGTGGTGTGGACACTACTTGCTAAGGGCAACGAAGAGTCGCTTGATACAAGGAAGCTCTGTGTGGTGTGAACGTTTGTTGCTAAGGGCAACGAAGAGTCGCCTCACACTAAGAGATTTTCCCTCTTTGATTTCTGATGAAGTTTTTGTTACTCAAAAGTGCACTTTTGTTTCTAGGAGCAACTGGATCGGTTCAACTCATCGAGGACACAATTTATTGGAATAATCTTTAAAATATTTGAAAAAAACCAAAATATATAGGTATATATATATATATAGATATATAGGTATATATATATATATATATATATTTTTTTTTTTTATCTAGCTATGGCAGCCAATAACAACGTCATTCAACCACCACCTTTTTTACAATGTCCTTGGAAACTCACTATTAAATGGAGGCAGTGGTTACGTATCTTTGAAAACTATTTAGTGGCTATTGGAGCAGCAAGATTTGAATCAGACCGCAAAACTGCTTTACTATTTAATCATTTGGGTGTGGCTGGCGAAAAGGTCTTTGACAACTTACCTGTTGTGCCCGCGCCTGTTGCAGAAGGTTCTAGGTGGGATTCATTTGAAGAAACCAAAGAGAGAATGCAGAAGCAATATTCTGAAGAGACCAGTGTACTATTAGAGAGACACAATTTTGCTAGAAGGAAACAGGGAAGTGATGAGTCGGTGGAGGAAAATATTGCTGATCTTCGGGTGTTGGCCCCAACACGCAAATTCGAAAATAATGTGGATATTTACATCCGGGATCAATTTGTTTTTAATTGTTTTTCTAAAACAATTCAAGAAAGACTGTTGACTTGTAGAAATCCTACTCTGTCTGAGGTTATTGATGTTGCTAAAAGCATTGAGCATTCAATACTTTCCTCAAGAGCTTTAGCAAGTAGGGAGAACAATTCTTCAATTGCTACTGTGGATGAAGAAACTGTTTGTGCTTTGAATACAAAACTTAAACGAAATGGAGGGAAACAAAATGTGTGTTTCCGTTGTGGGTCTCAAACACATTTTAGTAACTCAACCTTTTGTCCAGCCATTGGTAAAAGGTGTAATGTTTGCAGGAAGTTGGGACATTTCACAACAATGTGTAGAGCAGGAAATCAGTCATCTAAAGGAAATAACAGAGTCAAAATCAGTAGTGTGGGTATGACTGAGGAGGATGTTTGTCTGCAGAAGTTTGACAGTGTTTTACTAACTGTTGAAAGTGGTAGAGATATGTTAAAGATCAAAGGCCCTCTGGTGCAAGCTAATATTGATAATAGGCACATTTTATATGTGGCCGATTCTAGTGCACCACTTACCATCCTGTCAGAGCATACGTTTTTTAAATTATGGCAGCAAGGCTTTAAGTTGGAACATACGGACATCAATCCTAAAGCTTTTGGGGAGTTTGATGTTGATAAGTTGGGCCATTTTGTTGGTGATGTTGAGTGTTTGAGTAGGAAGATTTCAACTAAAATTTATGTTGCTGTCAGGGGATGTGACATTGTGGGTTGGATCTAGCTAAGCTTGGTTCAGTGTTGAGACCAGGTCATGATGAACCAGTTGTGTTAGGCGAAGTTCCAGTAAACTTCTTTGAAGAAAATGAAGATGTATTGGGCCAATTTATAAATACGTTTTCAGAAGTTTAAAAAAAAAGACATTGGAAATGTGATAGGTTTCGAACATCATTTCAAATTAAAGTCTAATGCATGCCCAGTTGTGCACAAGGTATGTCCAATTCCTTTAAGTCTTCGCTCTGATTTGAAAGTGTTATTGGACAATTTGTGTAAGGAAGGAGTCATTCATCCAGCAGGGGCTTCAGAGTGGGTTTCTCCTATCGTCATTCCAAAAAATAAATTAAGTGATTTGAGGTTGTGTGTGGATTTAAGGTCTCTCAATAAGAATATAGTTGTTGATTGTCATCCCTTATCGCACATTTAAGACATGTTAGCAAACATTAGTGGGGCGAAATACTTCTCCTTGATTGATTTACACTCAGCATATCATTAGATTCCATTAGATGAATGTTCTCAAGACCTTACCACATTTGTGACACCACTTGGAGCCTACAATATAGGTTGCCATTTGGGCTGGCATCAGCAGCTAACGTGTTCCAAAGGATGATGCATTATTTGTTTGGCGACTTGGAGTGTGTACAAGTTTTTCAGGATGATATATTGATCTTTACCAAAGAGAAACAAGAACACTTAACACAGTTAGAGAGAGTATTTTGAATTTTGAGGGAGAGAGGCATGATGGTATGGCCAGGGAAATGTAAAATTTTAGTTAAAGAAGTGGAGTATCTTGGTTATCTGATTTCTGAGAGTGACATCAAACTTAAATTCAGTAATTTGGAAGCCATTCAAAAAGCACCCGCACCGACTGACAAAGATACTCTTAGGTCTCTCCTAGGCCTATGTGAGTACTATGCTCGTTATGTGCATGGTTATTCCATTATTGTTCAGCCTTTAAGGGAGTTACTTCATAAGGGAGTGAAATTTGTCTGGTCTCAGGAAGTTAATGAGGCATTTGAAAAAGTGAAAGGATTGATATTAAGAGCTCCAGCTTTGAAACCCTTTAATCCTAAAGGTAATTATTTTATAACTATAGATGCTAGTCTAAAGGGACTAGGAGCGTTTTTGGGGCAGTTTGTGGATGGAGCTGAGACTACTGTAGCCTTTGCTTCAAGGATGCTGACAAATGCAGAAAAAAACTTTAGCACTATCGAAAGAGAGGCTTTGGCTTGTGTTTGGGCAGTGCAAAAATTGAAAGTTTATGTGTGGGCAAACCATTTGATCTGTTTACTGATCATAAACCGTTAGTATTTTTACTTTCAGGGGATGGTCTAGACAAAGCCTCTGCTCATTTAGTTCATATTTTGGCCAAATTACAAGAATATGATGTGCGTGTAAAGTATGTCCAAGGTGGGAAATTGTTTAGAGCGGATTACCTGTCGAGGTTGCCGGTCATTATGGAACATGTCTCGGGTGATGAGGATACTGAATGTGTGGTAGGAGTGGTAGATGTGTTGCAAGGTGTGGATGGACATATTTCAGAAAATGATTGGAGGAAAGCCATGGAGAGTGATGTCATGTTAGGTAAAGTGTTGAACTATATAAGAAATGGGTGGCCAAGGAGAGTGGAAGGAGAATTGCAAAGTTTTGAACAAGTATTGTCTGAAGTAACGTGTGAAGAAAATATCTGTGGGAGGGGTGGATTATTTCTTCCTCCAAGAAATTTAAGATCCAAGATTGAGGTGGTTGCTCATTTGGGTTATTTAGGGGTTTCGGCCACTTGTAAGAAGTTGAGACAGTTTTATTGGTGGCCCAAAATGGATTCTGTAATAAGATCTTTTATTGATATTTGCCCTCAGTGCGTAGTGTCTGATAAACGCTGGGTGACTCGAGAAAAACCATTGACCCTGTTACTTTACCAAAAGGTCCGTGGCACAAAGTTGCGATGGACTTTTCAGGACCTTTCCAGTTATTACCTCGAGGAAATCAATATTTGTTGGTTTTAATTGACTATTTTACAAATTGGATTTATTCTGATCATGTTGATTCCACTCAAACTAGAAATTTGATTACCTTTCTTATTAAAGTGTTTTCTGTAGAAGGTGCGCCTAAAGAGCTAGTCACAGACAATGGCTCACATTTTATGTCAAAGGATCCGCAACAATTTTTGTTCTTACATGATGTTAAACATTTCCATGTTGCTCTGTATAGTCCTGCTGCAAACGGACTTCTTGAAAGGGCACATTTTTTCTTAAAAGAAGGAATTCAGACTGCACTATCTTCTGGTATGGATGTTGTGAGTTTTTTGAAGGAGAAATTGTGGGCATATCATACCACACCTCACACTACTACAGATATTACACCTTTTTAATTACTCAGAGGTCACAAGCCTATTGTGAAGTTTGTTCCAAATTGGTTGTGTAAACGAGAGGATGGTGAGTTTTGGTCTCAGAACAAAATCAAAACAAGAAAAGCAATGGGTACAAAAACATTACTTTGATAAGACAAAACATGTGAAAGAATTTTAATTTCAAGAAGGTGGTTGGGCCAGTCTTGAAAGGAGAATCAAAATTTCATAAGTCTACAAAAGTATTGAAAGTTGGTAAGAGTGCTGTGTTACTTTCAGGTGAAGGGTGGTGGAATAAAAACAGAGTTATACCGATTATTTTTCAGCAAGCTAAGATTTATCTAGATACTTGTTCGAAGGATTTGGAAGAGGATGATTCTATGCTAGGCACGGATGGTAATATTTCTTTGTCAGAAAGTAAATAGTGTGTTTCAAGTGATGATGGTGTCACTTCGCAGGATGACTGGAGAGCGCAAGATGATTCAAGAGTGGTTGCAACAAAAACTAGCTAATTGTCTCGCTTCCAAATGCCCATTGTGTGGCCAACAAAATTGTTGTGTTATGATCTCTTTTAGTGAGTTAGGGTTATTTTTACTTCAATTGTTTGTGAAAAAAGGAAGATGTGTAGTATTGTATTAGTTGTGTTTCTTTAACATTAATTTCTGTCCATGACATAGTGCCGTTCTGGAAGGTTGGAGGTTGTCATGGTGCGAGCTTCTTTGAGAAGCGCGTTTCACCGGACAAGCCTGATCTTCCGTTCAGCTCCGTGTCGTGGGTTTATTTATCTCAATAAACCTAATTCCTCAAACTTACTCTCCGTCTCCTTGATAATTGGATACCCCTTCCTACATGGTGGTGTCAAGCAACAGATCTCCAGGAATTTGCCCAGGTCAGCAGTATATAAGTTGAAAAGAAGAGGGGTGAGGACACACCCCTGCTTCAGGCCGTTCTCAGTTTTGATTTTAGAGGTTACTGTATTGGGACCTGTTCTCACGCGAACCCAGGTATTGGGGTACAGGTAAATGATGACACTGAGCAATTGCCGGGGTAACACCCATGTGTTTAGTTTCCCCCATAGCATGTTAAGATCTGCCTTATCAAATGAGGCGCTGTAGTCAATGAAAAAGTGGGGGCTGACTTTTTGGGCATGCTCAGTGGCTCAGAATGGCCAGTGCAGTAATGTTCTCAATTGTTGAGGCAGCAGCACAAAACCCAGTTTGAAAAAAAAGCAGGATGTGATTTTCTGTGACCCAATCCTCTAGTTGTTTAGGAAGAGAGTGAGCGTAGGCTTTGGCCTCTAGGTCCAAGAGGGCTATGAGTCGATAGTTGGATGGTATAGCCGGGTCTTCTTTATTAAAGATCAGGCATGAGATTGAGCCCCTCCATGAGTCAGGGGTCTGCGCAGCAATGTAAACTTGATTGAAGAGGGGGGTTAGCACCTTTGCCCAGCCCCCAGGGCGCATTTGAATATACTGCCTGGAAGGCCGTTGGGGGCGGGAGCACCATCGTTTTTCATAGCTTTCATTTGATCTCAGACCTGGGCCTCCGTGGCCAGAGGTTGACTTTCCCCCAGCATGTGATCTTCTGTCCCCTGGCTAAGGGCGTCACTTAGGCTGTTTAGCGAGCTGATGTATAGTGCTTTTACATGTCGTACCCAGGATCCTTCTGAGACCACATTATGCTTGATATGAGTAGGGGATCTGAGTTTGTTGATGTAATTCCAAAAATGAACAAGGCTTTTTCCTTGTAACATTTGATGTATTTATTAGCCATTCATTTTACTCAGAGTTTTTATTTGCCTCCCAAGTTGTTTTTTATATGTTTGGCGCATGTTAACAATAGACTTCCCGGAGTTTGTGGTGTGATTTAACTTGCGAGCATGAGTTGCGCTTCTTAATACTCTTCATGCAGTAATTTAGATTGAGCGTTACGGTCAGTGGATCGTGGTCAGGAATCTCCAGGTTAACGAAATGGCTGGCTAAAGAGGCTGACAGGAAAATGTAGTGGATGCTTGAAATATCTCCATATGTGGCAGGAAACTGCACATGAGGGTTGTGTGCTTGAGAGATATGTCCAGCAGAAAGTAGATTGTAATTAGACAAGAGATTTTTCATTGTATCCTGTTCTTTGGTTTTACATAAAGGGGTATTAGTGCTCCCCAGTGCACTGATCTTAAAGTCTCTTACCAGCAGAATTTTATGCGTGGAAAACTCAATAAAGAGATCCTATAGGCTGTCATGTAGAGATTTGATGGCAGTCAGTTTAGATGTTTTAAATGCATTATGGTAGAAATGTATTTCAAATGAGAGGGGTGTCTTTGTTGCTACATGATTTGCTAGAAATGAGCACTGCCTGCCAGGCTGAGGAATTTTGATTTAAAGGCACAGCCTTGATCTTAAGCCCGCTACATTCCAGGTTGTAACTGGACGTTTGTACCTTGGTTGTATGGGCTGTACTTGAGGACAGCCTCGGGGGATGGAGCTAGGAGCAATTGTCTGATATTCCTCTGTGGGGGGTGGCCGAATGGCGCCACCGGTTTACATTTTTATTGCTCCTTATCGTGCATCTTACCCAACTGTGGTTGTTGGTGCATGAGACATTGATCCTTTTTTCAGCTTTTGACATACTCGAGAGCCAATCATGGATGGAGCACCATGTGCCCCTCAGCATGTTCGTGTGCAAACTCAGGATGTCTTACTGCAGCAACAAGTGGGTCTATTTAGATGGTTGTGGCTTCAGGAGCTCAATGCCTCAGTCCTCAAAAGTGCTTTCTTTACCCAATAAAGATTTCCTTGGGCTTGCTCCAGTCCATATTGTAATGGTGGCCTCCGAGGCACCTTTGTCAGAGATTTTTGTGAATTTTACGGATATTAAGTCAGCAGAGGTCAACCTTCGTAAAGCTGGTATTTTCTTGAATAAGCATAGGAGGTTTCCCCTGTTGAGTATGCCATGTGAGCCCTTAGGGGTATAGAGCAGAATGAAAGCCAGTTTGTACTGTTCCAGGAAGCTTTTGCTAAAGGACCAAGGTCCAGGGACCAAGGGTCCAGATGAGGGTATACGTGTGGCCCTAGACCGCCTTTGAGCAATAGACTTCTGCTCGTGATGGTGGGCATGGAAAGTTGGTTGGATCCATTCCGGCTCTTCGTTTGAGTTGGCGTAAGATAATCCCTGGGTCTGGTTGTTAGACAGAGGAGGGTTGAGGCAAAGAGTTTCTTGGGCTCTGCTGACATGATTGAAGGAGTTTTTATCTGGCATTAAGCTAATCAAATCAGTATGAAACAGTTCTGTGTTGGGGCCTATGCCCACTGTTTGTTTCTCAGGTGCCACTCTCGGAGGAATCTCTGTGCACTGACCCACCTCAGTGGCATCTGAGGGGGGAGAATTTCCCTCTAAGCCCTTCTTTGCTCTTGATGTAATGATCCCAGCCAAGCACTTCTTGTTTGCTTTTGTTGACCCACAGGTAGATGATGGAGCTTTTGCAGCCTCAAGTTTAGATTGTGCTGCTGTTGGCTCCCTCATGGTCCATACTCTCTGTTCTTGGTTTCAGGGTTAGGTTGAATATGGTAAAGGGTTTTGTTGACCCTTGTTCTTGATCTACCTTGTTGATATTTGTGACTCCTAAGATCAGAAATCTCCTTTTTCCAGGAGTTGTTTTTTTGTATGTTTTTTAAGTTTCTTTTTTGCCCTTCTAGGGTAGAGTTACTTGAAGGAGGAGATGGAGTTGAGGGTTTCCTTTGTGAAGCTGACTCATCTTCTTTGGTTGAACACCGTAGGGACGGCAACTTGGTACTACAGTTGTTGATGGGTCCAACGCATTCTGTCACCCCCAGTGAGGGGGCTTCTATGGTAAGATGGGAGACACACATCCACTGATTGTTGGAAGGGTTGGGTGCTCTTTTATGGAGGGACAAGGGTTCCCTTATCCGTGCCAAAGTGGCGCCATGGTTGTCAGATGATTTGGGTGAAGCTATTTTCCCCAGGTATAGATCATTTGTAGTTTTTTGCTCTGTAGGCTATACACTTGATGGTGTCTACTAGTGAGCCTAATATTTCAGGGAGAGGGCTTAGGGCCATATTTATACTCCGTTTGCGCCGAAATTGCGTCGTTTTTTTTGACGCAATTTCGACGCAAAACTAACGCCAACTAACGCCATATTTATACTATGGCGTTAGAGGCGAATAGCGCCAAAGTTCCCGGAATGTGCGTCATTTTTTAGCGTGAACCCCTTCCTTGCGTTAATGATATGCAAGGGAGGCGTTCCCGTCTAAAAAATGACTCCCAGGCCTTTACGTGGTATTTATACTCCCGGGCAAAAGAGACGCCCGGGAGTGGGCGTGGCTAAAAACGGCGCATTTGCGCCGCTTTTTAACGCCTGGGTCAGGCATGGCGTTAAGGGACAAGTGGGCTCAAAATGAGCCCAGAGTGCCCTCCCCTGCCCCCAGGGACCCCCCCTGCCACCCTTGCCCACCCCAGGAGGACACCCAAGGCTGGAGGGACCCACCCCAGGGACATTCAGGTAAGTATTTTTTTATTTTTTTTTAATAATTTTTTTTGGCATAGGGGGGCCTGATTTGTGCCCCCCTACATGCCACTATGCCCAATGACCATGCCCAGGGGACAGAAGTCCCCTGGGCATGGCCATTGGGCAAGGGGGCATGACTCCTATCTTTACAATGATAGGAGTCATGTTGATGGGGGATGGGCGTCGAAAATAAATGGCGCAAGTCGGGTTACGACGATTTTTTCGACGTAACCTGACTTGCCCCATTTTAAGACGCCCATGCGCCATTTTCCCCCTACGCCGGCGCTGCCTGGTGTACGTGGTTTTTCTCGCGCACACCAGGCAGCGCCGGTCTGCTTGCGCCGGCTAACGCCATTCAATAAATACGGCGCCCGCATGGCGCTTCAGAATGGCGTTAGCCGGCGCAAAACTTTTTGACGCTAAACTGCGTTAGCGCAGTTTAGCGTCAAAAAGTATAAATATGGGCCTTAGTTTGTTAATCAATGGAGAACAAGGGCACGTGTTGCCCTCTTCAAGTGAACCAATAAGGATTTCCAAGGAGGTTAGTCTTGAGCCCAGATTGGCTAAGCTTGAGGCATTAGTGAATTAGGTCTATCTGAAGTTCCATCTTTTTGGATTGCCATAGGAGACCACTGGCAAATGTGTCTTGCTTGATATGTAAGGAGGACAGTGAAGCTGAAGAGGGGCTCAGTGGGCCAACAGGGGGGGTTTAGTACCTGCCTGCATGGGGTTGATTGGGCGGTTTTGAAGCTCCCTGCTAAGAGCCAGTGTTAGGGCCAGTGTGGCTTCAATCTGGGCTTCCAGCGTAGCTAATAAGCATTCAGATACGTTGCCTAGCTCCTGATTGGATATGCTTTCCCTCCTTGTCCTCTTCATGGGTGTCTGGGTAAGCTGTGTCTCAGAGATATTGCTGACCAAGGGAGGGTTCAATGGAGAGCCCTGGAGGATTAGCGGAGAAGAGAGCCTGCTCACACTTGTGTGCACCTGGGCAGTTATTATTGTTACCATGTGTACTCTGAGAGCTTGACAAAACTCCAGTGTCCCTTGAGGCTTCCGAACAGGAAGATTGATTATCTCCCTTTGTTTCTGGTTTTTCTGGTGCCCTTCTCTTGATCAATGTACCTCTCTTGGGGGAGAGGTAAGAAGATGGGGAGAGCCCTAAGTTGCCTTGGTCGCCCCGTCATTGTTTTGGGAAGGAGTAAGACAGGTCCGATGTAAATCCGGCTGTTGACCCATCTCATGGTAGGTCATCGTTTAAGGTGCTTTTAACAATTGTAGCATAGTGTTGTATTGCAATGTTTAAGAGCTTATGTAACTCCGACGAGTCCAATGGGAGCGGTGAGGAAAATATCTGTCCCTCCTGTGAGAGGGCTTTGCTGCAATATTCGCTAATCAGCCCCACCGTGTATTGGAGGGCATGAGCTCCTGGCATGGAAGAAGAGAGGACTGTGGGCTAAGGCTCCTGAGGGATGATGGCTGTTTGCGGTGAAGGGATGTCATCTGAAAAGGTGGCCCCTTCCTCCAGGATAGTATTTTCCTTTTAGTCATTGTCCCACCAGCTTGCATGGATCCTTACTGTGTTGATTGAACCAAGCAGGTCCGCTGAAGGGTATGGTGTGTTCGTACTAGTGCCACCCACTCCATGAGCACTTCCCAATGCAGACCAGAAGCAGCACCTCCTATGCCTCCTGCAGTTGCACCACACCAGCTCCAGCAGGCCCACTGGGAAGGCCTCTGCTCCGACCCACATGGTGCGACGTGGTGATATGGTGGACAGTGGTGGGTGGTAGGCGCCTGACTTTTTCAGAGCCCCCACTCAGCCGCGCTCAGCTGCATGTGGCCATACTCAGCCACTCAGACTCCGGCCAGGCACTCCAGCGCATTTCTGCCTCCCTCACTTTAAGGTGGTTCCAGAGTGGTTTCAAGGTGGTTCCAGAGTGCCCTCTAAGCACCCTCTCCAGTGTCCACTGCCTCAAAACCGCCCAGCAGTGCAGCAACACAACAGCACTGGAGGACAGAAGGGGGCACTGAGAAGGGCACAACAGCCTACCCCATAAGCCGCATGCAGTCTTAGCTGAGCCACTTCCCCAGGGAGGCCAGGCACACACTCTGTGGAGGGTGACTACAGCTCCACGATCAGAAACACCCCCCTTGCAGTACTAATATGACAGGCGATCTAGCAGGGCAGACTGACGAGCGGGGGTAGAATGGACCAGGTGAGGTGAGGTGAATGTGACAGGTGAGGCCAGCGGGTCAATTTGGAGCCTGCAGATGCCCACACCTATGCATGCCTCCTGTTATAGTGGAGAGCATAATAGCCATTATGGAGAGAGACATCTCTCAGTGTGGGTGTAGACTGAACCTGACGAACCCCACCTGAATCCGCCTGACCTACACAGGGGGGCTGCTCCCGCCTCACCCACCTCTCCTGAGTCGGCAGGAGCTCGGCGGCCGCAGTGGACATGGTGGAGACGGTGGTGACTCAGCTCGGAAGCTCTGCAGCCTCGTGTCCTGCAAGCTCCGTCCCTGTAGCACTCCTGACAGTATTGTGAAGGGTGTGAGAGAAGTTTAATTAGCGTGTGACTACTAGTTTTTAAGGAGTGTGCAAGTACTTCTGGTATTATTGGACTGCTATTATATGACTGGTGTGAGAGTGCTGTCCATAGTGGATAGTGAGTAAGCACATGGACATCAATGAAGTGAGCCTCAACGTGTTGAAGAAAGTAATGAAATCAAAAAGTTACGAAGATGACTTAGCTTATTGTATGCAAATTAAAAAAACTTCAAATGATATGTATGCTTCCCAGATGAAGATTAATGCAGTTGTATTTAAGAGCTAATTTATGTCTGCTAGCACTCACAATTCTTAAGAAATTAAAAATTGGTTGTCTTCCGTTAGGATTTAATCTATGGATAAAAAAGTGAGAGTCATATGCTCATCCAAGTTGCAAGTTTGACAATGCTGCGGTGCAAGATGTAGCACTTACATTGTTTTTTTTGCCCAGGTTTACTGAATCAACAATATATTTACCTAATTCTTGTCAAATATGCATTTGAATCATGTACTACAGAAAGGGTGGCTATGCATACAGGTTTGCACTTCCTATATAAATATATAGTGTACATGGGAAAATGGTATCAAAAGATCACATATAATACTCTGAGGGTGCCAAACTGGTGCCACCCCCACTTCAGGTGTAGTTATGTTGACTGAAGAGTCTATCAACACAGAGAAACAGATAATGGTTTAACCAGGCACACCACAATAGTCTATAACGTTGGTTTCTTAGTACAATATAACAGTCAAAAGTTTCAAGTACGAGTGTGTATAGTTGAAATGATATTCATCCAAGGCACCATGAATCCAGTGAATAACAGTTGAATCCAATGAAACAACAGCCAACACGTGTTTCATCATCAAGACTTCCTCAAGGCATATGCTCGCAATCAATGTAGTATTTCAGAAAAGATGTAATATTCTCAACTGTGGGGTGACGCAGAATGTTAAGTTGTATTGCCAAAGATGGGAAAATTAATAAGTAAACCCAGTAAACACAGCCATGGTAAGCTGTAACGGGTTGTTGCCGCATAGTGCAAAGAGGTGTGTGTGCAAGTCGTACCTTGCATTTGAATCATAGACTGAAGAGATAATGTTCATGTTGAACTCACCATCAGTAGATATTTGTTAACGTTTGAAGAATTCTTTTAGCTCATTTTTTAAAACTAATATTTCCATTCACTGGAAATGGAAATGTGTAGTTTATCATGTGATGCAGTAATAAGATGTAATGAGTACTGACATTATAGGGAAGTCTAAGAAAATCATACGTTTTATTAGAATTAGTGTTTGTGGATGCACTGAGTTTTAAATAAATAAACTCGTACGCCGTGGTTGGGGGTTCGCTTTAATAATAAGAATTGATTTCTACCCCAATTAACCTCTTTTGCAACATTAGGTAAATGAAAGACTGTGGAAAAAATCACAATGCTCTAATTTATACCTTGCAGATTGCATGCAGCTCTTTGATGATAGTTAACTTCTCACTGTTCTGTATCAGGATTTTAACTTATAAACTGCGATCAACAAACGGATTTCTCTAACGAAAGCTTTAACCCACTGACCTACTCACATAATATGCATTTTGTGATCTGCATAGAACTTTTTTTTTACAGCAGGCATATTAACCCTCTGCGCTAGCACTACCTTATGATGAGTCAAAACCTCCAGTAGAAAAAACTCAGATCTCTTTTCAGGAAGAGCATTAACCAACAGAGTTATCTTGAGATTTTTATTATTGCCTAAAAACTGCTGGAGGCAAGGAATGTGGCAGTAGGTGCTTTTAAAACCATAGTATACTTGCAAACATGGCACCTCCACCGGAAGTCAGCACCCGGTGCAGTGGTACCGATCGCACCACACTTGAGCCGGCCCTGACTACTAAACATACTACAAAATACAGTTTGGCAGTAGGCACAGAGTGTCCACCTATGTCTATCCTTAGTTGTAAACCAACTGATTCAGGAAAGTAAGTTTACAATTGTTTACTCTTCACAAAGGGATTTACGAGTAGTATCTTTACAAGTGCGGAGTCTCCACACATAAAATTACGTTTGGAGACTCCACATTCTTTTGGTAAATTTACACAAAAGTGTAAATTTGCCTTTGTGAATCAGGCCCTATATTTTTTGTGAATAATGTTTTTGGGGAAAAGTACACACAGTCGTAAACTACCTCTACACCTGCTCCAGTTGTCCACGGAGCACCCTTTAAGGGGGACTCTCTAACCATTTCCTCACACACCTGGGTCGTTTAGAAGGTCACATAGAGAAGGTTCTGCAGCTCTGAGCAGGTGCTGCTCATTTTGCAGGCACGCTTTGATCTCTCAGCTGGGAGCTTGTCCAGTTCTGTGCACTACGCCTGCCTTTGACGCTGCAGTGGGAATCTCTTTATGCATGTGTCTGGCTGATTGATTAAATAATCTACGGGATTACGAGCTTCCTGTGATGAGCAACAGCAACCCCTTATCTTTGTCGAGGACAGGCAGGAATCTCTTCTTTAAAACATGTATATTTTCACCTGTCAAGTAAAACGAAATTAACGCTTCAGTTGACATTTTGAGCACACATCCTAAAAAAGGTGCCGAACATTTTAGAAGGCTAATGTTTGTAACAGTTTACCCGAAATATCTATATCTGCGAGCAAATAATTGAGTGTTCATTGGGGGTTAACAAATAAGCAGCAGTCTAGAAACAAAAGATCAGAAAATCAGAAGACAGGCCTTCTCAATCTAAACTTAAAGTATAGCACAATAAGCCCATCAATATCAGAATTGTGCCGAGGCTCTTGCAGATTAAAAAAGGCTCTCCTTGAGAGAATACTTGGCCTCATTTAAAGCTTGGTGCAGTGTGAACTCCCCCATAAATGTGCAGAGAGCCAATGTCTGCCCACGACCAAGCTCTTGGGGGCTTATTTATGAGCCACTTGCACCGCCAGTGCATCACTTTTTGTGATACAACAGCAGCACAAACCTTGAACTCATATATTTACGATGTCACATAAAGCCACTTTGCATGGCTTTGAAGGGCCTCATAGATATGGAGCAAGGCAGCGCAAATGCCTACGTTGCCTTACTCTGTGCAAGGGAGGCGTTCCATGGGCCTTGTGGTGGGTGCTCCCATGCAATACTCATGGATTTTGATGTATCCCGAGATTTACAAGACCTTGTAAACCTGGGATGCACCAAAACCTTACACCTCCCCAGGGGAGGCACAACAAGGAGAAAGATCTTTATTCCCCTCATTTTTTTCTCTTTCCATGTGTGCTGCATTGTTCAGCACACATAGAAAGAGGAAAACACCACCAGGTTTGTTTTTGTGCAGGAAGGCACAATTTTTCCTGGAATAATTTGATATGTTTGCAGCTGAAACACGTGTTCCAAAGTGTTTAGTCCACTTCAGTTGCAACACAGGTAAAGTTTTGGACATGTGGGTGTTGATAACTTTATATAGTTGAGAGGAAACATGGCCTATCAAGTACCAGATTTGAAAGGGAGAAATCATGTCTGGGAATCTCCAAAGGCCCAATTTGGTTATTATACTTTTGATTTTTAAGTAAATTTATTTCAGAGTTTGGAAATGAAAGAGGGCAGGAGTCCTTGTATAAGTCTTTAATTAGGCATATCACTTTATTAGACAATTTATGTCCTATTTTAAGGAAGGTTTTTGATTTAAAGTTGTTGTTATTCCAAAAGGAGATATGTTTTAATTTGGAAATGTGGTTTGGCATGGCCTTGTCGAGTATAGTCAATGCTTTGGTAGTTTCTATAAACATTTGTCTTGAGTGGGGAACAGAGTGACACATGGTAAGGACAGAAGCAGTTTTCAAGGGTACACACAGTGATTGTTCGATCTTTAGCTAACAAAGGTGCGTGATCATGTCATCAGGAAGCCAATGTCCACCTTGGGAAGCGAGGAAGGCGGTGTGATAATTAAACCAATTCAGAAATGTACATCTGAACTGCGAAAAATCAAGTCTTAGAGATTTACAATCAATTCTTTTTCTTTTGTCGTTACATATGAAAGCTGAGGGTAATTGTATATATAAAGGAGAAAAGAGTGTGACAAACGAATGGGGATCATGCATGAGAGGAAATTAATAAGCGGTGTGATCATCATTTTTAAAGGTTCTATTCTACGCCAGCAAAGGATTTGTTTGGATGACAAGGAGGAGAGGCGTTCCTTGATTTTCTCTATTGTTTTCATTACAGTATGTCTGCCTGATTCTGGTAAGTAATTGCAAAAGCAAATACCTCGTTTTGTGGTAAATGTGGCTTGCCATTTAAAACTAAAATCACCAAGATGAGATGGCAAGCAGAGTAGATTAAGATGTAAGACCCCAGTCTTATGTTTATTCAGGCAATAACCAGAAACCTTAGAAAATTGTTGAATAATAATAATAATCGCTGGAATAGCACTCTCTGCTTGCTAAGAAAATATAAGGATGTCATCCACATACACTGCTGTCTTATATGCAGTTGTACTGCAATAAATGCCTTTAACTGACAGGGGCCAGCCTTATCATGTACCTTGGGGTACAGAGAAGGAGGCTGAGAGGGATCCATGAATTTTTATGCTCGCCGAGGAAGCAGCATACAGTGGCATATAGTATTAAGCTTTCTCTATGCTGTGGGCTTGTTCCTCATCAATGGAAACATGCAATTGTTAATCTATTTTTAAAGAAACCGAGCTTAGACCCATCAAATCTGAGTAATTATAGGCCAGTTTCCCTGCTAGCTGGAGTCTCCAAGCTGCTAGAGAAATATGTCAACAAACACCTTTCTGGTTTCCTTGGATCAAGTGCACTGCTTTATCCCACCCAGAAGGGCCTTCACCTTCTGCACAGTACTGAAACAGCACTACTGGCTGTGGTTGAGAAGCTTGGGAGTCTCCTGGATCAAGGAGGATTGGCAGCCATTATCCTGTTAGATCTTAGTCCTGCCTTTGACACCGTAGACCATCCCACTCTCCTGCGGAGGATTTCTAAAGTTGGTGTTGGAGCAGAGCACTAGATTGTGTTGTGGGCAGAGCATTGGATGGTCTCTCCTTCTTCCTGCAAAATCGTTGTTTTCAGGTCCAGGGCAAGCACTTCTTTTCAGCTAGCCTTCCATCTTGCTGCAGAGTGCCCCAGACCTCCTCCTTGAGCCCCACCCTACTTTATCTCTATTTACTGTGTAGTTCAAGCCTACAGGCTATCATTGGTCTTGTATATGCTGACAAAACTCGGCTGGTTATGTCAATTTCCACGGATTTAAATTCTGGTCATCTAACTCCGACTTCTTGTCTTCAGGAAGTAGCCATCTGGATGGCGGTTTGCAATTTGAAATTTAAAAAAGACAAAACAGAGGTCATGTTACTGCAACAATTTTAGTAACCCAGCCTTGAGCTCTCTCCCAGACTGTCTGGGCAAATTGCTTTGGCTCGATTCGGGCCTTATTATGGATCTTTAGCATAAAAAGTCAAAGGCAGCTTTTATGGCATTCTGAAATTGCTGCGGAAGATTATACGGATTACTCAATCAGGATAATCTATATAATCTTCTATATGATCGATGATAGAAATTTCTCTATTTGAGTATAACCAGTTATAATCAAATAGAGACATGTATTTGCTTTTTGTGCATTCATCCATAAATATGTTCGCTTACTTACAGTGGTATTATTTTCATACCTCAATTGCTTCATTTCAGACAGTAGTTGGGAATTTTTAGAGTGGCTATAAATAATTTCTTTTGTTTTAATAGACAGAGAGTTGTGTGAAGGGGTCTTTTATTTCTCTGTTCTTTCTGGCCATGCAGCACATAATTTGGCCTCTCATCGCAGATTTAAACACGTCCCATAGAGAAAAAGGAGGGAAGGCAGAGTTTGCATTTTCTGAGAAACGTTTGCACATCTCTTTCTAAAGTTCTGGGATATAGGCTTTTTTCCGAACATCGAAGTGATTATGGGCCTGAAAGTACTTTTCGATGTTGAGGGTGGGTTTCTAGTGGTAATGGAGATCATTCATGAGCAGAAATAATTATTGGTTCAATCTTGGAATCTAAGGTTATTTGCAAGAGGCTAGTGTCAACTAGTAAGTCATCTTTGGGAGAGAGACTGAGTTGAGGAGGAGAAGAAAAATGTAAAATCATTTCTTTTTGGGTTGTGTAACCTTCAAACATCTCATAGGCTCTGATTTTTACATACATTCAGTATTTGTGTATGTGTTTTCAGTGACTTAAATTTAAATGCACATTGGCGGTTTAAAATAATGTCCATTGGAAGCTAAGTCTTCAACAATGATACAAGAGTTTGGGGGTAAAAAAGATAGTTTTGAGGCTAGAGTGTAACAACATTGCGGATTATCATGATTGAGAGCATAATTATTCATTGCATACAGATCTTCTTCACCATTTTTGAGTCTGGTGAGTAATGATGTACACTCATCATCATGATAGGCAGAAATTATAGAAAGGCCTGAATTATTTGAGATTAACGTTATTACCCCATTATTTTTAACAAGAGCTTCTGAGCGGGCAATATCGGATACCCATTCTGACCAAAGAGAAATTCCTTCTCTGTAACGTATTGTGATTCCTTTCAGTAAGTCTATATCACCCTTCAGACCTCTGCAGTAATCTGATATTTTCCTTCTCTTGACATGGTGGTTTAGACACTTAGGGCCAGATTTACAAGAAAGTGTCACACCAGCTGTGATGCTCCACTTTTCTTGCGCCCCCCCCTAATGACACCTTGTGTGCACCGAATTTACCATACTGTGCACTATCGCGCACGTTAGGACAATAACGTCAAAATGTTTGACCCTATTTTGGTACTTTGCAGGATTAGTACTATAAATTATGGCGCTAATCCTGAAAAGTAATTGGAGGCCCACTGAAAGTAACGGGCACGTCATGTTAACACCTTCTATGAGCAGGTGTTAAAAAGGAAGGAAAAAATGTCACAGTGAAATGTTGTAAATTTCACTGTGCCATTTTTACGGGCCACCCTGCTGGGGTGGAACGCACCGCTTGCATATATTATTGCTGGGGCTGGCATAATGTAGCGCAAGGGGGCGTAATGTGGTGCAATGCAAGCATTGTGCCACTTTGTAAATATGGCGAAGGTGAATGGCCTCCTTAACACCACATTAGCGTAAAAATAAAATTAAGCTAGTGTTGAGCTAGGGCCTTGTAAATCTGGCTCTTAGTATTAAGTGAAATTATTTTAAGAGAGGACATTGGGCCTTTGTAGCTGTATAATATCACTCTGGTCAGTGCATCAAACAGATGGTCAATAGGAAAGCTTCAATGTACATAATATAGTGAGTTATCACCTTGGATATAGAACAAAGAATGTAAAGGGTCAGGATAGTAATAGTGAGGAAAAGAAAGACAGACATAAGAAGAAATCGAGAGGTTAAAGTAGATCGGCCTATCAAGGCCCTGTGTGATGCACAGTAAAACAGACAGGGCTTCCCAGCACCTGCCACTTCCCATGTCTCAACCCACAAGGGAAAGTCTCCAAGGTATGAAGTGCCCTACAGGAAACTGTGGAGAGTCCAGTCAAGAGAGAAAGTCCTCTTCATTTCAGGTGCGTAAAGGGCAATTAGAAGGGATGATACTGATACGAGGGGCCCTAACCTACTACTTGAGCAGGCCACCTCTGAGAAACGTTAGTAAAAACTAGAACAAGTAGAAGAGGGCAATTTTCTAAGATGAATTATTTAAAGCAAACATAAACTTCAGCTCCCCAGAATGCTTCGGTGCTGATACGAGGGAACAAGCATATAGATTCATGTAGAACATGAAGCTTGTATTTGATAGCACCACAATTTGGTCATCAAACTAGAGACTAACCATAGACTAGGCATAGAATATGGAGTGCAGACACATATACTGAATGATATTCCTCTATAATATAGGATTTCAGGAATAGGGTTAACAGCATGAGTAACCGAACAATGAGGAGCTCAATTTGGTAGGATGGGGCAAAATACCTGTAGAGAAAGGCATTACAATGACTTTAGGCCTTAGTAGAGATATCAAAGGAATGTAGCAAGGAAACAGGAAAGTAGCAAACCAACATCACTGGAAGTACAGAACTAATCCTTAACTTAGTGAATCATTCTGTACTGGGTAGGAGTGCTGAGGAGACCAGAGCGCAAGTGTGTAAAGTCATGTCAATCCATAGGTTGAGATGGAATAAGCTTCCCTGCTCAACCCAACTCAGACTTGTTGGCTAGGAAGGTGTAAAGCTCAGCCAGGTCAGAGAATGTCCTGGTTTGCCCTTTCTATACGATTTTGAATTTTGATGGCCCAGCATAGGAGTGTTGGATCAACATGTCATTAAGGGCCTGATTTAGAGTTTGTCAGATGGGTTACTCCATCACAAACGTGATGGATATCCCGTCGACCATATTATGACTTACATAGGCTATAATGGAATCTTAATACGGCGGTTGGGATATCTGTCACATTCTGCCAAACTCTACATCAGGCACAGAAATGCCTTCCTTCTTTTGTCTGCATTTTTGCCATATTATTGGGGCATTGAAATTCTGACATTTTGCCAAGGCACAACTCTGACCTTTCTCATGTGAGCCAAAATGCCCTCTGAATGTTTATGGTGCAGAGGTTTGAAGATCATTGCGCATAGATGATCCATGTTATTCGGTTTGTAAGCAGTGATACTATGAGCTTGTCCAATTTCAAAGTCTTTTATTAATTTGACTTGTAGAGTCTCCAAGATCCAGGATTCCAGGAAATAGATGGGAGAAGATGCTGAGTTTTCTGAGCCCTCAGCCAGGCCAAAAACCCTGAAATTACTTCTCCTATTGTGGTCCTGCAATTCAATTATGTTGCGATTAAGCACAAGGATAATTTTGTCCGGTACCTGAAGTTGCTTCATAGGCAGATTGTTACCATATTCTAAAGTTCTGATCCTGAATTCTGCATTAGAAATTCTTCTAGTGATCTCTTTACGTCCTCGCAAATGATGGCTACTTCAACCTGAAGCATATCCATATTTGTTTTAGGGCTCTGGGCAACGTCATGAACTATTCTGTTTTTTTAAGATAGCCTCTAATGTGGACCGAGTGTCTGGTTTGTCTTTAGCTGGAGATTTCAATATAGCAAGGTACAGACCTTATTTTGTTAATAAAAACGTGCCGGTGCCCAAAGCTCTCCTTTGAAACATGCAGCTACTGCATTTAAATGAGCAAGCACTGAATGCTGAGGGAGTGTAATCCTAAAGCCATCTCGGGCCTCTTTAATCCATTTACGTCATTCCCTGCCCCTTCAGCTCACTCTGGCAGCTTTCTGCTTTCCCCCTTTGTGATGCTTTTTTGTTTTTCGCTTTGGTCGCCTTTCCCATATGTGTCTTTTGCTCGTAGTAAATGCCTGATGCAGAAAACAAAATGCTAATGCTGGCCCTCAAATTAAGTGCCAGTGCCCCGCACTGGGAAGGTACTTTTCTGTATGTTAAAGGCTGCTGCTACCACTTTATCTTTATTTTCTTTTGATTCAGCCTTGATATTAGTTTAGATACAGACACTACCCAGGAATGCTAGCATATCTATTGACAAAAGGATGTGGCTGACCCTCACAAGAATTGGTTCAGGGCTTTGCAGTGCACTGGTGAATAGGCAGGACTGGTAGACAGTATGAAGAATTGAATGTTGAACTACTATGGTAGTAGAAGGTCACTGAAGGAGTCCATAAAGACAGTGAGCTAGCCGGAAGAGGTAGAGTAGCCATTAATAGAGCACCAATGGGTCCATGTCCTAGAGCCTCATGTTGGAAAGTGCCGGTAGACTGTAATTGGGGTCACCGGGAAGCAGAGCAAAGCTTGTTAGCGTCCTGATGCAGGTACCGCTATCTTAGGGGACTCCTGATAAAAGTTAATTTTGCATGAATAGTCATTTTATGTTGCAGCACCTTTTATATCTCTTATTTGAGAACCGCCATCGATTGGCAGTAGTTTGTATTTGAGCTCACCAGATATCTCCAAAATTTGCCAGGGCCACCAGGAATCAGAGAGCTGTCTGTAAGCGTCCCAATGTGGATGCTGCCATCTTGCGACACACGTCTCTCCGAGATCAGCTCAGTCAAAACTCAGAAACACGATTTCCTTTTTCCTGAGGTCATAATGGTGTCTATAATATATGATACATTTAATCGAATCATAAGAATTAAACGCAATCAAGTGTTTAACTGCAATAAAGCAAATAAACGGACCAATTGATTGGATAAACAAAATAAATCAGGAGTAACAAAAAAAATGAAAATAAAAGAATAAAAAAGAGGCATACAAAAATAAACCTATTGCATGAACACAATACATATAACAGAGTAAAATACAGCATTAGGGTAGAGAGAAAAGCAATCAGACACACATATGTCCAGTGTGTAGTTTTCCCATGTTGTTACAATAACCATGAATGAGATAAATGTATGTCAAATCCATGCTTCAATACGGGTAAACACTTGATTTTGTTTAATTCATATTATGCAGCAACAAAATTAATGAAAAAATATGAATTTGGTTAAATCCATCACGTATCATGGAGGCCTACATTTCTGGACTTAGTATACTCTGTTTTATGAATGACCCTCTCGTTGGCCATTGACTTCAGTTGTTTCTGTTACCCAAACAGTTAAAGATTTACTGGGTTGCCCTCCCTTTGTATTATATTTTCAGTGTATCTGCTACACTGGCGAAGGCAAAACAGGTACAGTCATCCCCACCAGCCTTGCACGTCTTCCTCTGCAGACACGGTAGGCTCCTGCCACAAAATGAGGCCCAATGTCTGTAAAAGATAGGAATCCCACAAATACTCTGGCTTATTGTAAATGATATTAAATTGTTTTTCTGACTTCAAGCCCATTTTCAGTGCTGTGTTGCTCTCTAGCTAGGTTCTCAGTTCACAAAACTATAGGCCCTGATTACAACCCTGGAGGTAAATCCCGCTTTCCGCCATGCTGAAGACTGCCAACATACCTTTGCGGCGGCGGAATTCCCCTACAGGTATTACGACCCACATCTCTGAATCCGCCACAATACAGTCACCCACACAAGTCCGCCACACCAAAGGTCAGTGATAAACTGGCGATACCAAAACCTACACCGTCACGGCAACAAGAATACGCCCACACTATCACGACCCACGAATAAATGCGGCGGTCTTTCAACCGCGGTAGTCCATTGGCGGTACACACCGCTGCGCTCAAAACACACACACATTTACAAAACACAACCACATTGAACAATTCCAAATACACACACCTGATACACATACACACACCACACCCACAAACCCACAACACTATAAAACACACACCCACATTACCCACAAACCCTTACAACAAATATTTTGGAAGAAGCTTGGAAGAAGCACAAAGAGAGGGATTATCAAACACAACACCAGCATCCACAGGCACACAACACCATCACGCATATAACATCCATGCACCTCAAACAACACACACCAAAACATCCCCCCACACATCACAACAGACAGCACCTCACACATCACCCACACCACATCATGGCATCTCAAAGACACCCCAGGTTTTCAGGGGAGGAGCTCAGGGTCATGGTGGAGGAAATCATCCGGGTAGAGCCACAGCTTTTCGGATCACAGTTGCAGCACAGCTCCATTGCTAGGAAGATGGAGCTATGGCGGAGAATCGTTGACAAGGTCAACGCAGTGGGACAGCATCCAAGAACACGGGATGACATCAGGAAGAGGTGGAACGACCTATGGGGGAAGGTGCGTTCCGTGGTTTCAAGACAACAGATTGCTGTACAGAGGACTGGCGGTAGACCCCCACCTCCTCCCCCACAACTAACAACATGGGAGGAGCAAGTCTTGGCAATACTGCATCCCGAGGGCCTCGCAGGAGTAGCAGGAGGACTGGACTCTGGTAAGCCATATCTTTATTACCATATCCCCTACACCCCACCTGCATGCCATCACATACCCCCACCCTTACCCTCACTCCCATCACTCCATCATCTCACATGTGTCCCACTATCACAACCCACACATCTCAACACCAAGGCCCTGCATGCAAAACCTATGCATGGACCACCGTCACCAAAGCATGTCCAGTACAGATACCCACACAGACCCCAAACCAACGATCACAAAAGGGCAAACACAATTATGCAAGCACAGGAGTAGAGGGTACCTCACCCGATGCACAAGATGGCACACACATATACTAAAACTATGCATTTACACCCCAACAGGACCCATACCCAATGTCACCGGACTGGAGGTGCCAGCAATATCCAATCCCCCCCACAGAAGAGGCCCACAGTGATGACAGCAGCTCTGCACGCCTGGATCAAGATGACCAGCCCGGCCCATCAGGGACCTCTGGACAGTCGGTGCCCCTGCCACTGTCACTAGCCACTACAGACCCTCCCCACTCAGGAAACACCAGTACAGCACCCACCCAGCGGGCCCATCCCTCTGTCTCCAGGACACGTCAATCAGCAGTGTGTCCACCACTACAGGGAACCCAGGCAAACCCACCAATCCAAGACAATCAGGGACCTGGGGTCAGTGGCAGTGGGCACACGGTTCAGGGGACAGAGACACAGGATAACAGGGAAGCTGGGAGGACTGCTGTGCGACAGGGGGAGGACAGGCCCAGGGAACCCACTCTCCATGAGGCACTCTCAAACATCATGGGAGCATACCACCATTCCCAGGAGACCATGGGCACGGTACTGGCCAAGTTTCAGGAGACCCAGTGGCTGCAGGAGGAACACTACCTGGGTATCAGGGAGGACTTGAAGTCCATTAACACCACCCTGGTCACCATTGCAGGGGTGCTGGCAGACCTTGTCAACACCATGAGGGACACAGTGGGACACAAACGGGCCCCTGACACTAGCCTGGACAATGAACAGCCCTCCACCTCCGCCGGTGCTAGTGGACAGGAGGCACGGCCACAGGACCAACAGGCCACCAGCACCCCACCCCCTGCAGAAGGAGAACCACCTGCAAACGGTCCCTGAGATCCAGGAACAAGACAGAGAACATTGCCAAGACCCCCACCAGGAAATAAGACCCTTCTGTCCCACGTTGTCACCCTGTCTGCCAGGCTTACCTTAAACTGCCATTGCTCCCCTTCATGTGCCCCATTGTACAATGCACCTGTGAGACCAAGAGGCTGGACTCTACCATGGACATTCCTCCACCATCAGCCCATCACCATCACCCCAGTCCAATGCACTCCACTTATTATTAGCACTGAAATAAACACCCTTGAATCACCAAACAATCTGGAGTCAGTCTGTGCTTTCACAAATGTGTAATTGCAACATCTCTGAAATATAGCAATGTCAATGTACTTGTTCACATACCAATGTTACACAGCTGTGGGCCAGGAGTAAACATAGCAGAGGGCACAAATTGGGACCCAAATCTGTGAAATGGAAAGCCAAAGTAACAAGTCAGGGTCCATACACAGAGTGAAAAAGGCAGACTAATGCTAAGTCCTACAATAGTATGAGATGTGGAAAGCAGTTCCATCCTCTTACCTGTGTCTCACTGGAAGTATTGCATGATGATGTTGTTTCGGTTGTCCACATCTTCTTCTTCTGCCTCCTCTTCTTTACGGTCCACAGACTCCACAGCTGCCACAAGACCACCATCAGGCCCATCCTCCTGCAGAAAGGCACCTGGCGTCGCAAAAGCCAGGTTGTGCAACATACAGCAGGCCATGATGATCTGGCACACCTACTTCGATGAGTAGTATAGGGAGCCACCTGTCAGATGGAGGCATCGGAATCCAGCCTTCAGGAGGCCGAAGGTGCGCTCTATTATCCTCCTAGTTCGCCCATGTGCCTTATTGTAGCGTTCCTCTGTCCTTGTCCTGGGATTGCTCACTGGGGTCAGTAGCCATGACAGGTTGGGGTAACCAGAGTCACCTGCAAATATCAAGGGACAACAGTTAGACATCCTCCAAACATTAGGGAATCTCCCATACCCAGACAGCAAATGAAACTGTGTGGGGACTTTAGGCTCACCTATTAGCCACACACCGTGCCTCTGGAGTTGCCCCATCACATAAGGGATGCTGCTATTCCTCAAAATGTAAGCGTCATGCACAGAGGCAGGATACTTGGCATTCACATGGGAGATATACTGGTCTGCCAAACACACCATCTGCACATTCATAGAATGGTAGCTTTTCCGGTTTCTGTACACCTGTTCATTCCTGCGGGGGGGTGACAAATTCCACATGTGTCCCATCAGTGGCACCAATGATGTTGGGGATAAGTCCCAGGGCATAGAAGTCACCTTTCACTGTGGGCAAATCCTCCACCTGAGGGAAAACGATGTAGCTGCGCATGTGTTTCAGCAGGGCAGATAACACTCTGGACAACACGTTAGAGAACTTTGGCTGGGACATCCCTGATGCCATGGATACTGTTGTTTGAAAAGACCCACTGGCCAGGAAATGGAGTACTGACAGGAGCTGCACTAGAGGGGGGATTCCTGTGGGATGGCGGATAGCTGACATCAGGTCAGGCTCTAATTGGGCACACAGTTCCTGGATTGTTGCACGATCAAGTCTGTAAGTGATAATGATGTGTCTGTCTTCCGATGTCGACAGGTCCACCAGCGGTCTGTACACCGAAAGATGCCGCCATCTCATCACCTGCCCCAGCGGACGTGCCCTTTGGAGGAGAATGGTGAGCAGAGGGTCATACAACATATAGGTTTCACAAGGCTGTTTAGCACTAACATTAAAGATTTTGTCTGTCGGTATTCCTGGCCTAAATAGGTGTGACGCAGTTATTTGGCCTGCCATGTGGCCCCCTGAAATGGCAGCTGTAAGGTGGGACAAGGGGAAATGATGTAACTGCGCTGGCGTTGTACACCGTCGCGGTATGCAGTGGAAGACTGTGGCGCAATCCAGCATTGGTTATCATTGGGCCCTATGAGTTCCAGGAGCTAATGACGATGTACCCCGGCGGACGTGACCGCAATTTTCCATTTGTTCCCTCACTTGATACCTGACCTTCAACAGGAGAGGACCTACACTGCAAGTGCTGCTGTGACCTGTGTCTGGAATCGACAATGGCTACAGTGTCTGGGGAAAAGGCCCCTGCCTTCACTGCAGAGGAGTTGGAGAAACTGGTGCATGGGTTCCTCCCCCAGTACACGCAACTGTACGGTCCTCCAGACAAACAGGTGAGTAAACTGTGTGCATGGTGGATGGCACATGATTGTATGGAGTGTCGTGGATGGAGGAGACGGGGGGTACAGGCCAGCATGTGAGGATGGTGTGTGTATGTATGTCTGGGCCAGGGTGAGAGGTTTGTGGCCAATGAGTGAGAAGAACTGTACGGAGGAGTAACATCCATTCTTACTTTACTTTTCCTCTAGGTCAGCGCCCACCAGAAGAAGGGGATTTGGCATGCCATCGCCAAAGAAGTGCGGACCCTGGGTGTCTACCATAGATGGCGCACCCACTGCCGGAAAAGATGGGAGGACCTGCGCCGCTGGACCAAGAAGATTGCGGAGGCCCAGCTGGGGATGGCCTCCCAATGCAGAAGGGGTGCCCATGCACCATATTCCCCCAGATGTACCGGATCCTGGCGGTGGCATATCCAGAGTTGGATAGGCGCTTGAGGGCATCACAGCAGCCACAAGGGGGTGAGTACACTCTCATTCAGCTGACTCTGCGCGCATTACGAGGTGTCTGGGTGGGGGAGGTGGGCTGTGGGTTCCCCTAGGCCGGGGCAGATGCGCAAAGGTAGATCCATTGATGTGCAGCCTCATTCCCTGTCCAACCCCAAAGGTGGTATTTGCCCTCTACACCTAGTCAGGCTCCTATGGCTTCCAGCTGTGCATCAAATAGGTCTAGGCAGAGTCCCCCATGGGCATGTGCTTTTCCCCTGCCCTGTCAGTGCATGGCTTAGTGCATAAGGCTGCTCCCTGTGTGTTGTGTCCGCCAACGGTAGTGGTGTTGCAGGCATTGACCATGTGTCTCCTCGGTCTCCCCCCCCTTTTGTTTTGTCACCCTGTCCTTGCGTGCATTAGCATCATGTGGCGGAGGAGCTGTGGCACCAGAGCAGGAGGGAGCTGCATCCCACATGGCCTTGGAGGGGGCAGTAACTGAGTCAGAAGGCACCAGTGGGACAGAGGGCGAGGGGAGCTCCACGACGGGGACAGGAGCAGAAACCAGCAACAGCGACTCCTCCTCTGATGGGAGCACCCTTGCGGTGGCAGGCACCACTGTGCCCACCGCATCAACAGGTACAGCCGCCACCCCTCTACCAGCACCGCCCTCCCAGCAGCCCTCCATCGAGTTTCCCGTGCCCGCTCACCCAGGAGGGTGGGCATCTCCTTCGCCCCAGGCACCTCAGGCCCTGCCCCAGTCAGCCCTGCTGCCCCCAGTTAGGAGGCTATTGACCTCCTAAGATCCCTCACTGTTGGGCAATCTACCATTTTGAATGCCATCCAGGGTGTTGAGAGGCCCAATCCCCTGTACCTCAGCCTATCCCAAGCACACCATCTGACCATCATGCACACTCATCAACACACAAGAGTGGACATGGCAAACATAAGCACCACACATCCCACAGGCACTCACACAAGCACCATCCCCATGCAGACACACCTACATCCACTGCCTCCACTGTGTCCCCCTCCTCCACGTCCTTCTCCTCTCTCCCTGTCTCGTCTCCACTCATACCTCCATGCACTACATCATCATCCATTACCTCCATCGCCAGCACGCCCATCAACACACACGGCTCACGTGCACTCACCACCCCACTACCATTCACACATCCCCTGTGTCCTCTCCCAGTGTGTCTGTGAGCCCTCCTTCCAAACTACACAAACGCAGGCACACACCCACCCAACAGCCATCCACCTAACAAACAGACTCCGGCCCATGCACCTTCACCCAAATTCAGCAAACGTACACCTCCTACAACCACTACCTCTTTCTCCACTCCCAAACCCCCTGCGTCTTCCCGTCCCAGTGTGTCTAAGAAACTTTTCCTGGCTAACATTGACCTCTTCCCTACACCTCCCCCGTCCTTCCCCTAGGGCCAGGCTGTCCAGGTCCCAGCCCAGCACCTCAGCCACCAAATCCTCAGCAAGTCCGGTCACATTGCGGGCGCCACCCATCAGGGCTGCCAGTGTGCCACCTAGCGAGGCCAAGGAGCAGGCCATTCCGCCACCTGCCAAGGTGAAGAAGGGGCCCACATGCCGGAGGGAGAAACCGCACCTACCAGCAAGCAAGGGCTCCTCTAAGCCAAAAGGGGACAGTGGCAAGGCACCAGCAGCGACTTCAAATGTGGGGAAGGAACACAAGCCGTAGAGCAGGTCAGGACAGGCCACGGAAGCTCTGGCTGAGGGACCAGAGTCACCCCTTCTGTCAACCACAACACCAACCTGTACAGCGGTCGACACCACCACCTGCACCACCACCTGCACGTCTGCTGCCTCACCAACAGTCCCCAGCATCATCCCCAGTGGGCAGCCGTCCGAAGCTGCAGGAGACGTCCCGCTGTGTCCCTCAACAGGTGCAGACACATGCACCACCGCCAGCACCTCCGCCACAGACATCGCCGCAACCACCGCCACCAGCCCCGCAACGTGCGGGGAAAAGATCTCCGATCTGCGGCTGAAAAATCGACGCACCGCTGGCTTTGCGGCTGAAAATCGATGCTCGCCTGCTGCGCGACTGAAAGATTGACACACGCGGCTGGAGAAACGACGCACAGCATCTCTGACGGAGGCTGGTGAGATCGCAACCCGCACTGCATGGTTTTCGGATCATCGTGCAGCAGGATTTCTGATGCAAACGTCGCTGAGCGTGTAAAAACAACACACAAGGCCTGCCCGGACCCGAGAGTGTGGTTCGAAGCGATGCATCATTCTCCTGCGGAGAGAAGAAACAACTCACGCTGACTCGACTAAAGGGGAAACGACGCACAGTCTTGCTTGTGAGTGATATTGACGCATGGCAATCGCTTTTTGACACACCCTCGCCTGTGGCGGGTTATTTTTTATGCACCCAGATAAATTTCCACACTAACAGTGATAGCGTTGTGTTTAAAATTACATGAAGACTCTTTTTGTTTTTTAATTGATATCTTGACTTGTGTATTGTCGATTTTTGTAGTTTTGGTCTTGTTTTGTTCAGATAAATATTTTCTATTTTTCTAAACCTATGTTGTATCATTTTGTAGTGTTTTCATTAAGTTACTCTGTGTGTTGGTACAAATACTTTACACCTAGCGATCTAAAGTTAAGCCTGGCTGCTCGTGGCAAACTACCAAGGGGGTGAGTTGGGGGTTAGCTGAGGGTGATTCTCTTTTACCCTGACTAGAGTGAGGGTCCTTGCTTGGACAGGTGGTAACCTGACTGCCAACCAAAGACCCCATTTCTAACACTTAGTTAGTGTGATGGTGATACATTTAGATTTATTTTGTCCTTTAATGAGGGGTGCAGCCACTTACCAAGGGGGTGAGGAACTTTCATGTAGGTAGTGTTTTATTTATACTGTGTGGGTCTTCTTGGTGAAGCGAGTCACTAAGTCAACAGTACTATTTATAAACACAATGCAGGAAATTGGCATCTAACAGGTGTGGTGTGTGTCTGTGAAGATACATGTTTGTAAGCAATCTTGGATATTGGTTTATCTGTATTTGTTAGCGTAATTTCTATTTTGGTTGAATTGAGGTCAGAGTAGGTTGTGGATATGCACATCTTGAGGAGAGTGAGGCATTCTTCTAAACAGTGGTTGTCATTGACTGATACTTCCAATATAGATGTGTATAGTCTGTATAATAATGCACCTTGACACCGTTGTTAATGGCGATGTTTCCAAATGACTCCTTTTAGAGGCTGAACCTTGAACATCATGCAGGGGAAGATTGATCCTGGGGTAGGAAGCCTATTGTTGGATGTCTCTGGGATCTAGATGGGACAATTAGGACAAATCAGTGGTGGTGGTGGTATGCTCCCACAGATGGAGTACATTTGATAGAGTCAGGATCTATGCTAATCCACAGGGGAAATGTTCACTTAAGACAATGGAGCCTTTAGGAATCTCCTGCTTTTATTGTGCAAATCTGAAAAAAAAGGTGCAGTAAGTAGTGTCCCATTATTCTTCACATTATAATAGAGCGTGAAATTAGCCCATCTCCGAAAACCATAACTTCTCCCAAAGCTGCAGCAGTGTGGGGAAAGGATTCCTGCATTTTTTCGTGGTATGCATAAATATTTTAAAATGAATTGCATTCTACTGCATAGAGTAGCATCAGTGGATGAAACAATTCTGCTTGAGTTTTGTTTTTATTTGTAGGTAAGGACACAACAAACTTCTGTATATCATAGCCCAGAACATTTTAAACTGAATGAGTGTCCTCTGACATTGACACATTTAACTAGTTTGAACTGTCCACTGGAATACATTGAACTTGCAGAGATTTTCTTTGACCGAGCAGTGCTGCTTGGTTAAAAAAACACATAAATGTCGAGGCCCAAGATTGTCTTCAGGAGATAATACAGCTTGCACCACCCACTGTTTCTGACATTGCTGAGAAATGCCACTCCTGACACCACATAAGTACCAGTACAGCCCTACATATGTGACACTTTGGACTATTCCAGTACAATCAAAGCTGAAGCTTAGCCTGAGGGCACTGGTATTACTTTTAGAATGTTTCTTGAATTATAAGAGACATTGTTTATGTGATTTATCTAAAATTAGACATACAGCACCACCATGTTGCGGAACATCATAAAATTGCTGGATTGATAATAAACAAGTGCTGGTGCTGAGCCCGGGCAAACACCGGCATAAAGTAATCACTGGCCCAGAGCACACAAATGACATTTGTTTCACTAAAGATGAAAGTGAAATGAGGTTGTTACTAGTCTGATAAATGTGATTTAGGACTTTTTACAAAGTAATAAAATAAGATGTCTTTCAGAACTGGGCTTTCTGCTTTTTTTAAAAATAATTAGTAGTCATGCTATTTACTGAAGAAGACCTGGGTGGACTGGAAAGAAAACATTTGCACCTTAGATCTTAAAGATTGCAAGCATTTGTGTTACTCGTATGCACATTGTGCACTGTCAAGTGACAGAACAACATAGTAAGCAGTATGCTTGGCAAAGGATGACATCAAGGTAGATCTTTTCTGCCAGTTCAGCCTCTTTACTTTGAAATGGGCGCAGTTTGTGAAAAGTTGATTCATGTAACTGGAGCCATTGTAGAAAGACTACAGTAAAATAGGCTGGGCCATGGGTCCCATTAAACCTTCTGCATGTCTCCAACAATTCCAATTATGACCATTTACAGTCCGCAAGGAAGGTGTATTTTCTGCAGTCATATATTCAGGGTTGGGAGTAGGCATAAGTATTGCAAGGGGAATTCTTGTGGGATGGCTATTTAGAACTCATTCTTCACACTCATAGTATAACTTTGTGGGGGTTGCCACCAACATTCCCAAAGGTTTTTCAAACCTATTTGTGTACCTCTACTTAATCCCCAAACTTGAGAAAGTATATGTCTTATTTGGTGATAAATATTTTATAGGATTTAGGTGAAGGGTATTCTCCAACTATAAAAGTATTTTCCTGGTGGGGGAAAAAGTTACATGTGCTAATGCCCCTCTCTGCCCGGCTTACTCCTTTGAGACTGCCCTACTGAATACTGACCCCCGGAATATTGTGGTACGAGAATATGGGACAAAATATTGAGATCGCTTCTGGTCCATTTTCTAATTTCTCTTCTTCAAATGGACCTTTCTATGAATTCCGAGGGGTAAAGGGATTCCAAATCAACACTTTTTATCAATTAATAGTGTAACCTGTTCAGTCACACATTAAATATCAGAATCGTAAATGTAAGTTCAAATATTTATTACAAATTTAAGGCCAGACTTTTGCAAATGAATCTCAAAAACATGCTGTATAAATACAGAATGACCAAAGGTGAAGTAAAGTGCTGAATCAGAATAAATCGTACGTGCATAAGGCATACGTGAATCTCAGTAACAGCAATACAAGGCAAAAGATGAGGAACAGAATATGATGGTCAGTATACAAGGCACAATCACCTTTTCTAACCATTTGAAAACTAATTCATTCTAAATATTCTAACTAAGCTATAGGGGAAATCCTAATTATTTCTCAGGAAATATAGGGAAAGAAAAGGAAATCGGTAAGGGTCAGCATAACAGAAACCTCAGTAGACGTTCTGATAGAGAAGTAGGCATAGCATAAAGCCACTCAACCAGATTAAGAATAGAGAAGTCTGCACCTCTCTGAGTCTCAGGGAATCTGCTCTAGTTAAAGGGTAAGGTAAAAAGGTTCTGCTGTCATCTATCTAAATAGATACCAATATAGACCTTGTAGAACCTTCGAGAATCCAGTTAATCAACACCAGTAGTTTTCCATCTTCTGTGTTCAATTGGAATTTGCAACGCCCATCAGACTTTCATCCCATACACCAAACATTGAGTTTTTTAACACTCCTTGTCATTGCCAACACATCCTCTTGTACCCCACTATCTCAAATTCACAACATACTTTTCATTAACTGTAGGCTCATGTAGAAGCACGTGCAAGTAAAAATAATACAGCACAAACAAAACTCTGTAGGAAAGTACCATCTTGCCTGGCATGCTATCCCCATTTTCACTATATGTATGTTTGTTTTTGCCCATGTGTCACTGGGATCCTGCCAGGAGGACCCCAGTGCTCATAATGTATGCCCTGTATGTGTTCCCTGTGTGGTGCCTAACTGTATCACTGAGGCTCTGTTAACCAGAACCTCAGTGTTTATGCTCTCTCTACTTTTCACAATTGTCACTACAGGCTACCATCTTCACCAATTCTCATTGGGACACTGGAACACCCTTATAATTCCCTTGTATATGGTGCCTAGGTACCCAGGGTATTGGGGTTCCAAGAGATCCCTATGGGCTGCAGCATTTCTTTTGCCACCCATAGGGAGCTCAGACAATTCTTACACAGGACTGCCACTGTAGCCTGAGTGAAATAACATCTACGTTATTTCACATCAATTTTTCACTGCACATAAGTAACTTATAAGTCACCTATATGTCTAACCCTACCTTGGTGAAGGTTAGGTGCCATGTTACTTAGTGTGTGGGCACCCTGGCACTAGCCAAGGTGCCCCCACATTGTTCAGGGCAAATTCCCCGGACTTTGTGAGTGCGGGGACACCATTACACGCGTGCACTACACCTAGGTCAATTCTTATGTGTAGCGTCACAATGGTAACTCCGAACATGGCCGTGTAACATGTCTAGGATCATGGAATTGTCACCCCAATACCATTCTGGTATTGGGGGGACAATTCCATGCATCCCCGGGTCTCTAGCACAGAACCCGGGTACTGCCAAACTCTCTTTCTGGGGTCTCCACTGAGGTGCTGCTGCTGCCAACCCCTCATACAGGTTTCTGCCCCCCTGGGGTCTGGGCAGCCCAGTCCCAGGAAGGTAGAACAAAGGATTTCCTCTGAGAGAGGGTGGTACACCCTCTCCCTTTGGAAATAGGTGTGAAGGGCTGGGGAGGAGTAGCCTCCCCAGCCTCTGGAAATACTTTGATGGGCACAGATGGTGCCCATCTCTGCATAAGCCAGTCTACACCGGTTCAGGGATCCCCCAGCCCTGCTCTGGTGTGAAACTGGACAAAGGAAAAGGGAATGACCACTCCACTGACTAGTACCTCCCAGGGGAGGTACCCAGAGCTCCTCCAGTGTGTCCCAGACCATTGCCATCTTGGATTCAGAGGTGTTGGGGCACAATGGACTGCTCTGAGTGGCCAGTGCCAGCAGGTGACGTCAGAGACCCCTTGTTAGAAATGGGGTTTCTGGTTGGCTAGGGTATGCACCTCAGCCAGGCAGAACTTACCCACTCTAGTCAGGGCAAGGGAGTTACACGTCCAAGATAACCCCTGCTCACCCCCTTGGTAGCTTGGCACGAGCAGTCAGGCTTAACCCGGAGGCAATGTGTAAAGCGTTTGCACAACACACACAACATGTGACGCAATATCCCCACCACAAAGGAAACACGACACCAGATTATATGAAAATATACTGTATTGTACACAACGCAATTATCAGACCAAACATCACATATCAGTACTATCCTGCTACGTTAGCAGTTGTCAGAACATTACACATTAGTTACTCTGCAAACTAGCAGTAGTCACACATAACACACAGGTTACTCAGTATTCTGCAACATAAGCAGTAGTCAGGAAAACACGTTATTACATCACAGCACTTGTCATAAGAATATCATAAAATGCCCATAGTAGGAACATTAGAAAACATATGGCAAGTTAGAAAAACATATTAGCAAGCATGTCCATAAAAGAAACATTTGCATACACATATGTAAAAACATTAAACTCAGGTAGGTAATATATGAATCAAACAAAAGTCTGTAGAAAGAACTTTGGATTGCAACTATATTGGTCCTTTAAACAGTACCTGGTTGGATGAAGGCACCTCCAGTGCCTAGAAGGCGAACAATGGGGCCCCCGGCGCTCCTATGCGCAAAACGGGGGCCTCCCTTATACTCTGGGGTCAGAGGAGGGCGACATGCACTTCCTCTCTTTTATAGACAGGCCCCTCCGGGGACCATGATTACTGGGGGCCCCCCAGGGCCTCAACCGGCCCTCACGAGTGGGTCCAAAGCCAGCAAAAACAACTTAGGACAGGAGGGGGGCACCACGCCCCCCCCCGCCTCTGGTTTAATGACAGGGCCCTCTTGGGACCCGCGATCTCTCGGGGCCCCCCCCCGGCCTCCACTGGCCCTTCCACCAAGGGGGGGGCACAATAATGCCCGTTTTACCTAACAGCAGAAAAGGAGCGCCCTGCTCTTAACGCAGAGGCCAGGGGGAAGGGGGCCCTCCCCGCGCCTTCCCCTGGTTCTGCCGTGAAGCCACAAGAAGATTGGGCCCCTCCTGGGGCCCGAGCAGACACTCGTCTGCACCCGATGCGGTGCGCGAGTGTTCTTCCAGCTTCCCAGGCCGCTGCAGTGATCTTATTTAAAGGGGCACAATGCAGCAAGGAGCCTACGAGCTCCCAAGGCTCCATAAGCGCGCTGCAATCAGCGCTATGGCAGCCGCAACTACGGAGAAGCACCCCTCGTGAAGAAATGGATGCAGGGGTCAGGGGCCACAGCACCCTGCCCCTGGAGAGCAGAATCTTAAGACAAGGTCCTCAGATGGAGGGCCCAGCTACAGGCCAGCACAAGGGAAAGGCAGCAAGTTGCAAGTCCTTCACAGTGACCAGGCAGGTCACAGGTCAGCACAGCAGCAGCAGTCCATGGCGGTTACTGGTGAGTCCTTTCAGCCTTTGGTGTCCAGTTCCAAGATGATTCCAAGAGTCTCCAAATTGTGGGAAAAATTCCCCTGTACTTATAGTCAGTTGTTACAGTGTTTTACAATGGTAGGGAGAGGAGGTTCCAGCCAGTTACAACTGGTTCTGGGAGTGCCTCCTCTCTCCTTTCAGCACAGGCTCCAAACATCATTGGGGGGATAACGACCCTATTGTGTGAGGCCAGGGCACAGCCTTTACAAATGTAGGTGTGCCCCGCCTCTCCCTTCTCTCAGCCCAGGAAGACTATTCAGTATGCAGATGCACCTTTGTGACACCTCCACCCTCCCTGTGTACAGGCTGTCTGAAAAGTATGCACAAAGCCCCAACTGTCACTCTGCCCAGACGTGGATTGGAGTCAATCTGCAAAACACCAGAGGCATAAGTACAGATAAATGCGCACTTTCTAGAAGCGGCATTTCTGTGATAGTAATAAAAAATACACCCACACCAGTAAGCAGTATTTATTATTACCATCACAACCATACCAAACACGCCTACGCTACCCCTCATAAATCAGACAATACCTCTTACACATAAGGCAGGGCATTTCTATTGCAATCCTATGAGAAGGCAGCACTCACAGCAGTGAGACACCAAGTTAGGCTGTTTGTCACTATTAGGACAGGCCATGCAATATGGCACATGTCCTGCCTTTCTCCATACATGGCACCCTGCCCATAAGGCTAGCTAGGGCGTACCTTAGAGGTGACTTACATGTAGTAAAAGGGGAGCCCTGGGCCTGGCAAGTAAATTTGGATGCCAGGTCCCTGTGGCAGAAAACTGCGCACACAGGCCTGAGACAGGTTTGAAAGTCTACTTCAGTGGGTGGCGCAAGCAGTGCTGCAGGCCCACTAGTAGTATTTAATTTACAGGCCCTGGGTATAGAGATACCACTGTACAAGGGACTTATAGGTAAATGAAATATGCCATTTAGGTATAAGCCAATCATACCAACTTTAGATGGGAGAGCACCTGCACTTTAGTACTGGTCAGCAGTGATGAAGTGCTCAGAGTCCTAGAGCCAACAGCGAGAGGTCAGAAAAACCAGGAGGAAGGAGGCAAAAAGACTGGGGATGACCCTGCGTAAGGCAAAAAGTCCAACACCCCTCCTGATAGGTGCTTGCCTCTTTCAGTAGCCAAGCCTCCTTTCTTAGTAGCCAAACCTCCTTTTCTGGCTATTTAGGGTGTCTCCTCTGGGCTATTCCTCAGATAACGAATGCAAAAGCTCACCAGAGTTCCTCTGCACTTCCCTCTTCAACTTCTGCCAAGGATCGACCGCTGACTGCTCCAGGACGCCTGCAAAACCGCAACAAAGTAGCAAGATGACTACCAGCAACATTGTAGCGCCTCATCCTGCCGGCTTGCTCGACTGTTTCCTGGTGGTGCATGCTCTGAGGGCTGTCTGCCTTCACCCTGCACTGGAAGCCAAGAAGAAATCTCCTGTGGGTTGACGGAATCTTCCCCCTGCCAACGCAGGCACCAAACATCTGCATCACTGGTCCTCTGGGTCCCCTTTCATCTTGACGAGCGTGGTCCCTGGAACACAGGAGCTGGGTCCAAGTGTCTCCCACAGTCAAGTGGTCCTTCTGTCCAAAGTTGGTGGAGGTAAGTCCTTGCCTCCCCCGCCAGACAGCAAACCTGTGTACTGCATGATTTGCAGCTGCTCCAGCTTCTGTGCACTTCTCCAAGGATTCCTTTGTGCGCAGCCTAGCCTGGGTCCCCAGCACTCCATCCTGCATTGTCCAACTCGCTGAGTTGGACTCCGACGTTGTGGGACCCTCCTTTGTGACTCTGAGTTGACCGCTGTCCTCAGATCTTCTAAGTGCCTGTTCTGGTACTTCTGCAGGTGCTGCCTGCTTCTGTGCTGGCTCTCTGAGTTGCGGAGCGCCCCCTCGGTCTCCTCCTCCAAAGGGCGACATCCTCATCCTTCCTGGTCCCCAGCAGCACCCAAAATCCTCAACTGCAACTCTTGGAGCTATCAAGACTTGTTTGCAGTATTTCTGCGTGGAAATACTTCTGCAACCTCCAGCATGCCGTGGGACATCTTCTCACCAAAGGGGAAGTTCCTGGCTCCTTTCGTTGTTGCCGAATCTTTGGCTTCTTCCAACCAGAGGCAGCCCTTTTGCACCTACATCCAGGGTTTAGTGGGCTCCTGCCTCCCCCGGACACTTTCGTGACTCTTGGACTTGGTCCTCTTCCTTTACAGGTCCTCAGGTCCAGGAATCTGTCTTCAGTGTTTTGCTGGTGCTTGTGGTTCTTGCAGAATCACCTATCACGACTATTGTGTCTTTCCAGGGTAGTAGGGTAACTTTACTCCTACTTTTCAGGGTCTTGGGGTGGGGTATTTTGGACACCCTTACTGTTTTCTCACAGTCCCAGCTACCCTCTACAATCTCCCATAGGTCTGGGGTGCATTCGTCATTTGCATTCCACTTTTGGAGTATATGGTTTGTGTTGCCCCTAGACCTATGTCTACCTATTGCATCCTATTGTGATTCTACATTGTTTGCACTACTTTTCTAACTGTTTCTTACCTGTTTTGGGTTTGTGTACATATAATTTGTGTATATTACTTACCTCCTAAGTGAGGGTATCCTCTGAGATACTTTTGGCATATTGTCACTAAAATAAAGTACCTTTATTTTTAGTAACTCTGAGTATTGTGTTTTCTTATGATATTGTGCTACATGATATAAGTGGTATAGTAGGAGCTTTGCATGTCTCCTATTTCAGCCTAAGCTGCTTTGCCATAGCTACCTCTAACAGCCTAAGCTGCTAGAAACACCTCTATTCTACTAATAAGGGATAACTGGACCTGGCACAAGGTGTAAGTACCACAAGGTACCCACTATAAGCCAGGCCAGCCTCCTACAAACTCCCACCAAACTTCCACTTTGTTAGCTCTTCGATGTCTTCGGGCCGGAATGCGCTCTAGAAATGCGCTATACATACATACATATATGTGGAAATAAATGTAGAAAATCCAGACATACCTAATGATATTTTTTTTCAATATTTTGGGGGTCATTCTGACCCCAGCGGGCGGCGGGAGCCGCCCGCCTGGAGGGAGCCGCCATATGGCCGCTCCGCGGTCGAAAGACCGCGGAGGCCATTCTGGCTTTCCCGCTGGGCTGGCGGGCGACCGCCAGAAGGCCCCCCGCCAGCCCAGCGGGAAACCCCTCCCCACGAGGAAGCCGGCTCCGAATGGAGCCGGCGGAGTGGAGGATGTGTGACGGGTGCAGTGGCACCCATCGCGAATTCCAGTGTCTGCAAAGCAGACACTAGAATTCAAAGTGGGGCCCTCTTACGGGGGCCCCTGCAGTGCCCATGCCATTGGCATGGGCACTGCAGGGGCCCCCAGGGGCCCCACGACACCCCTCACCGCCATCCTGTTCCTGGCGGTCGGAACCACCAGGAACAGGATGGCGGTGAGGGGGTCGGAATCCCCCATGGCGGCGCAGCAAGCTGCGCCGCCATGGGGGATTCCCAGGGTAGCGGAAAACCGGCGGGAGACCGCCGGTTTTCCTGGTCTGACCGCGGCCAAACCGCCGCGGTCAGAATGCCCTGCGGGACACCGCCAGCCTGTTGGTGCTCCCGGTCAGAATGACCCCCTTTGTCCTCGATAATGTGTCTCTTCCAGCGGTCAAAGTGCATTAAAAAAAGGATGGGAACTGTGATGCTGCATGCAGTGGATGGGGTCAGTGAGCATGTGGGTGAGGTCAAAGGTGCGTCTAAAAAAAAAACATACTGTACTTTTTTTGGTCTTTCACTGTCAGGTAGCTACATATAAAATAGCACGCAGCATAAATGAAAAATAAATAAAAAAGTTGTTACTCAGTGGTAAATGCACTATAGTACATTGTGAAACCCATGTTACTTAACGCACTGCAGAGATCTGTGTATGTAACCAGAAAGCCACAGATTTCAATCTTGGGTGAAGCAGTGGAGAGTATTGACTTGTGTATTTGTAGTGCTACGAGGTCACAGCAAATGACAGAAAGCACTGTAAATATGTAAGTCATTATTTTAGGCTTGCATTACACACAGTATAAGATAGACTGCTACCAAATGTGCACAGAGGTTTAAGATAAAATGTTGCCCCCAAAATGTAGATTTTAGTAATACTCAGACTGCACTTAATGCAATTTTGTTTACATCGCTGTTACTTCAACACGTTCAGGGTAAGTAAGTGTGATATAAACAGGGGTGTCTCCTCCATTAGGGCGGAGAAGCGTCACCACCCTCCCCCCCCCCGCCAGCAGCAGAAGCTGCAACCCTTTCACCAGGGGTTTATTATCTCTTTGTGTTGAAAGGGGTGGGGCATTGGGGATGACAGCCACGGAGGCGAGTGCACAGAGCACTCCTCTCAGAGCGCATGTGTGTCTGGCCAGTTGTCTTGGGCTGGCCAAACACACATGTGCAGTAGGCTCTCTCTAGCCAGGCAACACTGCAGTTGCTCTGAGCAGTGGCAGGATTGGCCACAGGGCAGGCTGGGAGCCTGTGCCTGCAGCTGGAGCGACGAGGGACAGAGGAGCAACAGAGGAGGTAAGTTTAAAAAAAAAATGTTTTTAATTAAATGTGCCCCCCCGTCCCCGCGTGGCGCACTCGCCCCGCCCCTTTAAATAGGAGCGAGCCGCGCAACTGTATATAAACACAATTACTATTAAAAGCACGCACTTCACAGCTCAGTTGTTAACTGTGCACTACCACTCAAAAAGAGTATATTTTTTTCCTTGAGTGATTCGATCAATTAAAGGCAGTACCGGCTCCCAAGTATCCTTAACATTTGCAGATTACCCTTTACATTTTCAGATTAACTGGTTGGGCACATTTGCATTTCTTTCAGGCAAGAAGGCACCCTGGCAGAAAGGCTTGTTTAGCTGTCTGCCAGGCTTCCATTTCATAACACAGGAAACTCATTGAATGACACTTCAGCAAAAGCATTTTTAACCATCCCAGAACGGTTGTCTTTTTACAAATATTAGGGAAACGGTTTTTCTTAAATCAAAAAAGTATGGGCAGGTCGTGCCCCTCGACCCCTGGAATCATAGATATTCTGGGGCTGATATTCAGAGTGCCCACCCTCCTTTGGAACATCCCTCCAGCTAATGCCATGTAATTAAGGAGCAGGAGGGGTTTGCACATAAATTTAACATTTGCACATGTTTCCATGTCTATTCTTGCCTATTTTTGTTAATCTCTCACAAGCTGTAAATCTGCTCGAATTCTGGGATACCCGTGGTGCATACATTTTCAGCTTTCAGCTCTTTAGCACCATGGCTTGTCTGTAACGCTTTTTCCACCATCAAAAGTCCAGATTCATCCCTTCCCTCGCAATTTCGTAATGTAAGCGTTCGTCATATGACTATTTTTCAGATCTCCTTCAATGCCAGAATGACTAGGTCTGATGTTCTTTTCTGTTACTAGGTCAAATGATATGTAACTTATTGATTTTTCCACTCCTGTTGGCAGGAGAGAGGCCTATTTTTGTAGCACTTTAAGTTTCTTTTCATCTGACTTCTTTAGTTCGCAGCTAACGGTTCTTTGGTTCACATCTAACAGCCTGGAAGGTTGCTTTAGAGACGCGTGTGCTGTCCCAAGGGGCTCGGATGGAAATGCAAATCTTGCTGGCTCAGTGTGGAATCAGGAGCAGAGTCCATTTGCCACATACTCAGAACTGGCCTCAACTGCTTAAAACATAATTGATAAGGCAGCCTTCGAATGACTCAGACGTGTAAATGTACTTTTTCCAAAGTAATACATTTGAGCGAATTCTCTCCCATGAACTTTAGTGAAAAATTAACCCGCACACGGCCATCAAATTTGTTCTGGGCATGAAATCCGTCCCAAGTAGAATTTACAGAGTTTCAAAAAAATGGGCCCAAACTTGGGGAGTGATTTTAGGCGCCTACTGCATTTTTGTCTTTTTCAGGCATCAATTACAAAGGGTTGTTGTAAAACAAGTATGTTGAAACTATAATAGTACCGAATTGTACACAATGGCCCTCATTCTGACCTTGGCGGGCGGCGGAGGCCGCCCGCCAAAGTCCCGCCGTCAGGTTATTCTGACTTTCCCGCTGGGCTGGCGGGCGGTCTCCTTCAGACCGCCAGCCAGCCCAGCGGGAAAGAGGCTTCCACGATGAAGCCGGCTCGGAATCGAGCCGGCGGAGTGGAAGCTGTGCGACGGGTGCAGTTGCACCCGTCGCGTATTTCACTGTCTGCGCAGCAGACAGTGAAATACATTTAGGGGACCTCTTATGGGGGCCCCTGCAATGCCCATGCCAGTGGCATGGGCACTGCAGGGGCCCCCAGGGCCCCGCGACCCCCCCTACCGCCATCCGGATCTCGGCGGTCCGACCGCCGGGATCTGGATGGCGGTAGGGGGGGTCAGAATCCCCGCGGCGGTGCAGCAAGCTGCGCCGCCGCGGAGGATTCAATGGGGCCGCGGTACACTGGCGGGACCCCGCCAGTGGTGCCGGTCCGACCGCGGCTTTACCGCCGCGGTCGGAATCCCCATTGAAGCACCGCCGGCTTGTCGGCGGTGCTCCCGCGGTCCTCCGCCCTGGCGGTCAAAGACCGCCAGGGTCAGAATGAGGGCCAATGTGTCAACCTTTTAAGTAATAGCTTCTGGGCATCCACAAGCGAAACTTGGCAAGATGATAAATACATAAAGCTCCCAAGTGCAGTCTTGCCTGTCGGGAAATCTGACAGGGCCAGATGGGCCAGCATGGAAGGGTCACTGTCTGGGTTCAAGGGACCAAACATAAGAAGGGGCTGCGGTGTACAAAGGGATGAGAGGAGTGCATGTTGCAATGAGAAGTGCAGGGTGCAAAAGGGGAGCCCAGGGTGTAAGGGAGTGCCCAAATAAACAGAGGAGCAAGGCAGTGCATGCTTCCATTGCACACAAAGGACGTGTACAGAACAAGCAACGTCGGTGCTTACTATCCCCACACGCAGAGTAGGCGCAGGTTTTTCTTACACACACCAGATGTTCATGGCTGTCTATGTGTGGTGTCTCTAGGCATGGTTTGCTGTATTGTTATGAAGTGGTTGTGGACCAAAAATACCTGTTAATATAGTGTCAGGTTGATTTAAAACCCAGGCACCATATGTGTGGGGTTTAATTTGTAGGTTAATTCAGTTAATATTATTTAAGTTCGATTGTATGAGACCACAGCTATCCGGCCTCGCAAAATCCACCTTCGGGATTAACTAAATAATACCCGAATTTACATATAATATATTAAATCACACACACATATTCTGACTTGGTTTTAAGTCAAACTGACACTATAATAAGAGATGTCTTCTGTCCTCCACCACTGCATAACAGTTTCACATTTATGTTTGGTTGAAGGGCTATTCGGCTGAACCAGATACTACCTCATGTAATGGCATCAAAAGGCTGAACCAACTCATTTTTTTGGTATATTTCACTTCTACCAATGCCAGCTAAACTGAGGCCTCAACTTTTCTGAGCACGGAGCAGTAAAGTCTAACAAAGGGGACGAACCAATAGTGGTCTTGCAGAAATTTCATGACGACTTTACAACAGAGATTAAGATGATGACTGTTAGAAATGGGGTCTCTAGTTGGCAGATGTACACACCCTTGTCCAAGTAGGGACCACAATCCCAGTCTGGGTAAATCACACACAATCCAAATTATCCTGTGCCCACCCTCTGGTAGCTTGGCACTGAGCAGTCAGGCTTAACTTAAAAGGCAATGTGTAAAGTATTTGTGCAATAAGTCATGCAATAATACAGTGAAAAAAACACAAAAATACACCACACAGGTTTAGAAAAAATATATAAGATATTTATCTGAGTGAATTAAGGTCAAAACGATCAAAAGTTGAAGTATCACTTTTGCAATGATAAGAAGAGCCTTAAGTATTTAAAAAGCAACAAATGTCTCTTGCAAGAACAAAGTACCTGGTATGCGTCAAAATTACACACACGGAGACCGCAGATGAGGATATGCTGGGAAAAGGAAGGGTGTGCGTCGGATTTCCGGGCGCACACAGATGATGTGTCAATTCTTTTCCACGCAGCAAGGACATTGCGTCGAATGCCGGCAAGCAGGCTTGAATCCTGTTTGCGATGCAGGATCTTTTGAAGCCCAGGGATGATGTGTGGAAATCCTGGGGATGCAGGACGAAGTCACAGGTGCTGCGTTGATCCGGTGGGCCATGTGTCGCAGTTGCTGTCGCATGGCAGGCGCTGTGCCACTTCCTCCCACAGGAAGTCGGGCTGCATCGTTCCAGCTCGGCGATGCGTCTATCTGGTAGGCTGTGTGTCAAAGTTCCGGCCGCAACAAAAGCACTGTGTCGATCTCCACTCGGGGAGCTGGGCGGCATCGTTCCGGTTCAGCGATGCAGTGATTCTTTCACCGCTGGGCAGGCTGTGCCTCGATTCCGGCAGGTTGTGTGTCAATTTTCGCTGCACAAGGAGTTTCCTTCCTTGCAGAGAAGAAGTCTTTTTGGACCTGAGACTTCTGGAAAAGGAGGCAAGCTCAATCCAAGTCCTTGGAGAGCACTTCTCAGTGGAGCCAGAGGCCAACAAGGCAGCAGGGCAAGAGCAAGGCCGCACTCCTTCACAGCAAAGCAGTCCAGGTGAGTCCTTTGGGCAGTCAGGCAGCTCCTCTTGGCAGGTTGTGGGATCTGGTTCAGAGTGTCTGTCCCAGGAAGTGTCTAAGTTGGTAGGGTCAGGGGTCCAGTTTACATATCCAAAAGTGCCTTTGAAGTGGGGAGACTTAAAAGAGTGGTTTTGAAGTGCACAAGGTCCCCTTTCATTACAACCCTGTCTGTCAGGGTCCCAGTAGGGGGTTTGCCTGTCCATTGTGTGAGGGCAGGCGACTGTCCTTTGAAATGTAAGTGTTAGTTCTTCCCCCCGACTACAACACAAAGAAAGCCCCCTTGGTGCAAAGTAGTTCTATAGCAGCAAAACATGACATTTGTGCTATTTTAAGGGAATCTTCAAGCACAAACAATGTTTTGCACGGAAAAGTATATATTTATCAATTCTTTGCACTGCTCTTTTCACTTTGCAGCAGACTTGATAAATCTGCCCCAAAATGATTCCAGAAGGAAAGTCACAGAGTGACCATAGCCTCTAGATGAGTTCAATGCCTGTCCCAGAAATCAGGGAGCTACAGAGTGAAGTATTTTATGCAACATTCTGGCCATTTTATAAATACACCTGCTGTAGCAGTTGAAGTGCTGTAAGGGCTTTGACAATATGATCATAACAGTGGGTGCTAGATACAAACTGTGAGCATCATGTCCCTTGGTGGGGTGTGCTTACAACTCAGCCACACATACCCCATTATCATTTTAGGTCATCTGGCTTGGGTACCACCTCAGTGCTGGGTCCATTGCTGCCCGATAACAGAATCCAGCTTCTTACCCTTGGGCTGAATGCAAGACTCTAGAAGTGTGCCATGTCCCGGGGTGCTGGGGCACACTTCCCAGTGCAAGCTGGAGAGATCTGTCTAATGAGATCCTATCAAAAAGAAGAGATTGGTCTCAATCCCCTACACTCTTAGCTGATATTGGAAATTGCAGGAGAAAGCATCAAATTTCTGTGGTACGTTACTTTGCCCCAGGGAGGCATTCCATGGATGTTGCATGGGTGTTCCTATGCAAAAGCCATTGGTTTTGACGCATTCCCAGATTTACCAGAAGTGGTAGACCTGGGAATGCATCAAAAACCTATGCCTCCCTAGGTGAGGTGTAGCAAGGAGAAATATCTTTATTTCTCCTCGTTACTTCCTCTTTCTATGTCTCAGGGGATTGTTTTGTGCAGGAAGGTGCCCCTGCCTGCATAAAAACAATCCTCCTTGCAATGGAGGCACATTTGCACTGTGGTGCAAGGGTGCATTAGTTGGTGCTAGGCTGCCAAAACAGCACCAGCGTAGGGACAAAGATAGGAATGCACTGTGTTCTTTTAAATATGGCACATTCCATTTCCTGTCCTTTCCCTGTGACACCGTGCAATGCAGCAAGGTGTCTTGCTGCGCTGTGTCACTTGGCCATAAATATAGCCCTCTCTTTTGTCAGGAAGCTGGATTGACCAATTGATTGTGAGCTTTCTTCAGCTTAAAGAGTTGAATTCTAAACAGCTCAAGCAAGGTCAAATGTGATCTTGAAAAACAAACCAAATGGTGGTGTGCGATTACCATATCAATGTAGAGAAAGTGGACAAGCAGTTTGAGAAACTACATCCGTTTTTGGAAGTCACTATAAACTGGGTATTTTAAGCAGAGGGTGCACTTTTTCAGCATGGTAAAGTCTTTGAAGTACTTCTGTACACCTGAGGCCTGAAGGAGTGTTATTAAATTTACGTTTTTGCTGCACAGAGTTTGTGATTCTTTCCTGTTCAACATAATTTATGTTTCACCACAGGAAGACGGTAAAACCAACAACAAAAGGAACAAATGGATATTAGCAGTGCTACATTAATGCTGCCCTCTGGCTGCCATAAATTATGCATGTGTTGTTTACAATTAATTTTTTTGTGTTTTTTTTTTTATGTATGCACATAAAGTCTGTCTCAACTCTTCGATGCACGGGTATATTTTAATCGTTTGCTTCCATGGACGTCAATTCACCAAAATGCTAGGGGTAGCAGAAGTGACATGGTATACCCTTTGATCTTAATGATGTCACAGGAAGCGACATCATATGACTTTTGACTTTAAATCTTCCTTACATGACCTTAATCCTGATGACATAAGTTCCATAATAATTGCATGATTAATGTAACTTATACAAATGTATATTTTTGGATATCATCTATGTAAATGTGCACATATAATATGTTAAGGGAACAGCTACCTGAATTGTAGCGAGCAAGTAAAGTGAAGCTGATGTCTTCTAATGGAGACTGGAGGGCAGGGGTTTCTCTCCTCTGGTAACATTTTGAAAAAAATGTGTTCTAATAATGCACTTCGAGCCTTTCATGGTAGGCCAAGCTATTGAACTCTGACAGTCTCAATGAGCTAAACCAATTATGCTTCTAAATTTCTTATATGTGCCTGATATGTCAAAAATTACCTCCAAAGCTGGGGCCAGCATTTTGCTATGGGCGTCACTTTGGCTGAAGAATTACATACAATATGCCAGTGAAAGAATTTTGCTAATACTGCTGTCCATGCACTATGGGGGGGTCCTTATGTAAAAAAGTATGTCTAGCACGTTGAGGATCCCATTTTGTCATGGATGGCCCCCTTACATATGCCATTTTGTACACCCATATGGCAAGAACTTCCGTCAGCGTACCAACGTCAGCAATTTGCCACAGGTGTCAACTATGCCAACAATGTTGTCCAGTATGCCAGCACTGACATTTTTCTGTCCCATGTCAAAAATGAACTATAGTGTGTCCAGAATTTTGAATTAGGTATCACATATGCCAGTATTGACTATAGTATGTCAGTGATAGCATATTGACAATGGTGTTTCTATAAGCCAAGAAGCATGTCAGGCTCAACATCAGACTAGCAAGCATTCTCACTTATGATCACTTAGATTCACTTACACTCACTTGCACTCAGGGCCAAATTTACAAGAATTTGGCACGCGGTAGTGCATCAGGTCATCTTGCTGCGCTGCCCTGTATCAAAAGGAAAGGGCAGGAATGCACTGTATCTGTGTGATACTGTGCATTTCTATCCCTTCCAAATGTGCAGGTTCCATTTTGGTTCCCTAGTGCAAACACAGGCACCCTTGTACCATGGTGCAAGGGTGTCTGGATTGTCAACAGGATTGTTTTTGTGCAGAAAGGGGCACCTTCCTGCACAAAAACAATCAAAGGAGGTTTTTTCCTCTTTCCATGTGTGCTGCAGAAAGCTAAAGAAAAAGTAGGAGAAATGAAGATATTTCTTCTAGTTGTGCCTCCTCTGCGGCAGCATAATGTTTTAGCACATCCCCAGGTTCTTGTAAATCTGGGGATGCGTCAATATCCATGGGTGTTGCATGGGAAAGCCCAACTGCAATACCCATGGAACTCCTCCCTGGTACAGAGTAAGGCAACGCAGAGATTTGTGTGGCCTTGCCTTAGTCCACATCTATGAGGCAATTCAAAGCCACGTAAAGTAGCTTTGCGTGGCCTCATAGATATAGTTGACAAGTTTGTGCTGCATCTCTAAAAATGACGTTACGGGGGCGCAAGCCTCTCATAAATATGCCCCGAGTCTTGCTCAGTGCTCTCTTGCACTCCATAATTTTCACTGTTTCTGGCACTTATTAGTACCCTGACTCACTCATTCTCATTCTCTCACTCACTCTTACTCACTTATATTTACTCACACACACAAACGATCCCACGTACAAACATAAATGCTCACACATATACAGATTCTCAGACAAATTCATTCTCAGCCACATACACGCACACGCACACAATATAAATATAAAAATGCACCTTTATTCAGATTCACCTATTAAAATATTTATGTGCGCTTTATACACCGCTTCATCAGTGTTGTATTCATTCATATATAAAATATGAAGTTTTAAAAGCTTTCGGTGATTTAACATAATCTGAATGACTATCATTTTGAAACTACATACAGTATTAGTAGCCTGTGTTGATCTAAAATAAAGTTCTCTGTAGTAGGATTTTGCAGTTTTATATAGGGTACCACATTTCACTAGATTTGATTTAGGGGTCACTGCCGTGTTCCATTCCCTTTTGTTATCTATCCGCACTGCGCACATCTGCGTTAACCCATGGGGATTCGGGATCAAGGGGCACATTGCTCCTTTATTTTCAACCCGGCGTTACTGGATTCGGACGCTTCGTATTTATTCTGTGACCTGAACCTCCTATGAGCAGGATCTCATGTGTACCAGTCTGTGCCAGGCTATGTCTCCTCACGTTGTCCTTCAGAGAAGAGTAAAACGGACACATAGCATGAATCCAGCTGCCTATTCCACCACACCCAGATTGCAATACAACAGTGAACTGCCATTATCTGGGCTCTTTTCAAGAATACGGTATTAAGGCAGAGAGATGTCCTCGCTGTCCTAATACATGGGCATAATAGGGTGCACATTGCACATACCTGTGCACGTGGCTTTTGTGTTTGCCATGTTCAGTCCTTGCGTTTTCCTCTTTCTTGAATTTCTCTTAATATTGTACCTTTAGTTTTCCCAGGCCTGTCAGTTTTGCGGTGGAAGAGCATTGGAGAGGCTGGGTCTGGAGAGGGGGGCGGAACCATGAGCCCTTTGGTGACTAAACAACCATAGAGTGGCTTCTAAGGGGTGGGCTATGGGATGGAAGCATGGCTTCATGCCAAACACTGTGGACCACTACCTACCCAACTCAAAAAAAAAAAGAATTCCAAGGGTGCCCCCCTAGTTTTGTTGCTCTGGAGTTGCAAACACCCTATGGACATCAGCTGTGCAGAGCCTCCACCCAGGAGCTGGAAACTCACTCTCTTCAGGGGTTTTATACTCAGCATTTGTTCCATCATGTGATATCTGCTCCTCACCATGCGACGGCGTGAATGGAACCAATATCGCGTGATAACACAGTGGAGCCCGTGAGTTGCAGGTATGTTTTCTCAACCACTCAAAATACATCAGTCAGGAGGGTACCCCTACTTCATCTCTAGGCACATCAGGAGTCACTCCACGGAACCACACAGACACGATGCTACACCGGAGAGATATTTCTTGAGGAGGTACAAAGTAAAGGCTCTCTGTCCCATAACGGTCTTTCTTACCATCCTGTGCTGAGACTGGAAAGAAAGGAAGATCACTTAAGGATTAGGGTGTTCTACAATAAAACAGTAATAACTTTCATACAGAGAAAAAAAACTATAATTGGGTTTGGAAGGTAAGGACATAAGGAAAAACTCACAAAACATAGGTGTACACTTCATATATTGTCAGCTCACAAACGCAACCACTCCGAACGCTGTCAAAACAGTTAAAAAGGGGAGAGCTTTTCCCCTATGCACTGGTTTCCCTAGCAAAATGAACCCTGCATTAGGTTGTGGAAAGGTCTAGCTCAGGGTTTTCAAACCTGTGGTCCGCAGCCCCCCAGAGATCCGTGGCCTGGGCTGGTAGGAAGGCCCTTCTCCATCTAGGGCCTCTGACAGAAATGTGTTTGTGTTTTTATATTTATTACTTTCTTTTTCAGTAGTTTTAAAAGCACTGCAAAGTTCCTTGTACATCCAGCAGCTTTTGTGCAAAAATAAAAGCGTCAAGATAACTCTGGTGATTAATGTACCTGCTGGACAGAGATGGGAGTTTTGTCTAGTGGCAGTTTTGACTCATCTAAGGTAGCGCAGATGTTTAATATGCCTGTTGCAAAGAGCGTGTATCATGCAAAGAATAGTATTTTATGTGCATAGCACAGTGGGTTTCTGCTTTTGTAACAGAGATTCTTTTGTTACTCTGCAGTTCATAAGTTACTTTTGTAATCTAGCACAGTGAGCTAGGAGCTGCCATCAAAGAGCTGCATGCAAACTGCACGACTCAAATTAGAAAGTTATTCTTTTTTCCCTGTCTTTCAATATCCTTGTGCTACTAAAAAAGGTTTGCTTACTTAGAAATACATTCTTATCAATAAAGTCAATGGTAACCACTGTATTGTATTCTGAATCCTGAGTTTGTGCTTCTACAGACCACAATTCTTAGAAAATGCCTACCAGTGTGGATGACACGTGAATCCTACACCTTGTAGTCCCCTGTAAAGTGCTCTGACACCCTACAGTGGTATGAGAGGTGCTATAAAACAAATGAATTACATGTGGCAGAGAGGCTATGAAGAGATGAGAGGCCCTTATGGTTTTACTTCCTTTCCTCACCCGATATTTATGTGAAAAAGCTTTCTCAGATCTTATGTACCTAAAAACTAAAAACAGAAATGTAGAATCTGGCCTGAGGATTCAGCTTTCCTAAATATTAGCAAACATTAAAAAGTTAGTCTCCGAGATGCAGCACCAACCTTCCGATTAATATTTTTCTATTTTTTCAATATAAAATAATTATATTTTTAGTAATTCAAGTATTTGTTTGATCTGTACTTGTTTGTGTATTTTTTGCATATTTCTGCTTTAATGTTTGAAATCTAACTTGCACAAATTGCTTGGGGGTCCCCGTCTTCCATTAATGATTCAGTGGGGGTCCTCAGGAGTCAAAAGGCTGGGAACCACTGGTCTAGATCCTCAAGCAGGAGTTCTTCCCAAAAGAGAGCAGTCCCTCAAGTGGTATATTATATGGTGTTTTTGAGGGTCACTCAAAATTCTGCGATCAACGAGTAGAATGCTATCATAGGGGGCTGCTTTCACGCACTACATAGCCCTGCAGTGCTGCGGAGTATGCACCAGGCTCCACGTGCGGAGAAGGGAGTGCGGTTAGGGCATTCTTGCTGATGTGCCTAACGATTTTAGAAACAGCACCCACATAAAAACAGTTTTAGCCTAAATCCTATTTACTCACCAGCTGAAGGAATTATTGTTTGTGCTGTAGACAACTAAAGTAAGACTCATTTCTATGAATGCACAAACGTCTTCTTTATCCATATGAGAAAAAAAGTCTGACATGCCGAGTGACACTTGTCTAACAGCAGCAGCCTGTCAGTTGATTTCTCAGTGTTTAACTGTAGTTTGTTATAATGAACAAGAATGCTAGCGTTCTGCATTCATGACAAAATTGAGGCACTCGTAAACACTATGTTGCTGTAATAGGAGCTAGTGAATTTACAACCTTGTCCCTATGGGCGGTGAGACATGAGTTGCTATTTGGACATTTATTTTTAATTTGTAATTCTTTCTGTTCCTTTTATCAGTATTTGCATCTCCCTCCATGAACATGTTCTGACTCCAAAATCACTTTTTAAATGTCGGACATGATAAAACATGTTTGAAAATGTTTATTTATTGTAGAGAAAATGTATTATTACATATAAAATAAACAACTACATTCAAAAGTAACATATTTATAAATAAGCAACATTGTAAATCAGACAGAATTAGCCAACTATTTTAAAACACAATGAGAACTCTCATGGACTAAACACATTTCAGAGACCGTGTACACTTAATCATATAATACAAACACATGGACAATAATCTTTTTGGGGACACTTTATTTCGGGAACTTGAAGCCCCAGAGATTGGAACCACTTTCATATACATATTCAGTCTTCTGCAGAGCGAAGTGAATGATTCTAGGTGCACTATTCAGTTCTTTATCAGGATGCTGCGATCCTCACCTTCAGCTGTTATGGAAAAAAGGCAGTGATATATGGGTTGATACTGTGAAGAGGCTTGACTGGGGTACTAACTCAGTAGATATTGACCGCCTAGACATCCATGAGAAAGTAACTTTTGCGGCTGTCTGATTTACAATTTTCATTACAGGATTAAAATGAAGGGACAAATACCCACAACAATTTTCAGGAGGACCATAGAGATTGTGTAGGACGTTGACTGCATTGCTCTCTGCTTTCATTACATGAAAGTGACCTTGAAATAAGTGCACTTTCAAAATGGTGAGTAGATCTTATATTCAGGAAATAAAGCGCTATCCATTGAAGGTTGCTCAGACACAAGAGCCTTTTTATATAAGTGAATTCGCATGCCTAGGCATCTTCTATGATTTTTGTCAACATTTTTTTGTTTTTGAATGTAGATCCAACCCTCTAACTGCGTAATGTGAAAATAACATAATTTGTGTGACTCAACACGATTTAAAATTAGAATATACAAAACATTGTGGAAAAAAAACAAAGAGAAGGGGTGTGAATTACAGTGAGGCCCAACACTTCATGCACTGCATGCTCGAATGCACAACTAGCCAGTGTGGCATGTGATACCCTTGTGTCTAGCTATGATCGTGAGGAATACCCTTTTTTTCACTGTATACACTAGTAAGACGTACTTAGAGGCATATTTATAAACCCCTAGCAATACCTTGCGCCACATTAGCTTCATTTATTTTGACGCTAATGTGGCTCAACAATTTACAAAGTGACGCAATGCATAGTTTGCGCCACTTTGTACCAGGCATAATGTATGCAATGGGGCCGTTCCCCCTTCAGGGGGACCGAAAAAATGGTGCAAGGAAATCTTTGAGATTTCCTTGCATCATTTTATACAGCACTTTTAATGCCTGCTCAAAGCAGGTGTTAAAAGGGGGCTTCCGTGATCTAAAATGGGCCCCTATGTACTCTGCAGGAGTAGCTCCAATATTTTGGCGCTACTCCTGCAGAGTACATCAATAGGGTCATGAAAAATTACGCTATTGCCCCCTACCCTGCGCCATGATGCACTGTATTTTAAATACGGCACACACATGGTGGTAGGAGGGCGCTTAGGGGCGCAGGGAAAGTGGCGTTGCACTCGGTTCAGTGCCACTTTCCATAAATCTGCCCCTTAGTTCCTTGAAGAAACGTAGACATTTGCAAAGCTGAGTGATTAAGAAGCTGACAGAGACTTTAGAACTGCAATAATCCAGCAAATTGATCTTCAAGAAAATATTCCACCTTCATACAATACTTTTCGTACAATTTAGGCTACACTCTGCACTTTGCATGCGATTGCTTACTTGTGCTGCGCTTAGTACGCTTCTTTAGTCCTGGCTCAACATGTGAACTACAGTTCTTGCTGGAATCAAATACACAGAAAGATTCAAAATAATCATAATTTACAAGTAAAGATAGATTCAATTACTTACAAATGGAAATCCCCAGTTAGTATGTAAGCGAGAAGGAAGTCGCTATTGTTCAGGCTGGTTTTCCCCAACATATAATTGTTTGTCATTTTAAAAGTTATTTATGAATGAGATTAAAATTTAAACCTGCAGACCAAGAATCAAAAAAGAGAAAGAATAATTTCACTTGACTCTCAGTTTATGGACCAGGTTTAAATATAGCATCTACATTGATAAGGTGCTCTGGCCAATCTATTTCGATTGAATTGGTAGTTTTTATGTCAAAACTGTGCTGTGTCCCTCTTTCAAAGGCTAAAACGAGTACTGTAATCCCTAACATTTGAAGCGCTGGTTCATCATTTCACAAATCCTGCTTTATTATTTTCGCTTAGCAACATTTATTTTCCTTTCCACTGAGAATATATTTCGTTCAATTTCTTTAAAATTAATTTCACCCACGTTTGATTTCAAGTAACCCCTTTGTGAAAGCGAACTTACGTTTTGAACGAAGAAACCAGTTATTTTGAGGGCGCTGGGCTGTCTCCAAAGTGCAGTTTTTGGTATTCCCTCCTTTACTCTAAGGTATCTGCTGGTGAGCAAAGCAACAAAGATGACAAACCACATACTTTGTTTTCAAGTTCAATTTTATTTTAGATATGTTTATGATCTATTTTTTATTTGTTATGCATTCCGCAGAGTAAAGTGGCTGCACTTCTTTGATTGAGTCAATGGTCCTTTCAGAGCGTTCAGTGTTTACTTCCTCGTGACTGCAATGGCGTCGCCACACTCGAACTTGGTATTCTGCCCACCACCGTCAGGATTTGCTTCATCAAGTTCATTCATCTGCACCGGGAAGAAGTACACGTTGACTGTAAACATTCCTAATAAAGATGGTTTCCAGTTACATCTCTAGCTCATTCTCTCGCATCATCATAACAGAAATAAAGGGTGAGGTATGTTAACTTTTTTACAAGCAGCCCCATTGCCTTAACAATAGTCAACAGAACTTCCCCTTAAAACTATTTGCCTGAAGTAAACCATATTGCAGTAAACTACACTGAACATTTCAGCACTTTGGAACGCCCATACGGGGTAGACTCTTGGCACAGAGGGATGGACCTGCCATGTCTGTAGGTAGGAGGCATGCAGCATAGTATACTGTGTGCAATTTAGTATTGTCAGGTGTATTTCACACGTAATAATAGGTATCGTTTTCATTGCTCATGCAACTGTAGGAGTGCCACAAAAACATCCCTATGGTCGTTGCTCAAGGCTGGGAGGAAGAGGCATCAGAGAGCTAGTCTAACAGCATGCTATGGAGCCAATGTTATGCCCCAGAATGAGCAGGTGCATAATGTTCAGACAGGACATTGTGCTCCGGTATCAGGAATGACTCAGAGGGGCAGATTTACAAGAAACTATTGTAGCTAAGTGCAAGGAGGCCCATAGGTTATGAGCAGGCATTTAAAATGATGCTACAAATGGCGCGGTAAAATCTTGCAGATTTTACTGCACCATTTTTGTAGGCCTCTTAACGCTGGAATGCCCCCTTGCATATATTATGCTTGGCACAGTCATAAAGTGGCGCAATGGGGAGCAAAGTGGCGCAATGCATGCACTGCACCACTTTGTAAATTCGGTGCAGCAAAAATGCCTTCTTAACGCCCTATTAGAGTCAAAATAAATGACCCTACTGTGCAACAAGGAGGCCCTAGGGGCTTGTAAATCTTCCCCACAATTGTGTTAGTGCGAATCACTATGCATTTAGCAATCCACAATACATTTAGCTGCAATGTAAATTAGCTAAGCATAAAAACTTCTATTAAACACTATTACACAGCAATAACAGGGGTTTAGGGGTTTTATAAAGTACTGCCTGCTACCTTACGATTTCCTCAAAGCCAGGAGATTTACCAAAAAAACAGTATTGTGACAAGAAGTTAAAAACCGAAATGGAAGGATAAAGCCCATATTTTGTGTCTCCGACCTCTAACCCAAGGGAAAGCATTTAGAAAACCAGTCTGAAGAGTTTGGTCTTCATAAATTTCCTGAATCCAGGGCCTTGTAATTCGAGAAATCTGCCACTATACTTGTGTTGTCCTGGCGTGATGCAAATTGTTGCACGGCAATGCAAGTCCTTAGCTGGGATTTACTAAGCCATCCCTGGTGCATGGCTTTGTGTGGTTTTATACAAAGTAACACAATGTATGTCTTGCATTATTGTGCACCGGGTAGGCATTACATGGGTGGAGTATGGGCTTTCCAATGCGTCCACCTATGGATTTTGATGCAAACCCAGATTTACAAAGTCTTGGAAACCTGGGTTTGCACCAATATTGTGTTCCTACCCAACACTGCTTTAATGAGGAGAAATATCTTTATTTTGCAGTACTCATAGAAAGAGGAATATGCCTTCCCTTACTGCACAAAAACAATCTTGCCTGTAATGCAAACACCATTGCACATTGGTGCAAGGGTGCTTACATTGGTGATAGGCGGTACACAGTGTACCAGCTCAAGGAGAGAGCAGAAATACTCACTATCTTTGAAAATATGGAGACTTGCTGCCCTCTCCCTTTCAGGCGAAGCAGTGCAGCAAGTTGCCTTGCTGAGTTAAATTAAAGAATGGAAAATCTTCCTCTAAGTCTCATTCTTTTGAAGTATCGTTGGTGGATAAGGTGATGGTCAGATGATCAGAGATTCTTAGCTGAAGTATGGAGAGAGTCAGTTTCTGCAGATTTTCTGAGTCCTTTCCTCTGTAAGGCATGTGGACATAGCAAAGAACCTTGAAGTATGTTCTGGCCATGGGAGAGGTCTTAGGGCAGGCTTGATGTGGGTGCAGAGGCAAAATCTAGCAGCCTGGTTTTGTATCTTTTGCAATATAGCAGTTAGTTTCTGGAAGATAACAGTGCAGATGTTAATATATTGTAGGTATGCCATGATAAGTAAGACTTTGCAGAGAAGGGAGAGCTGAAGGTCGATACTTTATGCCACTATATTGACGTGGGGGAAAAACTAAAGATTTAGAGCTAGAAATAGGCACAGGTTCCTACTTTTGTGTAGTTAAAGGATGGATTTCAAGACCTCTAATTTCTAATAATAAAATGCTCTTTTATGGGCACAGCCCTGGCCTCTCTTTTGGCTAGCACCGGTTACTTTAAAGTTTAGAAATTCTCTTCACAGACAATGAAATCTCTATTTCTGGAGTACAGCTCTATTTAAAGAGTGAACAAGTTACTTAACTTTTATAATTCTCTGGTGAATACTGTATCTACACACAGATTCCTCACCTATTCAATTTACCCTTCACACCAGGCTGGATACAGAAACTTTTTTTACTGCAACAGGTCTTGTGCACCTGTAAACAGTGACATCATCCTCCACAGTGTCTTTGTCCCACCTCAGAAAGTGATGGCATGAGTCCACACATTATAGGTGCCACCCATGCACTGACATCAGTTTACAAAAACGACGTTCACACCTTCATACACTGAGCGACTGAGAAGTTGGTAGTTGGATAGTTTGCGAAATCTAAAGTGGGACCTTTTGACCTGTCAGATGTCCACTCCATAGAATAAGGATGAGGGCGGAATGCAGAAGAACCTGTGGTTAGATAAAGTATCCATGAAAAACAGCATTACTGATGGTATCTTGTTCTTCAAGTGAATACTTCTAATCACAGATCCCTTGCCTTTTGAATAGCTACCAAAGCATTACCGCCTCAAAGGTGGTGGATCTGAGTAGCGGACTTTACAACAGGGTGTCTTGTAGAACCGAGCGGGCAATATGGCACACTGAAATTCTATACAGTAGTGCCTGAAAGGTGTGGACAGGCACCCACAAAGCAGCCTAGCAAGTGTCCAGCATGAAAGCACGCCTCTTTAAAACCATAGTTGTGGTTTTGGCTCTGGTAGAATACGCTCAAAGTGACACAATCGACTCCTTCTTCGCCAAGGCATAGCACATCTTGATACAAATATTTATCCTTGAAATGGCCCATTTTTGAACTGCTGCTCTCTTCTTCACACTAGTGAATGAAATGAAGAGTTGGTTGTACTTCCGGTGCTCCTTCTTCCGCTTGAATATAGAAGGTAATGGCTCTCTTTTGGACCAACCACTGAAGCCTCTCCTCCTCTTTCGGAGGATGCAGGAGAGAGAAGAAAAGAGGAAGTGTGACTGACTGTCTCACATAAAAGGGTGACACCCCTTTTGGGAGAAAAGATGCCAGAATCCGAAATGCAAACTTGTCAGAAAAAAAAGTGTTATAGTGGTATAAGCAGCCTGCAATGACAGTGTCTGTAATGCACTGGCACGATTGGTAGAGGTGGTTTTAATGATGAAAATATGATTTTAATGATACAAATGGTCTTAAAGGTTAACAACCTCAAAGAACAGCTGTTCGAGTGCTCAAAAGGTGTGTACATCACAAACGTAAGTAACAAAAAAGCTCTAACTGCCACATAAGAAAAGGCACAGTAGGAAACATATTAGTAAGCCCCTTCAAAAATGCATCACACAGGTCACTTGAACATGTGGGGCCCATCAGACAAATGTAGAAAGGCCAAAATGGCAGTCAAGTAGCCTCTAACAGTGCAGATGGCAAAGCCTTCGTAGACCAAGGACAGATGAAGCAGGAGTGAGTCAAAAAGCTTTGCAAAAGAGGACCAGCAAATGATCCTTGCACCAGGCCACAAACTTTGCCCAGCGACCAAAGTAAATGGGGCTTGTTGGACAGGCAGAGAGCAGCCAAGATGATATCCACCACTTCTAAAGGAAGGTCAAAACCATTCATCTGGTTTCTCTCAATTTCCACAATTAGAGGTGTTTCTAGAGGTTCAGATAAAAAAACATGTTCTATTATTGGGACAGCAGACCTTCCCAAAGAGGTAAGTGAGGCAGAGGACAAATGCTCAGGCCCAGCATCCCTCTACGTCCAGGCTGGGGCTATCAGAATGAGCTGAGCCTGATCTGTCCTGACCTTCCTCAGAACTCAGGGAAGCAGCAGCAGACGTGGAAACACAAACAAATAACGGAATCCAACTGGAGTGTGAAATTTAAGAGCTTTTTGAACACAACCCTGTCCCTGGAAGCAAAATCCACGAATGTTTTCTGCACCCACCTTCACCTTCGAATAAAGATTCCCCTTCAATAATCTCTCTTTGCATGTGACAGAGTGAACGCTATAATTTAATCTCATCTTTATTACACTAATTCAATATAATTTAAATCCACAGACAAAAATCTTATGCCGACGGCAACTTACTCAGAATGGTGTGGCATGAATGCTAACAAAAAAACACACAAGATCACCAGTTCTGAGATCTCTGCACCTTCTAACTATTCAATTCTGAGTGCCTTTAAGGTCCTAATAATTGTCCATTAAGTCCTACAACTCAAATTACATTATTTTCTCATAAATAAATTATCCTTTTATCAACCTTAATGCGCCCTCAGATTGGCAATCCAATTCTTGTTTGCCACCACTACACTCAGAATGGTTACTTATGGGGACTGTGCTTTTTCTACAGCAGTAACTAAACAGTGGTGTTTTCTCCCTTTTAGCTTCCAGTCAGAAACAAATATACCCTTTTAGATGCCAACTGAAATATTTCCAAAAATTGAGTACCTTCCAGGTTTTTTCCTATTCACTGTTAGGTTTTAAGGTTGTGACTTTCTGTAGCACCAAGAAGCATGTGCATATGAGCACTATACAAATAAATTATACCTCATCTTCTGAAGAACTTCAGGGTGAGACCTCCATGGCGCAAAAGGTGTGACAGTGAGTGTTGTTCATGGTGGACAAATGGTCTACCGAAGATCCATTGGACAAAGATGCCTTGATCCACCTCTGGATGTAGATAGCCCTCATGGTTTTTGTCCACATGACACCTGCTGACCTTGATGGCTCCGGCATTGTGAGAACCCACTAGGTGATTGACTGGTAGGGATATAACGTAAAGGTACAACAACTACCAGAGTTTCCTCACTCCCTGATGCACAGTATACATGATCCTACATCATCCTACTTGTTGGACTAGCGTGTGGTATTTGTATTGTCCATCAGGACCTGAGTGGGCTTGCCCTTGTTAAATGTTAGGAAAGCCTGGAGGGCCATCTAAATGGTATGTAACTCTGAGATATTTATATGTCGCCTCTGCTTCATCAGAGACAAGAGACCCCTGATCTCTATCTCCTCCATGGGACCCTAAACCCAGATATAATCCATTTGTCACTCAATCAGATTCCCAAATAAGGATGTTGTCTGAGAGATGCCCTAATTGCTGAGCCCACTGAAGGCAGTGGTTCAACTGCAGAGCCCATATGTGCCAATAGGCATGATTCACAAGACCACGACACAAGTCAGCTATTTGGGGCTGTCAGTGTAATTACCTCCGACTGTCTACCCAATATAGGACAGATACTTTTTTCAAATAAGGGCCGCCAGGAAAACCCTGTCAATCCAGAGAGACAAACAGAAAAATACCATCCCCTCTTCAGAAAATATGGTGTCATGTTCAGTAGTATTTTTCTTTTCAAAAACAAACTCTTGCTTTGAGAGCTTGTTTTTGAGAAACAGAACCGTTTGCTGAGCAGTGACATGAAAAACAGCAACTGCTCTGCAAATTTCAGTGCCCCCAGAAAATTCACAATGGAGGCTGCTCCTCTGAAGGCATATAGAGATATGCGAGTCAGGTGGAGATCTTTGAGTATGGCTGGCAGTAATCATTCAGAGTAATGGTCCAACTTCCATAAGGAGCTGGAAATCTATTACAATCTATCTTCATTCTTATCTTCAAAAGAAACCTAGCAGTGTGCTGCTCTTGCATAACCTCTGTGAACAAACACCTTGTCCCACATTATGAATGGACCCAGTAACTCTATCCCCTCTGTCATTTCTGGCACCGAAGGACCACCATCTCCAGGGAACAGAATAATCAGGGGTTTACAAGTTGGGCTATGAGAAATGAAGAATTACTGGGGGAAACTGGTACTTCCGGTTTCGATTTCCAGTAATTACTTATTTGCCCCAGATATGAGGTGTTTCCACTAATCTAATAATTCCATTTGGACCAGTAACTGCTATTAATGTACCGAATAGAATTAAAAGGAACCTCACAATGAGGCCGCTTGTGTCTTGCTCCTAATGTGCATCCCCTTTCTTTCCACTGAATAAAAACTTGTGTCATCAAGTCACTCGTGTGTGTTCACCTCTTATAGTAATCCTTTCAATAAATACTTGGTGTTGTGCTCCCGTTTATTCTTTTAGAGTATCGACATTTGTAACAACCACACTCCCCTCCCCTGTGCTCTTGGCCCTTCCTTTGCCCACTCGTGCTTTTTCTCCAAACCCCAAACGATGCCTCTGCAAGCTTAGACTGCTGAACAAACTATGCAGAAGGAACTGCAAAATAGAGACCAATTTTGCAATTTATTAAATAGGATTTTCAGTTTCCGAATCATTACTTGTATCCGCAAACCATTCACAAAATGCGAATGCATCCAAAACACCAAATACCTTGTGCATATTACCAGTGGAAGCAAGTGGTAATCAGGTGGTAGGTATAAAAGGCCACCTGAAGTCCAGCCCAAGTATCCACAGTGACTGCACTGTACGCGATGATGGCTAGGAGACATGCACTGGGAGATCTACAAAGGAATAGATCGTGCTACTTTATTGGATCAAACAGAGGTAGTGGGACAGGGGACATACAGACGCAGTAAAGCTGCCACTTTGGATTTAATAAGTGACTTGCAACCAATGCTTGCAGGGCTCACTGGACACAACCAAGTATTCCAAGTACACTTTCATGTTTTATGTTCCCTATATCTACATGTATCAAGAAATGTAATGTTCTGCCATACACATGCTCCACAGAGCAAATGACTTGAGTCAAATATCGGAACTGTCTTACCTACATCTCTTTACTTTTCCCTCTTCTATAAAATTTTGGCATAGTGATTGGGCTGCATTTGCCATTTCAGAAATACTGGTTGCTAATGTCTGAAGAAAACGTGCATGACTTGTTTTCTTTAACTCGCAAACCGTATGCGATAAATCACACATGGCTCTATGCTGCTTTTGGAATGTTTAGCATAACATATTATAGTTTTATAAAATGTTGAGCTAAAGGCCCAACATCTTCCTCAGTTCTTTCTTGATACCTAAGAGCACTAGCCCCGGTTTTTTGAGGCTCAAATAATGAGAATGCCCTTGTGTCACAGAAACAGTTGCTGAAGTAGTAGTGGGAGTTGATGTACTGACTGGTTCATCATTTGGTAGTTGTTAGAAATGGGGTCTTTGGTTGACAGTCAGGTTACCCCCTGTTCAAGCAAGGACCCTCACTCTAGTCACGGTAAAAGAGAATCACCCTCAGCTAACCCCTGCTTACCCCCGTGGTAGTTTGGCAGAGCAGTAGGCTTAACTTCAGAGTGCTAGGTGTAAAGTATTTGTACCAACACACACAGTAACTTAATGGAAACACTACAAAATGACACAACACAGGTTTAGAAAAATAGGAAATATTTATCTAAACAAAACAAGACAAAAACGACAAAACTCCACAATACACATGTCAAGTTATCAAATAAAAAGCAAAAATAGTCTTTATGTAGTTTAAAACACACACTAACACTGTTAGCGTGAAAATTTACCTCGGGTGCGTCAAAAATAACCCCGCACGGGCGAGTGTGTGTCAAAAAGGGCTTGCGACACGTCGATTTAACTCACGAGCGAGACCTCGCATTATTTCTCCTTTCATCGGGTCGAGGCACGTCGTTTCTTCTCTCTGCAGGAGAGTGATGTGTCGATCCGGTCAGCACTCTCGGCTCCGGACAGGCCTTGTGTTGTTTTTACAGGCCCAGCGGTGTTTGCATCGGAAATCCATCCGGCGCGGGTTGCGATCTCCCCGCCTCCATCAGCGATGCTGCGCATCGTTCTTCCAGCTCCGTGCGTCGATTTGTGGGTCGTGTTTCCAGCGAGCTTCGATTTTCAGCCGCGGAGCTGGCGGCGCATCGTTTCTTCAGCCGCAGATCGGAGTCATGTCGATCTTTTCCCTGCAAGGCGCTCTGTGCGTGCATTTCCTCTTCTTAGGCTACCAGCTTCTCCTTTCAGGGTCCCAGGAACTGGATGGGCACCACAGGGAAGAGTAGGAGTCTCTCCAGAGACTCCAGGTACTGGCAGAGAGAAGTCTTTGCTGTCCCTGAGACTTCAAACAACAGGAGGCAAGCTCTAAATCAAGCCCTTGGAGAGTTCTTCTCAAGATGGAAGGCACACTAAGTCCAGTCTTTGCCCTCTTACTCTGGCAGAAGCAGCAACTGCAGGATAGCTCCACAACGCACAGTCACAGGCAGGGCCCCAAACTCCACATCTCCATCCGCTCCCAAAGGGAATCTACACTTTAATCAGATTTAAAGGTAACCCCATGTTAACCTATGAGAGGGACAGGCCTTGCAACAGTGAAAAACGAATTTAGTAATATTTCACTATTAGGACATATAAAACACATTACTATATGTCCTACCTTAACCATACACCGCACCCTGCCCTTGGGACTACCTAGGGCCTACCTTAGGGGTGTCTTACATGTAAGAAAAGGGAAGGTTTAGGCCTGGCAAGTGGGTACACTTGCCAAGTCGAATTTACAGTTAAAACTGCACACACAGACACTGCAATGGCAGGTCCGAGACATGATTACAGAGCTACTTATGTGGGTGGCACAACCAGTGCTGCAGGCTCACTAGTAGCATTTGATTTACAGGCCCTGAGCACCTCTAGTGCACTGTACTAGGGACTTACTAATAAATCATATATGCCAATCATGGATTAGCCAATTACATACACCTTTTGTAAAGGAGCACTTGCACTTTAGCACTGGTTAGCGGTGGTAAAGTGCCCAGAGTAACAAAAACAGCAAAATCAGAGTCCAGCACACATCAACAACCTGGGGAACAGAGGCAAAAAGTTAAGGGAGACCACACCAAGGATGACAAGTCTAACAGGGGTGGTATGATATCATCGGGTTCCAGAAATACTTTTAGTATTTTTACTGCTATATTTATTACTTTTTAATAATAGTTGCATTTAACAGTTTATAGGAATATATTTTATAAAACAAATTGCATTTTTTTAATTACAAAAAATTGTCAAACATTTTTACATTCACACAGACATATGAGCAATCTGATTGGCTGTCCACAACCCAGAGAAAGATGTTGCAAACACCATTACAGCACTTGGGGACATGGGCACGGTTTCCTACAAATGTTACAAAAATAAAGAATAAGAAGGAAGGGTAGGGACACCCTGACCACCTGGCCCTTGTGGGGTTTGTTCCAGGGGGAAAGGGCACCATGAACCCCATTACATTTTAAGGGGGCCCTGTACCTACGTGTCCCTCTTTATGAAGCGTTTCTTTTTAAGTGCCAAAGGAGGTATGATACTGAGGTACACTGTTGATGTTGGCGGCTCTACTGGTGAAAAATTGTCCACATACTTTCTTGCTGTGCATGTCTAGGTTTGTTTAGCGGGTTTGAAGTACAGCAGTTTGCGTGCTAGATCTGCTGCCCAACTGCAGTAACATTCTTGCTTCTCTCTATGCAGAGTGATTCAACTGACATTACGTTTAGCAAGAAGACAGTACATTTGTAAAAGCCAAAAATAAATGCAGTTCCTCTTCATAAAAACCTATGCCTTATTTCTTTCATCAAAGTAAACTTTGGTACTAATTACTCTCACACTTTTCTTGATGCAATGCAGCCACACTGTCAAGGCTGTCAGAGATCGATCAATTTTAATTTACTTAATTTGAGCCGGTGGCTGCAGGTGGGTCCCACCAGCACCCTATTTTGGGAAAGTGGACTTATTTTGGTGGGAGAAAGAGGCATGGGGGAAATAAAGACTATACAGCTGTGGTATTCTGCAACCCTGACATTTGGCAGCAACACGGCCAGGCTTCTGAGAACAATTTGGACCACAGGACATATTCTTTGACACATTAAGCACCTCATACCATGGGGCATGGGGAGATAAGTGATTCTCTGTTCTGGTCATGACATTCCCTCGACTTTAAGAATCTCTGAAGTTCTTTTTTGATCTGCTTACATGTTGTCTATTGCCTAGAGACCTACAATGATGATGTATATAAAAGTAGTCAGTACTAGTATGAGGAATAGTTGTGGTAGTAGTAGTAGTAGTAATAGTAGTAGTAGTAGTTATAGTAGTAGTAGTAATAGTAGTAGAAGTCATAGTGGAGTCAAGGGATCAGCCAAGCTCAGAGGTGAAGCCTTCTCACAGTTTGTCCTTTGTAGAATGGTCTACCGCAGTGGTTCCTAACCTGCCATCCCAGGGCACCTGGGGGTCTGCAAGGTCTACTGAGGAGGCTGTGACTGTTTTAACAAATTAAATAATATTCAAATGAATGAAGTATATACAAATAAAGAAGCAAACATGAAAATATGAAAACGTATTCCATAATTGATGGTGAATGAAATATTTCAATATACAAACATTTTTTTGATGAATACTTTTGTGTATTGTTTTGAAGTACAAATCATAGAAATTGCTTAGGGTGGAGGTCCCCAGCTTCCAATAATGACTCTTGGGGGGGGACTACACGAGGCACCTGAAAATTCCTTTCACCTAAAGTTTCAGCCAGGATTTTTTTGTACATTCTCAAACAGTCGATGTGAAGAGTTTCTTGGCAGCCATAGGTTCACTGATGATGTTAGACCTGTCATTCGTCTATATTCTGACTAACATCTACCGTGCAGGTTCAAAGAAAAATTGATGACATAATGGAGAGGAACGTTTATAATACTTACAGACAATGAGAATTAGGTAAATTCTCATCCTCAAGTATGCAAATCTCTAGACTACATACCTTCCAGCCCACAAGATAACTTGAGATGAAGATTAAATGCACAGAACACTGAAGTAGTTTGCTTCTCACACACTGTACGCATTGATCTAAAAATAAGTTTCCTAATCATTTACCTGTCTTCTAGGAAAAAAATACTGCAACCCAAAGCCTGAATCACTATAACAGATTTCAGTGGAAAACATTATATACAACTGTTATCCATCATCCTTGTTTCGTTCCATTGTTTTCTTTTTGCGGTATGATTCCTTGATCGGCATTACCAATCTCCTTCTCACTCTTCCCTCCACTGTAGTTTCCTCCACTTCTTACCCCATATTTTCTGTCACTTTCTCCTTGTTGGCTTATCCCTATGCAGACATCTTTTCCAACTTGAACCTCTACACCCTACCTCCCCGGCAATCTTTTCCCCCAATCAATCAATCATTTGTAAAGCGTGCTACTCACCCTCTAGGGTCTCAAGGTGCTGGTGGGGGGTGGGATGGGGGGGGATTGCTACTGCTCGAATAACCAGGTCTTGAGGCGTTTCCTGAAAGTCAGGAGGTCCTGGGTCTGTCGTAGGTGGACGGGGAGGGAGTTACAGGATTGGCGGCGAGGTGAGAGAAGGATCTGCCCCCGGCTGTAGTACGATGGATGCGAGGGACGGTGGCGAGGCTGGCGGAGTGGAGTTGGCGGAAGGGAGTGTGGAAGATGAATCGCTCGTTGAGGTAGGCAACGCCAGCGTTGTGGAGAGCTTTGTGGGCGTGGCTGAGGAGTTTGAAGGTGATCCTCTTGTTGACGGAAAGCCAGTGTAGGTCTCTGAGGTGATCTGAGATGTGGTTGCGGCGTGGGATGTTGAGGGTGAGGCGTGCGGAGGCGTTCTGTACACGTTGCAGTTTCTTCTGAAGCTTGCCCGTGGTTCCCGCGTAGAGCGCGTTGCCGTAGTCCAGTCTGCTGCTGACGAGGGCGTGGGTGACCGTCCTTCTGGTTTCGGTGGGGATCCATCTGAAGATCTTGCGAAGCATGCGGAGGGTGTTGAAGCAGGAAGATGAGACGGCGTTGACTTGCTGGGTCATGGTGAGCGATGAGTCTTGGATGAAATCTAGATTGCGTGCGTGGTTGGTGCGGTTACTAGGGTGACTGGCCACCAGGAGTCGTCCCATGCAGAGCGGTTGGAGCCGAGGATGAGGATCTCTGTCTTGTCCGAGTTCAGTTTGAGGCGGCTCTTCTCCATCCAGCTGGCAATGGCATGCAGTCCGTTGTGGAGGTTGGTTTTGGCGGTGGCGGGGTCCTTGGTGATTGAGAGGATCAGCTGGGTGTCGTCGGCATAGGAGACGATGTTGAGGTTGTGGGATCGAACGATGTTGGCTTTTCCACATGCATGCTTCCTTAACCCAACAATGTAGAACAGTTCCCACTGCAAAAACTCAGCATTTCCACCCACCCTTGTCCCCTATGTAGACCCTTGCCTCCATTATCCTTTGTGCAGTCAACCTTCCCTTATCTTCCCCTAATCCAAGTGTTCCAGGTCATCAAATGTCGTGTGCTACCTCACCCATTATATTTCTCTACCTGAATTACGCAGCCCCTTCTTCCCTTACTCCTTACCTCAGTGCAGTCTTGTCACCCATCCATCAATCACATTCTGCAGGCTGGTTTCCTCCATCATAGGAATGGAAATGTGAAATAGTTCAGTGCAAATATCAGGAGCCTCACCCCAAAAGTAATTTTATTTATGACGTAAAACATTGTAACGAAATACTAGCATGTAAAAAATGATGACATCTTTTATCAATAACAACCATCATAGACCTGCTATTTACTAAACCGCTGTCCAACCAATGCTAAGCAGTGCCTCTGCTGATGGATGCCAGAAGCAGACATTTCCCATCAGAGAATGTGGCAGTCCACTGCAAGACCCCTTCCAGTTTTCGAGTCAAGAAATAGAAAAGGGGCTTCTACGCTACCCAGTTCCCTGAGGGCTCTTCTGATATTGAATGCCATAGGAAGATGAAGCGGTGAGACAGTTGGTACGTGGTGACAACTCATTCCATCATCATTTACAGAAAGTCATGGCGTCCCCTCCATTTAGCTATATAGACAGGAGTGGCTGGTCATACCTGACCTGGGTTGGGGGAGATAAAAAAACAAGAGAGTAGATTATCTTTGGCCCCATTCCCTGCCTTTAATCCGTTCATCTCTTTAGGTTTGGGCAAGCTCAGAGATCAGACAAGTCTGACTGAGAGCTTCACACTGAACAGGTCAATAAACTGGGACCGACTGAACTGGCAATTATGTAAGAGTCAAGAAACAATTCAGTAAGTGGTGAATGTGTCTTAAGTGGGCAAAGCACAGCGAAAACAGCTCCAGTGCAACATACTGTGGCGGCCCCAGTGTGAGACATTTCGTTTGCTCTTCTCATTTCTCACACTGCTTATCCCTCATTGTGTTGCTCTCCAGTCCTACCATCTTATTTCACCTTGCTATGCCTTCTTGGTCTATTTCCTCAAACTTCAGTTTCCCCCGCACAGATTTAACCCTGAACTTTGTACTATCTGTTCTATCATCCATCATGCGTTCTCCTGTAGTCCAGGTATCCCTTTCACTCCCTGTCTTTCCCTCCCAGCTAGAACGGAGAATGTTTACAAAGTAATTAGGCTTAAACGAGGGAATAGCATGTTTGGGTAACCGAGGGGCTTCAGTGTATTTTGCCCCAATTCTTGTTTTGTGGTTGGGAGATTGCGGGCCGTATTTATACTCTGGTTGCGCCGAATTTGCGTCGTTTTTTTCGACGCAAATTCGACGCTAAACTAACGCCAACTAACGCCATATTTATACTATGGCGTTAGACGCTTCGGGCGCCAAAGTGCCCGGAGTGTGCGTCATTTTTTAGCGTGAACCCCTTCCTTGCGTTAATGATATGCAAGGGAGGCGTTCCCGTCTTAAAAAATGACTCCCAGGCCTTTACGTGGTATTTATACTCCCGGGCAAAAATGACGCCCGGGAGTGGGCGTGGCCAAAAACGGCGCATTTGCGCCGCTTTTTAACGCCTGGGTCAGGCATGGCGTTAAGGGACAAGTGGGCTCAAAATGAGCCCAGAGTGCCCTCCCCTGCCCCCAGGGACCCCCCCTGCCACCCTTGCCCACCCCAGGAGGACACCCAAGGACGGAGGGACCCATCCCATGGACATTAAGGTAAGTTCAGGTAAGTATTTTTTTTTTTTTTTTTGTGGCATAGGGGGGCCTGATTTGTGCCCCCCTACATGCCACTATGCCCAATGACCATGCCCAGGGGACAGAAGTCCCCTGGGCATGGCCATTGGGCAAGGGGGCATGACTCCTATCTTTACAATGATAGGAGTCATGTTGATGGGGGATGGGCGTCGTTAAAAAATGGCGCAAGTCGGGTTAAGACGATTTTTTCGACGCAACCTGACTTGCCCCATTTTAAGACGCCCATACGCCATTTTCCCCCTACGCCGGCGCTGTCTGGTGTACGTGGTTTTTTTCCACGCACACCAGGCAGCGCCGGTCTGGTAGCGCCGGCTAACGCCATTCAATAAATACGGCGCCCGCATGGCGCTTCAGAATGGCGTTAGACGGCAGTTTTGCGTCAAAAAGTATAAATATGGCCCTGCATATCACTTGTTAGTGCAAAGGACCAGGCGTTTTTGTGGTAGGCATTCACTCCTCTCTGCATCTCTTGCAACATGAAATACGATGGCGATATCTTTCAATTATTTATAATGGCAAAAGTTAATGTGACTTGCACACGATTGACTGAATTTCTCGTTTCCTTTAAGTATTTTATAAAGATATGTTTCCTCTGTGTGACATTCTAGAGGTTTTGTAACGTAACCTATATAAACAGTTATCTAATAAATATATAACAAATAAAATACATTTCACTAACTACTAGCTCATTCTTCTGTCAGCGTTCGTCTGAGACACACTGAATAAGGCTGTAGACCTAATTTTACTAGGGAGAGCTACATGTAACATGGGTGTGGGTTTTAGAAGTGTGGTGTGAGAAAAAAGAAGGGAGAGTGAGTGTAAGGTGCTGGAGTTTTGGGGCGAGAGTTACTCATTCTTGTCAGTACTTCATTCCTGGCACCATTTAATTACGAGTGTAATTCAACTTCATACTGAAAAATCATGTGGATTGGTTATCTGAAAATTATTTACTGTTGTCAATTTATATTCTGTCCTTTTCTCTATTCCCATGCAGTCAGTTTCTTTTATCGTCACATTTTCTACATCCCAACCTAAAGTGGTCAACATTACCTCACGTGTATTCGGAGCTAACTTCTGTGTTCTTGTAAGCACTTAAAAAGATTTGGACTCTAAGGTCTTTCCCAGAGGGTTTACTCTGGATCTGTTGGTTGCGACTCCAAGGACCGAATCAAAGTTGATTCCCTATATTTGCTCACTGAATTAGCTAAGTTTGGGCATAAAGCTTGTTAAGACAAGCTGCAGTTTTGTTTTTTCTGTATTATCTAGGTCACCTCTCGGCTGGAGCAAGATGATATACATATATATATATATATACGTATATAACAAACATATATATATATATATATACTGAAAAAAACAAAGGTTACACGGACGTTATAGTTAGGCCCAGATTTTAAATGTACTGAACCTTAGAAATTCGCCAGTTTTCATTGGAGTTATCTCATCTAAATATAACTCGTGCCCTAAGGTAACTATAACTTGCACCCCCGCCATGTACAGTCTTTTAGTCAAAAAATTTACGGCAAATATTACATTTATATTATCAATGATGTAATCAAAGATGTCGTAAGTGCCATATTTGTGGGTCTTTACCAGTGCATGGCTGGCCAAACAGACATGCACTATTTACATTTCTTCTCCTGGCTGTATTGCACAGCCAGGAGGAGAGAGTGCACAGGGTGCGACTCCTTCAGTGTGTGCCGAACCAGGCCACTCACACCAATCACTGCACTGCTGTCATGCTGTTGACAGCAGCGCCGTGATTGGCTGGGGGACTCTGGGAGCCCGCCACCCTCGTTCAGTAGCAGCCGCCACTGATATATATATATATATATATATATATACACCTTACAGTCTGTGCCAACAAACACCACCTCCCCTCCACCCCCTCTATCCCCTCTCCTATTCTGCTTGGGTTTCCTATGAAATACGCAGAGCAGGTACAAAGAGTTTGTCGAGCCAAATAAAGTCGATGTTGCCAAGAATTGTTGGTTCAAGCTTCACCAATTTCTTAGGTTCATGTGTAATTTGTTCTATTTCAGTAGAACACCATACAATTGTACTAGAACTAATCAATGCCTTCAGAATAATACACAGTGGTATTTTCAACCACAAAAGATTAGGAACTTTGGGCCTCATTATGACCCTGGCGGCCGGCGGTAAACCAGCAACAGGCTGGCGGTGTACTGTCAGTGGATTATGACCGTGGCCCATTAGCCATGGCCATACCGCCGGCCCCTCCAACATACCCAGGGCAGCGGTGCAAGCACCGCCATGGAAAGGCTGGCGGTAAGGGGGACTCAGGGTGCCCCTGGGGTCCCCTGCACTGCCCATGCACTTGGCATGGGCAGTGCAGGGACCCCCAGGCACAGCCCCATCGCGCATTTCACTGCCCGAATTTCAGGCAGTGAAATGCACGACGGGTGCTGCTGCACCCGCTGCACATCAACATTGCCGCCGGCTCTATTATGAGCCGGCTGCAATGTTGATGTGACTTTTCCGCTGGGCCAGCAGACGGAAACACTGTTTCCGTCTGCTGGCCCTGCAGAAAAGTCATAATATGGAGCCACATATACCGCCAGCACTGGCGGTATAGTGGCGCGCGCGGCTTCGGCGGTCTTCTAGTAAGACCGCCGAAGTAGTAATGAGGACCTTTGTTCCTTAAAGATTCTTGAGGTTGATTTACTTTCTGCTATAAACAAGTACCAGAACAAAAGGCAAATTATGTAGTGACCTGAAATGTATAGGACTTGAAATATCGAATACTTGCACACATCTGGGCAGAACAATCTTTACTTCCTTTCCAAAGCTCTAACAGTCCGGTAGTTTGTTATCATCTTTTGACAGCTTGTTGTTATCCCACCATCTCTACTGTTCTGATACATAGATATAATTCAGGCGGTTTTGTGGATTTTACAAATAAACAACTGATGAAATATTTGATTAACTAAATAAATAAAATCTAGAGTGCCGAATTACTCTATTGTCTCTAAATAGCCGGTAAGAAATATGAAACATTGTCTATGTCTACTTTTGCCCACAGCTCTAAATGAACATTTCAGTGTTCTATACGCAAATAGATGTTGTCACCCCTTAACTATAGTACAACATTTTATTGAAGTTCTAACCTACAATAAGAATATCAGCTTCAGGTTACTATTTTGAATTGCAGCTACGTACTACAAGTAATAACATGTATTTACCTGAAAAGTTTTTACCAAGGTAAACATTGCCAAAAAATCATTTAACTGACATCAACATCCTTGAAGTGAATATTTTTAGGGGTGTTTTCTTTCGAGGGTCCTTGAGGGAATACAGACCACAGCCAGCTCTGCAGATCACTTGATTGAGGGCTTGAAGAGGGGCTAAAAATGTTAATTCAAAATATTTTACTGATGCAGGGAATGTAAGCCCTATGGACTTCACAGGGTGGTAGTTTGGGGGGCAAGAGCTCAGAACTCAACTGTCAACCAACAGACATATTAATGTATTTCCAGCTAATGCTTATTGTAGCAAAAATAAAATACTTTAACCTCACACGAAAACGAAACACTACACAGTCTACAGCCCCTCATATGATGTTTGAATATAGCACTTCATTAGACACAGGTGCAGTTCACTTTGTTGGCCCCAGGGGCTAAAACACAGAACTTCTCAATGGTTCCTGACACTTCAAGTTCACTCGGCCAACATCTAAGATAATTGATTTCCCTACACACATTCAGTCTCTCAGACTTTTCAAGGCTAGGCCCCATTCTTACATACTGGGCATGTATGTTGTATGTGGTTCTTGTGGTCTCGGTATGTCTGTTCTGTTAGCTCGCTCCTGCAGCAGCGGCTTAGGTGATGCAGGACCACAGCAAGAGCTTTACTTGGTGCCTGTGCTGCTAGAGGGCAGCAAGGATGCCTTCAGGGAAGGATGCTTGTCGTCGGCATTTGCAGACTCCCAGGCCAGATACAGATGAGATATCAGTCTCTGCAGTTGCAGTTTCTAGGCCAGATCTTCAGCAGGTGCTCATTCTTGGCAGTTGGAGCTTCCTAGGCTGGATCAGGACTTCCACATTGCCATGTGGTGATGTATCTTTCTGAGTGAAAGACCTAATGTCAGAAGACACCCGTTTTTTAGCACAGGACAGAGATGCCAAATGACACAATGCTGTTCTTTAGATGAAGGTCTTGGTGCAGTTCATTATGGAAACCACTGAGGGAGACCATGAGACCCCTCATGAAACAGGTTGAATGCTGGCTTTACTGCCTCTGACAGTCAGCCTCTTCAGAGTGATTCCCATGTTGAGAACATGCTTGGCTTCTCTTTCTGTAAAGTCTTCGCTTAAATGTGGGAAACCAATCAGCTCATCAACAAAATGGAGTATGATAAAAGGGTTGGTGGAAAATACTCCTATTGAATCTTGCCCTCCCATCTATTTCAATACTGTCTATCATAATGGTTATCATGAGAAAATAAAGTTCCAACACATTTTCACTGGTTTGTTGGTTCTTTTTTTTCAGGTATCTTGGAGAACAGACCAGTCCTTGCATCCTGTTCTGGGACAGTGGTAGGGAGTAGGAGGTAATTGGCTCTGGATGATGAACAGCTACTCTTCCTCGTTTTTCTCAACAATAGATTATGAAGCCACAGTCCCTCAAACAAAATCACCAGGTAAAATTTTGTAACAAGAAATAAAATATAAACCACAATAAATGTTAGCCGCAGGAATCTCTCTTTTTTTTTTCTCATGTTGCTGGGTAATTAGATTTCTTCCATATTTCTTAACCTTTAGTTTAGCGCTGCTTTTCACACCTCATATGCACAAAACTGTCTTCTTGTGATAAAACGACCCGCTCTCCTCACCTTTCTGCTCCTCATCAAAATATTTTGGTCCCCCAGGGACTACCTGGCGAAGCCATGGTGTGATCTCGAACCGTAGTGGGACGCACTGGTGTGAATGGGACTCTACCACTCTTCACACTAGTTTTCCTCTTCTTCTGCTTCTCACTCCGAGGATTTGTCCAGTAACCATTCTGCCTCTCTGCAGTGCTCCCTTCTGCTCCTGTCATCCGGTGGGTTTTCCCCTTTGGACTCTGCTTCTTTCTCACAAAACATCCCATAGTCCTCATCCGTTCCTCCTCTACAGTGTTCAGCATCCTCTGCAGCTTCTTCTCCTCTCCCCACTAGTCTGTCTTCCTTTTCTATTCCAGCTCTTTCTAGTCTTTCTCTAGCATCCCCTTTCCAAATAGCCAGGATGTGAAAGCAGACATGAGTGTCCAAATAAGTGTACTCCCTTCCCCTGACACTCTCCTCATGCAGTGCCAGGCATTCTCCTTTTCTTTCTGAGCAGGCAAACAGGCTTCAGGTTACTAGGTAGATCCTCAACAAGTCCAGCATTAGGGCAGTCTTCAGGTGGGTTCTCCTCACTTCTGGGAGACTAGCTGCCATGCAGACACCAGCTGTGGTCACATAGCAGTTCTTTGAGCACTCTGCAGAGCACTCCCTTCCTTGATGATAAACTTGGAACTGAAATCAAGTTCTTTTTTTGGGGGGGGGGGAGTGAGGGGTTGGGCCTCACTTCTATGCTAATTTTCCAGACGGGAATGTGGATCAACTGTCTGTTTTAGACCCAGTATGTGGTAATCTTCTTTCAAATGTCATTTGTGGCTGTAGCTCAGACACAGCCTTTGTGCAACATGGTGGCTCTCACAGCAGGCAGTACTACTGCTGGCTCCAAGTAGGAGCATCCAAAGCAAGTGCACAACGATGCTTGAGAGCACTGCATCTGGCTGCATTAGCCTTCCTGAAACAGTAATCAGAGACAAACAAAAGTATGGGTTGTACCTAGAAACTTCCTCACCTTCAACAACAGAAACTGCTGACTCATGTCTCACCCCTACCATCCATCCAATGGCCAAGCCCAGGAAGACTTAATCATCAGCCCTTTACGAATAGGACCTCACTGAGGGCCTGATTTAGAGTTAGTGATGCAGTAAAAGCCATCTATCCCATTCTAAATTAGACTCTGAATTTATATGGGTAGCTCAGTCTCCCTCAGACCTCGAATTCAGTGTCTGGGTCTCCATGTTTTAACTACAAGAACATAATCAATACACTGACACTGTCTGGGGAGTCGGTATCCACCCTCCATTTTGTGCCATGCTAAATGAGGAACCATTCAAAATTGATCCCATTGGTTCCAGCACTCAGGCTGTTACCACTCTGGACGTTTTACTTTCACACATATTTTAGACAGGGAACTTCATTGCATGGTTCTTGAAGTCACTCTAAAGCACACCTTTAAATAAGTGAGTCAGGACACCACACTCTTGTTTGACTCAGAGAAAAAGGTCTCATCAAAACTAATAACTTATAAAACGTGGTGCACTGACACCACCACTTCATGTGATCAGACCATGACATGGGCAGTAGTCACATGTCAGCTATGCGAGCATGCTTGGTGTTCTACGTCATATAGCAGGTTCTGGACCTTGCACTTCCACGTCCACAAAAAGACCAAAGCCATCAAAAACATTTCGAAACGGGATGTCATAGGAAAGGATACCTTTATTCAAACAATTTCCAGCAAACTAAAATGATTGCTTTTCTTTGTACGTTGTTAATGTAGACATTCTTCTAAATATTTAATTCTATACCTATCGTCAGAATGCTTGGGATCAGAGGCCGTAACAAATGCTTCTCATTAGAGTGTTGTTTTTTAAAAGTCTCATCAAAGACTTAGGCCCTCATTAGGACCCATGTGGTCAGCGGTAATTTGGGGAAAGGTACTGCCAACAGGCTAGCAGTACTTTTTTCCAAATTATGACATTGGAAGTTTGGCTCAAGCCAAACCGCCAATGTACCACTCCGTCCACCAGGGTGGTAACGGCTGCTGGGCTGGAGACTTCGGTCTCCAGCCAGGCGGCCGTCACAATCCCACCCTCGGGATTATGACCCCGCCTACCGCCATGGTTTTCGTGGGAAGCGGACCACCATGAAAACCATGGCAGTAGGCACTATCAGTGCGAGGGAATTCCTTCCCTGGCACTGATAGGGGTCTCCCCTGCCCCCTACCCATAGACCTCCTCCACCCTCCCCCTCCCTCTCCTGCCTCCCCCACACATTTACACACCCACACGCGCACACATACACACTCATACACACACTCATACCCACATCCACCCACGCATGCACACATACATACCCACACACCGCAACACACACCAACATACATTGTCGCACACACGCATTCACACCACAGAACATACAGGTACACTCACATTCAGTCATTCATGCACTCATTCAACACGACTAACACCTGCATGCGCGCATACAAAAACAGACACACACCCCACACACACACACACACAACACCCCCACACACGCACACAACACCCCCCCATCCCTCTTTCCTGTTGGAGAACCTGACTTACCTGCTCGCACGTGGTCCTCCGGTAGGAGACGGGACACAGCGCTGCTGCCAGCAGCAGTGTCCGCCAGCAAAACACCGCCAGACGGTATCATTGCTCATGATACGGTCGGCTGTGTTTTGCTGGTGTGGCGCTGCTGCTGACAGCAGAGCCACCTTACCGCCATCCGCCGCCATGACCGTCAACGGTATTCTTCCAGCCTTCTGGCAGAATTCCGTCTACGGTCATAATGTGGGTGGGAGGCTAGTAGCCACGGTGACGGTATGTTAGCTGCCGTTGCCGTGGCGGTAGGTGGTCAATACCGCCAATGTTGTAATGAGGGCCTTAATGTCAAATTCAGTTAACATTTCAACATGTTTCTGCTTGTAAACTTATGTTCATTTTGGCAGAATACATTTTTTCAAAATATTATTTAATATTAGGATAAAATGAGTATATATCAAGTTAATGGGAACAAATGCAACTTACCAAGACCATAGACTTTGACTGTTTGGCCATACTTCTTTGTCTGCAAGAAAAATAAATACAACTGTTAACACCCTAGGCAATGTATTCAACATTACATTTTTCACAAGCTTTATGCATTCACCTTCTTAGGTCTTGTCTACTAACAGCTTAAGCTATTATCACACATGCACATGCTTGCACACACTTGGCAGCAATCTTGCAATGACTTTAAGAAAAGATGTTCAAACTTGGCCACTGTGCATGTGTGCAAACATGTAGCGGTTGTCTGATTTTCCTAAAGAGTAACAAACAATTTCGAAATGGCCACTGTGCATGTGTGTGCATGACCAGTGGCCATCTTGAATTTTTTTTTTTACCTTAAGAAAAATCAATACAAGATGGCTGTTATGCCTATGTGGGCCTGCGTGACTGCCTGCTGGGGAAAAAATCAAGCTTTGCAAAGCCAACAGATTTCATGGACGAGACCTATTGACTTTTTCAATACTTGCTTTTGAAATGCCTGTTGGAGTCTGCCCTGATAGCTATATTTTTCTTGAATTCCACCACCAGCAGTGTTCTCATGCCATTGAAAAGAACGACTTGACCAAAAGTATTATTAGACTTAGGGTCAGAAGTACTAAGCTTTTTTGAAGTCGCAAACGGTTTGCAACCACAAAAAAAAGTATTTTAATATTCAAAAGGCAAATTGCGATTCAGTAACCTGTTGGCGTTTTCACGGTGTCTCTTCTGAAAACTGATTCAAAGTAGTATGTGTTAAAGTTTTGTAACCGAATTCCAGTTGCAAAACATTAATTCTTTTCCACAAATTCATAGGAGGTGGTAACCCATTCACTAATTGGAAGCAGTCCCTGTGCAACCCCTTCCTGTTTGAGAATGTAAAGAAAACCTTTTGTAAGAGCAGGCAGTGGTCCCACTGCCCACTCTTTTAAAAAAAAAAAGTAAAAGTTTCATTTTCTTTTTTTAAACTCATCCCATTTTCCTGTCAGGAAAACAGGCCTGCATTAAAAAAAAAAAATACTGCTTTATTGAACAGCAGTAACAAACATGTTTGTCTGCTGACCCAAGTAGACCACCATCTCTGTGACAGCTGTTATTCCTAAAGAGTCTCAAATTGTGACCTACCTCATTCATATGCATGAGGTAGGTTGATTTGCGACACATTAGAAATCACTGTTTTAGAATTCTAAGTTTCATACATTAGTAATTGCGATTTTCTAGTTGTGATTTGGAGATAATCTCAATTAGGAAATTGCTATTGCTAATGTTAGTAGATCTGTCCTGTAGTGACTACTAAGACTTGCCATTGAAGGCTGCATAAGAGTACTGAACCAAATCAAATGGGCAAGGATGAGTGGACGTTATGCAAACCAGCAGGAATCTGTAACACAAGTATGTGCTTGTAAACTTATGCGTCAAATAAGAATCAGCCTAGTGCATGTTCCTGCTACTGCTCAAACAGCCAAGTTTTGAGATGTCTCCTGAAGGTAAGGAGGTCCTTGTTATGATGCAGGTGGGTGGGAAGAGTGTTCCACGTCTTGGAGGCAAGGTACGAGAATGATCTGTCACTGTTGTTGTTCTGCGGATGCGTGGACGGTGACGAGGGCGTCTACGGAGCGAAGCTGTTGGGTCGGGGTGTAGGGGAGAGCCATCTGTTGAGGTATTCTGATCCGCAGTTGTACAGTGCCTTGTGTGCGTGGGTGTGGAGTTTGAAGGTGATTCTTTCGTTGACAGGGAGCCAATGCAGGTCTCTCAGGTGAGTTGTGATGTGGCAGTGGTGGTGGATGTCCAGGATGAGGAGTGCAGAGGCGTTCTGGATGTGTTGCAGTCTTTTCTGGAGTTTTGCTGTGGTTCCTCCATAGAGGGCATTGGCATAGTCCAGTTTGCTGCCAACGAGGGCTTGGGTGACTGTTCTTCTGGTTTCTGTGGGGATACATTTGTAGATCTTAAAAAGCATGTGGAGGGTGTTGAAGCAGGAGGAACAGATGGCGTTGACTTGCTGGGTCATAGATAGTGAAGGGTTCAGGATGAATCCCAGGTTGTGTGCATGGTCGGTGGGTGTCGGTGTGGTTCCCAGTGTAGCAGGCCACCAGGAGTCGTTCCATGCAGAGGGGGTGGAGCCGAAGATGAGGACCTCAGTCTTGTCGGAATTTAGTTTCAGGCAGCTGTTCTTCATCCATTCTGTGATGGCCTTCATTCCTTCATAGAGGTTGGTCTTGGCGGTGTCCTTGGTGACAGAGAGGATCAGCTTGGTGTCATCTGTGTATGAGATGATGTTGAGCTTGTGAGATCAGGCGATGTTAGCAAGTGAAGCCATGTAGACATTGAAGAGGGTCGGGCTGAGGGACGAACCCTGGGGTATGCCGCAGATGATTTTGGTGGCTTCAGAGCGGATTGGAGGGAGACAGACTCTCTGGGTTCTGCCGGTGAGAAAGGAGGTGATCCAGTCTAGGGCTCTGTCGCGGATTCCTACGTCGCTGAGGCGTGTGCGTAGAGTGTGGTGACAGACTGTGTTGAACGTGGCTGAGAGGTCCAGGAGGATGAGGGCCACGGTTTTGCCGTTGTCCAGTATGGTTCTGCTGTTGTTGGTGGTGGTGATGAGGGCAGTTTCAGTGCTGTTGTTGCTGCGGAATCTGGATTGGGATGGCTGCAGAGTGCAGTTCTCCTCAAGGAAACAGGTCAGTTGTTTGTTGACAATTTTGTCTATGACTTTTGCCGGGAAGGGGAGCAGGGAGATGGGCCGGAAGTTCTTGAGGTCCATTGGGTCCGCTTTAGGTTTCTTGAGGAGATCATTGATCTCAGCGTGTTTCCAGCTCTCCGGGAGGGTGGCGGACTTGAAGGAACTGTTCATGATCTTCTGGAGTTGGGGTGCGATGACGGAGCTTACTTTGTTGAAGATGTGGTGAGGGCAGGGGTTGGATGGTGAGCCAGGGTGGATGGTGTTCATGATTTCAATGGTGTTGTTGTCACTGACGTGGTCCAGGAGAGCAGGAGGCTGGTGGGTGGTGAGTCTGTGGTGTCAGTGGTTGACAGGAGGCTCTGAGTGCTGAAGCTGTTGTGGATGTCTGCAATCTTGCGGTGGAAGAAGGTGGCTAGGGAGTCGCAGAGGTCTTGTGATGGCGGGATATCATTGATGTTGGAGCAAGGGTTGGAGAGCTCCTTCACAATGTTGAAGAGCTCCTTGTGGCTGTGTGTGTTGTTGTTGAATCATTTCTTGAAGGCGGTTATCTTGGTGGTTCCAATGAGTTGGTGGTGTCTGCGGATGGCGTTTTTGTAGGCTGTGTGGTTATTCAGTGTGTGAACTTGGCGCCATTCTTTAGAGTCTTCTGCATGTTTGTTTAGATTCTTGGAGGTTGCCGGTGAACCAGAAGGCCTTTCTGTCGGTGCGTCTGTTGGGTTTTTGATTGGGGTGAGAGTGTTGGCACAGTGTCGATCCATTGCCTGAGGTTGCGGGCAGCTGTGTCAGTGTTGGTGTTGTTGATTGGCGGGTTCCGGAAGAGGGTAGTGGTCAGTTGGTGTTCGGTGACCTTGTTCCATCTGCGGTGGGGAATCTGTTTTGGATGACAGTAGGTAAAGCCCACTTTCAGCAAACCATCAGCCTAATAGGAGACCTGGCATGTTTATGTACTGGCATTAAAGTGCACAAGTGAGGTCTTTTCTTCAGAAGGAAACACATTAGATCTTGCTGCTTAAAAATAACAATAATTAATGCAACAGCATTTTGGGGCCAGCGCTCAAGCCTCCAAGTAGAGCCCAAAAGTCCCCCTCAAAATCTCTTTGATTGCCACACTGTGGATTTTGTGACACATAAACAAAACCTGAAATGTTCCTGTGGGTTGGTGATGAGTGCTTTTATCTCTCATGGTGGTGATGATGAGGTGTCTGCTGAATTTCACCAGGAATTTTTACATACAGACAAAAACGGACACACACTCTCTCGCTCTGTTTGGAAAGACTTAACATGTTTTGGTTATTTCACTAAATAAAGTGCTTTCTCTCACTTAGTACTCCCGCCAAAACACATTCCTCTCCCTTTCCACTGCCCCTTAAACACCTGTAGTGCGCCCTGCTTGTTGTACAATGTATTTTAACATGTGCCAATGCAATTGTCAGGAAATCTGAAGCTAAAACCCGCCCCTCCCCCCGCACAGTCATACTGACCAAGTTACCCCCCTGAGGTTGCATGGGACAGCTGTAGAACCGTTTGTCTAATAAGAAACACACTTTGCCTTTCAATTTCTATGGGATTACTTAGCAGGAAAACACATCGTGGAATAAGACATGCACTATTTCATCTTTCTGCAAAATGAATGAAGCATAATATTTAACTCTTTTCCTTCTACAGTTGAATTCCATATCACATATGAATTCTATGAAGCTGCCATCACGTTCATCATTGGTGAGGTTCCCGAGTCTTTCGATGTTTGGGGCGCAGATGAGCTTTCACTTCTGAATGGTGGCAAAGTTTTATTGGGCGGATTTGGCAAAAGTGCCTTCTTTTTTCTAAGGCTGCATGATGTTTGTAGTTAGAAAATGCAAAAGACTCCTCTGTGGAAGAGTCCATTTAAATGTACATTTTCATTGTTTGCTAGACATTTTCTTTTCGTCTTTATGAAACACAAGCAATGGCAATGTTAATAAGTTTGGTTTTAATATACGAAGTCATGCGACCACAGGCATGTACAAATGGTGTTTGCATCTGTTAGCCAGTGCTCAATTTGTAAATGTTGATGTGCCGGTACCCAAAGGACTCTTTTGAAACACGCCGCAGCTGCTTTGAAATGTGCAAGCCATCTCGGGCCTCTTTAATCCGTTTACAGCCACTCCCTGCCCCTTCAGCTCACTCTTGCAGCTTTCTGCTTTCTCCCTTTGTCACCTTCTTGGCTTTTCTCTTCCTCCGTCTTTCCCGTATGTGTCTTTTGCTTGCAGTAAATGCCTGATGCAGAAAACTATGTGCCGGCCCTCAAAAAAAAGTGCTTCAAATTAAGCAGTGCTGTTAGCACCTAAAAGCCAGACTTACATGTCCTAGAAACTGATCCTAGCAGCCCCCTGTAGGATCCCCGCCCAGCCTGCAGGCATGTAAATGAATACGCCACACACAGAGTTCTATAACAGATGTCTTTATTCTTCAACATACTTTCGCGCTCTGGCCGCATTGCGTTATAAATTTCATAACCACACCTCAACACCTCCCACCAGATTACATCATTGCCGTCTAGAGTCCACCCAGGATCACGAGGGCTTTAGCGTGCATAATATCAAAGGCACAACACCCCTGATTTCTTAGTGCACATATCCTGTAGTTAAGGCAGATTGCATAGCTGATGATGTTGGAAAAGGCAAACAAGTATGTCAAGTACAGTGTCTTGAACATGTCGTATCTGCATGGAGGACTGAACAGTCTGGAACACCTGGCAACTGCCTTTTTAAAACATTGCTGCAGAAATAGCCTGGTCACTTGAATGAGTATGCAAAGTGCCCTAACCAATTATGCTCTGGTGGCCAAAGGGAAGTGTGTGAAAACAACCATTCCTCAAATTATTCCAACCACCATTCAAAAGAACGTTATAGGTAGCCACAAAGGTACATTCTTTTTGTAGGTTTTGAAATGGAGAAGTTCCTAACGTTAGCCATGTTGAATATTGTTGGGGAGCAAATTTAATCCACATAGAAGAAGGGCCTTGCTTCCAGCTTATCACCCGGGGGTTCTTGCAACCACGGAAACCTAGCAACAAAACACATTTGTGAAGACTTCAGGACAGAGTGGCTCACATTTAAATCCATAAATATTTCCTCCCCACAATGTACTTGGTAGACCACAAGACATCATTCTCTGCTAACAAATTCTCCATAAAACCTACTCAAAATGACTGCCAATAATGAATTATGTGGATGTCTCTGATCTCTAACCTTTTTGAAAATGATAATTGACTGGCAGGCAAAATTCGCAGAAATACTAATGGCCAGACATGCAAGATTCCCAAAAATAATAACAGAGGCATGCAGGATCCCCAAAAATAATAATTGCCAGCAATGCAAGATTTCCAAAAACAAATAATTTCCAGACATGCAAGATTTTCTATCTGTGCTGAGTGTGGGCAGGCACAAAAAATACAACCAGTGCTATTATTTGTGGAATATTGGTATAAACATCTGGATGTGTTTGTGTAATGTGTATTGATGGTTATTACAGCTGGAAGCCATACGCCAGGCAATTACAGGGATTGTCAGAGCTGCGTTGAGTGTACTTGAGATGTTCTGCCTTATGTGTTCTGGTGGATGTTATGTGTTGCATGTCTTGTTGGCAAATGCTGTTGGGAGTTACATGATAACCTCAGCTAATTTGGATTTATGTAGCATGTTTTGACTAATGTTTTGTTGGAAGTGACATGATATGCTAAGGTAAGGTAAAGATGTGCTATTTTTGACATGTAGCACGTTTTGTCTAATGTGCTCTGCTGGATGTTCATGTGTGGATTGTCATGTTGACAAGTACTGTTGTGATTAACATGGTAGCCATCTATAAGACATTGTGCTAGGAAAAAAACTAAAGTTGAAAGGATGTTAAGGCTGATGAGACATCAATAGGGACTATAACACATTATTGAAAAATACTTGAAATTCAAAAGCTAACAAGCTACCGTGACCTTATCTTCCACTATGCTGAACTAATTTAAATTTAACTCCCATCTCCCTCCTCAGTAGTAAAATGTGAAAATTAGACCTTACTGACAGGGCTGATGTAGATATTGGCGGACGGGGTTACTCTGTCACAAACTTTACGGGAATTATAATACGACGGAGAGAATAACCGCCACGTTTGTCACACAATAACCCGTCCGCCAAGATCTAAATCGGCCCTACGACTCTGGGTGTGTCAGAGTTTGTGGGATTGCATGCCTGAGCAGTGGAGCGAGTGCAGTGAAATTGTGACTGTACAATTGTTTCTACGTTAGACAGGCAATTGTTATATTTGAGGAAAAGACTGGCATCGAGGACATTCTCAGTTAGTTTGTTCCTATGGTTCACAATAACATTGGTGAATTGATAGCTAGGTATTATGGGCTGCACTGGGAGTATGACAATATATATATATATATATATATATATATACATATATATATATATATATATATAATAATGCGCTCTGCTGAACGTTTGCTCATGGCATGTCTTTTTGGGAGCAGAGATAGCCAGTTAGCAGACATACATGTGCTGTGCTGAAATGTGTCTGTTGAATGTTGGTTTGTTCTGTTGGAACAATGCGGGCAAAGCAAACTTCACCAGGATGATACATTGTTATGCATATAATATATGCTCCAACCTACAAAATGTCCTTGAAAGAAAAACAGGTAATATGCTAAAATGTATATTTACATGAACTAGTATATCTATAATCTTTTATGTGACCGGAGCATGCGTAAATGTAGTGCTCACTAAATGTACTAGTCATATGTTGATCAATGTACTAAAATGTTAAATGGGGTGTTAAAAGTGGTAGCATGTCATTGTAATCAAGCCATAGTTTGATAACTGTCTATAATCATTAGACTGCTTATGATATTGTGCATTCATTTGACGTTGAGGCATGCATTTTTGATTTCAATCATGTTTCACAACTCTCTTTTCAAGTGCCTTATCATCTTTGTTAAGTGGAAGAATGAATTTGCCTTTTAGCTTGGGGAAAATGTTAGGTTAGAGACGATAACAGGAGCTTTGCCATGATTTGTGCTGTGTGTGGTGATGAGAGAGAGCCTCCTGTACCAGGCAGACCAGACTGCAGACACTTTCAAGGCCGTGCAGCTGTGTACTTCTTTGTTTGGTGCTGTAAATTTGGGAGATCTGCCGATCCCAGAGGACAATGTATCTTGATTGGTCTATTTGGAGATAGATGCTGAATAAACTTCTGTAGATTCTGTTTTGCTATACTTGTGTGTTCTTTATAATAGGTTAGCAGATCCTGCCCTGACTTCACTGAGAGAAGACCTTTCCCTTACTGGGATGCTGGACACTCCATATTTCCTAAGTTTTTCAGTTAGAGTCTTGAACATTTTCTGCTTTTTGCCCTGAAGCTTAATTTGGTTCATCTGATGCTGATACCCTCAGCTGAGGATTTCCCTTTGCACTTTCGATGCCTAGGGAAGTACCTTTATGGAAGCAATATTATCATTTTGCATTGTATTTAATTATGATTTGCATTTTCATCTATATAATATTCAATTTCAGATTATACAACCGAAGGAATTTGTACATGTTTATTTGATAAATGATTTACCAATTGATTTAAGCCTGTAACTTTGACTAACTTGCTAATAAACCTTTACAGCTTGAAAGAATTGTCCCTGTCGTCCTTTTGAAGTCAAATCAATTTAATTGCAATTTGGTTTGTGTTGCTGAGGCTAGTTCCTTCTGGTGACTACACTAGGAGTTTAAGAAAGTGTGCTGGATCATGAAGAGATAGTGAATTACCCCTTCGCCCATCCTCCCCGATCCATTTCTTCCTACATGTGGTGTCTCCACCTCCCATCATTAGTCCACTCATCCCCTCACACCTCCTGCTAGTTTCTGCCTCATCTGGAGCAGCTTCCGGTAACTTTGTTACCTTTGCTGACATTATGTTGAGCAATTCGCTTTTGTGGGTGCGGTAGAGAAGCAGTAGTCTGCTCTGTTTTCTCCTAATCCAAATGCAGGAATGGCACAGGGAGATATCTGATAAGTGTGTTGGGCTGTAGTCTATGCACTTCAGAATGGGGCATGGCGGCTTTCTGCAGTGTTTAATATGAGTGCGGGATAAAGAAAGTCCTGCACCAAGAATTTCTATAGATGACAAGTTTGCACCATAAGAGATCTTGTACCAATAGAAAAAATGGTCTGTGGCATTAGCGCAACATCTTTTGAAGT